>NW_022990940.1:542057-1274610 GCF_902827175.1 Gymnodraco acuticeps
TCAGTCCTCTCCACACCAACAGACATGACGTCCATCACACGGAGGTTTCTCCCTGAAGTCTCAGCAGCTCTCTGGACACCATGCTGTCTCAATCCGTCCGTACTGAATATGAGATTGGGAAAATGAAAATAATAAATGCTTTAGACAATAAGAAATATAAAGTTGACTGTTGAGTTGCTCAGTTTTTTTAGATTGTCAATACTATTACTGTATAACTAATATCTCAGGTTAAGAGGCACATTCAAATACAGTTTGTCTTTTGAATTGTTTGTCTAAAGTCAAGGATCTAGAACTGGTACTTAGTTTTAATGATACAGTCTGGTTATTATGCTGTTTGGAGGAGGCCTCACAGGTAAGAGCACTAACTAGCTACCATCACATGTACCTTAGCTTGACTTAAATGTATTAAACGTATAGTTAAGTGATATCAAAATATAAATAACTAATGTCATGCAAACATATTAATATTTGCTTGATTCCAGTGTTGAATTTAGCACAATTGCATACAAACGTTAAGGGGTTTTAAGATGCTGAAGTATTATGCTAAAAACTCAATAACTTAGATTATTATTTATAGTTTTGCTGAATAGTTTCATGTCCGCTTACCTTAGAAACGTAAAATGCGACGGCAGCGTGCAGATGGGGAGCATGTTAGCTTAGCTTGGTAGCTTCAGCTAGCTCTAGAACTTCCAGCTCGGTGGCAGCAGGTCCCGCCTCGGCGTCACCTCTTTGCCCTTATTTGGAGCAGGCTGGAGAAGGCGGGAGTTGAACTCTGACGTCACTGTCGAGCCGTTAGTGGCAGACCGCCTACTAAGGGCTTCACGGCAACTCTGCAGAATCCTATGGGTGACGTCACGGACCTACGTCCATTTAGTCTATGGTGCGAACGCAGCATTAGGAATCGCATCTTGGCAGGTATAATACTATTCTGCATAAGCAATGTTTTATTATGGAAATATTTGGCCTGCAGTAAGTCATATTTGAGGCAATTATACAGAAGTTGTAAGTGTACAAGTATACTACTATAAATGGAAATAAATTAATCATTTCCGTTACGTGAATATGAAGGGAAGCGCGATTCATTTTAGACTTCAATCAGCTGTGACTTCAGGTGTTCATGCTGCCGACATACCCGTTTCAGATCCTCGTAGCAGATATCAAGCAAGAGCGAGAGGAGAAGACCTCCATCCGCGGAAACACGGGTACGTCCGGCCGTCTCGGCATAAGCGAACTAGCCGATCCGGCATCAAACCGAGTCGAGGCCCCTCGATCAGCTGATCCGTGAACACGGAAGTCACATTACGCACAAGCCGACCGCGTGCAGGCCCTCTACGCCGCATTCAATCCCTCCCAGGAAATTCAACAAGCAGATAAATGACGTTTATCCGTGTTCACAGCACGTTTAGGCATGATCGCCTCCGTGTCTCATCAGATTCGTATCTCGGCACCCCTTTGGGTTGGGGCAGTCCGGAAAATAATTATATATTTAAAAATGAATAATATAAAAGAAGAAAGAATGCACAGGTGCTCCTTCATACTTTCATGCATATAACTGGTGGTGGTGCAAACCGTGCTTGCTTTAATGATCATACGATCCCCTCTATCTGGTACCTCAATAGCATACCTCAGCTAATGTCTCAGTGCACACTTTTCCGTCAAGCATAAGGAATGGATGCAATATAAACAACTCATGCTCAATGTAGTCTTGCAGCGTATGTCTCTCACAGCAATGAGTACTCACTCGGCTCACGTTTTAATCATCTGCAGAATACCTTCATTACATTATTCATTAATCAGCACTTCTCCAGAACGGTTTCATCTAATTGCATCCCTGTCCTGTCATTCTCTGTTTTATAATGATTGCTTATTCTGCCCTTGTGCGTGTAACCACACGTATGCCCTATCCGACCTGATATCCGCACCGTACTGGCTAATCAAAAACTGTTAAACTCCTACGGTAAGCTATGCATATAACTGTGTGGTGGTGGTGTATCACATCCTTCTAAGATAATGTTTTACCACATGCTATGCCTCTCTCACTTATTCCAGCAGACTGCCTGAGCAATAAGAAGTCTTGCAATAGCCAGCAGACTGCCTGAGCATCAGAAGTCTTGCAATAGCCAGCAGACTGCCTGAGCATCAGAAGTCTTGCAATAGCCAGCAGACTGCCTGAGCATCAGAAGTCTTGCAATAGCCAGCAGACTGCCTGACCATCAGAAGTCTTGCAATAGCCAGCAGACTGCCTGAGCCATCAGAAGTCTTGCTCCATGCAATAGTCAGTATCACAGCTCACCCCATCCTATTTTCCTTCTCTCTCCATGAATGTTATGTTCATTATTTTATAAATGACCTTGCGATGTCTTCAGATCCTCTCTAGTTACTTACAGATGCTGCGCCTTCTGCTGGTTCGGGGGATTTCACAATGAGTGGTTGCCCCACCAGCTTGCCATGCCCTTCGTTCAACCAAATGACTCTGGATCTACACGTCAAGCCCCTCAAGGATTTCCCATATTCTGCCTCCAACCAAGAGCATGATTCAAAGCATACAATTCAGCTTGGTACTTTATCTTCTTCTGTCCCAACCTCCTCTGTGTACTTATGCAATAGATATAATAGTTGTTCATGCATTAATTGTATTTTCATTCAAATACCTGCAATCTTCAAGTGCTAAGTATTAAGCCACGCTAGAGTTCATTTCATTTGCTCCTCAAGGGCCTTAAGCAGGCACGTCCTCCACGCAATGATAAAGACTGCCTCTTAACTTCGCACCCGTGCAAAGGTTAATGTATAAGTTCAGGCAAAGGGGTTTCACTATACATTGATAAACGTCAGATGCAGTTGTTACAGCTTTCTATTGGTTTCTCAGGTGGTGAATATACACAGACCTCTCACCTTTTAATCCTCAGCATAATCTCTCCCTTACTGAATTAACTTTGGAGATCAAATATACACACTGTTTTGAAACATTCAATGTCTGACAGTTCTGTTTGGGGAGTCAAGGAACCCCGAATAATCATTGCTAAAACTAACACTGTTTTCTTTGTCCTTTATCTTCCATGCTGAACTTCTCGCATCATTGCCCTCTGACACATGGGTCGGCACCCATGTTTATTCGATGGCTGCAAACCCAACGACGAGGGTTCTCCTCCAAGCTGCGTGATCTCTGCCTAAGCTGCGACCTGCCCCCAGATCGCTATTCCCACTGTTTAAGAATCTGCACAGCCACAACCGCAGCTCTATATCCACCTACCTCAACCCTGAGTATCCTGGGCCGTCGGTCATCTTCTGCCCACCAGCGCTATATCATGCCTCACAGGAATGAGATCCTTTCAGCACAAACAACCATGAGCTCTTGCACTACTCGATGATGAGTAACGTTCAAAGATGTATATCTGTAGAATTCTGTTGCATACCAGGTGGTTGCTGGGTTAGATTATATTTATTTCATTATAGTATATTCCCCTCATAGCTGCATGCTTGGGGGGGAAAGCTCATTGTCGCTGCCTCAAAGACCTAGACACAGCAGTCTTGATAGGTAGTATATTCCCCTCAAAGCCGCGGTGCTGGGGGGGGGGTCGGCACTGGTCACTTCCAGGCCTACACATAGCAGTCTCTCTAGGTAGTATATTCCCCTCAAAGCCGCGGTGCTTAAGGGGGATGGCTTTTCGGGCTGTTCCCGGGCCTTCACATAGCAGTTTCACTAGGTAGTATTTCCCCTTAAAGCCGCGGTGCTTAAGGGGGATGGCTTTCAGGCTGTTCCCGGGCCTTCACATAGCAGTTTCACTAGGTAGTATATTCCTCTCAAAGCCGCTGTGCGGGGAAGAATCGGCTCTGGGCTATTCCTCAGGCCTACACATAGCAGTCTCACTAAGTAGTATATTCCCCTTAAAGCCGCTGTGCTTAGGGGGAATGGCCACATGGCAGCTCGCCAAGCCCTCTACTTATCAGATTTACATCACCAGCGTCAGGCTCGGGCTACGCAGTTTTGGGGGATAGTATCTAATCTCCACGCAGTTTTGGGGGTTAGTTATTTGATCATCACTCATCGTGCTATGTATATCTATGGAGTGATGAGGCCCGAGCCTAGTCGCCAAACTTAACTATATGCTGCTTCTAATAAACATGTTAAAGAAACACGTGAGTTGTCTGACTGAAATGGGGCGAAGCCTGCGAGCTAGTTCAGGCAGTCAACTCGAGCACTTATGCTGCATTCATACATAACGCCCCCTTGCCACTCTACAACCAACCAAACAGAGTCTCCTTAATATGCCGCTCTATTTAACCTGCCAGATCTCTCTCTATGCATTGCTTGCTGCTGCTATTGCTGCAGCTACTTCCACGTCGCTGCTGCTTGCCTGCCCCACCACCACCCCAGCTTCCACCTGTAGGCTCGGGGGTTAGTTTATTTGATCATCACTCATCGTGCTATGTATATCTATGGAGTGATGATGCCCGAGCCTAGTCGCCAAACTCAACTATATGCTGCTTCTAATAAACATGTTAAAGAAACACGTGAGTTGTCTGACTGAACTATTGGTTACATCCTAGCCTAAGTTTGGAGTCGACTCGGGTGGTCTTCCCTTCATCTGTGGTGTGGCTTCGGCAGAAATATAATTGGTCTCAATACACATTCAAAACGAAAGAGACAGAACAAAGGAAGCATTCACACAGACAGACAGGCAGAAAAAAGCACTGACTCAAAAGTGGGAGAAAGCAAAAAAAGCTATCTGAGGGATGTGATACAAAGTGGTTGAGATAGAGCTAGAATAAAGGGCACAGGAGACGGAGAGAGCGAGACACAGAGTGGGCAGATGAAAGAGTGTGAGAAGACAGTTAAAAATGTACAGAGTGGAGGTAAATGCGTACATCCTTTTCAGTTAGCCCGGCTAAAATCACAAAACATGGCTTTTAGCAAACACATTTTCCTTTTCAGACCAGCCCCGGGGGTCATTTTTAGAATGGACAAAATAATAAAAATAAAAATCACAAAGGTAGAAAATGCTCACAGATTAAATGAGAAGTTGCTTGAGATTCAAGCATCACAACCAATTCAGAATGCACAAACAAAAAAAAACGTTACTTTTGTTCTACTCACAACGGTGTCTGTTCTTCAGTATTTCTGTTACTTTTCTGTATTAGGCACAACATATACAGTATGTTCAAGGTTTTTAAAGAGCACTGCTATTTTTCAAATTGTCTCTCCACTGCAGAGTATGGTACCTACATAACACACATAAAACAGCCTGTCAGTGCCTGACTTTGACATACACTTACAGTCCTCCGACTCCCTCTCTTATAATTCTCTTCCCTTATCTTTTGCTCAGGCATGACCTAAAACAAAAAATGGACTCAACCTTCAAAACACCTCCAATCTGTCCCCCCAAGAGCTGCCTGTGGGTCTGTCTCCTTTCAAGTAAGCATTTTCTGTCCTTTAATCTTCCCCTTTCAAAGGCTTCAGTTGCTTGTGGGACAGAAAAGCTTTCTCCTGGAGCTTTCATATAAAGTAAAAAGGTGGGGAAAGTCGGCCTTCTACCACCTGTGCTATCTGTTTTTCTCTCTCTTCTATAATTCGAAGGTGGGTTGAAATGACACACAAGCTGCAGCAACAATCCAATACCATAAGCTGTGCCGAGACGATAAAGTAACTATGGAGGATCAAAAGGATTGACACGTTCTTATGTTGCTGCTGTCTGTTCAATGCTACTGTATGACAATGGGGGAAGGAGAAGAAGTGCTCATGGCGCGACGTCGGGATTGTATTCAATTACCGAATAAACAGCTCAACGGCAGAGAACTGCAAAGCTGGTTATTTTAAAGCCTGCGCAGCATTTTGTCTCATTGACAGGCATTAGAACGTGAATCTGCTTGTGTTTGTAGTGACAAGTTATTTGTTAATGACAGCTTATCTTTGACATGTGAATAACCCACTATATGGTAAGTACTAGTGATATTTTACCCATGCTGAAACAGTCAATTACTTTGTTCTTATTTTAGTGTCCTTTTTTGTAATTTTTTTAGAACAAGTAATTTTTTTGTTGGGAAATGTCCTAATTTAGTGGAAAATAAAGGGAAATATTTTGTTGTTAGTTTTAGAGTTTTGACGATTGTATCGTTATATCAACACAAGCTGAATAAGGTAAAAGTTAGTGAGTAGTTACATTGTACTGCCAGCATGTGTAATTTGGTCACACGTTTTTTGTATCAACCTTCCTGGAACCTACCCAAAAATAGTAACTCTTTTAATTACATATTTTGTCCTAGAAGTGTTTGATTGGTTGGACCTCCATAATTGACTGCTGTTGGCTTGATATGAATCACATTGGTTTAAAAATTAATTATTGATCAAGCTGCAATTGGACTTGTGAGATTTATATTATTAATGTAGCTACAAACTGCTGGAACAGGTTGAAGAGCCTTTCATTACTGATCATACTGAAGAAAGATTGGTCAGACTTTAATCATTGAAGGGATATGAAAAAGCCATGAAATGTAACACTAACAATCTGATTTCTCCAGTCCCTTGACTATCATTTTATGGTAGAGGCCTCTTCCTGGCACAAACCTGTTGGGTAAGGTGTTGCTCTTTTCACCACATGCATTTACAGAACCATAAAAAAAACAAGGATTCAACCATCTTAAAAAGTTGGATTCAACCCGACTTGTGGAAAGCGGTCTATTATACACTGAACAAAAATATAAACGCAACACTTTTGTTTTGTCTCCCATTTTTCATGAGATGAACTCAAAGATCTAAAAACATTTCTATATACACAAAATAACCATTTCTCTACAAATATTGTTCACAAATCTGAAAAAATCTGTGATAGTGAGCACTTACCTCCTTTGCCGA
This sequence comes from Gymnodraco acuticeps, assembly GCF_902827175.1. Lineage (NCBI taxonomy): Eukaryota > Metazoa > Chordata > Actinopteri > Perciformes > Bathydraconidae > Gymnodraco > Gymnodraco acuticeps. The sequence goes on from NW_022990940.1 coordinate 548,908, forward strand.
GATAATCCATCCACCTCACAGGTGTTGGCATATCAAGATGCTGATTAGACATCATGATTTTGCACAGGTGGTGCCTAGGCTGGCCACAATAAAAGGCCACTCTGAAACGTGCAGTTTTGCTTTATGTGGGGGGGTCTGAAAACACGTCAGTATCTGGTGTGAGGGGTAGGGTTAGGGGTAGGGTTAGGGTAATGTGAATCGAGTGGCCCATGGTGGTGGTGGGGTTATGGTATTGTCAGGCGTATGTTATGGACGACGAACCACAGGCCACTCGAATTCACAGACATACCCTAACCCTAACACTACCCCTAACCCCTCACACCAGATAACTGACTGTTTTCGACCCCCCCATACCCCCCCAATAAGCAAAACTGCACGTTTCAGAGTGGCCTTTTATTGTGGCCAGCCTAAGGCACACCTGTGCAATAATCATGCTGTCTAATCAGCATCTTGATATGCCACACCTGTGAGGGTTGGGATGGTTATCTCGGCAAAGGAGAAAATGCTCACTATCACAGATTTTTTCAGATTGTGAACAATATTTGAGATAAATTGGTTATTTGTGTATATAAAAAATGTTTTAGATCTTTGAGTTCATCTCATGCAAAATGGGAGCAAAAACAAAAGTGTTGCGTTTATATTTTTGTTCAGTGTAGAAGACTATCCCTTAACCTGATTTTATTGCCCTATGCAAGATGCTGTTTTGGGGGCCCTAGTTTTTAACAGTTTTTTAAAACTACAATGGGGGGGATTCCGAAGACTTTAAGATGATCTGTGGAGATGCATCAATCTGTGATTTCACGAAAACCAAGCAATTGAAACTTACAAATATTAATATTAAAAAGGTAAACAATAAGGCTCCTCTACCTCAATAATGCAAGAGATGCGGCAGTTTCTCAAACAATGTATAATTTTACATTTTTCATCTTCCTCAGACGTAACTCATTGGCTGACAGCCCAACGATGGTTTGGACTTTATTACCCCACACAAGCCACAGCTTTGCTAATCATTGCAGTTGAGTTGTGTTTATATCCTACATTTGATTTCAAAGCATATAATGCTTCACCGAACACAGGAGGGAGCTTGGCTGTCTACAAAAAAGACGGCTAATTTTAATTCTCCCCAAATATATTGAGGCTGAACCTGAACTTTCAGCTTGGGGGCCCCCTAGTGGGCCCTATGTAGACCCTCCGAAAAAAAGCGCGATTCTGCGATCGCAGAATTTAACCGCATAATCAGCAAAATGGCGCAGATTTTTAAAGGCCGCATATTTATCAAAAGGCCGCATAAATCCCCCACATTTTTCCACACAAGTTGAGAAGAAAAAAAAGTTAACTCGTCTTGACGTGAAGTGATGATGATGATATGAGGACGCAACGTCATCAGCTCGCGCATCACAGAAGGTAAACAACAACCGTAGAGTGAACGTGTGGACTCACACGAGAGAGAAAACACCAAGATGAAAAAATCTATCCATCTCATTTACCGACGAACATTTCTTGCGCAGAAGACCCGGGCAAAGCGAGTACCGCCGATGTCTTGCACGAAAAGTGGGGGGAAACTATTCTGCACCCCGTGCAAACTGTGTTGGAGCATAAGAGAACTCGACGGTGACGACCCACTTTGATTCAGTCAAAAAATGCTTTCTGCTGCTGCGGACAAGAAAGCCAAACAACTCACGTTCACCGAGGCATCAACCTCAAAAAACCCTTTCGAGGGCTACAAGAAACGAGGGTGAGAAGCCAAGATTGAAGCTGGTCAGATAACGAACAAGTAAATGAAAACAGAATGAGGCGGAGAAGTGTATGTGGTGTGTGTGTGGTGAGGGTGTGTAATGTGTGTGTGTGATTAAAATAGCCCAAGTGCTTTACAATAAAATAAACATTGAATGTGTTTAATTGAATAGTAAAGGGGTTTTAAACGTTAGTGGCAGGTTGTGTGTGAGAGAGAATAATAAATAAGAACAGCCCAATATGTATTTTTCCCCGCATATTTCGCAATTTTCAAAACCGCATAAAAATCACATAAAACCCTGCAATGTTTGATCGCATATATCAAGGATGTTGCCCCGCGTTTTTCTGGAGGGTCTACCTATGCATCTGCATGGTCCCGCCTATAGGAAGAAAACGGCCCTGAGTGCGAAGAAGGACTCATCTAGAAATGTTATTCATTACCTTAAAGACACGTCTTGGACCAGTGGCCTAGCTGTATCCTGAGCTTTGTAAGCTCTCATGAGCCCTGAGCACAGCATGAGATCCAGAGGCAGTGCTGCTCCGAACATGTTTCAGTCTAGACGGACGACAGCTTTCTCCATCAGAGCTCGAGCAGACTCTTTGAACAACCTGTCTGATGAGATCAAGCAAAACTCTTTAAAAACCTTCTTTGAGCACTACGATTTCTCGAACTGCAGTATGCTGGTCTGCCACTGATTGTTGTTGTTCGATTGCTTTTGGGCTTTAGAGTATAGCTTTTAAATTCAAGACACATAGGAAAAGAAAAACAAAATACAGAGAAACAAACAAAGAACATATGGTACAGATTTATGATAATCAAACTGCTTCTTGTGTTAGGCATTTCTTTAAAATAATACTTCTTTACGGCTTGTTACTTACACCAGTTTTCCAGCTTTGATGCCCTTGTCCTAAAAACGTTCAGCACACTTATTTGTTATTAATGGTCCTACTAAATGTATACCTTATTTTCAGCTGAACTGTCAGAGCTTTTATCATTAGTTGCTCCAACCCTTTAGATCAGGGGTGTCAAACTCAATGTTATCACGGGCCATATTAGCACTCAAGAGGGCCGGTTGTAACTTTAAAACTATACATATATAAATATTTAATATATATTAGACCCTCCAGAAAAACGCGGGCAAAAACCCTTGATTATGCGATTAAACATGCGGGGTTTTGGTGAAATTGGCGGAAAGTTGCGAAATAATGCTAAATATATTTTTTTAAATATTGGGCTGTCTTATTTATTCTCTCTCACACACAACCTGCCACTAACGTTAAACCCCTTTACTATTCAATTAAACACATTCAATGTTTATTTATTGTAAAAGCAATTGGGCTATTTTAAAATCACACTCTCTCTCTCTCTCTCTCTCTCACACACAACACACAACACAACACACACACACAACCAACACACACACAACACACACACACACACACACACACACACACACACACAACACACACCACCACACACACACAACACACACACACACACACACACACACACACCACAACACACACACACACACCACAGAACACACCCAACACACACACCTCCTCCTCATTCTTTTTTCATTTACTTTTTCGTTATCTGACCAGCTTCAATCTTGGCTTCTCACCTCGTTTCTTGTAGCCCTCGAAAAGGGTTTTGGAGGTTGGTAGGGGCCTCTGGTGAACGTGAGTTGTTTGGCTTTCCTTGTCCGCAGCAGCAGAAAAGCATTTTTGAATGATCAAAGTGGATCGTCACCGTCGATGTTCTCTTATGCTCCAACACAGTTGCACGGGGTGCAGAATAGTTTCCCCCCACTTCGTGCAAGACATCGGGGTACTGCTTTGCCCGGTCTTTAGCAGAATGTTTCGTCGGTAAATGAGATGGATTAGATTGTTTTCATCTTGGTGTTTTCATCTCTCGTGTGAGCTCCACACGTTCACTCTACGGTGTTGTTTACCTTCTGTGATGCGCGAGCTGATGACGTCGCGTCATCTACATCTACATCATCATCATCATCATCATCATCATCATCACTACTTCACGTCAAGACGAGTTAACTTTTTTTTTCTCAACTTTGTGTGGAAAAATGCGGGGATTATGCGCCATTTAAAAAATCTGCGCCATTTTGCTGATTATGCGGTAAATTCTGCGATCGAAGAATCGCGTTTTTCTGGAGGGTCTAATATATCAAATAATGTACTATATTACATATTTGCCTCTGCATTGGATTATTATCGGATAGGGTATAACTTCATAATTAACTACGTCTGAAAGCAGAAGTCTAGGGGCAAAATAATTGAAAGTCTATTCAGTGACAATGTCACAAAATGATTGAAAAAGGAAAGCCAAAATCTAAAAAAAAGAAGTGACATTTTGAAAAAAAAAGTAATATTTTGAGGAAAATGCTAATTCTAAGAAAAAAGCATCTCAAATTTCAGATGCATTGTGCTACATGTAGTTTATGGGCAACGTGCTTCTGTAAATCTGCATGTAACCTTATAATAAATATATTCTTTGCAAGCTCTTGTTGTGGGGGCCCACGGGCCTTGGACTTTGACACCCCTGCTTTAGATGATTACCTGAGGAACTTAGACTAGGACACTTATTGCAGCCCTATAAATGATCTCTCGAGACTCGCACAATTGTTTTTTTATAATTCTGATTCTAATCTCATTAAGTGTTCTTTATGGCACTTGTATCCATTGTTAACCACTGCCTTTTTTTATTTGCTACTTATTTTTGTGGACTGAGATGTTGTATTGTTGTGCTTTTGTTTTATTTAAGAAGCACTTTGTAACAGAATATTTAAAAGGTACTTTTTAAGTTATGGTATTATTATCAATAATACTTTTTTTTAAGTTAGCTGTTCATTTATAAGCTTTAATACTTTAGAAACAATGCGTATTGCACCTGAGTATAATGACAGTAAAGAAGACCAATCACTATCACAATTTAAAGGAGGTTCAGCTTTTAAAGAGGTGGGTCAGCCTGTTAAGACAATCCAGTATTGATTGTGCTTACACAGGTCAAATTCAGATTGAATAAGTTATCTTGTCTGCATCTCTGTACCAGACATCAGATTGTGGTGCTATCAGTTCCAGGAATAGCCTGGTGAACAGAGGATACAAAGGTCCAGTTCATTAGGCAGAGAGCCACAGCGACAGACTGCTCCGACTGTTTCTGCAGCACAGTCCCCTGATGCAAAAGTCAACTGAATAAAACAGGGGAACAGTTATAAATAGGAAAGAAGGATCATGTAAGGGATAGTTAAATGTGTTAATTAGACATTGCAGTCAAATGACTTTCTGTGAGATCTGTAAAAAAGTGGATGGTATCGTTTATTTGCGCGGTAACATTTCTTTATTCAATTTGACCAGTGTCCACCTTAATGTTGGGATAGTTGGATTCAACTCCTGGGGGAAAAACTAATGCAAAATACATTTTCAAGAGGTTTTAAGGATACACTTTTACCCAAGAATTTGAAAACCTCTGATGGCATAACATTTGAATTCTGCTGAAAACTTTGCTCAGAGGAGATATCTGACTGGACATATTGGACAGCAGAAGGGGGCCTTCGGCTTCACCTATAGGTCATATGTTTCACCAATGAGCCATGCTAATATGTACACATACCAAAATGAAATGTCCCCTTTGAACATAAAATAGTATATTCAAAATAATCAATCATTAAGCTTCAGTACCGCAGTGAAAATCTCAAGGGTTTTGTCTAACCGGGTAACAGGGACGCTGTGCCCTCTTACTTTCGGCGTGGCACCTTCATACCAACATTTTAAAGTGATGCCAGAGAACAACATTTCTGTTTGTCAAAAAACGGTATGATTACTCACAAAATCTGAAAAATCGTGTAGAATAGACCGTCAGACTGCATAGACAGCTTTGTTTTTACGGAGCTCCGATGTCGCATTGTTTTAATGTCTTCGGCGCCATCTTGTATAACAGGCGTCAGGTTCTCCCAATAATTCATATATCTTATATAAAAGATCAGCTCCACAGTATTGCCCTCATACTATATTGGTCTAGAAAAACCCCTGAACGCTCACATGTACAGTAAGTCAAATATTATTGAGGTAAATCCATAAATTCTTATTTTATCACACTGCCACCCACCCTTACAACACAAAAAACCAACAATAAAAAACTGTGCCTTTGTGAATGTGTAATGCAGAAAACTGTGAGAAAGAGATGCATAAAAGTCATATTCAAAAAGCTGTCAAAGCAAACGTAAGTAAAAATCCTGACATCTCAACTCCCTTGATATCAATAAAATAGTCGAAATCCATTTGCTGTCAGTGGAAGTAGAAAGACTCCACACTCAAAGATTTGAAAGTTGTACTCCAGGGTCTGTCTGTCCTTGTGTTTCAGTTTATAGTCTTCTGTTCATATGATTTCTTGCGTTGTGTATCCACGAGTTTACTCCCCTACAGTGAAAACAAACTCCAACACTGCCTGCATATTACATCTCACTATGTAGCACTTTGGTTGACTAAGTGTGACAGTTGACGAGTCACTGCAGATTATATTTGAGGGTAATGAAGATTCATGCGCAGAGAGTTTTAGTCACAGTTTCTCTATATTCTAAACCCATCTTTACGTTGAATTTCTGAGTCCTGTCGAACAGTTTCGAGCTGCTTCAGATGCATCTCGACAGTGTTTCAGGGAACAGCTCTGGTCAGTTCAAGGAGCTGTTTGTACTCTTCTCGATGCACCACTGTCTGCCAGCGCCGCAGCCATAATCAGGTCTGACACAGGCACACGGACCATAATCCCCATTGATTAGAAACCTGAGATCAAAGGCTTCCTCCGCCCCGTTACTCTCACCTTCTGTCTCCACTCTGATTACGCTGCTTCTTTCTTTGCCTCTCTTTGTCCATGCTCTGCTCTGTGATTGCATGTTTTCTCTTCTGAAGCTCCTTCCTGTTTCAACAGCTGCTGTATTTTGACATCTTTCAATAATGAGAGCCCAAATCATGACACCTCAGTCAAAATAAACTGGATCATTAAGAGAAACATGTCTCTTCTGCCCGCTTGACAACATCATGTTTAGAAGCTTTGTTTATTCGAGATTAGGAGTGGTGCTGTGGGGCCGTTTGCCCTCTTATGTTTTAATAACCGCTAGACTAATAAAGCAGTTTAATCAGTTGAAAAGTTAGCATTAAAAGAACAGAACAAAGCAATTGGCAGTCATCATCTCTCTTTCTCTGTTTAGCTTCCTGTCCTTCTCCATCTTCGTCCAATCCCCTATTCTATTTTCCCTCTCTGCTTCGATCGATGCTCGCTTTCAGTTGTCCATTGAGACGATGAAGATGTGTTATCCCTAAACCGCTCTTCCCATTCATTCAACTCTAAATTCCCTTCAGTGGAATACAAATCTATGAATATATTTGCAGACACACCAATGCACCAGGACGTGCTCTTTGTTGTTAACCTCATATATTTGAGATCAAACAACTGACAAAAGCAATCTCTGAGAATAAAGGAAAAACTGAGAGGTTTATACACAACAAACGAAAGCTGCAATGCTTGTCACTGGTGATGATCTCACAACGGATGATTTTAACTGTTCTGTGTTTGTTTCAGTGAAACTGGACCGACTCTAGTAGTATGTTATTTGCAGGCATGGTTAGAGCCAATGTGTTTTGTTTACCAATAAAAAACGTAAGCAAATGACGGACGTGTGGTAGTATTTCAGTCTCCATGAGAATGATTTGTGTCACACAGTGTGTACGTTTCTTCCAAGTACACAAATGGCACAAATAATAATGATGTTTACAACTAAAATATTTATTTTTCATTCTACTGAGAAAATTGCATTTCGGAGCTTGAGGACAATCCTGATTATCGCTGTTTAAATCTGTGTGGAAGTGTTTGTAAATAAACACAGGAGGTTGTGTATCTACTTTGTCAAATCTCAGAGCTGAAAAGGTAATTAAGTGATGAAGATAACCCTAGCTGTTTAAACCCATGCCTAATTTAGACAGAGGAGTGTAGCGTATTCCAGAGAGTGCAGATGAAACGCACGTATCATTTCTAAAGCTGTAGTGTACTCTACAAGACGCATCGCACATTAATAGGTTCTGTGATTTCAGTAACTTAAGATACTCTGGCCCTTTCTCATTTCATCAAATCCCCCTCCTCGACTCCTCGGTCCTCCAGTAGTGATCCGGAAATGAATTTTAGCGCGCCATGTTGAAGGACATCTCATTTCTCTAATGCACATCGAGGACCGAGCGTCGAGGAGGCTCTCTGGAGGAGCTATACCGAGGATACACTGATGGATCCTCCACGGTCCTCCACGGCTCCTTCGTGGATGCATTTCCGGGAACAGAGATGTTCCAAAGAGTCGTGACGCACGGCCGGACTTATCTCAGCCAATGACAACTCTGCATGCATCCTCTGGATATTATTTTAGAAACTGCTTTCATCGCTTTGCGATGTTTCCAGAGAGAACAGCTGTGAGGTCCGAGCAGAAAGCAGAGCAGTGTGTATAATATATATCACTCAGTAATAACAGGGCCTACATTACTCTCTGTATTTGCTTTAGTTTAGTAGATATCTACAAACAAAGAGTCGATATTTTTCTAAAACCATTTAGTGCTTCACATAATAAAATACACAACGGCTGTAGCCTGATTATATGCTTTAGGAGCTGCATGTGGTACAGCGTGTAGGTGTGTGTGTTGTACAGCGTGTAGGTGTGTGTGTTGTACAGTGCGTAGATGCAGCGGACAGACAGGTCTCAGTTGGTTTGGTGACCTCTGCTTACTTTTAATGCTTGTAAATAAAACTTTTGGCCCGTAATTGATTTTCCTCATTGTAGCGACCAGAGGGGGGGGATATATATCCAGTCTCTGATAGTGTTACGTTATTATGAGAGTGCTCTGTTTGATTCTGAAATGGTATATATTTATGTGTGTGTGTGTTTGTGTGTGTGTGTGTGTGTGTGTGTGTGTGTGTGTGTGTGTGTGTGTGTGTGTGTGTGTGTGTGTGTGTGTGTGTGTGTGTGTGTGTGTGTGTGTGTGTGTGCATCTGTAGCCTGTTATTGTCTCATTATACCGCACTGTCAATTAATTAAAAGTAAATATATAAGTCATCATGAACACATCTGTCCATCAGACAGAGGGCTGCTGTGCCTCCTGTCTTAATGGACGTCTCTTTAAAATGACCGCTCAGAGGAGAGGAGTTCTCATTTCTCTAACCGCCTGCTGCTTCCCCTCCTCTCTCCTCGGTTCCCCTCCTCAGTCCTCCGCTCGCATCTCCTGTGGGTGGGACTAAGTCTCGAGGATAGGAGTCGAGGAGGGGAGTCGAGGAGGGGAGTTAGAGAAATGAGAAAAGGCCCCTGTGTGTGCACCTTGACAACTTAGAAAATAGTATCTTAATTTGGTTCAAAAGTAAAAGATCATACAATGATATTCAGACTATTGCTATTTTTGTATCAGCACAAACTATGGCTCTGTGCCTGGCTTCATTTATTGCATACATTTGATGTTGTGAGCTGTGTGTAACACTTACTAAGCCATCTCTCAGTAGGCTAGAACACATTTCGTAGTGAATCAAGACTGCATTACAGAATGTAACTGTGCAGCATCAGTTGGTCAATTGTCAGTTTTATTTGTCTGGTGTTTGATGCAGCTAAGCTTTAATCTCTTTGTCCATACAGAGACAAAGACAGATAGATAGAGAAAAGGTGTGTGTGTGTGTGTGTGTGTGTGTGTGTGTGTGTGTGTGTGTGTGTGTGTGTGTGTGTGTGTGTGTGTGTGTGTGTGTGTGTGTGTGGTGTGTGTGTGTGTGTGTGTGTGTGTGTGTGTGTGTTATAGAGAAGTAACAATCCATTTGTTTTCCTATTAGAACGGCAGTTATGGTGATGAATACATACATGGAAATTAGCCCAAGATGAGGGCTAATTGTCTGATTAGATGTGCTTCAGGTTGATAGATGCACAATAAGCCCATGCACATAAAGCAGTCATTAAGGAATGGCCATTAAATTGAACATTACACTATAGCTAGAGGGGAAAATATGGATGTGTCTCTACACATAGGAGTGTGTCTATGTTTGTGTGTGTACCTTTTTCTGTGAGTACTGTGTTCTCTAGTGGCCAGTCTCCCTATGACTCTGCACCTATCCCGGAGAGGAGAGAGATTCAAATGGCATTAAACACAATTACACATTGAACTGCCTGTCCAAAAAAAAAAACGTTTCCTGGGAAAAGTTGGAAATTGCTTTGTGGTAATGAGCCTCTGACATGGCAGAAGTGTTGATTACTTGCACACACTGAGATGTGGACAATCCACCTGTGGATAAACATGTAAGCCCTTTTATGTCTCCTATCTCCTACAGTATAGCTTGGCAGTATATATAATCGTCAAGATGGTGTTTATAATTACCAATGTAAAGTAAACTGCATTTATATTCAAAGAGCAAACAAGCCTCAAATGCCTCTTTTATAACCATACAGTAGCAGAACAACTGCAGGAAAATTGAAAGCACACACAGATGGAGCAACACACAAACAACAGCTTAAGTACATACTCTTTGTCCTGCTGATAAAGGAAAGGAACATATCGGGGCTCTTCTATCAACACAGAAAAACGACTAATTTGCTTTCCCCGTCTGCTGTGCTGCTGAGGGTTTATTTTTTTGTTACAGCACATCTCCTGAGGCAGGCTCATTGAAACAAACACACACACACACACACACACACCCTCGCAGACACAAAAGCGAGCACGGTTTGCTCTTGAGGGTGCCTCGCTCACCCACTGAGAGTTAAAATGACATGTTTTGCTGGCCCGGGTTGTTTTCAGCTCATAGGAATTGCAAATTCCCTGAAAGCGGAGTCATTTTGACTTGGGTCTCCTCCAGAAAAGAAGGTTGATTAAATAAACAAAAAAATAAAGTTCCACTGTTGGTTCTTCAAACAAAGATAAGAGGAAAAGTGTCCTTCTGTCCTCTTCATAAGGAAATCAAAATCAATCTGTTAAAAACATTTGAGTAATTATTTCTTGAAAATATATCATCACAACGCCTTCATTAAATCTTTGATACCTTATTGGCAGTATGAAGACTTTTTAACTAAAACTATAAACTGCTCTAGACAACAAGTTCTCTAAACTAAGTGGCTAATGACCCTGTTTTAAATATTCAAGAATAAATATACAATGTAAGGCTTCAGATTAGTCGCAGCAACTTTTCCATTACAATACCCAGGTACTAGGGGTGTAACGGTACACGTACCCGTAACGAAATTATTCGGTACGGGCCCTTCGGTTCGGTACAGGTGTGTACCGAAGTGTACCGAACGAATATAACGTTAAACGTAAAAAATTGAGAACGTGAATAACTTTTTGGAAGTAATCTCAGGTGCTGCGTCGCAGCATTCAGAGTAATTTGCTCACATTGGGTTCAACGCGTCATAGAGCGAGCAAGTCATTTCATTGGATGAGAGGCATACTATGAGAGCTGGTCAGAGGGATCAAATGTAGTCAGTAATTTGAGGAACTGTCAAAAATGAATGGCGAACGCAGATAAAGTTGAGCTCGAAAATCCTCCAGCATCATTGAAGTCTCCGGTTTGGGAACATTTTGGTTTCACAGTTACGTACAAGGATGACGGACAAAGACAGGTGGACTGAACCAAAGCTGTTTGTCGGCATTGTTCAACTAAAATTGGTTACGCGGCTGGCAATACATCAAACTTGCACACTCTTGAAAAGGCATCACCCGAACGTGAATATCACCGGTACCAAAAGAAAAAAGACTGAAGTGCAAACCCAACTCCCACTAGCATTTAAGCCTCCACCACTCGCAAAAAGATCAGACCGAGCCAAAGCTATTACAAACAACAAATATCCTTATGTTGCCATGTTAGCAAAGCGCTACCTGGCTGTATCGGCTACCTCTGTCCCTAGCGAGAGGGTTTTCTCCACAGCAGGAGACATTGTTAGTGTCAGCAGATCTGCCCTTTCGGCAAGCAATGTGGACAAGTTCATTTTTCTTTAAAAAAACATGAAAATACAATGACAAGCAAGTCCTAATGTCAAACTGGCTACTTAGGTGCTAGTACAGTACAGTTAAAATACAGATTATTTCAGTTCATCGAAATACTGCACCTTAATGTTCATTTTATTATATTTTGTATTTATTTGAGTGAATATTCACAGTTTAATAATAATTAAAAACCCAAAACTAATAGTTTATGTTTTGTGAGTACTAGTAGCCTACAGTAAAGTTCAAATACAGATTATTTCAGTTCATCGAAATGCTGCACCTTAATGTTTATTTTATTATATTTTGTATTTATTTGAGTGAATACATTATTCACAGTTTAATAATAATAATACAAATATATATATATATGTTTTGTTTTGTGAAAAAAAATTCTGCTGTACCGAAAACGTACCGAACCGAACCGTGACCAAAAAACCGAGGTACGTACCGAACCGAAATGTTTGTGAACCGTTACACCCCTACCAGGTACCCCTAAAAAAAACACGCCTGTTTGCTATCCTAGCTCTGGATTTATTCTATTTTGATTGTACCTTGGTATACAATTATTGCTGAAGAAAATAGATTTTAGGTCTTGTAACTTATTCACCAGCACTGACTCATCATCATGGTATGATCTTGCTTTTAGTGAATATATCTACACTTTCCTTGTTGTTCGGAGTTTGAATCTTTATGGTTTTTGCACTCATTGTAAGTCGCTTTGGATAAAAGAGACAGCTAAATGATATGAAATGTAATGTAATTAAAATATATGTTTGAGGTTTAGGCAAAGCAAACACTTTTGCAAGCCTTATGGGTAGCATGCATTCAAAAATACTTAATAAGACACCCCAGTATGGAGAAACATTTTCACAAACCCATATTCTACCGTTTTTAACTCACAGACATCGCAACAGCCATCTTAGAATGATCTGCATTACCACTCACATAAAAAAGGCAGAGGTTTCTCTGTTACTTCTGTCTGCTGTCCCAACGAGAGAGCAGAAAGTAACAGATGATCCCGTTTCCTCCTTCTGACAGCTTTGTAGTTGTGAGAGCAAAACAGAGGAGTGCTTTTCAGGGTAAATCATATTATGTTCCCACAGTTTATTCCCCGGTCCAGCAGCCACTAAAAAAAAAGTGCTGCAATCGGAAAAAAATCTGAGCACACATAAAGAAGAGGACGGGAATAAATGTGCATAATAAATAATTTGCATTCCTCCATGTTGGTCTGGGATTAGACAAACGAAAGCAGAAAGGTTCTATGAAATAGTTTGGGAGAATAAACTACTGATGCAAGTGTATTGTTCTCATAAAACCAGATGGGAATGGAAAACTATTTTTTGGCACACAAATCTGATAGAGCCTTTGAAAACGTACAATTCACACAGTGTTGTTTAAATGAGGAGGCTAAAGGGACTTGGTGTCCTCGGATAGCTGCCGTTTTTTAAAGCTTATATCTGCTGTACAGTAGTCTTGTGTCCATTCTCGTAATCAATTGGTTTAATACAAGTACCAGATTCAAGTATCAGTTGTGAGCAACAGTAAGTGTGGCAAGATTCATGTGTGCAGTATTGTTTTAATATAACTAAGTGTAATCATTATAGACTGTAATCTATATCTATATTTTGTTAAATTCAAGCATTTGTGTTTGTCTTTCCTATTATGCAGTCTGAAACAAACAAAGTATCTACACATTTCACGATGCTTCCTGTTGTATCTCTTTTAACATAGAATAAACTGGACCATCTTTCAGGAAGGGAAAGGACATATTGCCTTCCAACAATTCCTGTCAGCAGCACACTCTTTGCTGTTAAATCGTACAATATGGATACATTAAAAATATCCTTTTTGGAAAGTTTGATTTTGTTTTAGACCAACCAGCATTCGGATTGCACAGCATTGAGTTTTATCTGTGCCCTGTGCTCAAATTCGTAATGTATTTTCCTGCCCGCAGACTGGATTATACAGCATTGAACACTTTTCTGGTGAATTTTTAAGCAATGGCAGCACTTGGTTAAGGTTAGGGGGGGATCAGGGACTGGTAGAATACAAAAAAAAGTCAGCAGTAACTACAGACAAAAGGTTGACATTTAAACAAAAGGTTGACATTTAAACAAAAGGTCTTTCAAAACTTTCACCAAAGGATATTGTCAAGGATTTTGTTTATATGCTTATAAATTCATTATATAATGCCTTCATATTGACTGAGAAGTCCATTGTCTGGATGTATGTACTTGAAGGTTTATTGTATAAGTTGCAAACTGTCAAACTCACATTAGTACATTGCTCTGCAAAGTGAAGCTCAAGCATTCAAACAAAGTCAGAATAAGCACGAAGCTGCATCCTGACAGACTTATACAATTCCATATGCAAGGGGAAAACTTTGGGGAGATTCAGTGATAACTGAGTGGTATCAAACTGTGCGCAGAATATTCCCTTTTTCTATAATTGTCAGGTGCACTGAATTCAAAAACAAATACCTTAATGTATATTATTGTCCATGTCCCTAAAACTCAACATTATTCTATACCAAAGCTGCCGAGCCACTACATAAATCATATCGGCTTATTGAATTTAGAAAGTATGAAATATCTCAGATGATAGATAGTTGTTATTTAGTCTGCATGGCCCGCAGCCATAAATGCATTTAATTGTGTGCGTGTGTGCCTGTGCGAAAAAATGGGAAAGAAAGTCATTTGAGACACAAAGACACAGATTTAAAGAAATTCTCTCTTTCGCTCCACACACACACACACACACACACACACACACACACACACAGACAGACACACACACACACACAGACTTGTCGTCTACAGTAACTTTAGGTCTCGTGTGTGAATTAGGCTTATCTCTAAGTGTGCAATTTTTTTATCGGTGGAAGATCCCATTTCCGTGGTGGCGATGCAGCAGATGGATTCCATCCCTTCTACCCATTCATCACCTGCCACACAAGACCTGCCTTTGCCGCCTTTACTACGATGACAAATGGGTATTTTTCCTCAAGAAAATAAAAGTTGTTTACTGTGTCATCAAACAGGTTTTCATCTCATGGGGGCAACTGGAGCTTTTGAGCAGAAACATATTTTATTTCGTGTTTCACAGCACAGGATGTCAAGGGGCAACAAGGAAACTTGAAATTGCTATGATCATCAGTAAAAGAAACTCAAGGGAGACTGGATGGAAAACGTCAAAATCTGTTTCAATTCAAGTAACTGTTGTAAGAAATTGTAACCTTGTCCTGTCCATGTAAAGCCTACTATCTAAATAAATGATTTATTAGCTGGTAATTACAATTACTGTCTTGAAAAACACATAGTTGGATTATATGTTTTGCTTGGGAGAAGAAAACATGATTTCCATGTTTTAAATTATTCGATGCATAATTATATTAAAAAGAGGGGGATCATTTATGAAAACAATATTAAAAGTATTGCCAACGTTGACAAGGGCAAAGGGACAAATATATACTTTTTATTGATTAGTGAACAGTTGAATTTACGTAGATGTGTTTCAAATGCCAGGGTTAATTTAGAAATCGCTTCACTGTGTCTGAAAAAGAATGAAGCCAACGTTGTTAGTGACACTGTTAGTGCAATGAGCTCATTTATGGGAGTGAGGGCGGCTGGAAATGAGAAATGTGCTATCTTTGCAACGGAAATTAACTACACTGACAAGAGGGTTACTGCTGCTGCACTGTGCCTGTGTGATTTAAAACGTTGGGGTTATAAGGCAAATCTTTGATTTCTAGGTTAAGTTTTTTAAATTGAGTAAAAAAAGAGCTGCAAGAATATTTCAACAAAGTATGAAACAAAAGTGTTCTACCTGTTATGTCAGGATTTACAGAGTCTGTAACAGACGCCTTGACTAAAATAGGTTTATGAAATATTAACATTAAGCTTCAGGAATAAGGAGACGAGGTGCCACATAACACAGGAAGGGCTATAAGGCAAATCTTTGATTTCTAGGTTAAGTTTTTTAAATTGAGTAAAAAAAGAGCTGCAAGAATATTTCAACAAAGTATGAAACAAAAGTGTTCTACCTGTTATGTCAGGATTTACAGAGTCTGTAACAGACGCCTTGACTAAAATAGGTTTATGAAATATTAACATTAAGCTTCAGGAATAAGGAGACGAGGGGCCACATAACACAGGAAGGGCCACATCTAATGAGTGACTGTTTGGACCTTATTCCATGATTTAATTGTTCAATCATGGAATGTGGTATACATCAGTATGTGATTTAGCTCAGTCAGTCACACCACGAAACGAGAGGAGAGTGGTTCAGGTTGACTTGCTCTATAAAATAGTTTATCAAAAGTACAAACTATGTAATATAATTAGACAGTAATATCATTCTGTATTTTTCAAAATTCTCAAAATTACTATTTGTGAGTCTTTTATCATTATTACATTACATTGCATTTAGCTGACGCTTTTATCCAAAGCGACTTACAATAAGTACATTCGACCAGGAAGACACAACCTTGAAGAAAACAGAATCATATAAGTACATCAGGTTTCATAGAGTCAAACATTTCAAGTGCTACTACACTGGCTCTAGATAAGCCAGTCATTTATTAGTATATAAGTGCTCTGTTAGCAGTTCTTTGTTAGTAATTCTATCGCTCGAAGTGGAGTCGAAAGAGATGAGTTTTCAGTCTTATTATTATTATACAATAACTGTTGTCTGATAATAACAGGTTTTACTCCTCAGATGTAAATGCTGAAATAGAAACAGTTAATACTTTATGCAATCAACATGTTTAAAATAGTTTGAATCTCTGTGTCTAATTAATTGTCATCCAAAGCTACTTGTACATGAATGTGATCCAATCAAGTCAGTATGCAAAATGTTGATGTAGCAATATTTGCTAACAGTATTGGCTTTTGTTTAACTTAGTTCTAATTATACGGATGCTGCATTTGTACACAGAAAGGCTTATAAGCCACAGACGATACACAGAGGACCGCAGATCTACTGAACTACAAGGCCTTAATGTTAGACTGGTAATAATGACAGAAATAAACCCATGGACAAACAGAAGGAGAGACGGGCAGAGATAGATAAGGCGACAGGCAGCCGGAGTCAACACGAGAATACACACAACACGTACAGGATTTTAGAGTAAGGTGCGGACCCACAGGCTATCTGACGAATCAGCATGTCGAATACGAGAACAAATATTAAAAGCCTATAAATCAATCTTTTAGAACTGCAGGTTAGTAAAAACCTTGGAGAGGAAATCAATAAATGCACACAGGTAATGAGGAAATGGAAGATCCATAGTAATCCAACTTCCATCATTTACGTGTAATAGTTTAACTAACTTTTAACTACTTTTAACTTTTAAACTTTGTTTCTATAGGTAAATACACATCTGAGTTGACAAATATGACATGTGGGGTACCTCAAGGCTCCATCTTGGGGCCTCTTCTCTTTAACATCTACATGCTACCACTGGCTCAGATAATGAAAAACAACAAAATAAGTTACCATAGCTATGCGGATGACACACAAATGTACGTAACAATTTCACCAGGAGACTAAGCTCCAATTCAAACACTGAGTAAGTGCATTGAACAAATCAATGACTGGATGTGTCAGAACTTTCTCCAATTAAACAAAGATAAAACTGAGGTAATGGTTTTTGGAGCCAAGGCAGAACGTATAAAAGTTAGCGCTGAGCTTCAGTCTGCAATGTTCAAAACAACAGATAAAGCCAGAAATCTAGGTGTAGTCATGGACTCTGACCTGAGTATCAACAGTCACATTAAAACAGTTACTAAATCAGCCTACTATCACCTAAAGAATATATCTAGGATTAAAAGACTAATGTCACAGCAGGATTTGGAAAAACTTGTCCATGCTTTTATCTTCAGTAGACCTCCTGCTAAATTATGAACCATCCAGATCTCTCAGGTCTTCAGGGACTGGTCAGCTTTCTGTCCCCAGAGTCAGAACTAAACATGGAAAAGCAGCGTTTAGTTATTATGCTCCAAATATCTGGAACAAACTCCCAGAAAACTGCAGGTCCGCTGCAACTCTGACTACTTTTAAATCCAGACTAAAAACTTTTCTTTTTGCCGCTGCTTTTAATTGAACTATTCACATCTTAAACTGCACTGTAACTTTTATCCATGTATTTTTTCTTTTAATGTTTATTTTATTATCTTTTATTTGTAATGACTGATTTTAAATGCCATTTTCTTAATGTCTTTTGTTTTTTGTAAAGCACTTTGAATTGCCTTGTGTTGAAATAAACTTGCCTTGCCTTGCCTTGCTCTCAATTTGGATTTAGTCTTTTTCTTCATTTTTTCAACAAGGTAATAAAAAATGACCCTCACTATAAATGTGGGAATAGATTATTCATATAAATCCCTTTGTGGGCATAATCAAACAGCTGCATGTAACAGCCCCGGTGAAGTCACTTAAATGACACAACACTGTGCTAGCTACTTATAAGGACAAACAGTTGTGTGGGTTTTGCTCAATTTTGAATAATTGAAGCTGCAACAAAACTCAAGGCCAACATACTTCATGCTTATGAACGTATGGATTTAATTTGAATAACCATTAGATACCCTAACGGAGTAGGGATTTGTACAAAAACCCCTTTAAAGGGGACCTATCATGCAAAATGCACTTTCTGATGTATTTTATACATACATATGTGTCCCCGGTGTGTCGGGGAACTCACGCAGCATCAGAAAATATGGGATCTAGGCTGATAGCCAAATATATATAATGTATGTACATTTGTTACATGATATGCTAGAGAGGCCATGATTTCGGACAAACATTGTCACATGAAAATATAGAAATCCACCTAAATTGTTAAGTCTTAAATTCCATGTTGGGGGGGGGGGGGTGGCGGCTATCAAACCCGTGTGATAGAAATTGAAGATGTTGGCTTTATTAAATTAAATGTATGGTAAATATCTTTTCAGGATCACAATGTGACAATTTCCATACTAGCCACAGACTGCCACCCTGCAGTGCAGAAGATGCTACTTGAGGACCACAAGACCATCAAGCATGAGTTTGACTTGTGGCACATTGTGAAAGGTGTGAAGAAGCGGATGCTGCAGAGCAGGAATACCGAGCTGAAGGAGTGGGTGCGCATGGTATCCAAACATCTTTGGTACTGTATGTGTACATGTGATGGTGACGTGTTACTGCTGAAGGAGAAATGGACGTCCATCCTCCATCATATCATCAATGTTCACGAGTGGCTGTCGGCAGAGAAGATGCTGAAGTGTGAACACGAGCCTTATTCTGAAGAGGATGGGAGTTCCCGACCTTGGTTGGAGCGTTCATCCAAGGCCTTTGGCACTCTACAGAAAGTGGTCATGGACAAGAGACTGTTGAAAAAACTAGATAAGGTATTGTCTTAATTGCCCTTATTCATTTATATATTCTGGCCTTATAAATTCACCACAAAGCAGTATATTTATCTAAAGAGAATATATTCAACGGATGTAGCCCTGAACAAACAGTAAAATATGAAATTGAAAATATGTAAAAAAAATATATACAAACACATGCATAATTAATATCAGTATTTGAATTATCCACCAACCATGGGTGATTATTCAATAGTGATGTTTGAGAATTGCATGTCTGGCATCTCTCGACTCCAATAGTTCGCAATCTGACAAATTAAGTAATAACAAAAATGCTAAATAATGCTGACATTCATGACCCACTCTGTTCAATTGCAGGTTACAGAAGGGATCCATACTGGCGAGCTGGAGAACATCCATTCTTTGTATACAAAGTACGTTCCAAAGCGCAAGAAGTTCACGGAGGAGAGCTTTCAGGCACGCCTCGCTGTATTGGATCACAACCACAACATCGACCGTGAGCAGGCACAGACCAAGAAGGGGGCACTGCAGTTCAAACTGCAGTACTCGAAGCCTGCTGTGGTGAAGGCGATGAAGACACCAAAAAGCTACAACTTCCGAAGAGAAATCATGGTAGGGGTAGTCGAGAGGTGTTTATCAGCATCGTCCATGAGGTCCGAACTTGCAGAACACCGTCATACAGATGCAGAGAAGGAGAAAAGGACACTTGGTGCGCATAAAGGCCTGGTAAAACCATCGAAGGAGGATGCTGTGGCACACCACCTAAGTCGATTTGTGAACAAGTAATGTCGGTCTCTATGTGTCTGTTGTATATATGAAGTCAGCCTGTGGGGCTCAATGTGTCTGTGGTGTATGAAGCTTAGTCAACCTGTGGGGCTCTGTGGCAAATAAATAAAGGACGTCTATGGCTGAAGTAATATATGCTGGTAGTATTTGTATATTATTATTTGAAGGGTAAAAACATAGTTTGGTTCAGGAAAATGGTCTTTATTACTTTATGAACATCGAGCACTGAAAAACATTTGTAGAATCTAGTGAGATACATGTATATGCTTGATAATATAAGTTGTAAATACTGTTCTGATATATCACAAACATTGTATGAATGGTTCCATTATCAAAGTAGAATTTTCTTCGCTAGCCTAAATGTCACGATTTCACTGTCAAAGATTTGCCTTCCATGCATGGAATCATTGGTCACATCATATCCCTCCAGAATATTCAAATCCTTTGTAGGTTACTGATGGGTAGTGACTTCGTATCCGATTCAC
Organism: Gymnodraco acuticeps; assembly: GCF_902827175.1. Lineage (NCBI taxonomy): Eukaryota > Metazoa > Chordata > Actinopteri > Perciformes > Bathydraconidae > Gymnodraco > Gymnodraco acuticeps. Next base: position 569,282 of record NW_022990940.1, read on the forward strand.
AACACAGGCAAGTATCGGCACTCTGTTCCCTTTTCCAAGGAAACCTCTAGTCCAGATGGTGAATTGCCGATAAGCTGTTAGTCTGTAGAGGCTGAAATAAATAGGATACACATATAAATACAAATCATTTAATTTAAAACCATTATATATTTTTAAATAGGGCCTACACTTACTCGCTATTTATTGGTCGTTCGAGGGTTGCTGCACGCACGTCTCGTAGCGATACCATTGTGATCGCCAACATATCATTCTCGATGGAAACCATAGGGAACAGTCGGTGTTCCATGATACACTGGAGATTATTCCCGTCTGAATTGAGCATGTGGTCGATACCAATTCCCCTGCAACATCTACATTCATTTTCCGATGGCATCACCACACAATTGTTACATGTACACCAATCTGTGTTGTCCATTCGTCCCGGGTTTTGAGCAACATCTTCTTCCTCTGAGACCGAGCCGGTACTGGAACTGGTGGTATCCCACTCGGCGAGTTCAGAACCGTCGGTACTTTCGGCGGATTCCGGATCGTATGCCACTCTAGTATTCGACCGAATCGGTTCATAAGCATAGGCCATGAGATGCCTGTTACTAACTGTATATCTGTAGACTTGGTATGTCTTAAATGTCCGGTTAGGATGTATTAGAACGAAATCTAAAATGAAAATTGTAAATAAGCAATCTGTATGTAAAAAACCACCTGTATGTAAATTGTAAATAAGCCATCTGTATGTCAAATATGTCTTAAATAATATGATGAATTGGAAATGGGGGACCCTGATGTAAACAAGACGAAAGTCTTTCTCTGGTCTGCATCCCCTTAACAATTGTATGTTTTGAGCTGTACTGTACTGTACCCAATATACAAGCTGTTAATAAACTTTTCAATCAATCAATCAATCAATCAATCAATCAGAGACCCCGGTACCGGGGCACTGCCGCAACATCTTGCAGGAAACAGTGTCTGAGGGCATGTTCATTTAATAAACTATGAATGTTTTATATCCATGTAACGGGAAGAAACTCATCTAACTGATCATTATTTTATTTTTTTCAAAATAAACCCACAATGCTAACGCTGAGCCTCTGAATTAGCAACAAGCGAAAAATGCTAACAGATGACTGCACCGAAATTCACTCACAAAACCTTATTATTTATCTTTGCACATCCAACAACACATCGTTTCACATCGTGAGGTGACACAGAATCGAAGGGTACCCTCATTATCACTCAATTATACGAAATCGCGACTAAACAAAAACGACGAAACAAAAACAGACATCAAAACATGTTAGGTAGCTAAAAATTCTAACATGGCTCACCTGTGTCGTAGTCTGGTCAAACGTGGTCTTCAATGGCATTACAACGATACAAACGCTGCTGAAGTTAATCCATAGGTTAATCCAATGTGTCTGTGTCCCTTTGAAATGATTTCTGATAATCCATGAGAAATAAACCTGCTTTTCGGTTTCCAGATGTCAGAGCTAGACAGCTTCACTCTCATGCAAAACTGTGTGCACGTGTGCATGTGTGTGAGTGGGGAGGTTCCCACTTCGATTATATTGGCTCTAACGGTCAGAAAGAGATGTCAATCACCAAAATCGACCAATGGGTTCCAGAGAAATGGTAAAAACCCCATTTCCACCCAAATCACCTCAGAGGTGGAGTTTTTTTGGCTAAACCTCTCTAAAAAGGTCAAATGTCACTTGTTTTGCATCGATCTTGATACAGGGTACTTATTATATGTTGTACTTTGGATTCCAAAAGCTTTTAGTCTACCTTACCTCATCCAAGGGTAGTTAAAAAACATAATTTTTGGACAGACACTATAATTTTCTTTAAAATAAAAAACATATATATTGTTCTGACTCTTCTACATCCAACTCACAGGTGTATCATTACTTTGAGGAAAAAGATTATTAATTTAACCCTTTTAGAAGGGAAGATATGGTCATTTGTTCTGGGAATGTAATTTTCGAGCCTGAGACCTGAAAAACAGGCTCAGGGCTAAACTTTTTTTAAGAACTGTAACGTGTTCATTCTCACTAAGACTTGGCTCAACCCCACTATCCCGGACTCCGTCATTGTTCCTGACGGATTCACTATTTTTCGCCAGGACTGGACAGTTAACTCGGGGGAAAGTATGGGAGTTGGTGTGTGTGTCATGATCAACAATAACTGGTGCACAGATGTGAGGATTATTTCTTCGGACTGTTTAGACCCTCATTTAGAGCACCTCATGATCACATGCCGGGCTTTCCACTTGCCGAGAGAATTTACATCTGTTGTGATTACAGCAGTGTATATTCCGCCGCTCGCCGACAACAACACAGCACTCGATCAGCTGTTTGGGATTATCGACAAAACAGAGACTTCACGGCCAGAGGCGGCGTTCGTTGTGGCCGTGGATTTTAACACCGCTAACATGAAGAAGCTCCTACCGAAGTACTACCAACACATCAGCTGCCCGACGCGAGGGGGAAATATACTGGACCATGTTTATTCCCCTTTTCGACATGGATATACTGTAAGGCTCTCCCTCGCCCTCCCTTCGGCAAATCAGACCACATCTCACTGCTGCTGCTGCCTGCTTACAGGCAGAAACTCAAACGGGACAGACCGGTAACAAAGACAGTACAACGATGGATTGAGGAGTCAGATTCAACTCTGCAGGATTGCTTTGCATCTACGGAGTGGAGTGTGTTTGAGGACAACAACATCAACACACACACGGACACGGTCATCTGCTACATTGGGAAATGCATTGATGAGAAACTAGTCCATGCATTTGTTACTTCAAGGCTGGATTATTGTAACTCTTTATTATCAGGGTGTACCAAGAAGTCAGTCAAGTCGCTTCAGCTGATTCAAAATGCTGCAGCTCGTGTACTAACCAGAGTTAGGAAAAGGGACCACATTACTCCTGTTCTGGCCGCCTTACACTGGCTCCCTATAGAACACAGGATATAATTTAAAATTCTTCTTCTCGCCTACAAAGCACTTAATGGGCAGGCGCCATCTTACCTTAAAGAACTCATTATACCCTACTGTCCTACTAGGGCATTGCTTTCCAAGAATGCAGGGTTGTTGGTTGTTCCTAGAGTCTCTAAAAGTACAATGGGAGCCAGAGCCTTTTCTTATCAAGCTCCACATTTGTGGAATCAGCTTCCAGTTTGTGTTCGGGCAGCAGACACCCTATCCGTTTTTAAGAGTGCGCTTAAGACCTTCCTTTTTGATAAAGCTTATAGTTAGGGCTGATTAGATTCAGCCCCTAGTTTTGCTGATATAGGCTTAGTTTGTTGGGGGACATCTTACTTCTTCCTTCTCTCTGTCTATACCTGTGTACTCTCATGTTCCGATTAACCCAGCTTCCCCAAATTTCTTTCTTTTTGGTGTCTATATACGCTGGGATCCGGAGTCATGGATGATCCTGCGGTCCTGTATCGCGAGCCCTGGATCTTGAGTCGTGGCTGTGGTCCTGGATCATAGGTCCTGGATGGATATCCTCATGGATTCATCTTCCTATTATACACACATGCATTTCCAACATTTGGACTACCTATGTTGCAAATGTATTATCTTTTCAATTTACACACGGCATCTATTGCACGTCTGTCCGTCCTGGGAGAGGGATCCCTCCTCTGTTGCTCTCCCTGAGGTTTCTCCCATTTTTCCCTTTAAAACTGTGGGTTTTCTTCGGTAGTTTTTCCTTGTACGATGTGAGGGTCTAAGGACAGAGGGTGTCGTATTGTCATACTGATATTTTTGTACAAATTGTGAAGTCCACTGAGACAAATGTAACATTTGTGATATTGGGCTATATAAATAAACATTGATTGATTGATTGATTGATGACGTGGTACCAAAGGTTTCTGTATGAACATTCCCGAATCAAAAGCCCTGGATAAACGGTGAGGTGCGCGGCAAGCTGAAAGCGCGTAATATCGCGCACAGAGCTGGAGATTTGGAGAAGTACAGGAAATCTAGATATCAACTCCGGAGATCTATCAGCAGTGCAAAGGGACAATACAGAGAAAAAGTGGAGGCTGACTTCAGAGAGACTACAAAGGAGCAGCTCCCTCCCTCCCTGACTGACTCTCTGGACACCCTGCAGTTTGCCTACAGAGCAAACAGGTCCACAGACGACGCCATAGCCCTCACCATCCACACTGCCCTCTCACACCTGGACCAGAGGAACACTTATGTGAGAATGCTGTTCATTGATTACAGTTCAGCATTCAACACCATTGTGCCCTCCAAGCTGGTCATCAAGCTCAGAGACCTCGGGCTCAACAGCGCCCTCTGTGACTGGATCCTGAACTTCCTGACGGGCAGACCCCAGGCAGTGCGGGTGGGAAACATCACATCCTCCATCCTGATCCTCAACACCGGAGCCCCTCAAAGCTGCGTGCTCAGCCCTCTACTCCCTGTTCACTCACGACTGCGTGGCCATACACAGCTCTAACACCATCGTGAAGTTTGCTGACGACACGACCGTCATCGGCCAGATCACCGACGGCGACGAGACGGCGTACAGAGAGGAGGTCGAAACCCTGACATCTTGGTGCCAGGATAACAACCTCCATCTCAACGTCAGCAAAACCAAGGAGCTGATTGTGGATTACAGGAAGCAGCAGAGAGAGGGTCACATCCGTTAAACAACTGAACTGTTGAAACTACATCCATAACATTCATCTGGCTGCTACTTATAAATTATTTATCTATTTATCTAATACATCATATTCCAATAACTTGCACTATTTCACTTTTTTAAACTATTTTCTTCTTGTATTTACTATTTACTCGCACTAAATGTTTCTGTTTTATCTGTTTTATTGTGTTGCACTGCTGGAGGAGCCTGTGACCTAAGATGTTCATCGTCATAACTACACTGTAGCTATGTTCGTATGACAAAATAAAAACCTTGAACCTTAAAATATGATAAATATAAATAAATAAAAGTTAAATGAATATAGGAAGAACACCTTGGCAAAACTCTTGCAATGACTTCTTTCAAGATACCAATACATTTTAGACCAGTGAAATAACACACCGTTTTTCTTTATTTTTCTTGTTTCTTTTCCCTTTTACCCTTTAATTTACTGCCAGGCTCTTTAGTCCCTGCTCTTTAAAGTGTTTTTCTATCACTAACTGACATAAAATGCTAGTTATTTGAGTTGTCACAACAACTGAGGTAGTTTTTGTGCAGGTAAATAGTTCAGATGAAAAGTCCTATTTACCTTTTGACTGCCAAGACATCATAACAAATGTAGGACCATTAAAGGTCCCATGTCATGGCCATTTCTACTGATCATAATTCCATTGTTGAGGTCTACTAGAATAGATTTATATTGTGCAATTTTCCAAACTCACATCTCATACAGCATCTCTGTATAGTATGTGTATTCACTCTCTGTCCTAAACAGCTTGTTGGAGCTCCTGCCCCCCTCCCTCCCTGTGAGCCCAGTGTGCTCTGATTGGTCAGCTCGCCCACTCTGTTCTGATGACTCTACCACCGTTACAGTGGAACATCAGTGATTATGTGTTACAATGGCGTTAGCAACCAGAAAATGACACCAGTAATGACAAACAGATGAGAATGCTGCTTGGGGTCTGGGTGCCGTGTTGGCGGGACGTTGTGCGGCTCGCTACTGCGAGGAGCGGACAGTGTGAGCTGGGTTCATTTCCTGCTTGCTGCGTGGGGTCTGCGGGACAGCGAGACATCGCGAATGGACGCGGGAAGGGGGAGGGTGCAGCCCCCTCAGTTTCGCTCCACTAGCACCCCCCCCCAGCGCGTCAAAGTTTTGCGGCTGAGAGAGTGTGTGTGTGTGAGGAGCTCCACGGATTGGTCCAATCCAATGGGTCCCTATGGGTATGAGCACGTCACTGTACCCAGGAACAAAAAGAGAAATCTCCAACGAGGCGTTCTGGGGCAGCATAGACAGGTATTTTCTGTGTTAGAGTTTTACTCGCTACAGGGTGCACTTTGAGGGTTTGTGACTCTGCAGACCGTTTACATGCAGAAAAACCTTCATAACACACAAGGGGACGGGTAATAACCGGAAAAAGCATGACATGGGACCTTTAAGTATGTGACGTCTAATAGTTTCTCAGGCCTTTCAGGTTTAGAAATAAGACTTTATTCATTTCAAGCTACAATCTGCTTTCAATAGATCAAGGGAATTAAGAGCGGAAATAATGTGCTACATATAAAGACCTCCCATTTGCCAAAGTAACAGAGGTTCAATGAAGAAGTGTTATAAACTTCCATGTGAAAAATACAAATCAATCATTTCTGTTGTGTTCTTGTCATTAGCCTCAGAAAACATACTGTATGTGTGTTACATGTTATTTCAATGTGATATGTGAAAAACACCATATAAGAACAACTTGTAGAGAGATTGTTACTTGTTTCTAGGCATTGGATGCTTTTTTGAATTAATGACAACGCCTTTTTGTTTTAGAAGAGTTATTCTTGTTCTTCCCACTCGACTTTTCCTGCATCTAATAAATATGCTCTGTAATAACATGATGAGGCAAGATTCATCAATGTTATAAAATAATAGAATCATAATTAATACTTAAATATTTCAATATGAATAGCCTCAATCGAACTTAACAAAAACTGTACAGCTTTATCACTTCTGTCAGCCAAGCAAAAAGCCATTGTTGCTGCAGATACAAAACATGTCATGAGTTTTCTTACTTTAGCCCGACAGAGTGACACAGTGTCAGTCAATCACTTGACCTCCAATAGTGGCAACATACAGTGGAGTGGGTGGTTATTTTAAAACATAAGCTGTGTTATAACACTGTGTGAAGCCTTATATCACAGTGTGTTTCCTTCCACTTCTTTAATGTGATTTATTAAATTGCACATTCAAAAAATCTGAATAAAGACACAAGAAATTAGAAAACAAAAGTCCAACTATCAAAAAAGGTCGGTTTAATAATACAGAAGGGATGTGACGAGGTGTGATAGAATCATTGTATGGGAATTAAATGACGTGAATGCCCATGATTTAAGATACATGAGACCAAAAATGGCAGCAGACAAAAATGTGATCTGTGTGGAGTGATAAAGAAACTGTAACATTCCTGAAAGTAATATAAGAAAAACAAATGCAATAGGTTTCCATTGTTCAATATATGAAGTCATCTTTTCCTGTAATACTGAGCTTGACTGTGGAGTTGGCACCACCGGCTCATACTCTTGACGCACTAAATTCTCAACTTTCAAATAACATGGTTGACGGAATATAATTGTATTATTATTTGTTTGGTACTAATGGGAATTGATTTAAAATTGGCACTGCATGAAGTCACTTAACAAACATCTACCAAACCCTACAGAAATATTGGACAGCAGACGTGCTTCACAGATGTCTTATATTCAAATGAAAGCTGAATTTGTTGAGAAAATATTTGCTCACCATCACCTTTTTTTAAATACAATAAGAAAGTATAGCACATATGTTTGCATCCCTTATGAGAAAACCACTTGTTGTGTGACTTTGCTCTCTGTTTGCTGCACTTCCACAGCAACACTGTGTCGTCCAGTCGCCCACATTTACTGCGTATCACGCTTTAAATCCCCTATGGCTTCCATCCCTCCATCAGTCTCTCTGTTCATTTATCTCTCTCGAGCACACACACACTCTCATCAGCGCTCAAAGACAGCGCAGTGAGAGGTTAGGGCTGGGGGTCTGATGCGGATATCCTGCAGGATGGCTGGGATTGGGAAGGGAGCGTGAGAGAGACACTGTGAGCACCACTCAATCAATTTCTATTGAATCTCACTCCAGTGGGAACATGATAAGCGATACAGACCTGAGGGATAAAACAAGCCTGTGCATTTCTTTAGATCTGAGGGGAAAACATCCAACGGGGCTTAAACTAAAATTGCTGTGGCTCAGTGGTTAGAGTGCTTGACTTCAAATCAGGGGGTAACAAGTTTGAGTCCCACTGCAGTCAGCATGTCGTTGTGTCCCTGGGCAAGACACTTCACCCACAATTGCTCCTGTGGGGATTGTCCACAGTACTGAATGTATGTAAGTCTCTTTGGATAAGAGCGTCTAACAAATGTAATGTAATGTAATGTAATGTAAAGAGTGGTGTAATTATTTTACCAGCCAACAACCAACTGTTCATTTGTTTCAAACACTGGAATTTAAAGTGGACCTATCATGCAAAATGCACTTTTGTACGTCTTTTATACATGAATATGTGTCCCCGGTGTTCCAGGGAACTCACCAAGTGTCAGAAAATACAACCCTCTCTCTTTTCCTCCGTACCCAAATCTTTTAAAAACGGGGCTACGACGAGCGGATACAGATTCCATCCGAGCTGACGTCAGCCCGGAATAGTGTTGTTCACACGAGACGTGTCCGTTCACACGAGACCGCTCGAAAGCGCTGGAGACGCTGTAGTACATATGCCAGGCCTGTAAGTGGCGCTGTAGTCCTGCCACAAAAGCAGCGAAGAAGACTTCCCGCGCATGGTTGCCATGGTTGCCCTTCTGTTTATTCTCCGTTGTGGACGCTCTGGCTCTTTTTCTCCCTCCCCGAGGCAAGCGTTTGCTCCTGTTGTAATTCTCTCCGGTAGTCCACCAGCAGATGAAAAACACCCACCTCTCTGTCTCTTCCAAGGGACGAAGGGACCGTGCGGCAGAGTTTCAGTTAGATTTGTTTTCGCCGGTCAACATGTCCGTTAAAGTTTAAATCTTCCGGACAAAATTAGAAAAGTGCCGGTCAAAGGTCTTCTTTGTTATTTATTGAGCTTTAAAACAAATGAATAACGACTCTATATAATCATATAAGAATAAAACACGGAGGACATAGCCTCTCTTTTCCTCTCCCTCTTCTGAGAGCCCAGCAGCTGATCTCCCTCTCCTGCAGGGGGGCGTGGTCAGCTGCAGCTCATTTGCATTAAAGCTACGTCACAGAATCAGCCCTTACAAAAAAAGGGCTGGAATAGAGCAAATAGAGCGAAATGAGGCATGGCTAAAATGCAGGATCTGTTTGGTATTTTGAAAAAAAACTTCACAGACATGTTTTATATAGGTATGGCCCTACAATATATTTTTCAAATATAGCATGATAGGTCCACTTTGAATCAAAGAAGGGAACGAGGGTGTAGTGCAAAAAACAACCACTGTATCCTTGTTTTTTCTTTGATCACATTTAGACATATATTATGTAAACATTGACCAATTTGGAGCCATTTATACAATTCCTCCTCAAAACAGAATGCTTATTAGAGCAGTCAGAAAGAAGAACAAACAATGAATTAGAGGCTTTGTTGCTAAAAAATGAAGAAAATTACACAGTACAAAAAATAGCAAGAAAATCAAGAGAGGCAAAGGCATTTAAACCTTTTCAAATGTGCTAAAAGTTATGTAAATGCAGTGTTAACCGAGGATGCACCCTGCATATTAAACAGGTACAAATGTAAAACCCACAACAATGCTGGCATGAAATTAGTGAATTAGGTCCCAGGAAGGTTAATCATATTCCAAATGCAGCAAAATTAGAAAATGAAGCAGCTGAAATGGTGCTGCAGTGTTTCTACACTTATCATGATAATCATTTCTGTGAAAATGTTAAAGTGGCCATTATTCTTAGTTTAACGATCACATTTTAAAAGACTGAAATGTATTATGACTGCCACAGCTGTGACCAGTTTATAAATGCAACATGAACTTTTGAGAGTGCAGAGAAAGTGTAAAATGCTAAACTGGAAACCTTCAAGTGAATTTTGGGGCTATTGAGATTGAAAGATTTGATCAAATTTGGACTGCCAAAAAACTCAACAAAACCAGATTATTGAATATTAGATTTGACCGCGCATTCATAAGGGGGCTGAAATTCAATTGGTTGTCAGTCAGGTGTGCTTCAATCATGAAACATGGCAACATGTCTCCATGTCTCCATGGCCACTTGCCTGATGTGACAGAGAGAGAAATGGTTACATTTTCCATCTTGTTTTAACAAAGGAAAGGGAGATCAGAAAAGTACTAATCTATGTCTCAGTCATTATCTCTGAGGGACAGTCAGACTGTAAGAAAGTCTTCTCATGCTGTAGTCTGAATATAGTCTAAAAAGGCTAGAATTAAAACAAGATAACCATAAGTGATTATATTGTGAAATCTTATTGACATAAATAGAGAAAATAATTGGGAGATGCATCAATCGTCTTGTTTAAAATCGTTCAAATGCATCAAATCCCAACAATTATTCAGTTTGCCTTTGAGAACTTTATGTTGAATTTTAAATGAATCTCTGAAAATAATGTTGGTTTAAAACCCGGTGCCAGTGTACACCTTTTATGTTTAATTTGACTGGAGAGGTCAAAAACAATCCTTGTAGAATTAAAGATAACTTTATTATGAGAACTTCATTAGGGCCACCCTGAAGACCACAAGATTAAACACACTGGTCTGACTTAAACATTAAAACTTGTGAAGTAAACTCTGATTCATGTTTGATGTAAAGATCTACAAATTAAAAGTCTTAACTCAATCTCACCCAACCTGTTGTGGTAAAACAACAGGTTGGGTTTTCTAGCTGGTTTTACTTTGGAATTCATCCGGCAACATAGCTTTAAACTTTCATAAATCCCCTCCCTAAGTTGAAGGTAAGGTAATGCATGTTCACAGTATATGAGTACTGCACTGCATCCTTTTATTTTTGAATAAAAAACTTTCCAATGATATCAGAAGATGGCTCTGGCTTCCGATGAGCAATACAACAGCTTGAAGTAAGAGCGGGCTTTGATAAAAGTGTTTCTATTACCACAGCTACTCAAGCAAAACCGGCATATCAACTTTGCATGTTTCACTGAATCCCGGAAACCCTTTCATTCGTCTAAAAGCCATCTGCTAGAATACTGATTAATATTATCAGTCAAAAAGCCAATAAGGATTTCTATAGGAAATGTTTATAAGAGCTGGCAGAGGAAAGGTTGTTTGCTCTTTCCACTATCATTGTATGTACAAATTGTATAGGTTTAGGTAATAATACTAAAGTGGTTTATCATCATACAACCCAAAATCTTCAAAACAATACCATGCCAACATTTATGTTTGATTTGGGCAACATTGCAGTCGTAGAAAGCGGCACATGTTTAAGCAAACTTAATATCAAGATTGTTAAGACCCATGTTTGAACTGATATTACCTTAAGCATACATAAATGACATGATGTAGACCTCAACAATTAACAATGTCGTTTTTAAGTGTGTAATATTATGCTTATTTTCAGGTTCATATTTGTATTAAAACGAGAACCGAGTCTGTTTTCAAAGGTTAGTTGGCCTGCTCTGTTGTGATTGGTTAACAACTTAGAGATGTCCCGCCACATCACATCCCAAAAGAACACAATACAGGAAAGGGAAAACCCCCACAGGCGTAATAGGGACCCTTTAAATGCAGCAACTACCTAATTAGGATATGTGTGTGACTCATGCAACTATCTAGAGTCGTTTCCCTCCTCAGGATGGGATGTCAGGCCTGTTGGCCCAGTTAGAGAGACGCCTCGGTGCATGAAATTGACCTAAAGATTTAGCCTGTCTCGGATTCAAAATACCTAGAATAAAATCCCAGATGAGGAATTTGGACATGCTTTACTTTTGTTTTTTTCTTTTATCTCTCACTTGCACAGTCTCCAGAGTTTCCTATTTCTGTGCTGTCATCTTGCTTCAGTGGTATTTGTTGCACAGAGAACAGAGATCAAGAGTGCTTCTGCATTGATTCTTTTGCTTTGTTATGACACTAAATTCAGCCTCAGTGCTCTCTCCTAAATGAACAAGCCCCACATAGACACATGCACACACACGCACAATGACACATGACAGATAGCTATGAGCACATAACTTGATGGGAGATGATTTGTTATTTTGAGACTATTGATTTGTGAGTTATGCAATGAAACGAGTCTCTTTCAGAAGCATCCCTCCAGCAATCCATTTTAACATGCTTTCACTTTCATTGCATACTAATGACACGATCGATACATCTTCTAGGACGCTGACTGCACAGAAATACAGTAAGAATACAAGAAATACAAACACGCACAAATATGACAAGAACACTAGTGTGAGTTGACAGTGTTTTACATGTTTGGTTCCCAACACCGAGACTGTGGAAGCACAGTGCTTCCCCAAATCTCATCCATCATCCAAACATCTAGCAAAAAGAGAAATACATTATTCTATTTTTAGAGGGATGTTTCCACAGTATATGCCTCCATTATCTTGCAACAAAAAATGGTCTGGTTACTATGCAAGGCAGCAAGTTATCCTATCAGCAGTGAACATCATCTACAGATGGGGTAACGAGTAATGGAAAGTCATTTTTACCAGAGGCTGTTTTCCATGTAGGGACGCTGCTGCGCTGCCAGCTCATCTAGGACAAATGACTGCCTCTCGCCCAACTCATTACAGTAACCTAAACCAAGTAGCTGAGTAGCCCCAGGTGAGGGCTTTGGATGTCTGCCCCACTGCTGACCGAACAACATGCAGCAGGAATTACATTACTGTTTTTTACAAGTCTACTGATTAAACGTGGGTATAGTTTTCAATCAGGGCGTTCACACAAGTTTTATACTGATTACACATTAATGATATCATGCTGTGTGTATGATTAAAGGCTAATGTGTGATAAAGGAACTATGGCATAGTAAAAGAAAAACCGTCCTGGTGTTAGTAATGTAAGTAGAATTAGAAGGGGCAGATATTCACAAGGCAATAAGTTAAAAAAGAGCAATGTGTAAGTGAGGCTGTATAGTTAAAGGAACAATGTAGACATTAAATGTGTTTCATGAAGTTCAAGTTGAAGGAACGATCCATCCCTCACAGTCCATATTGTGTTCTCTTTGCAATGCCATCTTTTATTAATTTGGGCTTGCTTTTATTTGATTGGCCACCGCAGTGCCATGTCGGATCATATCCCTTTACGTCTATAAAAAAAAAAAAGGAGGCTGCGTATTTCATTTAGTGCTAGAGTCCGTTTAAAAGCTGTTGGAGATACAGCAGCGAGAGAGAGAGAGAGAGAGAGAGAGAGAGAGAGAGAGAGAGAGAGAGAGAGAGAGAGAGAGAGAGAGAGAGAGAGAGAGAGATAGAGAGAGAGAGAGAGAGAGAGAGAGAGAGAGAGAGAGAGAGAGGTGCTGAAAGGTGCTGAAAGCTGGTTTGAAAGAATTATGTGACACAAACAAAAGCTCAAAACTCTGATAGAGGACAGATTAAGAGTAGCTTTGGTAATGGAGTAAGTTTGAAGACTTGAGAAGTGATGCAAGTGTAATAAGTCGTCTTGTACCTAAACATTGATGATCACAGCGGTGACTGGTGATGCATTAATGCTTTACTGGCCATTTTAATTAGACACAATTATTAAATAGCTTAGCTTTAGTCGGGGGTGGGTGGTAAATACTTACAAAAGTTAATTTTCTCTTTGGAATAACTTCCTTGTAAGTGCCCAACTCTACATTGTGCATGAAATGACAAATGGGCACACAGTCAACTCTTTCTGGCAGTAATTCATAAAGTTGTCAAAACTTTTAACAATATATTAACTGAGCAGTCGTAAACAGAATGTGTACACAGACTTTTTGTTTATATATCTAACATGCCAAAAAAAATATCCAGCCTGTCTTCCAGTGTCTTTATTTTATGGAGTAATAAACTGCAGTAAATAAAGCAAAAATAAAGCTTCCTTTGAATTTAAAGCTATGAATGGTTTAACTAGATAATAAGAGTCTCTTAACAGATAAGCAGTAAAGGAAGTAATTGCTTTTTCATGGACTCAAGATTTTGAATTTCTACCATGCGGGTTGCACTAACCAAATCCAATCACATGGATAGCAATTATACTCTTCAGTGAACTCCTGACATGGTTCAGTTCCAAGGTAATCACATAAACTACTAATTACTCTGATCCATACTTAATTTCCTCCCAGGATGTCGATGATGTTCTCTGTATGTAACGTAGCTAAAGTTTTGTTAAAGTCATGTACAGCTGGCATGTATAGCACCTGTGACTCTATATAACCAATAACAGTTAATAACAAAAGAGTTGGAGTGTGTTGCAGTCAAATACAAATGTGTGCACTAACCCTAACCCCACAACTCTGACCTAAAGCCAAAATAAATTGATATATTTTCCGTGGGAACTATACAGTATATCGCAGGTTATAGTGTAGAAGAGAACATTGGCGATGATATTCATACATGTGTCTGCGTAATGTAATTTGATTTCATGTGAATGTTGTATTTTAATGAATTATTATGTAGCACCACACACGTTCCTAGTTTATGTAGCCTTTCCATGTCTCTCTTTTATTCCTATGTTCTCAAATATTTACAACATTTCAGTGTATTTTAATGAAATTGCTTCACAACTGTTAAATACAATGGTTAAGTACTTGTAGATATTGGAATCTACTCGTCTTGTCAGGCCAAATTTGCATTGTGAAGCATAAAGGTTATTTCAATATATGTTTAAGTTGTTAGGGAGTTGAATTAGCTTAGTAGTTAATAACACATCAGGTTTGTTGTATTTCACTTAGACCTTAACATCTGCATTAGGGTATTTGATATAATTGTTGTTTATCAAGGACATACTGTATAAACAAGCATAATGTATGGAGACTAAAACTGTGTCACAAATGCTACAGGTATTATATGATTGCTAAAACATGCAAACTGTTCCACAATAGTCTTACTGGCCCATTGAGAGTTTAAAATATATTTATCTAAAAGTAACAAATAATAATAAGCATAATACTGATGTTAAGTAATGTGTTGTTTTGTTGTAAAGCCGACCCCAGAGGCATTGCAGAGAAGGACATGTTAGTTTAACAAGGCCCAGGAAATAAAGGGTTTGTTTCCAGTCAGTGACACAGAGCTGGGCCAAACACAGGAAGGAGCCAAGCATTGTTTTTGAATTCCTAATGTTTTTATTTTTGACCTGTCTCCGGTTCCATATGGAGGCCTGTCCGACAGCAAGAACAGATTGCATTACTGGACTGGTCACAGAGAATGGCTGCCGCTAACAAGTTGTCGCTCCTCCCTGACCCTTGTTTGTAAGTGAGTGTGTCCCTGCGGTTGCCTGTGTGTGTACATGGATGTGTATTTGTGTACGTGTGTGTGTGTGTGTGTGCCTGTGCATGTTCTCGCGGGCGTGACCCCGAGTGACTTGTTTCCAATAAGGAAATTAAATCCATTGCGGGATTTTCTTTCTCCCTCCCAGCGAACCATTTCCTTTTATTACTTCACCTACACTTCCCTGAGCCACTGGGTGCGCTCCCACGCTGCACACAACTCCAAGACAAGCATCGGCAGCATCTATCTTGTGGACAGAAGTGCTGAGTGGCTATTACTTCTCAGCAGACCACATAAAAACCACAGCAATTAAACGCTATTGGGCCATTTGACTTTGTCCTCTTAGAGGGGAAAAAAGAAAGAGCGAGTGAGTGAGAGAAGAAAGGCGGGTAGAAAGTGGGGGTGAAAGACAGAAAAAAGATACTTTGACTGATCCTGCTTAACAGAAAGAAATATTTTTATGTCGGTAGTTTGAAATGCGGTAGGATAAATAAAAAAGTGTGAAAGTAGCTGTGAAATTAGAGCGGATGAATTACAGTACAGTACCTGCTCTCAAAGGGACATCAGAGAGCTCTTTAACTAAGGTACAATGGAAAGTAAAAGTAGGTGCAGCATGGGAGTTACAGTGAGGTCTCCACTTTTAACTAGATTTATAGTTTAAGTGATTCTGCTGGAGCTGCATTGTTGTTCCGCCCGTCAGAAAGAAGCTTAAATCACATCCAGTGCATTTCAGATTGCTGTACTGAAAAACATCTTTTGAGTTATGTCTTTTTAAATCTATTTTTCCAAACTGAAGGAAATGGCTAAAATGGAGGAGTGCCAATGCTGTAGTGCAGGATTACAGTACACTTCTGACCATCTGTATGGGATGTGTATTTAGTCTTGGTGATGCATTTATAATCTCCAGAGACAAAACAGGAACTGAAAGAAATATCAACTAAAAGTGGACGCAAAGATAAAATCATATCAGATGTCAACATGGATTGAAACTGATGTCAGCCAGCTACTCATGAGGCTCCTGTGGAGAATGAGTTCAATGTGAAAATACAATCAGCCAAGAGCTGCCTGAATATACAGGGAAAGGTTTTTACAGCTTTTCTATGAATACACATTGTTAGTGAACATTAAGTCAGAAATGAATGTTTGCTCAAAATGTTGATTAAAAAACGTAACGCATGGGGCATAAATGTAATATCAGTACAAACTTGCTGTTGCAAATAACTGAGGTGCTAAATGTAGTGTAGACAGGGTTGGATCACGTACAACAGTAAATATTACATTTCAGTATGTTCATCATCACCATAACCTTGACTAAATTAAATGAATCTACAAATACATCTCATCAAGAGTGCATTTCATCCTTCACTGAATACAAAATATCTTTATTAGCTATTGAAATTTAGTACAAAATTAAACGAAGTACCTAACTGGTAGACAACTGGAGCTGGAATATATATTTTCTTAGTAGTTCTCACTGAAACAACATGATGAAAGAATAAAATCATCTCACATTAGGAATAAAATCAATGAGAGATCTATTAGATTTTGGCTTCCACAATGTAAATTAATCAAACCTGTCTTTATATATTAGAAAGAACAATATTGCATAAACTCATGTCACATTTTTTGCCAAGTGACTTAAAGTACTTCTTCAACTCAATTTTTATTTGACCATCAAATTCAGAATCAGACTTTAATTGTGCTGCTACAGAGACATTTACGGCATTGAAGCAGCAAATGTACAGTGGAGATAAAACACAAAAGGAAAAGAGTAGACTATATTAAATAAAAAGGCAAGCACACATTATTCAAAAATATAAACAATAGGCAAGACGAAGACAAACAAGTACACCATGGTGAAAGATAGCATTATTTTGAAACATAAGTGAATGTATAAAGTATCAAAAGATCTGAGAAGGTTAATAACCTGTAAATAAATGGTTAAATAATAAAAAGCTAATTTCCCATAAGTGTATATTGCATGTAAGCTAGTATTGCACAACAGTTTTCGTATTATATATATTTATTTACAGAGGTGTTATTGCACAACAGTGGTAGTAGTCTTAACAGACCAAACTTCATCTACCACCATATGGCCGACATAGAAACAGTTGTTCTTTTGTTGTTTTTCGACAGCAAACAAGCTCGGTTTTTCTCCGTGTGATGTAGTGACAGCAGTATTGCAAACTCTCCAGTCAATCCTGTGACTGTCGTTGCTGCCACAGTGGAGGACTGTCCCCATTCATCAGGGTGCGTACGTGCGTTTCAGGCACCTAAAAATAAACGTCTCAAACCTCTCTGCAGGATGAGGATGACAGCGCATAAAAAGTATGTCCAGAAGTGAACCAACACTGAAAATTACGAATGGCTGCCTGTCTCATCACCTAAACAAATCACATTAGGTATCTTCCAAAACTGATTATAGATGCTGCAGTGTGGCCCTCTCCTCTACAATAAGTATTTCTATCCATCTTTCTCTGTCTCTTGATACATTTCTCTCTTTCTGCCCTTTTCTCAATAACTTTCTGTCTTCCTCCCCCACTCCCACTTGTTGTCCCTTTGCCTTTCTATACTTCAGTCTCTGTCTCTGAGTGAACCGCTTCGTCTTTGTCATGTTCTGTCTCTCTGCTGACCAGACAGATATATTTAAATGGAAGCTAAGGACAGAGTGTTGCATTATTCAAACCCCTCACAGAAACGAGTGTTGGAAACAATGACAAGGCAAATCCCATTAAAGCAGGCCATTTGCTGAGACAACTAATCCAAGGCCACATTGCAGCCAAGTGAACAGGCAAAGACAGTTAACTTCCACACAAATCATTTCTTTTGCATCTGTTTTTAATATTTAATCATATCTATTTAACATAGAAATATTCCAACCTGAGTCATCTGAGAATAGCCACATTTTCAGCATTACTACAACTCACTACATGTAACAAATGTCCAAACCTGACACCTTCAAGTTGCAACACCCACCACACCGTTAGTGTAGGCTAACATGTGCTTTGAGACCCGGGGGCAAAAACTGAGTAGCCAGTTATTCAGCCTGTCGTGAACCTCAGTGGAAATACCTGTCACATCACAAACTTAATGTGGAAAATCAAGGCCCTGGAACCAATATCCTGGATACAGCCAACTGGCTTACAACACACTGATGGAGCCCTCAGGGTTACATTGAACACTGCGTGGGATTCCTATCATCAGGATCCTGCTAATCTTTCTGAGTAGTGTTGATGTTATACATGGGGGGTAAGCAAGCAATATTTCTCCTTTTTCAACTTTCCACGACCATTTTTTATATTAAAGTTAAGTAAAATAGGGTGTGGCCTGATTATGTACATACATGTAGAAGTCCTGAATTAAGAGCTTTTTAGTCTGAGTACAGTTCTTTGACATTTTACCATTAACAAAAAAGCTCAAAGCAGCTTAAAGTTCACAAAGAAATTAATTGGACAAATAATAAAAAAGGGAGTATTTGATCATTTAAAGGTCCGCTATTATACTGTTTTTCATCAATATATTATAGGTCTCAGATATATACACAACATGTCTCTGGAGTGTTTTGCTTGAAATACCAAACAGATCATTGTAGCATCCCATCAACCCCTCTGTTTCAGCCCTGTTTCAAAAGTGCTGATTCTCTGTCTTTTACTTTAGATGAAAATAAGGAGCCACTCCCCTCTGAGAGATATTTGGTTAAAAAGAACACAATGGTGCTCTAGGAGGAGATTCAGGTGATAAGGGGAGGGGGGTTACCTTGATTGGTGATCGTTATGACATAAAGTGGCCAAAATCTGATCAGCTCATTTTCAGACAGGTTTTTATATAAATGGATCAGGACAAAAAGAGAGCGAATCTTTTTTCCTGAGACTTTCAGAATCTCTTTACACAGAGAGGGGACACGTGTTTATGTATGAAAGACATGAACAAGTGGATGTTGCATAATAGGTGACCTTTAAAAGCTTTTTAGTCTGAGCACAGTTCTTTGACATTTTACCATTATCAAGAAAGCTCACAATTTGCAAGCAGCTTAAAGTTCACAAAACAATTAATTGAACAAATAATTAAAAAAGGGTATTTTGATAATTTAAAGGTGGCTAAGCTAGTGTGGCAACCATGACACAACACACATTGTAAGAAGGCAGTTGGTGATTATATTTCCTTTTTATTTTACACATTCAAAAAGTATTTCTTCTTGCTCTTTATGTTGAGCTAAACAAGAACATGTTGCTTACTTTGCATTTGTTTTGCACTTGATATATCGACATTCTAACGTATGCAATGTGGGCATTATTCCTTCAAGAATAAACCAGGGCTGTATTGAACTGTGGCATCACCTAACATTTTGTTACCAAAAATATTGACGGACACTAGCTGATTAATCGTAGCACTCTTTCTGACCTTCTGACATAGTGATCTGTTAAAACCACAGGGAGGGGAGTCTTGTGATTTTATCCAATGAGAACAAACATGTTGCCAATAGCTTTTGGCTATTTGGATGTGCAAGTAAGCACACTGTTTCCCCGGGCCAGATCGATGTTTCTTGATTAGGGTACCCGGGCCAAAAGGGATGCAGCAACTTTCCCTATTCGTCAGCTATACCCAGACCTATTTTCATTTAACACATGCACGCATAAGTATGCAGATACACACCCGCACGGGCACGCACAAACATTAAACACAAAAAGACAAACTGATGTGTCACCGACACACACATGTCATTTGTCTCGTGGCATTTAGTACAAACGTGAGATAGTGTAGAGTCCAGCTAAAAATCAATGGGCATTCGCAACAATCAATGGCTGGTTTCCTATGAGAACTAATTAGAAAGGCAAACATGGCACGCCGCCTCCTTCCTCCTTGCTACCGACCACTGTGAGCTCCAAACTAAGTGCTTCTCCACAGTCAGGGTCAAACTAAAGCCTAATAAAACAGTGATTTTCAATGATCGTCATAGTTGTTTATGCGGTAAGACTTTTGAATGACCTTCAGAAGATGAAAATGAGCTCATTTGCTTTCATGTATTTTGTCACTATGAGACTTCAAACATTTAAAATAGGTCACTTCAATGAAAGGATGAACTCTGTCTTGCTCCTGTTAATTTACCTTGAATATTTTCACATCCTGTTTTCCCTTTGAATGACTAAGTCTCCCTTTCTGAGTAATTAGTCTATTAGTAATGTTGATCACTGAGTAACAATGATAATGAGTTACATCACTTTTTCTGTTAGACCCTGCAAGTGTGAATCAGGCTTTCATCACTATGATGTTGGTTCATTAGCTAGTTTGTTGTGTTGACAAATGCCTCATTGTGACAGAGAGGAAATGTCTGCAATAGGACAACATGGATTGAAATGTTGTTTTTAAATGTATTTTCTTAGCCTGTACAGTATATGTATTGATTCCCTTTATCGATCTACATGTCTCTTATGTGCTGTTTACACGAGAACGCAAACGGTTGTATCCGCTACTTTTCTCTTTCGTATAGCCCGTTCGTTCACATGAGGCCGTAACAGAAGCAAGGAAACGGACCCCACAAACGATAACGGATCCCAAGGTGGATAGATCTGCAAACGCAACGCTCTGGGGGGCCAAACGGCTCTGTGTGCACGTCCTATATGATAATTTCCTGATAACGATGAAGCCATAGCCCCGCCTCTCCCCACCTCAGCTGCTCACTGCTGTAGCATGGTCAGTAGCTACTGTCAGTAGCTACTGACCATGCTACAGATGTTAGTGCAAAATCTACAGCTCCTCTACCACAACCATCAGCAACAAGTGGACATGGAGAATTACATGAACTACAGGGACGTGCACAGGTACGGGCTAATGTTGCCCGGGCAACGGCCCGTTTGGCTTTTTTGGCTGACCTGCCCCTCTGGAGAGAGCGAGAGTTTGTTTTTATTTTTTCTGTTGTGGCCGAATCAACATGATAAGCCCACAATTAGTATTGCAGCGTCTCGCTGCGGGAAACACACTTTGTCAGGGGCAGCGCTGTCATCTGCCGGTGCGTTAAGCACCTCAGTGTCAGATTTTGGAAACTTGATTTTGAGTTCTCTCATGGCAGTTAGGGTATAAGGGACAAACCAGGGGACATAACTTCCTCTTGATACGGTCAGTTATTTACAAAAAAACACCTAAATATAGCTTACTTGTTGTTATTGTGCTTCTGTCTTTCTGTGTCTTTTCATCTGTAAACTCCCTCAATGGGGCCGCTCTCTCTCTTTTCTTGATCGCCCTCTCACGGGTGAACAGTTCAATGTCCCGCTTCATTGTAGGAATTCTGCCATGTCTCTACCACTTTAGTTTTGACCATCTCTGTTATTAAGTTATGGAATACTAAATAACTAAGTAATTAGATACCTTACCGTTACTGCACTCATAAAGAATGATAAGAATAAGAATAATGCGTATTGAACGGGTTTCATTAATTAGTGAGTTTATTTAAGGTAATTAGTTAGAGGCCCTATTTTATCAGTATCTGCACATCAGTTACAATGGTCAAACTACATAAGAACAGAATTGTCCCCATTTTGTCTTTAATAGTTACTAACATTAGATATTTTAATGAGATATGGACCGCAAAACAAAAAATGTCCCTGGTTTTCATTTTTAAAATCAAGTTACCGAATGCAAGTAGTCGCATTCGCTTATTTTGTTATGAGATGTGAATTACTGTTCAATTTAGTTGATGTAATAATCGTTTGGTTTCTTTCACATTAAAAACAAGTTACAATTTTCAAAAGGTCTTTTTTTTTTATCGGGGGGAGGCCCTTTTTCCAGTTTAGAGCAACAGCCCCACCAAATGTCTGTGCACGTCCCTGATGAACTACATGTTGCTAAATCCACCGCGGGACATAAACAGAAGGGCAACCATGGCAACCATGCTCTGGGGTCTTCTTCGCTGCTTTTGGTGTATTTTGTGGCAAAAGTACAGCGCCACTTACAGGCCCGGCATATGTACTACAGCGTCTCCAGTGCTTTCGAGCGGTCTCGTGCGGAAGTACAGCGCCACATACAGGCCCGGCATATGTACTACAGCGTCTCGAGCGCTCCTGAGCGGTCTCGTGTAAACGGAAGACTTTTTTTATATCGTATTCGGTTCGTTTGCGTTTCGTATGCGTTTCCGTTTGCGTGTAAATGGGGTCTTAGAGTTTCTGAACTGCTTACCTTAATCCCCATTAACTCCATTAACTCCAAATCCAATCCATTTTATTAAATGATACGCCTATCTACCAATCTACAGGATAAACCTCTGCCCCTTTGGGTATTGCTGTACATTAGACCATGCAGAGACTCACAGATTGACATACTTGATGAATAAACCGAAGACTATGCTGCGAGGCAATTCAAGCAGTGTGGAGTCATCACTTTATACTTTGCTAATTCTTGACAACTCTGAGAAGGATTGTCTGCCTGGGGCCATTTCCGTAGCTAAAGAGAGGGCGGTAAATGTAGCTTCTGTTTGAAGGGCGGAAAAAAGGCATTAGATATTATCCTTTGGTTTAACTGTTTCTCAACTAAATCAGCCCAGATGAAAAATGAGAGTCGGCTTCATGGCAACAAGTCAGGATATTAACAACACTGTACGGAAATCATTGGCTAAAAAGGACTGAACCTCGTGCCCTGCTGAATGGAAGAGTGACTAAGTACGGATGATATACTGCTGAGGAAGTGGCAAGTTAATACATTACCTTATTGGAGTCAGCTACACAGTAAACCTATTGCAAGAAGAGTAATGGTGTCTCTAGATCATTGAGATATGTGGCACAGCGATTGGAACAGCTTCTAAAGTATGTGCTCCAATGCTAATGTGGCTAAAGGGGGTATCCAGGGAAACAGACAGATAGCAAACGGGCTTATCTGAAAAAAGTGTCTAGCCACAAAGAAAACTCAAGCTGTGCTAAAGTGGACGTGTTTCAGAAGACATTTAAAACGACAGGAAGAAGGTATGAAGCAGCAGCAATCAATCATTAGCATTAAAAAGCAAGGAGTATGATTTTCTTTCCATACATTTTAAATATTATTATACAGTGGGGCAAAAAAGTATTTAGTCAGCCACTAATTGTGCAAGTTCTCCCACTTAAAAATATGAGAGAGGCCTGTAATGTTCATCCTAGGTATACCTCAACTATGAGAGACAAAATGAGAAAAAACAAAAACCAGAAAATCACATTGTCTGATTTTTAAAGAATTTATTTGCAAATTATGGTGGAAAATAAGTATTTGGTCAATAACAAAAGTTCATCTCAATACTTTGTTATATACCCTTTGTTGGCAATGACAGAGGTCAAACGTTTTCTGTAAGTCTTCACAAGGTTTTCACACACTGTTGCTGGTATTTTGGCCCATTCCTCCATGCAGATCTCCTCTAGAGCAGTGATGTTTTGGGGCTGTCGCTGGGCAACACAGACTTTCAACTCCGTCCAAAGATTTTCTATGGGGTTGAGATCTGGAGACTGGTTAGGCCACTCCAGGACCTTGAAATGCTTCTTACGAAGCCACTCCTTCGTTGCCCGGGCGGTGTGTTTGGGATCATTGTCATGCTGAAAGACCCAGCCACGTTTCATCTTCAACGCCCTTGCTGATGGAAGGAGGTTGTCACTCAAAATATCACGATACATGGCCCCATTCATTCTTTCCTTTACACGGATCAGTCGTCCTGGTCCCTTTGCAGAAAAACAGCCCCAAAGCATGATGTTTCCTCCCCCATGTTTCACAGTAGGTATGGTGTTCTTTGGATGCAACGCAGCATTCTTTCTCCTCCAAACACGTCTAGTTGAGTTTTTACCAAAAAGTTCTATTTTGGTTTCATCTGACCATATGACATTCTCCCAATCCTCTTCTGGATCATCTAAATGCTCTCTAGAAAACTTCAGACGGGCCTGGACATGTACTGGCTTAAGCAGGGGGACACGTCTGGCACTGCAGGATTTGAGTCCCTGGCGGCGTAGTGTGTTACTGATGGTAGCCTTTGTTACTTTGGTCCCAGCTCTCTGCAGGTCATTGACTAGGTCCCCCCGTGTGGTTCTGGGATTTTTGCTCACCGTTCTTGTGATCATTTTGACCCCACGGGGTGAGATCTTGCATGGAGCCCCAGATTGAGGGAGATTATCAGTGTCTTTCATTTTCTAATAATTGCTCCCACAGTTGATTTCTTCACACCAAGCTGCTTACCTATTGCAGATTCAGTCTTCCCAGCCTGGTGCAGGTCTACAGTTTTGTTTCTGGTGTCCTTTGACAGCTCTTTGGTCTTGGCCATAGTGGAGTTTGGAGTGTGACTGTTTGAGGTTGTGGACAGGTGTCTTTTATACTGATAACGAGTTCAAACAGGTGCCATTAATGCAGTTAACAAGTGGAGGACAGAGGAGGCTCTTAAAGAAGAAGTTACAGGTCTGTGAGAGCCAGAAATCTTGTTTGTTTGTAGGTGACCAAATACTTATTTTACCGAGGAATTTACCAATTCATTCATTAAAAATCCTACAATGTGATTTCCTGGATTCTTTCCCCCCATTCTGTCTCTCATAGTTGAAGTGTACCTAGGATGAAAATTACAGGCCTCTCATCTTTTTAAGTGGGAGAACTTGCAAAATTGGTGGCTGACTAAATACTTTTTTGCCCCACTGTAGGTGTCAAGCTGAGTTGCTTTTCATTGCTGTGTGAATACATTTGCTGTCTGGGTACACTCTGTACATAAAATAGCGGGAAAAGAGCATTTGATATTGAGGACAGAACTGATCATTATTCACAAACACACACGTCTCCAAGCACATAGGTAAACATGCATATGAAAGGCACCTCACCTTGAGAGCAGCAGCCGGAGTTGATCCTTTTAGTGTTGGTCTTCTGGGCTGCAGCTGTCAACAAGGAGCAGAGAGGTTGGGGATGTTTAAAACATGTGCTGACTTTTGTACTTGCTTAGGAATCTCCTTTCAAAACATAGCCTTAGGGAACAAGTGTACTAAATAATAAAATGAAACTTTATTTTCTGAAAAAAACAATGATAACATTGATTTAGTAGGAAGAAACAAGAAACTCAAACAGTAAGCAAATACACACCAATTAAAAATGTGGGGTATACTGTATATGTTGTCCTTTTGTTGTTTGCTTTGTATGTTTGTTTGTTTTTTCTGTCTATTATCAGAACTTGTGTTTATCTCATTTACTCCGTTTCTCTTCAAAATGTTCTATGTCTTATCACTTACTTTCACTTTTTATTTAGTTACTTGTTTTCTTTCATGCTGGGGTGGGGATGGGGGGTACATTTGATCGGCTATTTGGCAGTTTGGTTGAAATGTGCACAGTTACATCTTCTGTATGCATTTGACTGCTTAATGACATTCTGAATAATTTTGCTTTATAATGAAAACTTTCACACAAAAAATTATAAAAATAATCAGATATAAAAAAAACGGTGTTAAAAATGTAAAGTGATTCATCTCAAGCCCCTACCAAGTAGATAGAAAGCTCACAGATATAATTGTGCATGTTCCATTCAGTAACCTTATGATATGATGCGTTAAAGCTCTATTTAGTAAAAATGTGTGTTGGTCAAAGGTACAATTATAATGTTGTCCTTAACTGTTCTGATCAAATGTATTATTTGCAACACAAACATATGTTTCACAGTAATTACAAAAAGAGACAAGTAAGGGAATTATGACCTGATCCGTTGCAACATATTGATCCGTTCTAACCAAAGCCTTGTTTGCTGCATTACTCTGAAGCAATGATCTGCTCTGTGACAACACTGCCAGCACGCACTGTATACAAACACGAGGTGATTAGCATTTATAATGGTTTTGAAGGACACTAGAAATGACTCTCAGTGTACACTTGAGACACGAGCCAGCACTTGATAAAGAGACATGATAGGAGTCAGGGGATGCAGACAGGTGTGTGTGTGTGTGTATGTGTGTGTGTGTGTGCGTGCGTGTGTGTGTGTGTGCTCTTATTACAGGATTATGACCTTTCCTGTTGAGCTCCTCTCATCGTCCTAATAGGCAGCCATATTGTTTAGACACTTACAATCAGTGTTAGGTCTAGTTCAAGTGTTTATTAAACATGTGTGTAAAACGCCCATGTCACATACTGTGCATAAGCATAAACCTGCTCAACTGTGGCTGTTGTCAATCCCTCTGAGTGCTTTCAACTGACCAGGGGTCAGACTGTAAAGCTCCAAACTCTGATTCACTCTGTACCTCCATGTTGAGGAATGAGAGACAAAAACCCATCATCTCCACGTTATATTCATCACATGACTTTGGTGTGATGGTTTATGTGTTCATAAATGTATGCCTTTACCTCAGTGTACTAGGTCACACTTGAGTCGGAATTAAACATGTGTCGTCTCTTAACGCATGTAAGACTTGCATACTGTACAAAATACGCTGCAACTGAAGAGGATATTTGCAAGGACAGAGACGAAACCGACTATGTAGTGCTTTAAGATTATACATTAATGTAGAAATAAACAAATCCTTCACATTTAGGTCAACAAAAATTGGATCGGTTTAATCTTAGTAGTGTGTCAACATAAAAGGGCATTCAAAGAAAATGACAACAAAGTCACAATTTCATGTAACAGGTTCCAAATAGGTTAGCAAATAAAATCAAGTCAGCACCGAATGAGTTTCTATTCCGTACCCCAACTGAATAATCTCACAAGATGATGGGTAGGCAAACATGTCACAGATAGTGAAATGAAAAATGCTGAGAAGTATTCAAAGTTGAAGTGACAGGCTCTAGTTCTTTGGGAATCAGGCGGAGTATGGTCTCACATTTTAAGAGTTGAAAAAAGTCAAAATCCACTTTTCTGAAAAGGAGAATTTGGAAAACAACCAAGACTGACTCAATCAGAAGGATGAAAGCACAGAATCAATCTGAAGCTAGAAGACAAATAGTGAACACTTAGACAGAGTTTCACTTTAATGGGATTTGGGACTCTATACAGTCCAAGTTATATGGTACCTGTTTATAAATGTTCTTACTCTTGAATTTGTGTATATATCCTTTTTATATGCATAATCTATTGTTGTGTTGGGCTGAAAATGACACTGTCCAAAAAGTACTTAGTCACTTAGTTTAGTTTAAGAACACAAAAGATAAAGAGCCTCTAAAATGACTCAAAATGGTAATAATAATAATAATCATATTTTGGCATAAATAAAGGAATATACAGATGGTGATTCTGAATTATAAATCAAATTACAAACAAAGAGAGAAAGAGAAGTGACAGCAATGACATACACCCTGTCACAGGGAGTGAAGTGTGTGTGTGTGTGTGTGTGCGTGCATGCGTGCGTGCGTGCGTACATACGTGCGTACGTGTGTGCTATTATTTACACATCATTCACTCCATCACTTATTTATTCTTGGGGACATCGAACAGTTTAGAGGAGAGAGTGACAGAACAAGAGAGCGAGATGAGAAAAGAGTGTAGGCGGTGACACAATGACAGAAATCAAAGCTCAAAAGAAGAGAAAATAGTTGGTTGATTTTCACAGCGTCCAAATACAGGAAAATATGGAAACACACAGAGACACACGTGTGTCTGTGCCCACCATCATACGACGGCCCTCCTCTTGGCTTCTCAGGGGCCACCGTTCGAATCTGGCACTGGAAGTAGACAGCAGCTGCTACATGAGCCCCACGCTACACATGCACTCTTTGTGTCATGCTCACCCACACAAACACACTGACACATAACTCAAGTCATCGCCCATACTTGTCCCTACAGTATGTGTACAAAGGAGGAGACAGGAAGCTACTGTAATCAATTAAATAATCAGAAAAACACAGGAATCCAATATAATAAAGATTGACAAAAGTCAGCTGCAACATACAGTACAGTATACACACCGTTATGTTGGGATATGTTGTCACCATCTGCATTTCAATCTTTACAAATACCTAAATGAATGAGGGTATAATGAGAAAATGGCAGTGCTAATGTACATACAAAATGGAGCCGAATGCATATATCGTGTAATTGATTTGTTTTTAGAAGAATACAGCACTGTCAAATACTTTTTCATGCTGGATACATTTGTAATCATCTAAATATCCAATTTGCATTCAATTTATTTGTATCATAATTACTGGTTATCTTCAGAGGGTAGACACACACTCACAATGAACTAGTTTAAATGAGAAAGATAACAAAAGTTGACTTTTCTGGTGGACGGATTGATTCCTGTGGTCACCCTGATCATCCACACAGCCCATTTTGAAAGAGAGCTGATAGTGAATGATATGACTTTTGAATCAGATGGCAAGTAATGAGTGTCTTAATGTTTTTTTGTCAGAAATAATCCTGTCACTGATTGAGAAGGAATGCGCCCCGAACAGTCAGGTGTTACAGCTTGTGTTCTAATAAAGTGAGACGTATCACCGTAGATGGTGATTATGCTGCATATCAGCCACAGACATTTTGACTTTGAACTGGATTTGTAACTACTGATTTGCACCTATAGCATTTCAAATGAGCAAGCTAATCTAACCCCTTAATGTTTATTCAACCTCACCCTGTCGCAGTTCCTTTCACAATAATGACTTGCTCGCTGAACATTATAGCATGTTACACAGCTATCAATTCAAGTAATTAATACTTTAACCCAAAATATCGATTGAAGAAATATTTCATTAATGAAAATTATCGATTTAAAATGTATTGTGTTTCTTCCACAACAAATAAATACTCTCCTCGCTGTGTTTTAAGACAGAATTGCATCAATAGAAACAATCTGTTATTCATAGCAGCCATCTGTTAAAAATACAAATAACAAGATTTGAGTATTCCAACAAAGCGATAAATTAAATTACCAATAAACTCTTATATTTCATAAATGTTTAAACAAATCTGCATAACAGGGATTATAGCATGTGGAGCTGATCGTCCCTGTTTTAAATTGCATACCATTACTAAACATTTCGGTTGCTTTTACTACTTTGATGTAACCTCCCCCCCTCCCTGAGGTGTCATGGTGAAGCTGAAATGTCACGGCGCTGAAAGCATTGCACTCTGCATATCCCCCCGGCCAGCTGCAGACCGACAAACTTCCCAGCTATTTGTCCTCATTACAGAACAGCCTCCGACTGCCCACCTTAATTCCCACGCCTGCCTGGCATGAGTCATTTTTACGACGGCCACTTCGGCCCCCGTTGGCCCGGGCTGCCTATGCTTTAAACCCAGCTAGGCGAGTAAATCTGCCAGATTTAATTAAAATAGCTTCTTTTGCAGCTCTCTCCCCTCTCTCCGTCCTCTTGTACCTGATGACATAATGGTGCTGGGAAGTTCCTTCTGCAGAGCTGGCTCAAAAAGACTAACCCTTTGAAAAAAAATGGAGGTGTGTTGGATTATTTTATGATGAGTAAGCATTTTCTCATTTTATCTGCTCATCATCTTGCTGTGACCTGGTTTCCTGAGTGGAAAGATAATTATGAAGGTCATGGGCGAAGTGATAAGAAGGAGTCTACATAAAACCTTTAAAAAAAAATTGAAATAAAAATCAATGAGCAAAAAACGTCCATCACGGTTTAATTGTCTGTGGAGTGACAAATAACGACCTTGCTGTCTTTCAAGGTCAGGCTTTGTTGGGAGAAGTAACGATTTGTGAGGCTAAATCAATGAAGCTCATTCGAGCCGTTTTCCTACATTATTGTTCAGGGACTGTTTGGTGCCATTGATCAGCCGATTTATAGCTTGCATCTGCTCTGGGCTCTCAATGAATGTGGAGACGCTCACAGCACATAAAGAAAGAAGAGAAGAAGCACATACAGTGCCCTTATATTTATTTGTGTCAATGTTCAAGCTTTAATGCGCTGTTATAATGTATCCAATGCAGTGAATATGCTTGAAAAGCTTACTACAGCAATTGTAGACTTTATGCAGAAACTGAGTGATAACAAAGTCTCACACTTGAAGTCTCAAACAGCCCTGGGTTGGACACAGTTGCAATTGTCACTCAGCAGAGAAAATGACTCTTTGTATTATCAGTATTGTGATACATGGGGTCAAAAACAATACTACGTTTCCAAGAGCCATATCAGTAAAATATGTTGATGCCATTTATGAATTCAGGGAGCCATTGTGCATATGCTCTATTAGCCCAAAGAGAGGAAGGAGGAAAAGAAGACCTAAATTGATACGAATAAGGCGTTAACACTGGACACAGTTATTTTCAAACACTGATTGCAAAAACTGAACCATCCCCCTTCTTGACATCTCTTTTCTCTCCTCTCCTAGCTCTACCTTGCTACTAGCCTAATTTCCATCCTTTTCTTTCTCATAAAACAGGCACTAATACCCCGCCCTTCTTTCTCTTCCCCTCTTATTTCCTCTCCTTTCTTATCTGCGCCCCTGACGGGCTTGTCTGTCTCCTAACCAGCTGAAGCAAGGCTTCCGCTGGTCTGCGCCTGGCCCCTATTATCAGAGCATAACAAGGAGCTGCAGTGTCAACTTGTCAACCTAATAAACATCCTTTATGGCAACCGCTTGGGTGTGTTTTAAGGGGATTCAGTCAGCCACCACGCTGGTGGTTCATTGATTTCATGGATGGCGCACACAGTGCTTACACTTCCACCCGTCTATTATGCAGTGGACAGGCTGCAATTGTTTTGCCATTCACAGCCATACTTATGACACTCGTACTCCTCAAGGCTTTCCGTTTTGGGTCATGGTTGTAGAAAGAGAAAAGAAGAGAATGAAATAAGAATCCAACACAGGTCAAGTATAGCAGCACTCAGGGCAGCATAATCATAGGCTGTCTGTTCAGACCTTTGCATAATAATGTTTGCATTAGTTTTGCAGTTCAGGTTCAATCGGGCTTCCATATTTTCTTTTTGTCTCCAATAGGTCCTTTCACATTTCAGTGCTGGAAAGGTGAAGAGTCAGGCAGAGGTCAAACAAGCCATTCAATCACTTACAATTCACTCATCATACTTTCTTCTCTATTGCGGCACTTCAGCCATTCCGAGAAGATGGAAACATTGATTTTTCCCCAAACGTTCTGAGACTGACAAAGGAATAAGATGAGAGAAGAAAGAAACATGGAGACAGAGAGGAGAAGAGAGTCTGCCACTCTTGAGAATAAGTGGACCCCTAGTTCAGCACCATGGACAGTAACAGTTGGACTACCAATCAAAACAGCTGAATCTGAGGCAGCAAGCCAAGACCCAAATGTGGCTGTTTAGCCTTTGTCCACTATCATGTTATAAATATTCATAACAGGTGGGCACACAGATATGTCTTCTTAACAAGCAAGCAGCGTAGGCTCCCACTGAAAGTTCATTCATATCAAACACAGGTGTGAACAATTATGAAATATTCATCTAATACTTCACAAAGCATGAACCAGATATATGCCGTTGTGTTTATCAAGCTATGGATCAGCGTTATAGCGTTTAAAGCCTTTTGTTCTTTTCACTGTTATTGCTTTTGACGGTAAAAGATCCCTCAGCTAAAAGCATATTGTACTGAGGCCAATCCATTGAGGGCTTCTTAATTGATCGATGATCAGTGACAGGTCACCTTGGTTATCTCCGTTATAGCAACCTAAATGACACAAATAATTGTTTATCACGTTTATCTCCAAGACAGTTGGATAAATACACGGGTTGTACTTAAGAGGCTATTAGGAGCAGGGTTAGCTACTTTCTATTTTCAGGAACCAATCAGAAACGACAGGCTTGATGGTGTTTGCTATCTTCGGCCGTCTGTCACAATACAATGTGATCAGCAATGCTTGAAAAACAGTGTTCCAGAGCGATGTGAAGCAGTAAGGCAGGCCAACCTGCCAACCCGTAAAACTGTCAGCGCGACCTTCACTTACCCTCAGTATTGATGGTCCAATCATATAGAGAATATGAATTAGTACCTTGGGGTATTTCTTAAAATGGGGCATAATTCTTGGATATGTCCAAAGAAAAAGGAATAAATCACGTCGTGACTTTATGGCATCACACATAGAGCTGGAGAAGATGAATTTCAAAAACATGTTTCCTCTTACTCCTCCCAACTGTACGGGATGTTGTGGTCAGAGAAGGGAATACAACATCGACTGGGCCGACTACAGACACTGAACACATAGGAATATATCTGGACTGAACTGGGATGGAACATTTCAGAATATACATTTTGATGTTGAATTGATCGTTCCGATTTTTTTTTTTACCGAGGGGAAACAGCAGCTTCACAGTCATTCAGTGCTAGCCCCCCTAAAGGCATTGTGTAACGCTTTATTCCACATCTGTGTTATTATTCAAAAATCTGCCAAACAGGTAAAATACCATATGCTGAAAATGTGTTTTTAATTAAAAGACTGACCACATTGTATAATGGTTGGCAAAGTGTATTATCACCACCAGCTGTTTTTCTCTATGAGCCCAATACTAATATGTGCATAAGAGAAGTGGAAACCTGCATTGATGTGCGATACATTTGGAAACTCGCCGACAGTTTGGTGGATTTTTACACAAAAAAAGAAAGAAATCCAAGACCAAATTATATAACACAAAAAGAAAAGAAAATCAAAACATATTTTTTAGCAGGAAGTAGTTTTGCATTAGATGTTATGTGGTACGCTGTATGAAAGCTTTATAAAACAGTGCCAGTGGCTCCTCTCTCCCGCGCTTTGTTCAGCTTTCTATTCACCGTTCTATTCACCGTCTTTAGCCGTTTCCTCTATAAATAGATGTCAGTGTGCATTACTGTTTCTGGACTCCTAAAAGACCCTGTTGTACTTTCCAAGCTTTCTGTGCCCATCCGTATCTCTGCTTTGAGACACTGAACGTACCCTGTAAAATATGTGTAGTTCCATTCGAGTAATCATAACAAATGAGTTGAATAATTGCTACATAATTAGAAAATATCTCCAGTGTGTCTGTTTTTTGAATAAGACGACATGTTTCCCTAATATAAGTTATATTCTGAATGCGAAATATAAAACACGGTAGACTAATTATATTTCAACAATGCCCCAGAGAATAGCTTAACATGTATTTACATTTCATTGTGATAAGAGTACTTTCTAGATAAAATGGAAAAAGGGATATATGTGAAGATGTAAAAAACACTCAATGGGATTTGAAACCTTCATCTGTTTTAATAATATGCATTTTCGGGGGAAGAAAGGACTTCTCTGCTTTTCTTTATAAGTGCACAGAACCATTACATTCATCTGCTGCACAAAGGCGATCTCTTATGAGTCACATAATAGATCTTGATAGAAAAAAAAGATCAGGCCATGACAACAACAGACTTACATTATACTGTAAAAGAAGAAAAGGGAGGAAGTCAGAAATGGAAGGCTTGTTGAAGGCTGCAGTGCATATTCCTGCTGTAATTGAATAATTCTGAATGTGTTGATGTATTATCTATGATTATAAGGCACATGGACTGAATATAAATAGGTAAATAAAACATGGAAGTGAGAAACTAGGAACATGCATTACTCGTCACGACACAAATGTGGGAGCAGTGAGAAAACAGCACACCCACAAATAAACATCATGTGTGTGTGTACAGTTAATTTGTATTTTGACAGTGTTGTCAGACTTGCCATTTGAGTGTGACAGTTTGGTTAACACAGTGACAGGGACAGGATATTGGATTTAATGGAAATGCATGATAAATGACATTCATTTATCCAGTTTGCTAGCAACCCTACTGATGTCTTAAACGCATGTGTAACAAAGAGACACACACTAACGTGCACACACAGACGTGCACAGTGACACCTGAGCAGAGGGGTTTGCTGGTGCATAAACTCAGAGCAGGAACGCAGAGTTCCTGTCAAGTAAAAGCGAAGCATTGCACATCACCTAAATACTTCACAAGATTATTTTTTACCAGGCAAACAGTATAGCAGCAAATCAAGATATCATTCACGTTAAATCCGGGAAAAACCTCGTGCTTTTCTACAGTATGTATTCGATGTCTGAAATATCGAAATATGCTCCGCTCTCTGCCAATAAGAGGTTCTGCGCCAGACTGTCCCACAGGTTTCTGAACTCGTTCCTGATCAAGGTCTTCTCTCGCCTGGTTGCCCTCTTTTGTCAAATAACCAACTGAACAATTCAGGGGTTTTTCCTTTCAATGGAGGCCTGCGTGTTCCTGTGAAATACTTTCGCTTCAAAATCTATTTACACTGTGCAGTAAGTTCCCACCTCTCAAAGAGTGTCAAAGAATCTACAAGCTTCTTTCCTTACAGCTCCTTGGTAAAGGTTAAACTCTGAAATAAACAGATTGTGCACACATGTGTTTTCCTCTATGTATCATCCTGACTTGAACTTGCTTCCTGACTTTTTGTCATCAAAAGGGACTACACGTTTATTTTTATAAACGTGTAAACATTTAGAGATAAATCCCAACTTTGACCGTCAGGGTTACAGAGTGTCAACACAGTAACGGCCCGTCCACACAGCAGCGTTAAAACAATCTTGAAAATCTTGGAGGTGGCCGTGTCTGAAAGCTTGGGGATTTTTTGCGAGCAACGCGACCAACAACCAATCACAGGAATCTCCCGCCCCCGACATACAAAGCAATAGCAATGTTAAAACGAAGTAAACTGGATATAAAATCCCCAAACAGGTGAAAACCTACCAATTTCACCCACTGTCTCTGCCACCTCCGTCCATGCCTGGTTCCTCCGGTTTGTATCCCGGTAAGTTAATAGGGACTGGTCATAAAGAACCGGGTGATTTGCTACCGCAATAACTAATTTCTCCTCCATTTTCTCTCTCTAGGTCGTCCTCAGACGAGCCCTCCATCGTCGCTTCCAGTCATCCCGGTTCTCCATACATCTGGCCAGTTCATTGGTACTTTGTGCTCGTGCGTCGTTCTTGAGTACGTCCACGTATGTTTGTGCGGGACGTCCTCGTGACCGATTATCAGGAATATAGAAAATGAACTGCGGTCTGGCTCTCCCAGCTTGCACGCGGTTTGATTGGCTAGCGCTTGTACTGTCAGATTTGCATAAACTGGATTTGATTGGCTGACGCTTCCACCTCAGCTTCAAAAGTTGAACATTGCTCAACTTTTGAATCCTGAAAATCCTGGAAATCTTCGCTTTGCTTCCCCACAATGCAGTTCGGCGAAAAGCGAGGCAAAGTGACGTCACCCCATTCAAAGTCAATGGGCAGAAGCGTTGGAAGATTTTTTTAACGCTGCTGTGTGGACGGGCAATAAGTGAATAAATCATTTGAAATTACAAAATCACAAGCATACAAGTTTAAAATGATTCACAGGGTCATTTAATTCATTGAAAAACGAATAACTAAATTCTGATCATATGTTGACTAAAATAAAAACACACTGACTGCGACTCATTATTTGCATTGGTTACATCGCTTAATGACAGGAAGGCAATCCATTAGAAATGAGTCAGCATATGTCTAGAGCTTTACGTTCACTTCTAAACAGGTTGTGTCATCACAGGCCACCAATCTGTCCTCCAATCAGCCCGTTCAAAAAAAGTCCCAGATGTATATCTGATATAAATTAACAAAGGCTTGATCAATGGCTCTTTTGACATTGTTAAACTAGAGTTGCATTGATCTGAGCTGTTGATTTATTGATTGACAGGATGATAGATGAGCCTTAGGGCGTAATCAGGTTCAATTTTGACCTTTGTTCAGGGCAGAGGTACAAATAACTTTAAGGGTTGCCTTATTTCTTGTCACTTTTTCCACCTACGATATTACAACTATGCTAAACTATCCCTGAGTTACTGAAAACCAAACTTCAGATATGCCATCTACTGATTATTTGTGACAAGATGACACTGGATACAGTAGTATGTTTTAGTTGAAGCCATACGCTTTATATCCTGTCCGAAAATGATATGGCAGCTATTAGGGGCCTTCTTTGGCGGCACACTAGTAGCAGGAACGTTTTCGGGCCAATGTAGGCACATATTTGGATTTAGTGGGTGTTATTTCTCAATAACCTATCAAATAGCAGTTTTTTGTCTAACAATAATTGGCGGTTTTAAAAATCTGAAGGACAAATCAGTCACAAAATTGGACCCCAATTTATCAATTATGACTGCATTGCTCTTATGTGATTGACACGTCGTTTTGAAAAAAGCCGCCCAGAGGCTGGAACTTCCTACCACAGAGACAAAAAGAAGCTCTGCAGAGCAACGAAGGCTGCGGCCACACGCTTATCCTCTGAGAGAAACCGAAGATCGATGAATGTTTTCCCCTTTTTTCCAAACAGCAGGGTTGTCCTGCAGCATGAGGGAGAGATGATCTATGTAGTTCTCATTAGCCCCCTATGATGACAGACGAACGACCTACTGATGAATGGACAGCTGGAGAAACGGGAGAATTATTGACGTGACCTTTGGGGATGCCTCTGTTCAGGAGGAAACAAAACCACAGTCTTCCACAGAAATGATCGTCTTTGACATTTCCATCATTTTCTACCTCGCCTTCCTCTCTCTCTCTCCCTCCGTCTTGAAAGCAGTCCAGGAAACGTATATCACGTTATTGTCCGTCCTGTTCAGTTTTTTGTAAATTCTAATATGAAGAATAAGCAGTGAATGTGCACAGATGGTTCTGACATCCTGCACAGGAGTAGATAATACTCTGTCCGTGTTACAGTATTTTGTCAGCATTATTCGGTATTCATAATGTCCATAAAAGTGTTAAATTCACCTTTAATGGAACTGCGGTTGAATGGTCATCTGCCAATTGGATTTTATGGATACATCCTTTGTGGCGGGGGAAAAAAGTGAAAGTCAATAACGGTACAGTGTCATCTCAAATGCTGAGGTTTTAATGATGGGGAGCCATCCAGTCACTTTTACACCAACCCGAGAGATAAAGGACCGCCGACAGTGAGGGGGAACGCTGAAGGAATGAATTCAACATTTAGTGTGTGTGTGCATGTATGAGTGTGTTGGAGGCAGTTAAGTGCGGGCAGGGGATGTAAATGAGAAGCCAAAGAGAAAAGAAAAGGAGAAGAGGTAAGAAAGAAGCAAAGGAAAAGGGAGGACACAAAAAGACAATCTGTGAACTATTTGTTCTGTATATTTCCATTATGTACAAGAATAAATGTGGGATGATTAAAGAGACAAGGAGGTGTAAGGAGAGCAGGGAGGTGGGAGAATAGAGAGATGCAGAGGAAAATGTCTTGCACGGAGGGGAGGAAAGAGACAGATGGCAGATAGAAGGGCCAAAGACCGGCAGAGATGAAGATGAGGAGACGTCAAGGAGCATTAATGGAGGAGGAGTGGAGGGTGGGAAGCTCCACCGATCTGCGCCGTTACAAGGCCTCACAATTAATTGGTTTAAAATAACACAGATGTTTGCATTTTGCCTGAGGCTCATGCTTACCTCCCCACTTTCTTTAGCTCCTCCGGCGGTCTAGATCCTAATCGATCGGGGGGCTGCTGCCTCATGCCTCTGGCTCAGTCTGAACATCCTGATGTGCCAGAGGAGGGGCTACAGGGGCATTGATTTGACTTGTTCCATAGGGGGTAAATAAAGTCTTTTTGATAAGTCAAAGGGCAAAATGCACATAGATATACAAATAATTAGCAGGCACTAACTTGTTTTTTTATCAATGCAAAAATATGCATTTTCTATTGATTACTTTTTACCACATTTAAAATACAGTGTGTATAGAGAGACTGTTTTGCATATAAAAAACATGACCGATCTACAGATGCATCTTATTACTCTTATTACCCTGACCAAGGAGGTCATGCTGATGACACACAGATTTATTTCCAAACTGCCCCAGATAAACATCTGGCACTTTCAAATGTCTCAAGATGCCTGGAACACATACACCACTGGATGAGCAACAACTCCCTCCAACTGAATAGCAGCAAATCAGAGGCCATTCTGATTGGAACAACACATTAAACACAAACAACTGATATCCCTCATATCAGCATCAATGGCCACTCCATTCCCCTCTCCCCACTTGTAACGAGCCTAGGTGTGAAACTGGACTCATCCCTTTCATTCCAAGCACACATAAAGACGGTCTGCCAAGCCTCATACTACCACCTGAGAAACATCTCCAAAATGCGACACTCCCTCACCAAACCGGACGCAGAAAAACTGGTCCATGCCTTCATCACCTCCCGCATTGACTACTGCAATTCTCTGCTAGCAGCAAAAACCACTCAGACTACAATATGTACAAAACTGTGCCGCCCGGATACTCACAAAAACACGCAAATCAGAGCACATCACCCCCATCCTTCACTCACTCCACTGGCTCCCTGTAACACCGGATCAACTACAAAGTCCTCATAATGGTCTTCAATGCCATCAACCACACTGGCCCCACCTACCTACAGGAACTGCTAACCAGAAAAACATTGCCATACCTCACGCACACTCAGGTCAGACAGCTCCAATCTCCTGGCTGTTCCGCGGACAAAACTGGTCACCATGGGAAACCGTGCTTTCTCCTCCCTGGGTCCACGTCTGTGGAATCAGCTTCCAGAGAACATACGGACCTCGGCATCACTCTCAGTTTTTAGGAAATGCCTCAAGACCCACCTGTTCCACACCGCATTTTACTGACTGTCCTTTACTTTATTTATTTATTTATAAACCTTTTATGCTCTTAACCTTTTATTTTTATTTTTTATATTGCCATATTTTATCCAATATGCTCCTTTAGATATATTTTTACTTATTTTTCCTTATAGCTTTGTGAAGCACCTTGAGATGACCTTGTCTTTAAAGTGTGCTATATAAATCAAATGTATTATTATTATTATTATTATGTTTGGCCTGATTTTCATAAAACATTGTGGAAAAGTGTAGCATTTACCAAGCAAAAAACCCATTCAAGTACAAGTACAATATTTCTTTTTCACTTATGAAGATAGTCTTTGTGGAGGTCTATGCTCCCTCCTATTCTCGCTAATGTTAAGATACTGCTGATTTTGATAGGATATTTTCCATCCAACTTCAACCTGTGTGGAGCTTTATCTTCATTAGTATTGAGTTATATCTGCTTACCAAGCACTCACAGTGAGTCTGTGATCATGTAGCACCTCTTAAGAAGGGAGGAAATGTCAAGGTCGCAGAGAAAAGGTCAGCAGGAACAGGAGGAGCATAGCAAGAGTTTGGATTCCATTTGCTCGACCTCTCTGCACAACCATTTAAAAAAAAAATGAATGATACAGAAGAAGGAAAGTATTAAATAGAGAACAGTCCCTGCACCTCAACAGGAGCGTTGTCCATAATCCAAACCAGCTTGGGGAAAAATTGAAACAAAATATTGAATCTATGAAACAAATGCAATCTTTTTCTATACTATCACACTTTAAACAAACGTAAAGTAGGAAAGACAATGTGAATGCAGCAACTCTGCAAATATACAAAGCATTATTTAACAAACAGCTCTATTTTATACAGCAAGTTAAAATCAGTCTTCCAAAAACACTATACCATAAGCAAACAAGTTCATCAATCTATCCCTTAAGGGAACCAAACTAAAGGAACGTCTTAGACCATTAACTTCAAATTAAATATACTTTGTAAACTGTGTTATGTTGTTTAAAATTGACTAAAGTTGGAGTTTTTTATGAATGTTGTTCAGAATGTTCTTTTAAACAACTTGCACAGACTGGCTTGAGAAACCCTAATCCATCACAGCAATCATTGAGCTTTGTTACCGTTGTCAGCTGCAAGGACATTCACATTTCTCCATGGTGGTGCATTCAAGGACATGTGGAATAAAGGGCTTTTAGAAACTACTAGCAAATGGTTTATTCAAAACTCAAATCAGAGGAATTCAGAAAGAGAAGAGTGTTGATAAAAAGGATTAATAACAAGCTTTTTGAGCGTATGAGCCTCAGTTTATTAGCTTAATGGTCCTAAATATGCAAATCAATGGAATATGTTCAATGAAATATTGGAAAGCTGATGTTTAATGATCCATTTGATGAGTATAAATGGAAACAGCTAGATATACTTTATATACCGTAGGATGCTTTCCTGTGAATAATGCATGACATGTCTCATGGCAGTCTTTCAGAATAACAAGTAATAAAGCCAGCGAAGATAGGCATTTATCATACAGTTTTTCTGCCAGGAGATATGTGATTTATTACAAGGCTGTAAACTTTGTTTGAAGTGTATTTTTATGAAGCTTTTCGCATGTCCAGTCTCCGAGCGGCCCTCATCTTTATTGACAAGCGATTCGGGAGTGATATGTCTAACCCTTCAATATAATGGGAGGCCTGGGGCTCGCTGGTGAGGCTCCGCTGCCTCGGACACACACCGTAATATTTCTGGTGTCACGCAATTGAGTGTGGGTCCCAGTTGTGTCGTATCAACATCTTTGTCTTTCTATCCATCCTTTCTATGTCTTTCCTTCACTATTAAATAGAGATGCCTCTAAAAATACAACAACAAAGCATGGAGTGCTTGGTTTCATCTGCTCCGGCCTAAGCTAAGCTTTCATTTTCCAAATGTCGAAAAGAGCAAGTGTTTCTGTAGATACGCTGTCAGGCCTTTGAAAAGAGCCAGGGAAAATGCAGTCTTACTGGTTAGTTGTGTGCTCCCAGTAGTCTTTAATCAAAGCCCTGTTGTATGGCACGGAGGCGTGTGGCGCAGTGGGTTGTACGTTGGTGTTGGGACAGGTTCAAACCCCTCTGCAGTCAGCATGTCGTTGCTCCTGTGTCTCAACAGTATTGAGTATGTAAGTCGCTTTGGATAAAAGCGTCTAACAAGTAACATGTAATGTAATGTAATGCACTGCATGTCAATGCTTCCTTGAGATGTGTTTTTTCTTAGTTTTTTCTTTTTCTTCTTTTTCTCTCCATTTCTTATGACTCACTAACAGTGCATGTCTCTGGAGGATATGGCCTTTATGAGAGGAGATTTCATCTTTTCAAAGACAGGCGCTCAACCAGAAGTAAAGTTATTTAAAAGGTGAGAAATGTGAGAGAAAGATCCCTCCTCCACAAAATCAAAGGACCACCAGGGTAGGAAAATACAAGCCAAACAAGAAAATATCTCAGCTAACACACACATCCACTTTTAAAGAAAATAACTTCACAAAATGGATGCTGAATAAACATGACCATCCATGGAAAGCAACATGAATCAGTCTACAATGTGTCGTCTTAATGTTAAAATAAATAAATAAAAATATGCAAGTTTATATATGAATCACTTCTTTAGCTACATTTTCCACAAATCCATAGGAATTTACTTCCATAGGCTAAGTCTAGTTGCTGTTACACATGACAAGGATGACGACTTTCATTCAGTCATACAGCTGGGATATAAACCCAACATGTCATGAGCACCGACAATTAAATATCACCTTGTCAAATATAAACGCATCATCAGACATCAGATGTTGATCAAGTTGTTAAGGCTAAGTGAACAATAAAGCTGTTGACAATGTATAATTCATATCTGCATTGCATTTCCTGTTGCTTCTTCACAATAAAAGCTTCCCACTTGCTGTGAAAGGGAAGAAACAGCTTGAAAGGATGTCCCTGACAAAACGTGAGCGATAAATAGTATGAAAAATATTATTTGATATCTGAAGGATTATTGATTTAAATGATCGATTATCTGTATAGCAAGAGAAAAAAAGCGTCCTGCTATATCAAACACGGGATAAGAGTGGACTTAGGGTCGATGGGAGTTGATAAATGGCTCATCTGCTCCCCTGAAAGGTCAGAGCTCTTATTATTTACAACATTGGAGCTCTGTCACAGTTCGGTGACACTGACCTTGTCCCTCGGTCCGTCTATAACTGTGAGTGTGTGAGTCTTCATATTCTCTGTACGCTTACATACTTCACAATACACACAAATCACACAAACACAGTGAAAACACTAGTGACCTTGGTCTAGATTAACTATGCTCCTGGAGGAACAAACCTCATTTAGAAATCCTCCGAGAGATCCTTGTTGTTCTTCATGAA
This sequence comes from Gymnodraco acuticeps, assembly GCF_902827175.1. Lineage (NCBI taxonomy): Eukaryota > Metazoa > Chordata > Actinopteri > Perciformes > Bathydraconidae > Gymnodraco > Gymnodraco acuticeps. The sequence goes on from NW_022990940.1 coordinate 611,298, forward strand.
CATACTAGTAGGCTGCACTACATTGACATGTTGTAATCCACATACAGATCAATGGGCATAACACACAAAAGGAGGAGAGGTAGTTCAAAAAAAAAATTGAAATTGCTTAATTAGCGTTTGAGGCAAATGGCAGCTACCCAGTTTCAATCATCACACAACCCCCCCCCCCCCCATGTAGCCTGAAAGTATCATATGTTTGAGGTGATACTATCTACAGCTATGAGTGTTGCCTAGCAGTTACTTGACTGGGGTCAACTACTCCGAACGCCTCAAGTATTACATTTTATATTCGTTTTGAAGAATATATTCTCATGAGGATTCATTGCAAGCATTTCTTTATTTAAGACTCTTGTAGATGTACCTTCCCTATGCTCTAGTATTGTGTGAAGCACGGTACAAGAAGCTGTTGGCAATACGACATACATTTATTTTGTAAAGCCCATGAAGGTTTTATATTTCGTCTTCATTCTATGGCACCAGTATCAAGTTGGGTGGCCAAATGGAGGATGAATAAAACGGTATTTACGCTGAGTATTCCCAGGATGTCAGTTACCTCTCGTAAACACTGGCATTTGTTATAATAAAGTGCATCACACTTGTGTGCACTTTTCAATAAAGTCACCAAATGACATTGAAGAACAGGCTTACTGCAAAGATGAAAATATGCATCTCTACTTAAAGGATCAAATCAAAGCTCAGCCCACTTTAAAACATATGTTTAGTGAAGTTAAATGGCACAAGTTGTTTGCTTTAATCCCCTCACCCTTATATTTCTCTCTGTTTAAGTCAATTCAGCACCAATAATATACAAAACAAAGCCAGATTGCTTTATGAATGCAGGGTATCAATCATCCTCGTTTAATATCAAACGTTTGCTGGTGATTCATTATTATAATGTGAGGATTTGTCTAATGATACTGCTGAGACAAGCGATCTCTGCAGGCTGATGCCGCACCCTGCCATTTCCTACAAGGCCAGCAGAGTTTAGATCGGCAGCATCCTCAATGTCAAAACCCTAGGTGTTGTTTTGATTTGGGACAAAACATGTCGTTGATGAGTTATGTCCTGCGGTGGCAGCCTTTGGATTTATGGGTTGTGTCGCGGTGCCTGGAACACTGGAAAAAAAGGCGAATCAGCATATAAATGACTGCGTTATTGAGAGTGCAAAGAAAAACATCATCCCACAAGTCCATTATATTAATTGGAATCGCCCTCGCCATGGCAGGGATGGCTCCGGTCACACGAGGGTCTAGATGTGATAAATGAAAGGCCGGAGCATGAATGTAGCCCCGGCCAATGATATCGCAGAACATGTAAACAACTGCTCCCTTTTGTTTATCCTGACCTTGTAATTAATCAGAGGGAGAAAAAGGATGGAGGAGAAGTTTAGGAGTCAGGAGGGAGAAGTGGAGGAGAGGGATTTAAGCCCCCTAAGAAAAGACTACACAGGGAAATCCTGAGCAAACACTAACGCATTCCTCGGTGCTTCCAAATGATCTTGATAAAGAGATGAAATATCACAGGGATCAAGGGTTTAACACTTCTTCAAAGTGGGATGCTAAGAGACATGGGGATTTAGCTAGTGTTTGTTTGTTCCCATTTCTCAAGCTTAGTGCTACAGAGTGTGGTGTCAGGATACAGGATGTTGCTGACAAATGAAACATGTAAGCCTTCAGGAAAAATCTAACAATCGAACCAGTTTTGAGCATTATTTTTAGCCAAGGTTCATTGTCAGAAAATTAGTTGGAGACTATTTTGAGTCATCATTTGAGTCTGTTTTCAAGCTTCTCAAAAGGTAGAGAGACAGCTGATAAACTGCAGTTATTGCTATAAATTCAATTCAACATGAAATATCCATAACATCAGCAAGGCAGAGGTGGTTAGGTTACTCAAAGGGGTCATTTAAGGAAAGGCTAGGTATCCACTGCTGTATGACTCATATCTACAGAGACATACACACTGTGCACAAGATGATATTCCTTTCTCATTTATTTTACTGACTTTTTATACAAACTTGACTGTTTTGAAAGATTTCTCCTTCGTATTTTTGAAATAATTGTTCTTTAGGGGAAGCACATCTGTATTCTTTAGTTTTTACTTTTCGCACTTTTGCACCCGCTGCTTAAACATATAAAGAGAGCGTCTTCTGTTCTGTGACTAAATCCGCTTCAGTCTGCCCGCTATCTCAATGAAGGGAAAATATCGTGAGAAAGCTCCAAAGCAAACTATGTTGTAATGCAAGACCCCCAGTTAGACTGTTTATGTGATTCAGAAACATATGAATGTATAACTGTATATAGCTCTGTGTCCTGTAAGCCTAAACACTACGGATTGTGAATAAACAAACAAATAAGCTCATGATATATGCAACACAAACCCTAAGGCATCAAGGCTCCAAAATGCATTAACTAACAAGGTTAAATATTTAAAGATAGCTGGCCGATCATTTGCATATAAAATAATGATTTACTTTTGCAATTAGAAAAATTAATGGGATTTGATATTGTGACTTTCAGAATCATGATCGACGGCAAAGAAAACAACGAAAAACGGAATAAAAAAACAACCTTAGTTCTGCTTTTTTATGACTAGTTGTATTGCTGCTTTTAGCCGATGCCACTCATTCATCAAGAGGGCATGGTACAGAAGGGGAGATACAGGTTTATTTAGCAAACACAGGAGATTTATTCCAGCTCCACAAAAACTGAAATATGGCACAGCTTTATAGCAGAGCCATAATTCAGCCGTGAGAAAAACAGATTCATGCACAATCTGATGCATTACAGGAATTTATAATCACTTTCGCAGCTGTGTCCATTGATAAATATGCAGCTCTGAGACTGGCTGCCGCAGTGTGTATTTCAACTCAGAGGCTTGATAAACTGTATAAAGGTGAGTTATTGTGCTAGGCAGTAAAGAGAAATGTAATCCACTGATAACTCTACAAAGGGCCTTTCATAAGGAAAACGCACAGCTAAGGTATGTGACATGAAGTAGCAGCCGTGCTACAATTAACTCTACATTTTTTAAATCCATTCACAGTTCATTCCTCTCAGTCGAGCACAATTAAGTGTTGAGATGTTTCTTTAGAAAAATCATCCAGTCTTGTCTTTACAAAACCCTTTTCTGCCTTACAGCGAATCTATAATAGAACTTGTATTCAAATTGTATTGTTTGTAAAGACTTCTATCTTGATGTTTCTAAAGAATAATGGACAACATTCAGAAACCACTTATTTTTAAATACATATAAATCAAAGTATTATCACAAATATTCTATCTAGTCTCATCCAAAGTCCTTAAATCATAAATATATCTTGAAAACTAGTAAGACAAGCATTGTTTTTGCAGCACAGCACTTCTAAAAATGTCATGAGTGCTTTACAGTTTGACAGTAAAATGGCAGGCGCTGTTCATCTCCTAGACTGTTTTTATGAAACAAACCACCGTAATAACAAAACACTCTTATCCTGATTCCTGAGGGTGAAAAGTTTTCTAATATTCTGAACTGTTTACAATAAAAACTTCACATATTGACAAACTGTCAAGGTTCTCGCTGCGATCAGCCAATTTACAATTCACTGGCTCAGTGAGTAGAAGTGCTATTTCTACAACAGTGCAGCGGGGTATGAGAGAGTTTGCTCCAGATACTTCGACTGCTCTGCCTTCCAAAGAACTAAATCTGAATAATATTATTCTAAATTAATGAGAGAATACTTTTATTTAGCATATGTGGCCCCTAAAGAGTATGAAACCCCTAACCACTTGAATATGCAGTTGGATATTCACATTAATTAAACTACCGCTTGCCTTGAATAAGCAGAGTGCGTCCTGAGAGATTCACACAGGTTTACTCGTCCACATGTTCCTATCTCTATTTGTTTAGATCTCTCTCTTGTGTGTGTGTGTGTGTGTGTGTGTGTGTGTGTGTGTGTGTGTGTGTGTGTGTGTGTGTGTGTGTGTGTGTGTGTGTGTGTGTGTGTGTGTGTGTGTGTGTGTGTGTGTGTGTGTGTGTGTGTGTGTGTGTGTGTGTGTCCATCACTACAGCTAGCCAGATTAATGGAGTGGCCCCATCTGGACCTACCTAGCACATGGGTCCGACTTTCAGGGGATTAATGTGCTCCTGAAACTGTGTGTGTGTGTGTGTGTGTGTGTGTGTGTGTGTGTGTGTGTGTGTGTGTGTGTGTGTGTGTGTGTGTGTGTGTGTGTGTGTGTGTGTGTGTGTGTGTGTGTGTGTGTGTGTGTGTGTGTGTGTGTGTGGCTGAACTACAGACAGAGGCTCCTAGTGGTCAGCCAGAAAGAGAGACTGAAAACCTGCATGTGCTTCCAAGATAGTCCAGGAAGAGATCGTAGAAGAGAAAGAGAGATACAGTTGAGAGCGAAGAGGTGGTGGAGATAAAAAAGATGGAGGGCGAAAAAGGAGGAGATGTGTGAGTCGGGTTTGTCCCCCTGTCTGTGTACTTGCCTCTATGTCTCTGTTGTGTGCTTTGTGGATCACAACAACATGATCAAGGCCTAACTTTATTATGGTAGCAGCTTTTGGCTACCGTTGAAAAGACTGATCAATTTGGCTTCTCTGTGCGACGTAGCCCTGCCATGCTGCCCATGACTCCACAAAACATTCAGCTGCTTGGCAGTTCAGACGGGGCTGGCGGGCACCAAAAGAAATGTAGCTTTGCAAAATGAGGACTCCAGCACAATGAATGAGCTCATTTTTGCCCCCTCGCACTGTGTCTCATCTGAACTGCCACAATGGGCTGCTGTGATGTGTTCTCAAAAACACTCCAACTTTTCATCAGAAATTATAACCAATTCCACATTATAGTATTCATCAATTCTTAGAAGAGAGCCTATAAAAACGTTTTTTTCTTTCATTATGATTTCAATGCGAGGGTATTTCTCACAAAAGTTATTTGTTTGGACTCATTTGAGGATACGGAGCTCATAAAACGTTGATGGATAGAGAATATTCAGTTAATTTCTCATATCGGCAGAACAGCAGCTGACAAAAATAGCCAGGTGGCACCACTAGTTTAATATACTAGACAGCCAGTAAAATAGAGCCTCTGTTAAATGTTGCTTGTGCATGAGAGTGATTCAGTCTGCAAATATATACACTATATCACCTGCAACAATTCCCAACTCCAGACTCCGAGGCTTGCTCTCCTCTCCCTATGCTAAAAGGTAATGAAACCTACACAAATTGGCTCCTCACAAACACTGAAGGCTGCACACTCACAGACACACATACTTAAACTGATACAGCTACTCACACACACACACACACACACACACACACACACACACACACACACACACACTCCCTTCCTCACATCAAGCACCCCCCTCAGGCGCACTGACAACATGGAGCAGCTGAGGTGGATTGATTTACCTGTTGAACAGGAGGATACGGTTTTGAGAGCCACCATTTTTCACCGGGGCCTGACACCATCTCCTAAAAAGTCATAAAGAGACAGGGCACCATCCAGAGAGAAGCATAGCTCATGTCCATAACTGCTGCACTTTACGATGTTTTTCTAACATTGTTGGAACAAAACGTCTGTCATAAATACATGTGGATGCAGGCTGAACACTAACACCAAGCAGGTGGGGACACAAACACTTATCTTATCTACCATATTCAGTGAAGCTTTTCTCTAAATATCTTAAATCCTAACGGTGCAGTCTTGGGTGATGTAACTCTCGTATAAGGCCATAAACATTCTGAACCGTTTCATATTAGATGCCGAGATAAAGACTCTTACCTTAAAATATAACTGACCTGAGGTCTGTCATCATATTTTTTACAATGCAAACTGCGATTTGTAACATGAGATAATATCCCTTTCCTGGTTTCGACTAATCGAAACAAACATTTACAACATGGTACAAATGTATAAACATGCAAGAGCCAAGTAAGAGTCACAAATATGGCTGGAAATTAGTCAAATGTGACGACGCCCTTTATGCCATCTGCAATCCTTTTTTACGGGTCCCAACATTAATAAGAAATAAGAAAGAACCATGCAGTTTGGTGTTGATTACAGTGATGACAGAGACACTGTAACTGATTTCAATGAATTGTCTGCATAACCTAGAAGATCCTCTTGTTAACATTAAACATTTTAATTTATTCTGCAGGCAACTTTAATATAATAACACGTTACTATTTTCCATTTACTTACTACATTTAACTGCCACAGAACTAATTCTCCAGTTAGTTTATCATTACATTTGTCGTCAAGTATATTCCAATTTTTGGTTTGAAACACATGTTTACTTTTGTTTTAATTACATTTGAAGTATAAATGAAGGCATTCAAACACTTACTTATGGTTAGTATTTCATCTAAAAAAAGCAATAAATCCTACTCCAGTTACATAACAAATTACACAAGTGGAAACCACAGAGCCCAAAGCAACTTTGGTACATTATGCTTAAATCCTGAATAATTTGCAACAGCGTTGGTAAGTTGGATCTACAGCACAAGTTGTATTGAGTGTCTTGCCTACTAACGTAAAAGCTCATTTAAATTATCATGTAAATTCAACCAACTTTAATAGTTCAAGACCTGAGTGTGTCTGCACTTGGACTTTGTTTCATCAGCTTCAGGATGATTCCTAACTTCGGTCTTGGCGCAGCTGAAACTGTTTTCACGATCAACCTCTCCACTTAATCCTCTTTCTGTTGGTTTATAACCAACTGGAAATCTAAATCATCTGTGCCTTTGAGGAGAGAGAGAGAGAGAGAGAGAGAGAGAGAGAGAGAGAGAGAGAGAGAGAGAGACACACACACACAGACAGACAGACAGACAGACAGACAGACAGACAGACAGACAGACAGACAGACAGACAGACAGACAGACAGACAGACAGACAGACAGACAGACAGACAGACACACAGACAGACAGACAGACAGACCAGACAGACAGACAGACAGACAGACACAGACAGACAGACAGACAGACAGACAGACAGACAGACAGACAGACAGACAGACAGACAGAGAGGACAGACAGAGAGACAGACAGACAGACAGACAGACAGACAGACAGACAGACAGAGAGACAGAGAGACAGAGAGACAGAGAGCAGACAGACAGGACAGACAGACAGACAGACAGACAGACAGACAGACAGACAGACAGACAGACAGACAGACAGACAGACAGACAGACAGACAGACAGACAGACAGACAGACAGACAGACAGAGAGACAGAGAGACAGAGACAGGAGAGGGCGGTCTGGGCACACTGTGGGTGTCACAGAGCTGAGCTTTAGGAAAGGGCCAGTTGGACTTGCCGGGATGACTTGGCAGCGTCTGATTTGTTACATGATTTGGATGCCATAGCTGCTAAATTAACTCATTTAAATGCAAGTGATTTTTTAGATCCTCTTCCCCGTCTGGAGTCAAGTTCAGACGGGGTTTTTAGTAAGTTCATGGAGGCTTCTGGGGATGATCAGACTACTTTTTTCCCCTCAATGCAACTGCTGTGAGTTACTAGTTGAATCCCATTGATGGGTGAAGAAATTACATTTAAAATATGGTGCAATGTGGTTTAAAAATTGGATTTGAAAAATGCTTTATAGCAAAATGATATTAAATTCATTATTGCAGAAGCCTCAGACATCTGATTTATTTGCTCAATAGCTGATGTTTGAACCACAGTGCTACTAAATTCACACTGTTCAGCAGATGTTAGTGCTCTCCATAAACACAACCATGTTGAACAAAGTATCTGCCATAAAGAAACAGCCTCCCTGTTATTGCCCTTCCCTTGACTTTGATACTAATTAATACTTTGGACCAGATCTATAAAATATGAAAACAAACAAATCAAATCCTATATCCAGCCCAGTGACAAATGTCTTTGATAAGTGGTACCTCTGGAAATTACACATGTAACTGTCGAAGAGCTAGGTGATATGAGTTATTTCTCTATGGGTGTAAACGTGGTAAGCTTTGTAGTCAATACAAAACACAGGTGCAAATAAACAGAAACTTGCCTCAGACACACAAGCTGAAATTACCTGAGTGAAATATTTTCACTTCTCCTGAGACTAAGTGAATCTCCAATAACAGCCAGACAGGAAATGGGACGATGAAAAAGGCTTCACACTCTCTCACACACACACACACACTGAATGCATTGCTTGCTTACAGCTGATGTCTGCGCACTCAGAACATTGGCTTTTTGTGGTCAATAAAACCAAACTACACAAACAGTCCAGTGGTCAAATTTCTGCAAGTGATACAAGAAGAAATATAAGAAAAAAACACATCTGAGAGCAACACAGATCAATATTATATCGATAATGCATAATGAGACTAGATATCATCTTAGATTTTAGATATGGCATCAGTGCTGTCCATTTCTGCTTTTAAAGGCTACATTATAGTCAAAAGTAATGTTCTTAACTTACCACACTGTCGTAGCTCTGTTCTATGAGTTGCTTTTAACCACATGGTCAATATATCCACAAAACTACATGATACAATGTTGTTGCATCAGTATTGAGCTATTTGACCAAAAAGAGCGATATCATCTGTTTTTTCTGTATCGCCCAGCCCTACTTGAAGTTGTTTGTGTAGATTAAAGATGTCTCCTCCAAAGGTTTCCACCTTCATCAGACAAAGTTAACAGATTGCCACATTAACGTTATCAGGTTGGCCATCGTCTTGTCGGACATCTCTCCTTACTGTTTCCACGTGATGAGTGAAAGCTGGCCCCTACGCGAGCTGCTGTATTGAAGAGACACTTTTAGTTCTAAATTGTAGAGGCCGTCACAGCCAATGACAGATAGCCGATATCTTTCTCTGAACACCAGACACTAGTGTGATTCTATTGCAGGAGAGCCTATAGTTTAGAAATGTGAGTTTTTATGAATGTTGAGGTCTAAAGCATAATGTTTTTTTATCTTGACGGTGAGTACTGTAATCTGACTTTGCCCAAAACAACATAGACGTTGCAGTCACTCGCTCTCTCACACTCACTTGCAATTTTCAACCTCCAGCGCCCTTCATTTAGGATCCAACACATGTTCCCATGACAACACTATCAATAGGGGACCAGCCAGGGTCAGAAAGTCGCCCTCTCTTTTTTTGTGCACTGGCCCTGACATTTGGAGCTCTTTTCTCACTGTTCATTTCTCAACCTTTTTCCTGGTTGTACTTTATCTCAATTTTATTGAATCCTCTTCTTGTATCTCGTCTGAGCAGGTCTATTTCAAGCACACACACACACACACACACACACACACACACACACACACACACACACACACACACACACACACACACACAGAAATAAACTTAATAAAACAGGACTTTCTATGTTATTTAGTGTTCAGAAAAACTACATTTTAATTATACTTCTCGCGTAGGAACTGTAGTAATTACATTTTGCACAAAAGCTTCACCTTGTTCAACCATGCTGTGTATCGCCACAATCACAATAAATTAGAATTAGCAATTTTATAATGGAATTCATCTTTACTCATATACCATGAATCTAGTAAATGTAAACGAAGCCATGAATAATGAATTAGGAGAAACATTCAGGGATTTATTCAACTGGAACTCCAGTTAGTGGATTAGCGGAGATGGGCATCATTATGAAATGAATGCAACCGCATAATGGGCTTTGGCATTTTGGACAATACTTGGATCCTAGAATGCTTTAATTAAAAAGTATGAGACAAGAATTGGATGCAATGCTTCTTTTTCTTTATCATTGTGATTTTACTTTTCCATTGACATTTTTCAATTAATATTATAATTACAAGATACATATTTTTAGAGCACATTCTTAACTGACGAGGGTTCACAACAGTGTCAGTGATCGGGGGAGAGGATTAAATGAACTTGCAGGAGAATGCAGATGGGTAAAACTTGTGTTAAAGTCCGTTTGCCACGACAACAACGTGGAGTAAATCAATCCCCATCCACCAATGACAAGCCAGGTTCAACTCTGCAAAGTGTGTGTGGTTGATCTGGAGATGGTTAAGCATTTGTCAATATTAGTGTCTCTTTTCCTCAACAAGGAACTGGTGTTCTGGCCTTAGCTAACCCAGTTTAATCCAATCTCCCAGTGGTGAACTGAAGAGTTGATCTGAGTCACACACTTCTGTTGGAGAGAATGCCAATGGCTGTCAGACAGCCACCTGCCCATGTGTGACTCTCCGCCGGGGGAAAGGCTGCCAGGACAGAACCCATTGATTAGGTTATTTCTGAATCTGATTTCCTCTCCGCTTCCACTCGGTTATACTTTTGAAGGAACAAAAGGAGGAGGGATCTTTGGTTACAACGGGGAAGCAAATGAGAACATCTCCACTCGTTCCTCTTTTCCTCCCCTGACTAAATATGTTTCTTCACCAGGCCTCCTGAAATGTTCATTATGAAAAGAGGTCTGGGTTGACTGTGTATGTATTCCTGAATAGCCACCAGAGACAAAATACATCAATCACAGGGACACAGCTGCTTCAAATGTCACTACTTGAAATTACTTTTCTCAAAGTCACAATACATTTTTGACAACGGTGATAAATTCCTCTCTTATAATAATCCCAGTTCAAGGCTTTGTTTTTAATCAAATAATGATGACAAAAGAATCATTAAAATATCCGTGTCCGTATTGTTGCTGGGTAATTATAAACCCTTGTTTTATAGTCATTTGCAGTGTGGTATAATCTCATTTGTTCTAATAAAGAAAGCAAGGAAGTCTGCCTTATTTCAGACGGTTTTTTTTGTGGTGCAGCCTGGATGTTTAAAACATTATAGCTACATTTAGACCAAATGTATGTTTAGCGCTGAATCAATTAGTGGATGAATGAATAAGTCCATCCACAATTGTGATAATCAATAAATAATGGAACATTTTCAAGCTATCACACAAATCAAACATATTCCAGTTGGTTCCAACCATGAGGTGAAACTCCCTTAAAGGATCTTTGTATGAGTAATGAGTAAAAAAGGCGTATGTTATACTTACTGACATATAAAACATGACAATTTGTCAAAATGTGTTTAACCTTTATAAAAAAAAAAATCTGAATCTAAAGAGTACATGACTCACATAAATGTGAAACGTACTAAATGTCCATCTGAATATAGCGAAGATAAGGTCAAATGTTGTATCTTAATGATCTTAATGACCCACAAACATACACACACACTGAAAAGAATGGTCACATCATAATTGTTACTTTATTAAAATATTATCTTGCATTTCCATAAAAAAATATTTTGAATTGGTTTGTGAAGCTTAATGAACCTCTTTTTCGTTCAGTAACTCTTACACATTACATTACATTGCATTTAGCTGACGCTTTTATCCAAAGCGACTTACAATAAGTACATTCGACCAGGAAGACACAAACTTGAAGAAAACAGAATCATATAAGTACATCAGGTTTCATAGAGCCAAACATTTCAAGTGCTACTCAACTGGCTTTAGATAAGCCAGTCCTTTGTTAGTATATAAGTGCTTTGTTAGCAGTTCTTTGTTAATAATTCTATCGCTCGAAGTGGAGTCGAAAGAGATGAATTTTCAGTCTGCGCCGGTAGATGTGCAAGCTATCTGCTGTCCTGATGTCAATGGGGAGCTCATTCCACCATCTTGGAGCCAGGATAGCAAACCCACGTGTTTTTGCTGATGGGAACTTGCACCACTACAGTGTATAGTCCAGGGATCACCAACTACATTTGTCCAAGGGCCAAAATGTATTCAATAGACACTATCGCGGGCCAGCAATTTTTATATAGTCCAGAATTTTGAAGTTGTAGGTATTGAGTGTTCTGTAATCAGTTACTAAATACTGAATACATGGCTCTGAAAGTAATCAGAATACAGTTACAGTTACGTGTCTTAAACGTTGGAATCGGGTCTACTTTAACGTATTCAGATTACTTTTAGAATACTTTTGGAATACTTTCTTTTCCCATAACAGATGGGTATGTCTTGGTGAACAGGAGACACGTATTTTACTGTTTTAATGGCTTATCAAGAACTCAAACACAACATCTTGGTGTCATTCTGGACAGCTCTCTCTCATCTGCGCCACACATCAAACACATCACCCGGACTGCATTATTTGTACTGTCTTAAAACCTTTCCTTGGAATATGTTATGAATTGTAAGGTGTCCTTGGTGCTTTGAAAGGCGCCCCTAAATAGAATGAATTATCATTATTATTTATTATTATGATATGAAACGATGTAATAACTTTTAAAACTTTTTCCAGTCACTTGCCCCAGGCATTCAGCAGCAGCAGGCCATTCACTTTGATTTGATCCCGTTATGAAATGTCATCATTTCGACAATAAAGAAATTCTACATAAAGGTTATCTTGCACATTTTATCTAACCATCTCCGTTTCTAACTTTCAATATATTTTAAAAGAGATCTCTCTCTCACCTGCGTGCGGGGGCGGGGCCTCACAGACGCGCTGCATCTCTCTCTCGCTCACAGACGCTGCAGCGCCGTGCAGTGTGCACACAGCTCTGCCGGTAATGAATATTACATTTTGTGAGGAAATTTTTCCACCAATAATTCCAATAAGTATTCCAAAATGTATTCACTTCAGGTTTACTAAAGTAACTGTAATCAGATTACTCGTTTTTCAAATGTAACGCCAGCTGAATACAGTTAGCCTACTTGATTTTTGTATTCTGATTACGTAACGCCGTTACATATATTCCGTTACAACCCAACCCTGCTTCTAGGCTACTGTCCCGCAGCTCCTGCCTCTCTGTTGGACTCTGTCGCAGCAGGGCTGCTGCGGTGGTGCGGAGCGCACAAACCAGACTCTTCACAACGAAGGATCACTTCTTCTTCAAGGCAGGGAAGGTTTTGCAGTACGCAGTCTACTGTCCCGCAGCTGCTGCCTCTCTGTTGGACTCCGGTACTGCACACAGTGGTTACTGCGAACGCAGTAACCACGCCGCAGTCACCCCCGTCGTCCGGGCCGGATGAGAATGTCTGGCGGGCCGGATGTGGCCCGCGGGCCGCCAGTTGGTGGTCACTGTATACTATGAGTTTTTAACCTGCATAATTACCCTAAATGAAATGCTTAGGTGTCTTTATTTGATCTATTTTCTCTTGATGACCATCATGTCACTTGATAAAAACATATATTATTTTCAGTGTTTAGGCTGCAAACAGGACCTCATCAGTGCCTGTCCCCTGATTCCTACCTTACCTTTTTGAACAACAATCAAACAGAATACACAACTACTATTTAAAACAAGGTAAAAAGTCATGAGGGGGGGTTAGAATTTGTGGAAAGATCAACTTTGATTAGCTTACATCCTGTGGCAAACACACACACATACACACACACACACACACGAACATACACAGACAGCAGCGTATTGATCGCTGTCAGATCCGTCTATAGACTGGAAACAAGCCTCTAAGCAACACAAAAATTAGGACACTGATGATTTGTTAGTTAACACAGTCAGGGCTGACACCCACACACACACTCATTCACCACACTGTCCCTCATTTTGGCACACTTACACACATTCAGATAGAACTGCCAATACACTCCCCCCCCCCTCCCCCGACACACACACATCCACACCAAAGTAGACACAGTAGTTGACTGATATGGACAATGAACAAGGAGTTTTTGTCTGTTTTTGAATTATGTCTGGCGCTGGATAATTCTGGATGAGTCTGATAGAAAAGACAGTGTGGGTGTCTGAGAGAGAAAGACAGAGAACAAGAGAAAGAATCAAGCATGGCGACCAGAAAATATTCAGGCGGAGAGGAGCGAACCGTGTGAACCTTACAACTCCCGCCCCAGGTCTCCATTGTGCGACACCACAGCCATTGGTCGAACAAAGCCATAAAATATGAACACAAGCGGTAAATGAAGCAATTGGGCTCAGCCAAAGTGGAACCAAACAACTTCAGTTGTCTGGACGAGGCATCTCGAGTTTTGGATGGTAGTTGGATGAGCCCGCCTGCCTGTCTGGGCAACGGACTAACTGTGACACTCAGTGAGAAAGAAGGCGCCAGAGAAGTGGAAAGAGAGACAGGGGAGGCAAGAAGTTAAAGACTCAATGATAGAAAGAGGGTGTGAGAGAGAGAAAGAGGACAGATGCTGTCTCTGTGACTAATACCGGTACTAAATAACAGCCACGTAGCACAAAAGAACAAGGGGAATAGTCTCTATAGTCACCAGAATGAACAGATTGACTCAGGTACGTGTATGAGCAGAGAGTGTGATTAAAAGACATGAAGCAATTATCTAAATCAGTCCGACAGGAATGAGCTGCAAATTATTCAATTTTTTCAAAGGAGTTGGCAGGATCTTTATTTTGACTCTTTGAGAACTGTGCGCAATTTCAGTTCCCTGCTTTTGCAATTTACAGTCATCTCTTTCCACTGTTGTTGAACCCTTCCAGAGCCAGGGTTGTTTATTATTATCATTCTGAATTATGTTACCTCAACCTTGTCGTCTGACATAACCGTAGAAAATACATTTCAGGTTTTTTCAAGAAATGACGGTGCTCTTTTGCATCTTCGTGTCAAAGCAAGTATAAATCAAATACCTCCAAGTACTGTGCAAACAATGAAGCCACACCGACATCCAACCTGTGCCACTATAGCCCTAACAGATGAGTTTAAGCTCTCTTTCATGGAAAATGCATGTTTTTTAGATATACTTTAAACAGAATGTTATTTAGCATAATACAGTGTATAAAAGGTGGTACATGTGCTATTACAGTATCAGCTGGAGGTCAGAAGCTGAACATTTTGAATCATTTATTCATTACTTTGAGAAGTACTTTGATTTCATGTAGTGGCTGCTAGCTGGTAAATATATAAATGTATGTGTGCGTAAATCAAAATGATCTTTGATGATGTAATTGAAAAGTGAAGACTTTATTTTGCCTGTATGTGTGACATCACTTCAGACGATTAAAGGTGAAGCCGTTGTGTGAGGGAAGCAAGGAGTAAAACATATCGTGATAAAAAGACGGATCTAAAGCTGTGAGTCATGGCTCTGAACAGAGGATGAGGCAGCACAAACATGCCAGTTTAAAAAGATACAACATTGAGGAAAGAAGAAGAGCCTATTTCTACACAGAGACAAAAACAAACTAAAACCATTTACAACCTTACTTTGAAATGCCTTTTATTTTGCTTAACTACCCAAGTTATATTGAAGCTTGAAACTATCCAACCTCTTATTGTGATGTCGAACTAAATAGTTTTCTTCATTCCCATCAGGAACAATGAAGGTTTAACTTGTTCTTAAGGTGAAGAAGAACATTTGAATGGGTGATGTGTTTTTGAGTGCCCTCCTTGGCTCCGTTTCATGAGCAAGAGCAAATCTAGTGCACCTTAAGTGTCCCTAAAGAACAAGTCAAACACAATTTTCCCTGAGAGGTGATTTGCAGTAGGAGAGAGGTTGTCCAATCTGAAAACACACGGGGTACACACATACACACCTCCTAACACATTGTGTCTCCTACATTTCATTTCATTGTCTCCATACAGCCATGGCCTTTACACCTCAGTGGGTTTCACTACTTCCTGATTGCACCTTTGTGTGCTAATATTAAGAATTACCGTCAGCCCGGGCAGAGTCAGTGACCTATGAAGTGGAGTGGAAGGTGAAATATGGAGGGGGGGAAATGCAAACGCTTGAGTGCAAATGCTTGTGAACACACTTGCACATTCACTATTATTTCATATGTGTGCTAGTGTACACAACCTGTGCATATTAGGCATGATCTTAGCCCCATACAAATAGGTATTACTGTATATTTAGAGAACTCTATGGGACACAGTGACAGGAGCACCAGAGTCAACAAATGGTGAATGCAAAATCTCCCATGTTACGTTAATGTGTGATTTCACCTAATTTCAAGCATGGCCGCCTCAATAGGATTCCTGCATCCCATTTAAACGTTCCTCCAGAAATAACATTTATCCAATTTGTTTCATGGCGTCCCGCTTCATGCTCTCGTCTCACACATGCCTGTGGCAGCCAACTCTAGTAGAGTAGTCTGGTGTGTTGTAAGTAAAGCAAGGCTGGGAAGAAAGGGAATAGTTGGTCCACTTTGGGAAACATTCGTCTGGTAATCCAGCATGACATACTGTAGCTTGATAACAGGAAATGCGATATTTGTGGAATGTACAGACTTATATTTAAATGTTCTAAACAATATGTGATACTCAGTTTGTATTGTGTATATCTTAGGAAAGTGAGAGTCTGCTTCAGGTGATATGTTCAGCATCTCTCTTGAGGAGGAGCACTTTACTCTGCTATACGCCTATTTATTCTGCATTTTTCCTGGCAATACTTCCCTGTGAGTCACCGCGGATGGTGCTGCTGGATGCACATCCACCACTGTTTCCAGGCACAGGGCCTATCACAGCGGTAACACACGGCAAAACACAAAATCCATCCAGCTTACAACGACAATGACTCGCTCGTCTGCTACATCCCCTGCACCCCTCGTCTCGCTAATTAGAAATGAACTGGGTAATTAACCACCTTAACTCATTGTTCGAGATGGAATATTTCACTCTCCCATCATGCAATGCTTTTATTGTCAACTTACAATGACAGCTTTTTTGGCTATTGTGTGGATCCCTCACTCCAATTTGAATAACTAACAACTCTAAAGGGTCTATAGTAAAAACTTGCCTGGAACAAAAAGGGGGGAAATGTGGCAAAGCTCTTCCTCTGTGATGGTTCTCCGCCTTATCGCAAAAAAGCAGCTCTCGCTTTTGACACAACAACTTATCTCTGTTTACTGCAGCATTTTCACTTAAAGCAAGTAAACACGCAGGAATCCAGTGTATTGTTGTGCAGACAAGACAAATCAGTTGTTTTCTATTATTAGGTGCATTTCGCATTTGTGGGATGAGTATGGATGATTATTTAGTCACACTGAGATATTGCCTAAAGTTTCTAAAGAACTCAACCAATTCAGCTCTTTTTCTGTTTTAAACCTGCAAAGAATTTATTTGGGACACAGAAATGTCAGTTATTACACATATATACAAGTCATTCGGTTATATTGAGAGTCTGCAGCACATACTTATCAACACAGGTACATTGTGAATGGGTGAAATGATTGATAGTTGTTCACATAAGCACACAGAAGCCATGCTCTGCTCATACTTTAGGGATTCTGAAAATATCCTAAATCAGAATTATCTTATGGTTAACAGGAAAAAGAGAAAAATAACAGTGATTTGATTTATGAGAAATTATAGTTATCTTCCATTATTAAAGGTGGGGTAGGTAAGTTTGAGAAACCGGCTCGAGATACACTTCTTGTTATATTCCATGGAATGCTCTTAACATCCCGATAGCAATGAAAATCTTAAGTGCTTTGACAAAAAATACATTAAAAAATGTCATCTGTGGAAGCCGTAGTGCTGTAAAAAGCACAACCAATCCGTTTAGCCGGGCCGCCCTGTCCATCTCGTGCACGCACAAATGTATCTCGTGCCCTCATTTGGCGTGCCGTAATTGGGCGTGCCGTCATTGGGCGTGCATTGCGCGTTCATGTGTGTTGGAGGAGGTGCTCTGTAAGGAAGTCTGAAGGAAGGGGCGGATTCTTTTCGGCTGTGTACTTTCAAATTTTAGTGCACTCGAGCCGGTTTCTGAAACTTACCTACCCCACCTTTAACTGTGCAAACATCCAGTGCTGCAAAAGAGTTTTTGTTTTTTCACCTCTAACAACTCAAGGCCAAATATTGTTACTGGAAAAGCAACAGAGAAGTGGATACAAAAGTGTTATCTTGCAGAAAGCAGTGATCACAGTACTTTGCCTGCATTTAAGGTTAGAGACGAAGCCTGCAGTGCTACGGATAGTTTTAATGAGGAAGATCTCTGCATTTCAGTTGTGAGAGTTCAGCTTTGAATTCCCAGCATTTTCTTTACGCCTCAGGATAATTTGGCCTCACTAAAACTCTGAAAGACTTTGACACGATTGAGCCCTGTGATTTGGAGGAAGTAAAAGTACATATAATAGCACCAAAAATCATTTTGAAGCAAAAGTAAATGTATGTAATTTTAACATCACAAAGACCTATAATTTAGGTTTAGCATTTAACATTGATCATACAGAACATCCAGTATGAGAGTCACCATCACACAGAGCAGTGCTAAATTGTACTACGACTAAGCAATTCATCACATTTAAATTAAGACCACGTTTTTTTTAATAGAACACGTTTTTTTGTTATTGCAAAAGCAGCAATAAATAAAGGTTTGATTTTTCAAAGAAAACAGCCTTTGATATGCCAGGCCTCATTAACGGCCCGTCCACACGGCAGCATGCGTTGCTTCAACGGAGACGCCTCCCATTCACTTTGAATGGGGTGACGTCACGCTTTGCCGAACTGCATTGTGGTTCCGTCGCTTTGCCTCCGTTGCCCGCTTCGAAAGTTGAGTAAAGTTCAACTTTTCAAGCGTCGACGGAAGTGCCAGCCAATCAAATCATATGCCAGTACAAGCTCAAGCCAATCAAACCACGTGCTTGTGTGTCCAGGGCGGGAGATTAATGTGATTGGTTGTTGGTCGCACGCCAGACACGCCCACCTGCAAGCTTCAACGCACGCTGCCGTGTGGACGTACCGTAAAGCTTCGATGCTGGCAGCATTACCATTTTTTGCAATACTTTTAGTAACTGAAGATCAGCAAGGTTCATATGTTGCTTTGTTTAAATTACATGATTTCAAAAACTCAGAATCTCAAAATTGCTTTAAAAAAATCCAAATTAGACTATTTCCCCATACCGCTCAGCAGGTTGTACAGACACACATTATATTAGAGAAATAGCAACATTTGTAGTAAGATTTATGTAATTAATATACCAACCTCTGGCCTCCATTTAAAATGGAGTGTTTTCTCTGAGAAGTAAAGTAGCATCATGTTTTTAAAGCTCTGCAAAAGGAGGTTGCACTGGATGATTAATTGTTCAAAGTATCTTCATCCCAAGCTTTACGATGTACCTTTGAACTAAAAACGTGATCCTTTCTTAGCCTTATTCTCTAAACTGACAGTTTTAGTATATATATTAAATATTTATACTCCATTGAACCACTGAAAATATCTGTTTTGTGAACTGAATGCACTTGCTGTACCAATGCCAGGGTTCACACAATGTGTTTTCTGCAAAGTAACATTGAATATAATCATAACTTTGGATTGTTTACAAGAAAACTCTACTGGGCACCTTTAAAGATGAAAATAATTGTTAGTCAGTGGTCGTTTTAGCATTTATATTAAATATATTCTCAAACTGTCTCAAAGGAGAAATAACAGACACAAATAATTGTAATTCATGAAATTATCCAGACACAATAAGGCAGGGGTGGCCAACCAGTCAGAGGTTAAGAGCCACATTTTTTCTATGTTATTGCAAAGAGCCACATCAAACACACAGTCACTGATACCGCTTGTTTCCGTTTTTTGTTTTCTGGAGACAAGATTTCAACCACGTCACTGATGCATTTTTGTGGCATTGGGATATATATTTTTCAAATCCTCTGGAGCAGAGAGAGGAGCTGTGGATTATTGTTATTGATTAATGCATCAGTGTTTCTTAGGGTCAAAAACACTAAACTCACAACTTAAGATGAAAGCGTTTAGTTTATTTAATAAAAGAGCACATGTTCAATGTGAAAAGTGACAGTAGTTATAGATTATTTGCAATTTGGTGGTATATATATATAGATTTTTTTATTTATTATATATATAACTCCTTGAATTCCAGGGGGGGGCGCGGGGCTCCGTTGGCGGGCAGCGCCCCTCCAAGACAATGGTAGGGGAAACACTGGATAGTGTTTAATCAACGATAGGTTTCCCCCCCCTCAAAGGTGATTGGTTCACTGCATTGCAGGTATTATTGTGATTGGCTCTTGGGCCACATCAAAATTAGACGCGCTGTCATCCTCTCATACTGACACCTGACACCACACATACACACGTAGGGAGAGCCGGGACGAAAGTAACGGAGCGATTTTATCCGAGCCCAAACAACTTTGACCGGCCAAATTACGTCCGAATTATCAGTATTCAATACTTAACAGACCTACTAAATATCAGGTTTAACTGTCAGTGTTGTCACGATACCAACATTTTGGTTTCGATACCAAGTCAAGAATTGCGATTCCGATTCTTTTTCTTAAAAAAAGGGAAACAGTCTTAAATGTAATTATTGTGCTTTATTTCACACCAGAACCATAACCATAACACAAACTTTTAAACAATGAGAACAATAAATAAAATAAATGACAAGAATTCGTATTAAATAAAATTAATACATTTCTCACAGACGGGCCTCGTGGTGTCCGTAGGCTTGCCCTCACTGTCAGAGATATAGCTCAAATACATCGCTTCTGGCGTCTTTTTTCTCAACAAGCCGAGGCGCAGCGGCAGCTGCACTCCCACTTGCAGCCATGCTTCTGGTTTTCTCACATGCTCTGGCAGCTAGCGCGTGCACGAGAGAGGGGAGGGACTTAGAGCGTGCTTGAGAGGGGAGGGACTTAGAGCGTGCTTGAGAGGGGAGGGACTTCGAGCGTGCTTGAGAAGGGAGGGGCTGCAGGCAAGGCTGCAGTGCAGGGAGTGGAAGCAGAGCGCTGAACACACACGGCTCTTATTAAAACGGCGCTTTCTCACCGGAGTACTTTTCCCCGTCATTCTTAAAGTACCGATACTAATGAAACGGAGGAATCGTAACGTTTTTAACGGCAGGGTATCGCGGTATACCTTTCAAGTATCGGTACACCATGCAACACTAGTCAGGAGTCAGTGTCTCTCCCCCAAACTCACACATATAAAATTCGATATGAACTGAAGAGCCGCATGAAACTAGGCAAAGAGCCGCATGCGGCTCGAGAGCCGCGGGTTGGCCACCCCTGCAATAAGGGGTATAATTAGTAAAGAAATATATATGTTAGGCTTGCTTTTCATTCAGACTGTAACAAGCCAGTGGAAGATTGTTCAATGAGCTTTTCTGATCTGTGTCCAACAAGCTTGATTGCAGCAATGTTCTTTGCCAATTTTGTGCTGCAGAATAAAAGCCTTGAAAACCGAGTGTAAAGTGTGACAACATGAAAGAGAAATCGGGGGGAAATGTATACAGAAAAGGGAAAGAATAGTTCTTTGTGTGTGCTCTCTCTGGGTGGGCAATCTTGTGTCATGAGAAATATTAACCTTGCCAGACTTTTAGTCTTGTTTAAAAAAGAAAAGCATCATGCTCACACAAAAGAGTGCACCTAAAATCCATCCAACCAATGAATGGCCTTTACAGGGAAGGCAGTGCACAGAGAGAATATTGTTCCCATTCAGTTCAGCTGATCCTGAAAATGAATCATTTCACCTGAAATATGCATTAGTAGCACAAAGCATCATCTCCTAAGAGGTGTGTAGTTCAAACAAGATTACAAAAGGCACAGAAAAGGCCCCTTTTGTACCTGTCAAAAGGGCAAAAGTGTATGCTGTTTAAAATAATAAGGACAACAATGTCAGCGAGTAGAATAATCTCAGCAAGATGATTAAATCCTCCATGACATGAAAGCACAACCCTTTCTTAAATTATGAAAAAGGCAATTAGATTAGCTAACCATAAATATAAAGCTGCTGAGGAGAACACAAGGAAGGCAACACTATCATGAAAGCATAATACAGACCTCTGAGGAGAGCTGGATGGCTGTTTGTCACATGTGGTTAATTCATCTTCAAGCTTTGTTGGGTAAACTCCCGTATTACATCTGTTCACTGATAACACAGAGAGTTGCAAGCAGCTATTGTCTGAGATCGCATGATGTAGTATTGTTAAATGAGCAAGGACTGTCTTAGGTAAGACAGCTTTTATGTGCGCAGCTCCTGCTTGGAACAATCTTCAGGGACCAATCTGGTTAAATAAAGGTTTGAAATGAAATGAAATCTGCTGTCAGCGAGTGTTTAGTAACCTTGAACGTCGTCACTACAGACGGAAATATGCAATTTACCATTTTGAAACCACAAAAGCTTTAACATCTTATGTCTTTTGGACTGACCCACTAACATTGAGCCTCCTGATCATTTATCGTTTAACAGTAACACAAGGCACTTTACAGGGCTTCACTTACTTAACGCTCATTATTAGGCGATGATCCATGACAGTGTACAAAGCTTTAATGACAACTTTCATAGAAACACTGCTGTTAGATTGCTCCGGTTCAGATGGGGGTTTTCCTGATGGGACATTTCACGTACAATTTTGCATTTGCAATCACAGTGGGAAAAGAGTCTAATTCAGGGTATTGGCGGAAATACAATAACCTTTAAAAAGGACTCTCCTAAACAGTGGGAACAGAGAGCCATAAGGATTGTCTCCCTCTCTGTAATATCCCATTTCAAAGTTTGAATTGAAAGAAATGCTTAATGAAACATGGAATGACAGGCCGTCCACACAGCAGCTTTGACCAAATCTTGAAAATCCTGGAGCTGGGCGTGTCTGACAGCTTGAGGATTTCGCGACCAACAACCAATCACATGAATATCACATGAATATCCCGAGCCGAGATACAAAGCAAAACAACCCGGTTCTTCTACACTATTGTCAAATAGGAAGGGCTATGATGAACATTTTTTTTTTTTAACATTTTGAACATTTATGAGATTAATGTTTATGGTGCTATTTTATGCTACATTCCATGCTGGCTAATGATACTGTCTATGCTTGCTAGCAACGAAGTAAACTAGCAACGAAGTAAACTGGATATAAAATCCCCAAACAAGCGAAAACCTACCAGTTTCACCCACTGCCTCTGGCACCTCCCTCCATGCCTGGTTCCTCCGGTTTGTATCCCGGTAAATAGTCTGGTCGTAAAGAACCGGGTGATTTGCTACCGTAATTTCTCGTTTGGAATATGAGGAAATGAACTGCGGTCTGGTTCTCCCTGCTTACACGCGGTTTGATTGGCTAGAGCTTGAACTGTCAGATTTGCATAAACGGATCTGATTGGCTGTCGCTTCCAGCTCAGCCTCAAAAGTTGAACATTGTTCAACTTTGGAATCCTGAACATCCTGGAAATCCTGGAAATCTTCGCCTCGCCCCCCCACAATGCAATTCGGAGACAAGCGAGGGAAAGTGACGTCATCCCCATTCAAAGTCAATGGGCGGAGACGCGCTGGAAGCGGTGGACAAATCGCCAAAAGCTGCTGTGTGGACGGGCCGCGACACTATAGGTTTATGTTATTGCCATTAGTTTTAAGTATCTGAAATGTAACTCCAAAGCGGTGTTCTTCACTGTGATTGTGGTATGATGTTTGGTTGTGAATACTACCATGAGCCTCAGCTGCTGCTGCTTTAAAGAAGAAGCCAATCAGGGGAGTGAATTAGAGCTGTAGCTAATTCAAAACGCAACGCAACCGGGACAAAACACATTTGCCAAATGTATCTAAAGTTAACCCAGTAATTGGACTGATTTATAGAGCTGAATGTTTAATCAGGTTTCTTTTGTATTCTTGGACTTTAGCTCACCATGGTGGTGTTTGGAAGATAAATGTAAGCTAGTGATTGTATGTTTCTTATCAATATGTGTCTTTCTCACAGTTTACCTTTCTCCATACATCGATTTTGAAAATGTACTCGCATCAAAGATCCAAAATATTTTATTCCCTTTTTCTCTCTAGTGTGTGTTCCTGTAATATCTGCTGTGTACTCCACTTGTCCACCGGGATTTGGAAAAACAACACCCACACTAGCATTTATTTGTTTTCCCTACCTCACACCAACTGATTTCAACAATACATTAATTATCTAACCGATCACCATGGGCATATTCAGTAGAAATGGATTCTTACTGATACTATGAAATAAACCTTAATTACAGTTCCCTACTCATGAAGCAGCTGATTCATTTATTCACATCCTAGTGTCCTAAATTGTTCAAGCAGTAGGTGATTGTTTAGATTTACACACCACATTACACCGACACACACAATCATAATCTAGGACACACATTCTCATTCCCTTCGATCGCTTTGTCAATTACACAGAGGAAGTCAGGGAGGATGAAAATGAAGGGAGTCAACAATGCATGGAACATCGATGTGTCCAACCACCACTGTCGGTTTAAGTGGAATTGACTTCTGCTCATTTCCCAAATTACGCATATCTGACTGGCCCACCGCTGCAGGGGCTACAGGAAGCACGGGACAGACAGGGAGTCTCTCTCATGCGCTTGCTCTCCATTTCTCTGCAGGGAATCAATGATGTCTGCTAAATTATTGGGTGAATTTAATCAGCGGCACAGCAGTACTTACTGCCTTGTGACCCAGTAGCTGTCAGGAAGTCATTCGGTTTCCAACAGTTAGTGTTCGAATATCACGGCGATAATTAAGAGAACAACTATGTAATTGTTCCAGAGGTGTAAATGTAACAGAGGAACTACTTCTGCATTCAGTGCTCAACTGTTCACCTACAGGTATCTGACAGCTGCTCAAAGTATTATTATTTGTTGTGCTACAAGTGTTACAAATCCCCGTGACCCAGATGACAGTGTACTGATAAATGATAGATAATGTCTGGATTAGTGTCTCAAACAGTTAATTACAATTCTAGCCTGCTGAACTTTGGTCTTTTGTGTAGTAGTGTATAATCAGGAATAAACTGCTTCTTCTCATGCATTATATTCCTCCTTGCTAGATTTGTTATCATTTTAAATGTATTTACCTTTCACTATGTAAAGACAAGACTAAGAATATTAGTAGTTTATAGATATTTTGAAGGTAATAGGGAATCGTACTGTAGTTACCCTTAAAAATTGTTATCTTGAAACCCCACAAATGTTTGAAAAGCAATTTCCTATTCGTCTCCACTGTAACTGCGTTTATCTTTTGTACACTAATTAATTTAAGCCACATGCAGACATTTGTGGGTGATAATTGCATTACAGATACAAAGTCAAAGCAGATAAATAATAAAAAGTGCCTCACAAAGCTACTGTCTTCTTATTTCATCCCAACTTACGCCAGCGGGAAGCGTTCAATAATTTTGTTATGATGATTTTTTATCCATTTTGTGAACGGAAAATTATCAACACTCAGTCAAATCTGAAGAGGGACATTTATCCACGGAAAATTGCTCTAAGCTGAGAGCTTAAGACCAACCCGATTTCAAGCCTTGCTTTTTATCATTAGATATTGTATTAACCCTAAAGAAAGAGTTTAACGTTTTGGAAAACACAACAACATGCAGGCTGTTATAGTGTAGCATGAAGCCTGCAGCCAAGGTAACGCAGCTAGCCTTGCTCTTTTCGAAGTTCAAAAATCCACCTCTAAGCACTTCTAAAGGCTCACAAATTCATAAATAACATGTATGCATGTATATATAATGCATGTTTTTATTCTATCTGTAAACTTTCCAATACTCCGGCAATTGATCACGAAACTAGAATGTGCTGGATGCTAAAATGGGGTTTGCTGAAATGCATTTTTGTAAAGCTCCCCATTCAAATTGCAACATTAAAAATGTCCAGATAAATATAGAACAATCAATGATAAATAATTTAAGCAACGATTAATTGATTAAGCATAATCAAAGCCTTGCAAAGAATGTAATACTGCATCCAAATCATGTATCATGCTTACAATGTTCCATAACCCTCAGGCTACCTTAATGGATTTCAGACGGTTACTCTGCCCCTGTCATATGAAAGTAGGTTGAAAAATATGTCATCACTCTCCAATGGGATGGATATTGATTGGGAGGGATCAATGAAAAGTTTGCAGAGTGTGGGTAATATCATCTGGGTTTGGGGCTGAAACCAAACAACAAACAGAAAACAGAGACTTTTTGTGTGTACTGAGATGCTGCATTGATTTATGCATGTCACTGCAGATTAAACGTTGTAGAATGAGAAATGATCTGATCTAAAAAAGAAAATACAGCCTAGTATTTGTAGAAGCCTTCACTGAAGCATAAGCAGCTCTAGAATCAGAAACATGGTCAATCTTTTTGTGTCTATAATTCACTTGCCATGGCTGTGTCAACTAGGGTGGAGTTTCTTACCATTTAAAAAACAATAAACTACACAGTTGACAGCATTCATGAGAAAAGGGATACAAGTTTCTAATAGCTAATGACATTCCTAGTTTTCTATCTATTTCAAATCACAACAAAACAATTACATAGGAAATAAATGCCATATTAAAGTAAAGCAGTTTTGAGTAAAAGGAAATATGTTAGTTACTTGAACAGTAGTCAGTCACTGAACATACAACCTCCATTATAACAGGACAAAGCACACGGTTTAAAAGCCAACCCCCAGCCAGTGCTGCATAATCTGACAATTGTTCCCTCAGCTGGCTCCCTTTCCCCTTTCCATGGCATGAGTATGAGGTTCTTTTAGAAATGCCTGCTTCATGTCTGTTGGTTTTAAGGTCATTTCTGATGTTAACAGTGCAGCCACTAATGACGAAAAAGGTGGGTTTGTAACATTTCTACAACCTTTTAGAAAAGGTGAAATTGACATTGAGTTTGGGTTGTTTAATTGTAAAAAGGCTGATATATTCATTGAATTATATGCATATGACCTATAGCCTTAATCCACATTCAGTGTTGCTCAGTCAAGCCTATTGTTATCTCATGCAAAACTTCCCGTAACACCTAGGTCATGCATATTAAGGGAAAATCGAATCTATCAGAAATGCATATTCTATGGAATTATGCAAATGGGACAACTGGAGCAGTTATAATTGCTCAGCGTGTGCTAAGAATGAGAATGGCTTTTCGTATGAGCTAAGGACAAATTAACTTAACGACACCATTCTGGTAAATGGCAGACAGATGGAAAGTTCACGGAGCCAAAACGCTTTCTTAGTTCTTAATCACATGTGCAATTAACTGGCGTATGAAGGTGCTGGTTTGATTGGCTTGTTGTAGCCGTTATTCATATAAAGTGATTTTTTAAAAGTGAAATGAGTCTATATCCTGGAGCGAGCGACAGGTACAGAGAGATAGTCCTCTTTTATCACCAAAATGAGCCCAGAAACAGTTGACAGCCGGGGGGGGAAATGACCCAACGTGCACTGTGACACTAAGTTAAAGTTGGAAACAGGACTGTACATGAGATGAGGTTATAAAATCCACACAATGTGTTTATAAAGCTGCCTGTAGCTTTTAATATTCATAGTTTGACACAAGGTCAATGGTGGAATTACGATGTAGTGCAGAAAGTCTGAAACAATGTCTGTAATCTGTCAGCTTCCACATATCACAGTCAGGTAGGCTGGAAACTGTAAAAACTTTGGCAGGCTGCCCAGATATGTTATTATCAGCAAAAGCAAATTTGCCTTGTAGCTTTTTTATTTATTTATCGGGATCGATTAACTATAGTGGCCTGTGGCGGCTGGAGAAGGTTCATTCTCGTTTTTAAGAGATCTTGTAAGCCATTGTTTTTCTGGCTAATTTTTCAAATGCATTAAAAGTTAAAGCTAAATAGACAACTAGCTGGACACCATGATTAAGTTGTACTCCTGTCCTGACAATTTCTTAATGCACCAACAGCCCCATCTCTGAATAACCCCCTTGATCAGCTACCCTCTCAAATAAAATCTAATTGTGGGAGATACTACATTTCCTTAAACCACACCTCATCCGGCCGATGCACTGAACCGATGTGAAGGACACAACAAACTACTGTAGCGATCCAAAAGAACAGGGGTCAAACTCTAGCTAATGTTATTTCCTTTCACCTGGTAACTCCCAACACAAGAGTTACTGTGTGTTTGTACCTTTGAGTTGAGACTTCAAAGCCAAGAAATTCAAGTCTCAACCTCCGTGTCTGGTAAAATCCCAGAAAAGCTTTTAATTTGTTCGCTTACTTTAGGTCTTGAGATGGACTTTAATAAATTAAAAACAGCTTTGACCGCAAGGCTTACTGCACTTCAATGTTCTCCTCTTTTTAACTCCATGCTTACTTTGGATGAAGCTGCATCATTCAAACTTCAACAAGACATCTTTGCTCTCAATTAGTTTAGATCACTGATACGATACGATATACTTTATTGTCCCCGTAAGGAAATTTGTTCTGGACTCCGTCCTGCAGTTCCGCATACATGTACATATACAAACATAGTGGACATTAAGAGACATACACATATCATCAGTCATACACCGTTTAAACAAACACAATACACAGACGCACATACTGACAATGGCGACCTATTGCACTACCCTCATGGCCAACATTTAAAAAGTACATTTCATTACATTTGACTACATTTCATTTCATGTGAATGTTAAGAAGCTTAATCGACATAGGTAGGAATGAGTGCTTATAGCGGTTCATCCTGCTCTTGGGAACCCTACATTTTCTACCAGAAGGTAGGAGCTGGAATTCTGGGTGGAGTATGTGGGTGGGATCAGACACAATTTTGTTTGCCTGTCTGATAATGGACTGCTCGTATATGTTTTGGAGAGATGGGTGTTTTTTAACCCCCATAATTTTCATAGCAGTCTGTACCAGGCGAGCGATCTGTGACTTTGACTGCACTGTCAAGTCACCAGGCAGTGATACCATACCTCATGATGCTCTCCAACACTGCATGATAGAACAGTAACATGAACTTCTGGTCGACTCCGAAATCCCGGAGTCGACGCAGAAAGTACAATCGCTGTTGAAGTCTAGAGCACAGACCTTGAACATGCGCCTTCCAGCTGAGTGTATTATCTAGATCAGGGGTCGGCAACAGGCGGACCGCGGTCCGGACCCGGACCCAGACCTATACGGACCCGGAGCTATAATCAATACATTAATAGGGGATTTTTCGGCGCCTCCCGCTTTTTTAATGCTGATTTGGGTGACTTGCGTAATTCGTGGAGAACCGAAGAGTTTTCGTTTTGGGGGTGGGGGGGAGGGAGTCGGACTGACGGACAACTTCTCACTTCAAAAAAGAAGAAGAAATCTAGACCGCAAAAATAATTAAACAAGCGAGTACCTGTTTTTCCTGGCCAAGGACAGGTTCCTTGAACACAACACGAGCGTAACGTGTCTTCACGTGGTATATGTCTCGTCTGAAAGGAGTGCTGAGCACCGGAACGCCGCTCCATCCCTTAACATATTGCAATACCCATAAGGAGCTGTACACATGCCGCAGTGTTTGCGTGGCTGTGTCTTTAGTTGTAAGTGACGATCTGTTGTTATTAGCATCTGGTTAGCTAGCTATGCTAACGAATTTAAAGAGCTTTTCTACAACCAGGTGGAAGAGAGCTCTCTCCTGAGAGGCTCAAATAACCTCAGCTCAGTGAGGTTAAGGCACACCTTGATATGATCATTATAGTTATTAATGAGACTAAATGAAAAACAGGTATAAAATACTATATGACAGTAACAAAAAAGTTGTTAAAAATAACAAGAATAGAGTTTAAAAGGGGAGTGATTTGTAAAATATCCAAAAAGAAAAATATGCTTACAGTTCTGTTTCATATGGGTGTTGTGAGATGTATCCATAGATCTCTTAATATTGCTCTCAAAGTGCACCAGATTGATGCTTTTAACTTCAATATTTAAAAAAACATCTTCCCGGGGGAGCATGCCCCCGGACCCCCCTAGAGGAGGTTAGGTCCCCCCCCCCACTTAAATCATGTTCACATGGATAGGATACTAAACACATTTGCACACATCTTGTGTCCATATATTTCTGTTTTGGTAGTCATGCCACACCGTGCACATGCATGCATACGTGAGTCATGGTGAGATATCTGGATTAAGAGATTGCTTTTTCTTTGCACAGCATGAAAGAAAGGTGAAATGAATGGGCTGTGGTTTTAGTTTTTTTAAGCAAAGGTTGAGCTCAATCATTTGTACGACCCTCGGAGGATGTTGTAAAAATTGAAAGGAAAAAGGTTCCCCACCCCTGCTGTAAATAATAATAAAAGCCCTTGATTTTTAACTTAACATCTCTGTCTCCTATTGATCAGAGTATATTATAAAGAATAGCAGTTAATTGAAGCATTATAGCACAGGCCTTTGTCAGATGGTATTACGCTGTTTTTTTCCTGCTTCGAATAGTTCTCTCTTTTTTCACCATACCTGTGTTTGCATCACTGTAACCTGCATGTGTATGAGAATGGCCCTGACACCATTTCAGCCCAGATTTACAAACTCCTGGCAGGACAAGCTCCAGCTCAATTCTCGTACTGAATAAAACAAAGT
Source organism: Gymnodraco acuticeps (assembly GCF_902827175.1). Classification (NCBI taxonomy): domain Eukaryota; kingdom Metazoa; phylum Chordata; class Actinopteri; order Perciformes; family Bathydraconidae; genus Gymnodraco; species Gymnodraco acuticeps. The sequence continues at coordinate 641,488 of NW_022990940.1, forward strand.
GAGTGAGGGACTGCAATATAAGAAGGAAAGAAAGAGAAACTTTAAAACTGTTCAATTGTTATGATGAGTAAAGACTGATATTGTTCTATAATCGTCTGTTAAGTCATGATGTGAAACGGTTAACAAAGAAGAAGAGAAACTCAAGCTGCTGCTAAACTTTATTTTATTTATCTAAAATTAAGCACTTTTAAGATGCACATATTTTGAAAAGCTATTTTATTTATTTTCTCTATTTTATTTGTAAATGCAGCCTGAGAGGAACATTACACATATCCACAGTATTTAAGTAATGTTAATTGACAATACATATTGTTGTTTTTGAATTGTACTTTCTTTATTTGATTGGCAGTCAGTTGTTGATTACATGCAGATGTTGATAAAGCTACAGGTCACTTTAATATATATATATATATCATACTAATTCATGAAGCAAGTTAGACATTTTGATGTTCCGGACCTTTGCATGGGGACATTTTCTCTAACTGGACCTCGTTGAATTTTAGTTGAAGACCCCTGATCTAGATGGACACCAAGGTACTTATAGGAGCTGACCTGAGTTATGGGTTCATTGTGGATAACCACCGGCCTAAGGTCATCCACTGCCTTTGGGTCCCACACCATCTCCTCAGTCTTCTTCACATTCAGCACTAGATGGTTAAAATCACACCACTGCACAAATCTCTCCATTAAGCCAAGGATGGCTGTATCATCTGAGAATTTGATGATATAATTCTCCGGGTGGATTCTCGTACAGTCGTTTGTGTACAGTGCGAAGAGGACCGGGGAGCTCACACAACCCTGGGGGGCTCCTGTACTGATGGTCCGGGGCTCTGAGAGGGCATTGTTGACCCTGACATGCTGAGTGCGATTGGTTAAAAACGAAAAATACCATTTCAAGATAAAAGGATTTATACTGATCTTTATCAGTTTTTGAAGCAAGATGTGAGGCTGCAGTGTGTTAAAAGCCGAGCTGATGGTCCAATTAGAGTAGTAAGTACTCAACTACTATTTTAGCTTGGTGCCATTTGTCTTTGACTGAGTGAAAAAATGAAAGATGTGTGCAACTCGATTTTGACAGGATTGTGTGAGTAACATTCTGTTTTTAGACTTCTCTGTTTCAGTGTGTGTACTCTGTATAAATGCTCTATAGTTGATCTGACTGAAATTGTGATTTTAAATCTCAAAACCGCTACAGTATCTGTCAGGCAGAAACTTGGGACAAGTAATTTGACTGAAACCTTAAAACTGAACTAACTGACTGCTAGGGTTACCTTTGATTTAAACATTTGTAGAATACTAAGAGCTTTATTGAGTAGGTGTAACTGTATTAAGGGTTAAACTCATAACTTTATAACTTAGGGTTTAATGTAATTGTAAAACCATTGGGCCACTGAAAAGACACAATAACAACTAATTAAAGGGACGTGGCCCCACAGCTGTGAGAACTCAGCAATCAGATGTCCATTTTAGGTAGCACTTTCCTGGAGCGTCAGCATCAGACTGACAAAGACTGACAAAGACAATAGAGTCCTGCTGGAGTCACGAGGGTGGCAAAGAGGAGGCAAATCCTACTTTGATTGAGCTAAGTATCGCTGGTGTTTTATTTTTATTTGGTTGTTTAGCCCCTCATGCTATAATCATGTGTATTTTCTCCATTCCTGTTTATGTGTCTTCTCGCAATTATCACTGGCCCCGTGTATCTCGTAATCGATATAACCGGCCTGCTCTCGTCTATCCCACATGGTCCACTGACATCCAACATCTAGTTTCAGGTGGCCTGTGGAACTGCCAGTCAGCTGTTCCTAAGGCTGACTTCATCTCTGGCTACGCCTCCCTGCAGTCTCTGGATTTCCTTGCTCTCACTGAGACCTGGATTACTCCATCCAACACATCCACCCCAGCAGCTCTCTCCACAGCATATTCCTTCTCCCATACACCCAGACCCACTGGCAGAGGAGGTGGCACTGGTCTCCTGCTCTCTCCCAAATGGAGCTTTTCCCTCTTCAAGCTACCTAACTTCACTCCTTCCACCTTTGAATTCCATGCCGTCACAGTAACCCATCCTATACAATTAACCATTGTTGTTCTCTACCGTCCACCAGGCGCCTTGGGGGACTTCTTGGAGGAATTAGATAATCTCCTCTCACACATCCCTGATACTGGCCCTCCCACTGTACTTCTCGGAGACTTCAACCTCCAGACAGGGAAGATAGACGAACTAACATCTCTGTTAACCGCCTTTGCTTTCTCACTGTCTCCGTCCCCACCAACTCATAAAGCTGGCAATGTCCTTGATCTCATATTCTCAAGGAACTGCACTACTTCTAACCTCTCTGTAAACCCGCTCCACACATCCGATCACTTCTTCATTTCATTCTCTCTACCCCTTTCCAAACATAACGAACTAATCTCTTCTCATCCTGCACCTGTCCGCCGTAACCTTCGTTCCCTCTCCCCCTCTACCTTTGCCTCATCGGTGCTCTCAGCCCTCCCTTCCTCTGACTCGTTCCAACTCCTACCTCCAAACTCTGCTGCAGAAACTCTCCTCTCTACTCTCTCATCCTCTCGGATAGGGCTGCACGATATTGAAAAAAACTGACATCGCGATTTCCCCCCCCCCCCCCCCAGCGGTATATATTGTTGTTTTTTTTAACCTGTTAAGCCCCAAAGTCCCGGCGGGTACTTTACTTTTTTTTTCACGACACTGTGTCTCAGGGGATCTTAATATTTAAGAACCTATTAATGTGTTATACCAGATTAACGGAAATAATCTCAGCTAACTGACGATACAAACCATTTTTACCAAAACACAAGTCTCATAAGAAGCATCTAAATGACCCCTGAGCGAAAAATACTAACGCACTTTGGCACAGAACTCAAGATAAAAGTACCCTTATTACTTATCGTAGCTGCACATACAAGATATCCGATTAAAGCTGAGGTTCCACAGATTATTTAGGTATATAGTATCATCACTGAGTGATCCGAACTCGGACAGGGGAAGCAAACACAGACATCACAACACGTACCTTTGCGTAGCTTCTAGGGGAGATGTATCACCGTAGCTGTCAATCTGATCAAAAGACGTGTTCAATGGCATTAAAACGAGAAAAAACGCGGCTGAATCGGTTAATCCATAGGTTTTTAACTTCTCTGTATAAAAAAATGATTTCATTTATAATCCATAATTCCATTTTTATGTAAAAATCGCAGAGCAAAAGTTAGCTGCTAATGGTAGCCACCAGAGTGGCTGCTGCTTCCGGTCTTGACAATGCGGCAGTCCAGCGCAGTCTAACGGCCCCTACACACGGCGGCTTGCGTTGCCGCTTCAACGCTTCTGCCCATTCACTTTGAATGGGGTGACGTCACGATTCGCCGAACTGCATTGTGGGAGCAAAGCGTAGCTTCTCTTGCGGTGCTCGCTGCAAAAGTAGAGCAATGTTCTACTTTTTCCGCCTCGACGGAGGCGTCAGCCAATCAAATCCCGCGTATGCAAATCTGACATTAAAAGCGCTAGCCAATCAAACCGCGTGTATGTTGGGAGAGCCAGACCGCAGTTATTTCCCATATGTCAAAAAATGGAGGAGAAAATTATCGTGGCGGTACTATATGACCACCAGTCCCTCTTTACATACAGGGATACAAACCGGAGGAGCCAGGCATGGGGGGAGGTGGCAGAGACAGTGGGTGAAACTGGTAGGTTTTCGCCTGTTTGGGGAGTTTATATCCAGTGTACTTCGTTTGAATGGACAGCTAGCAAGCATAGACAGTATATTTAGCCAGCATGGATGTAGCATGAATGCTTTGCTTTGTATGTCCGGGGCGGGACATTCATGTGATTGGTTGTTGGTCGCGTTGTTCGTAAAAAATCCCCAAGCTTCAGACACGCCCACCGCCAAGCGGTAACGCACGCCGCCGTGTGTAGGGGCCGTAACACACACACATTACCAAATAAGGAGTGAGAGTGACACGTAGCCAAAACCGGAAGCTGCATAACTCTGGTGGCTACCATTAGCAGCTAACTGTTGTGCTCCGATTTTTACATAAAAATGGAATTATGGATTATAAACAATTGCTTCAAAGCCACAGATACATTATCAACCTATGGATCAACCGATTCAGCCGCATTTTTTCTCGTTGTAATGCCATTGAACACGTCTTTTGATCAGATTGACAGCTACGGTGAGACGATCTCCCGAAAAAGCTCCGTAAAAGGTACGTGTTGTGATGTCTGTGTTTGCTTCCCCTGTTGCGAGATCGGATCGCTTAGATACTATACTTAAATAATCTGTGGAGTCTCAGCTTTAATCGGATATATTGTATGTGCAGTTTCGATAAGTAATAAGGGTATCTTTATTTTTGAATTATGTGCTAAAGTGCGTTAGCATTTTCAAAAAAAAATGAATAAAACCGCACGTCCCTGCGGTGTGAATATCGCGCATGCGCATATTGCGGTTATCGCCATGACACGGTATATCGTTCAGCCCTACTCTTGGACTCTCTCTGTCCTCTCACATCTCGGCAGGCTCGTCAGTCCCCTCCTGCTCCCTGGCTAAATTACGCACTGCGTGCTAATAGAACCGTCCTTTGGCAGCTGAGCGGAAACGGTGGAAATCCAAACACCATGATAACCTCCTAACCTATCAGGCTCTCCTCTCCTCTTTCTCTGCTTCCATCTCTCAGGCAAAAAGCACTTTCTTTCAAGATAAGATCCAATCTTCATGTTCCAATCCCAAAAAACTATTTTCCATCTCTTGGACCCTCCCAAAGCCCCTTCCCCCTCCTCCCTTCTGTCAAGCGACTTTGTTAACCACTTTGAAAAAAAGGTTGATGATATTCGCTCTTCTTTTTCTGACTCACCTTTACTCACCACTGGGTCACCAGATCCACACACTGACACCCACACACCCACACCCTGACCTCCTTTTCCCCTCTCTCTCCAAGTGAGGTTCTTACCCTCATTACCTCTGCCCGCCCTACCACCTGTCCTCTGGACCCTATCCCTTCAAACCTCCTTCAGACTATCGCTCCTGATATTCTACCGTTTCTTACCCATTTCATCAACACTTCTCTAACTTCTGGTCACTTTCCAAACAGTCTCAAGGAGGCAAGAGTAAACCCTCTCCTAAAGAAACCCACTCTCAACCCGTCTGATGTTATAAACTACAGGCCTGTCTCTCTCCTCCCGTTCCTGTCTAAAACACTTGAACGCGCTGTCGTCGCACGCATCTCTGCTTGTCTAGCTGACATCTCTCAGTGGATGTATGCTCATTACCTCAAGCTCAACCTTGACAAGACTGAACTGCTTTTCCTTCCGGGAAAAGATTGTCCCACTCTTGACCTAACAATCAACATCGGCACCTCTGTTGTTTCCCCGACTCAGACTGCAAGGAATCTGGGTGTGATCCTAGATAACAAACTGTCCTTCACTGCAAACATCGCTGATACACGCTTTACAACATCAGGAGGATACGTCCCCAGCTGACCCAGAAAGCGACGCCGGTTCTGGTCCAGGCTCTCGTCATCTCACGCCTAGACTACTGCAACTCCCTCCTGGCTGGTCTACCTGCATGTTCCATCCGACCTCTGCAGCTCATCCAGAATGCAGCGGCTCGTCTGGTCTTCAACCTTCCTAAATTCTCCCACACCACGCCGCTCCTCCGCTCCCTTCACTGGCTTCCAGTAACTGCTAGAATCCACTTCAAGACAATGGTACTTGCTTACCATGCTGCGAATGGATCTGGCCCTTCCTACATCTAGGACATGGTTAAACTGTACACCCCAGCACGTGCACTCCGCTCTGCATCAACCAAACAGCTCGCTGCACCCTCGCTGCGAAGGGGACCCAAGTTCCCATCAGCAAAAACACGTAGGTTTGCTATCCTGGCTCGAAAATGGTGGAATGAGCTCCCCATTGACATCAGGACAGCAGATAGCTTACACACCTTCCGGCGCAGACTGAAAACTCATCTCTTTCGACTCCACTTCGAGCGATAGAACTATTAACAAAGCACTTATATACTAATAAAGGACTGGCTTATCTAAAGCCAGTTGAGTAGCACTTGAAATGTTTTTGCTCTATAAAACCTGATGTACTTATATGATTCTGTTTTCTTCAAGTTTGTATTTTGTTGGTCGAACGCACTTATTGTAAGTCGCTTTGAATAAAAGCGTCAGCTAAATGTAATGTAATGTAATGAAAGAGAGGACTTGTTTAAATGAATGTAATTGATCTTCTAAGGTTATTTTCAGATACTTCATCAGTTGAGTGTCTTTTGTTAAAGGTTTAAACTACATGTGTTCCAAAAAGCTCAAATATCATGTTTTAAGAGCTTCACAAGCCACACACATCCCATTACTCCAAAAAATACCAACTGCAGGATTATAATTATTTCACCTTTACCTCCATCAATGAGAGTTTGCAATTGGAAACACAAATAAGAAACATTATCAGAACAGCAAACTTCTTCTTCTGTATAATTCATGTATTCAAGGCAATTTTTGGAGGTTTGACTTCTTAAATAAAGTTGAGATAAAGTTAATATTTAGATGAGCATCGATATGATGCAGGGCAGTACAGCTGTAGATAATCCTCGCTCAGCAGGTATCACGCAGCGTCTGCCTCTGACTGCAGCACAGTTGTTGTATAAACAGAGACAGCTCATATTACCCTTCACCTAAAAGGAGTCTCTTGAGCCGACACGTTTGTATATCTGAACATCCTTCACAGGCTGCCTGGGGGGGGGCTCACGCCTGAACTTTAAGCTTTTTATTTCACAGTAGGGGCGAAAAACTAGTATCAAAAGGTCACTTCCTTTTCTGGCAGGAAATACACACAGCACTGTGCACCTATATGATCACACACGTGCATCCATTCAAACCCAGGTACACGCAGGGACCTGCACTGTGCAGTAAATATATTTTAAAGATGTTTCTGCAGAGGAGGTTGAAAGAGATGGAAGACCTTTACAGAATATTTCCCAGCGTGGAAGATGAGAAACATTTTTGAGGGGTTGCTGAAGGAGGGCGGTGTGCAGAGAGAGATTGAGAGCGACAGACGGGGAAGGGGGAAGAACACCAAATGTTAAGTAGCGATTGAAGTGGAAGAATTCCAGTTTGGATTCAAGCTCCTTGGCTAATGAGGATCATTAACATGGCCTGCCCAGATCCTCTAAACGCTGGGAGGACTGGAAGATAAGGGATAAAAATAAAACCTCTCAAGCACATCCCCACAAGATTCATAAGGCGGCCACTTGTAAAAAAAAAAGATAGAGTACATGCTGGCTGCGGAAAGGTATACCACATGCCAAGTATCCTGGGATACTTACCGTACAAGAACACTTGCTTGAACTCTGAACTCTTGAGATCTCAAGCACAGCGACAATAGAAGCAATCTAGATGTGTGATTTAACACATTTAAATAACAAGGTGAATTTATCTCCCCAGTGCAGTGTGATGGGAAGAATCAGAGGCTCGGATCAGTTCAACTATGTCATCACATTTGGAAATTTTCCTTACAGGTACAGGGTGGAAATCAGAAGAAAATGACAGTAAAGTTGTCCTTCCCTTCACATATCCTCCATTATCAAGAGGGCTGTTCACATATTTGATCCTTTGAGCTTTATCATTTCTGCTCTCTCCACTGGCTGTTTACCACACAGTAAAACAAAGCTCCCAAGAGGCTTAAAACAAGCTCCTTTCCTGCTTCTATAATTTCATGATATACAGTAGACATCTGTTTAGAGAACTTGCAACCACTTCTACAGCGTGATCAATTGTTTAGTTAAAACCGACAGCATCAAAACAGTTTGGAAAAACAAATGTCCTTCGTCAGTGGTCCAGAATCGAGACCTGCTTTATGGACATCCTGCCATCGATTCTTGTTTTTTCCTGCTCTCAGCACTGTCACTCTACACCGTTGGGGGGGCTGCGTATGTGAAATGTACAACATCTTGCCCGATCAGGCCTTCCCAACAAGCAAATACTGCAAACTTAGTGTTACATCAGCCCTTCAGTCACGGTGCAACTGCTTTTCTCTTCATCTATTATTTTTTATTAGAGCGCAGAGACACACACTCCGCTGTGTTATACCCAAGGCTGTCAGACAGACACGTGTCTTGATAGGATCCGTATAATTGGACACATTCATCCGTCTTTTGTTAACAAAGTACTTTGTGGTGCAGAGATCAACAGTGAAGAGCTGTGATGGTACTGTTGTCTGGGTTTACCAAAAGAGCCTCAACTTAGATAGTGTTGAATACAAAAAACCTTTTAACAAGAAAACTAAACCCCAATTAGGCTTTAGGAAAATGCTGTTTTTTAAAATGCTGTTGAAACATATCCAGTTTTTAGTATTTCTACATTGCAGTTTTTATACCATTGCAAAATATACCTAAAATAAAAACTAGTGATTTTCCAAACTGATCCGGACTGATCTCATTTTTGTTAGCTTAAAAAATACAGGCAGAAACGTTTTGGCCCCATGGTTGGCAGAATATTCATCACAACTGCAATGAAGCCATTATCTCTCCTTGTTTATTAGCAAGGAGCAGTGGACTGTACTTTCTTTAATCCCAAACAATTCACCAGCTCTTCTCTCTAGCTGATCCCCTCAGTTTTCAGGATGGCTTTCTCCGAATTAAACGTTCATTAAGTTTACATCAATAATTGATGGGTTGTAGTTTTGAATCAGAGCCTTCAATATTCGGATTGATACGCTTGTGGAAAAAAAAGGAGGATAAGGCACATTTAAAAGTAAAAGTATTTAGGGAAATATTGAAATGTTGAAAAGGTATACAATTTTTTTTTAAATGCAATTCATCGGGACATTGCTTGTAACAAGGCTGCCAAAAAACACTGTGATTAGGGTCATTTAGCATTGCTTTTAAATATATTTCCGTACATTTTATCCAATATTTTGCTGAGTTTAACAAAGTTGTAATACATGGATGTGGTAATGCCTCTACATTGTTGGCCACAATGATTCTAGAATGTACATTTGGTACATACAGACATTCCTATATACTATATGCCTGAAAATGTGAATATAAATTATCTAGAGAGTAATCCCAGGAGAAGAATTGAAAGAGAAGGAGAGAAGAAAGCATAGGTACAAAAAGAGAGCTTTAACATAAAGCAGGAAAGAAAGAAGGGTAACAGTTCACACAGTCAGACAGATGCCTGCGTCTGGCTCCTCTGCCTTGGAAATCAGAGCAGTCTAGTTAGGATTTATCACACAGACTGAGATGATCGCACAGGAGGCCGCTGAGGAGGAGCTGCTTGAAAGATGAACCATGAGTGGAAGTACAGGAAAATGCTCCGTTCATTGAACTCTCTCAAACTTTTAAAAATGTGCAAAGCATGTGTAATGTATTAATAGCACAAGTAAATATGACTTTCCCACGAAACAATGATTAGAATTGTTCCATGGTAAGATAACTAAAACTACATCCCTAACCATAAAAGTACTCATCTAAGATTTCAGTCCTTTTACTGCAGTCCCTTATATGCGACTGTTTTTAAATCTGTGCAGTAACTGATGGATGACGCGGCCGCTAATGAGAGCTGGATATGTCCAAATGTAACTGTCTTCCTAACGATAAGTAATGACGGTAGCTTAGCTAACACAATTAACACAGGCGCAGAGCAAAATAAAATTCCCCCAGTATGAGGTATTATGTAAATTATTAATTACCACATAGACTATTGCGATCTTGTTCAAATGCACATTGGCAAAAAAATAAATGTAAGTGATTTGGAAAATGTAGCAAGGAAAATATAGTGAGAATGTGAGGCTGACTCGCAATAAATGAAACTACAAACAATGAGAGTAAACATTAAAATAATTTAGCATTTGTTCTTGTCAGTGAAATGTCACCACTATTTCATTTCCATAAATCTTGGGTACGCAGTAAGATTGTAATACACGTTTCAATTCAGACGCAATTTTCTAAAAAGGACAGGATCTCTCTCTCACAATTTCATACATTAAAAATATAATATCAGAACCACTGTATAGCAATCTGTATTTAATTTGAATTTCAATCACATGAGTTCCGCACAATCTCATTCCACATTCAATGAGGGATGCATGTTTTATGAGCGGCAGTTTTCACAAATTCAGTTACACTTGTGTGAGTTTGGGTGATTCTGCATATAAATGTGTGTGAGAAGGAGAGGCAGAGAGTGAGTAATGAACAGATAAAGAGCCGGCAAGGGCTAAAGACAAAAGACAGAGAGTGTGATGAGTGTGTGATGGGTGTGTGATGGGTGTCTGATGTATCCAGGAAGAGAAGTAGATCGGAGAGAGAAAGTGATCGGCTTAATGACACAGGATCCACATGGCAGAGAGAATCTCTGTGTGTGATATGATGAATCAAAACACTGAAAAACTCAAGCCTCTCCACTCACAGCCGACACACACAAACACTCATAAAAAAACTCTGAGATGAACTGCTCAGATTCTCTGTTTACAAGGTAACTGATTTGGTGGTTTCTCTCTGCCCGTGTTCCACTACTTCTCTGCCTTTTTCCGTCAGTCTGTGGCTCTCAGGATATAATCACCACAGCTTCCAATACGCTGTCGATACGCAGCACTGAAACCCCCCCCAACCTGTTCCCCTGCTGCGACCATGAACAATACGTCTGGCTGACTTTGACAAATTAAACCAACTCGATATATGGAAATAACCTTCACGGGATGACATGGAGGGGGAAAAAGGGAAGGGGGGGGGGGGGTATGGGAAAGGGAGAGGAACAGAAACTGAGAGAGGGATGGAGACACTCACAGATGGATGATGGGATATATCGAGCCTCTGAATTCTAATGGTACAGCATGGGAATACATGGAAATGGCGCACATATAGCACATATAGACCGCTTTCTAAATGTCACCATAGATAATAATTAGTCACTACAGCAACCAAAACACACATAATGAATAGTCTGAGTTGGAAAAGCAGGTAATGGGATTTAATAATTGTCCACATGCATTTTGGGTTGTTTTTTTAACTGGGCAACGATGCAAAAAAAAGGTAGAGTCCTGTATTCATTTAGAAGATAGCAACTGATGGGAGAACACACTTTATCATTTCCCATGCGTATGTTGATCCATTAGATTGCGAAAACCTATACAATAATATTAACGGTCAACTCAGACTTACTGTATGAAAGTACAACCCTGTCATCGTACATGAGTTTGAATGTACAATATTTTTTACCAAATAGTAAAAAAATGACACAATTACAATTTTCTTTACCTTTCACAATCAAACTATATTCTTTTGAAATAAGTTGAACTGTCCTGCTTCTCGAAGGATGCCAAGTGTTTATCCCAAACTTAACAGTAACATTCCCAGAAGAAGGAAAAAGTGTATGTAGATGAATAGCCTTTCATGATAATTTGTCATGCAACTACTTCCAACTAATCAGTTTTAAAGCACGCTTTTGTCACGACTATTAATTGCCCAAGTAATTAGAATTCAGACACATTTCACCCGTGACAATCAGAAAATCCTCACTCACACGCACTTTAACTACAAAAGCATCCACACATGGTGCAAATAAACACACAACCCAGCGGGAAGAGGTCGTTAAGCAGCTATTGTTGTGTTGCTCTCTGCTCAGCATGATAACAGTTTGATTGATACTGAGGTTCCCCAGCTAATCACCTGGCTACCACTTTAAATGTGCACCGTCTTGCAACTGATGCCACAACTGAAACAGCAAAAAAGACACTTAGCACTAACACAAAGGCAAATAAACATACAACAGTGAAGATACAGGACTACGCACATACATACAATCTCGTCAGAAGCTGAAAGCAACTGCCCAACATTCGTCTCCGTTCCTCACAAGAACAAGTTAACTCACCTGCTCCGAGTGACCAGCTGAAAGCTTTCAAATTGGGCTTGGGTAATCTTCCTCCCTCTCGGTCTCTTCACTCTCTCGGTCCCTTTGGCACCTCTCTCTCTCACTGTGTGGCAGTACACGGACGTCCTACGGGCCACTCACCCTTCCTGTGTGGCTTGGCGTGAGTGCATTGATCTCTCAGCCAAGTGGTACGTTGTCCTGCTGTTTCCACAAGACTCAGATGTGCTCTCTCCTCTCCGCTCACTCTGCCTCGCACAGCTGCAGAGGGAAATATGAGGACGGGCAACGTGGTTGGGTGCTGCTCCACTCTCCCTCTCTCTCCTCTCTCTCCTCTCTCTCCTCTCTCTCTTTAGTGAGCTGGGATGCTCTCGCTCTCTCTGTGAGGTTGTCAGCTGGTACGATGCTCACTCCTACTATCTCTTCACTGCCACTCTGTCTTGCTGTACTCAACTGCATGCTATCTCACCATCTCTTTTTTGCGGTTCCTCCATTGATTGTTCTGTCTTTTCTCTCTCTCTCTCTCTCTCTCCTTATTGATCTATGTATTTGTGTATTTGCTTGTGCAGCCTCTAGTGGCTGCTTTCTCTTCATGCTGCTCACAGAGTCTATAACACATTTTACTCACAGAGAACATGAAGCTGGGATGACAATTTGCTCCAGGATCTTAGGTGGCACCACCATCTAAAAAATAAAACAGATAGAAAAGAATCATTAGCATATAAACATGGGACAAGAACTGCATATTGATTGTTTTCAGTATGAATGTTTTACAATTAATAGATTAACATAAGGTGACGTCTTAAAGTAGCTTGTTTTGTCAAACTAACAAGGTTAAGCCAAAATCACAAAATATTTTGCATTTTTCCCTGATGAGTTGCAAAGTGTTCTTATTGTTTATCAAATCAATGTTTGTTTTATGTATTGATAAGTCAATGAACAGGAAATTATTCAGAAAATAACTTTGAGTTTTAAAAATTGTTCCAAGCAAAAATGAAAAACATCGTCTTCATAATTATCTTAATATATTTTTTGTTTAACTGTTGGCTAGATAAAAGAAGACATTGAAGATGTAAACATCGACTGTATGTGAAAACCACATGTTCTGACATTTTATAGACAAACAAATTGTTTATTTGAGAAAGTATGCAGCCCTATAAGTGAATGGTTTAATTTGCATTTGACTTATTGCTATTTTGAATAATTTGTAATCTTGCTTGACACTCAGCTATTGAAAACTTTATTTGAAAAGTAAGCATGTAAATCTAATTACCAAAAAAAATTGATTATATTAAGATGATGGATGAAGAAGACTAAATAAATACAAAACGTTTTCAGTGATGGAGTTAACAGTTAGTTTAACTTGGATAAGTATGAAACAAGCAGTAGTCACTGTCAGATAGCCATGTGCTTATGTTGACATGTAGCAAGCAGGTAGCGAGTTACAATACCATTAGCTTTCTAAAGTTAGGTTAGAGTGGCTAGGTTTTTGTATATTTCGGGGGAATTTCACATTTTTGAACACGGCTTTAAAATTAACGTGGTCTCAACAGGATCAAATAATGAAATTAGACACATACAAGGTATTCAAGTTCGCACAGTTGACCAAATATAACGCTAGCTAGTTGTAATTGGAAGTAACGAAGCAACTCTCCCAAGTCTTCAACGCTACGTAATTTAATACTTAGAGTGATAATGTTATGGAAACTCACCAGAGATAAAGTAGACACATTGCTAATCTTACCGGAAGACATTTCTCATGAGAAAAACACAGTTATCCCAATAAAGTGCGAGTTATGGGAATAAGGTTAATCACAGTCTAATGTCTGCAGGTGTGCTCATCATACAGTAATGGCGCTAAGTGCTGCCGCCGGTGTCTAGAAGTTGTACTGCAACAAAATGGTGGGAATAGTATTTGGGCCATTTCTCTACTCCAGAGCATAGAATGTAACATTATATTTAAGATTAGCAAAACATGAAACATTCTTTTTGTTTATTTGATATACATATTATTACTTATTACAGGTTCTTACATGTAAAATGGTGTATGAAAGGAAACGTGAAATCGTGTCTTACCAAGCAAGTGTAGAAAAAAAGTGGTTATAAAAGCTTTCCACTCATTTGATCATATTCTATTCAAATAATAATATCATTGATTATTTTATTTTTTTATTTGAGTTTAATGTACATTGTTTAGTCAGCAGACAATGGCATGTGTTTTGGGTTCATGTGTTTAAATGTTCGCTACATCTAAAGTATTTTTTGGCATTTTGCCCGTATTCATATTATGCTTGACAATATTGAGACAGACATTAATGAGTAAAATATGAAGGTTGAAATGCAACACAGGCCCCAGAGTATTTTTCAACACATGCTTATGTTAATACACTACTGCACAATGTATTGTGAGTCTTCACATTTGCCACATGAAAGGCCATGCTTGCTGTGCAACTGAAAAACAACATACTGTAACCTTCAATCACCTGTCTTACTGTGATAAAGCCTTTTGTGCCAACTCTGACTGAGGAAGTGTTTCTCCTCATGGGTGAAGTGTTTTCTGACGTTGTTCTGCACTGAATAAAAATCACAGAGTTGTGTTATTCTGAGGGAGAATCTTCAAACACAGCAGCTAAGGAGTAAAAGGTGAAACGAACAGGAGCTGATCAACTGCTGATCAACTGCCGGACGGCAAAAGATACTTTGCATCAGTCAAGAAAAATTGTGGCTGTGGAAGAAATGATCTTGAATGCAATAGTGCAGGAAATGTGTTTTTCTATGTTGCGTGTTTGTCAGGCTACGATTAAGAAGGGACCCGGGAGGAATACTGTTGTTTTATTTTTAGAGTGTCACACAGATGTGTTCATAGCCACACGCTTCAACTTGTGCTTACCGTCATCAAAACAAAACAGGAGTCAAAGCGTATTCACACCACAGGAGATGAACCAAAAATACCAGGACGGATAATAAGTGTGAGTTTGTGTGGGAAAGAATAATGTGTGGGCAGAATGGTAAGAAGCTGGCCTACATAGGGTGCCATTAGCTTGATATATAGAGGTGAACCTGATGCTGGATGTCACAGCTGATGAACAGACTTCAGGGTAGATCACTCGCCAGTTTACACAGGGATCATCATGTTGAGCTTATTAGGGCTAATTAGAAATGCTCAGAAAGAAAATCCCTGGAAAAAATAAACACAGTCAAAAAAGTACACCTTTTTATATGTGTGTTTTCCTCTGATGGGGACACATGCTGATGCACCACCTGGCTGTGGGCTCTTCTCCTACTGTTAAATACTCTGGATTACATACTCCACAAATACTTTATAGTCGACCCTATTTTACATTAAATCACATTCATTTTGCCCCAATTCAATGCTTCTTACTTTTTTTCCAATCAAGGCAAGGCAAGGCAAGGCAAGGCAAGGCAATGCAAGGCAAGGCAAGGCAAGGCAAGGCAAGGCAAGTTTATTTATATAGCACTTTTCAACACAAGGCAATTCAAAGTGCTTTACAAAAAATGAAAGAGATTAAGAAAATGGCATTTAAAATCAGTCATTAAAAAGAAAAGCTAATAAAATAAACATTAAAAGAAAAAATACATGGCAGTCAATTAAACATTAAAAGAAAAAAAAGTACATGGATAAAAGTTACAGTGCAGTCTAAGATATGAATAGTTCAATTTAAAGCAGCGACAAAAAGAAAAGTCTTCAGCCTGGATTTAAAAGTAGTCAGAGTTGTAGCGGACCTGCAGGTTTCTGGGAGTTTGTTCCAGATATTTGGAGCATAATAACTGAACGCAACATAATCAACATAAATCACAAGTGATTTAGGGTAAACTATCTTCTTTACATAAGACTTTCATTTACGCAGGTTTTAGGATTTCATATATCTCTGTAAAAACCTTAGATAGATTATAGATAGGAATGAAACTGGAACGTTTGGTGTTTGTACGTGTTGCTGTAATTGAGATTTCTGGTTGCGATTATGAAAAACAAAAAAAATGTGTCAGTGTTAGGGAAATTATTGACCTAGACTCCTAGATATGACGTACAGGACCAACCCTGACGTCTGTTTATCTCCTTTAAGGACATAGGCTGCTTCAGCCATAATGTTATTGTTCCCATTCTGTGACCGCTCAACACTAGGTCACAGATGGTCTGTTGTTGTGGGTGCACTGGGACACTTCCTTCTTTGTAGGTTGTGGACTCCAAGGTATGACATCTTCGAGGCCATAAGTGACGGATGCAAGTGACTCAGTGTGCCAAAACTATCTTATCAAAATATGTTGATTACTCTCTGTGAAACCAGTTAAATGGGCTAACGAGAGAGAGGCGCTCCAGAATTGACGTGGCAACCACCCGTGCAGTCAGACCGTGACTGCTGTGACTTGTGATGTGAATCCTCCGGCCGTAACTCCAAATAAATCATCAGTGTTTGACATCAAAGCTCCTGCTCTACCGTGTCTCCTTCCTGAGTCGGTGACTCCCATTGCATTGCTACACAGAAGTTTCCCTTACAATTTGGCATTGTCGGCAGGATACCAACAAATCTTCAGAGCTGGTAAGTGTGATTTTCAAATCTACATTTGGACATTGCCTTACCAGAATCTGTGATTGACGGTATCCTAAAAAATTACCTGTGAAACTGAGCGGCTGTGTTTCGTTTTTGGTTAATGAACATTTGGGGATAATAAACCCAGGGGATCAGTGTCTGGGGACTCAGTCCTGGCTGATTTTCTCTGTGTGTGCTGCTCGGGACGGAAGTGCCATACAAGCATACACAGCTCATGTTTAGAGAGACCTTAAAAAAAGGCATCAGTGAAGTGGAGCTTCTGTGTGAAAGCAATGTAAAAGATTTGTATTGGACAAATCGCCGAATTCTGGGGGTTTTAGCGGCCAAACACAGCAGTTCAAAATAAGCAGCCAGAGATATTACTGCTATCGCCTCTGTAAACACGGCTCCAGCTGCAAGCTCGGTGTGTGTGTAAAACCTCCCTGTGTTTGTGGGGCTGGAGCTGTGCAGCTGAGAGCGAGAAAGTCACAGCTTTTTGTCTATAGCTTTAACTCACACCACCGCCATCTCTATTAAAAACGAAATGGTCTAAAAGCACTCGTTGTTTGTGACCGTCTTCTACATTGCTGGCAAGGCCGGGGCAGCGTGAGATGCGTGCATCACCCGATGCGCCACAGCTCCCTATACATGGCTAGAGGACCTGGTGGCGGTCCGGGGTGCATACATAAAATTATAGGCTAATTGATCACGGGTGGGCAGTGGCAAGCTAAATGTAGAACAAAACTGTGTTTCATCGTTAAAATGAACTCGATAGCAAGTGTATAGGCTGGTCGAGTAGGACTACAGTTAACTGGGCTGTTTTTGGAGAGAAAGGGTAGTGGAAAAAAAGCCTATGTTCTCCTGGTCGGGGGTTCATAGCGCCACTGATGGAGTAGTGGTTGTCGCAAGAGGATAAGCTAGTTATCGCTTTTGGACGGTCTTCAGGCACGATCTTAGCACTTGTACAAGGGTGGACGCGCGAGTCAAGGCGCCCCACTAGAGATAATTCCCTACCCCCTCTGAAACCTCATAATTCAGACTAAATTGAGCTGGATGAGCTTTGCTGTCAGACCTGCCTGAGGAGATCAGGGTTGCAAAATCTGTTTTTGTAGGTCAATGTTGTATTATTTGTTTCATTAATTGTTTGTTGAAACCTTTTGTGCTGTTGCTGCAAAATGGAAACTTTGTTGATTATCTGTTCCAACTGGCCACTGGAATCAGATAATTAATATAAGTTGAAGTTCAATTACAGTTTTAAAAATAGTTTAACATTCTTTATTAAACTGCTTCAAATTATTTCTCGTATCAACCAATTGGTCTCCATAGACATTACTCAAATTAAAATAGTTGTTAAACTACTGACAAGTTTTCCGAAACCGAGCTTATGAACAATAGAGTAAAGGTCGCTGGTTAAGCCAGGATCAATATATTTGTTGAAGTTTTTATTGTGTGCATAATAAATGTTTTAAACCTTGGGCAATCTCTTTAAAATAAGTAATTACAGTTAAAAAATAGATGTTGTTTTCCAAGGGCCTCTCTTTCACAGGCCCACACTTTGAATCATGACACTTCCAAGTCCTACAGAGATCAGTATCACTTTGTGTTGCAAGCCAAATCCAGGGGTTCTACTCGAGCACAATTTTAAATAAGTATTGAACCCAGCTCGAGCTAAATGTCAAATGTATTTAATTAATGTGCAAGTGTTTTTGATTTGTTTAAAATGTTCCAGTGTAGCTTCCTTCGAGTTTAGTGTAAACAACATATTGGTTCTCATAAAATTCTCACTGCTTTGCTGTCCCAAATGTTTTAAACCTTGGGCAGACAAGCACACACACACACACACACACACACACACACACACACACACACACCCACACACACACACACACACACACACACACACACACACACACACACACACACACACACACACACACACACACACACACACACACACACACACACACACACTTTGAATAAGTATTCACCTTATCCAAATTGTAAATTGTTGCCTTCTTTAAAGTTATTAGTAATTCAAGATTAATTATTAAATTAAATGTGGTACATAACATAGAATACATAAAATAACTTTGACTTGATCATTTTGTTCACAATATTAGACCTTGTCCTCTAATCTCTACTAGAATAAGATAAGTGTGCATGTTTGGGTGTTTTTAACACTCCTGTAATGTACCTAATCTTGTTATCCTTTTCATTACAGAGGTGGGAAAATGGTGTATTGCTTATATTCTGATCCGTGCAAGTCCAATTTTGACTGACTTTAGTTCTAATGTTAATGTTAATTTGATTTCAACCCATAAGTAATTATTTAGATTAACTCAACATTTCACATGATGATGGATTAGTGCTCCACATTTTTTTCCACTAATTTGTTGTGCAATTAGGCCAATGGTAAAGAGAGACATTGATGACCTTGTGTCCCTTTTGTTAGTACGTGGTTCCATTTTGTCTATGGCCTTGGACGGCTTCACTAAGAGTCACCCAGTTCTACCCTGCTACAGTCCGGCTGAGTGCAGTCACAGAGATGCTATGGCTGCTCTACATGAAAGGACATTAATGGTCTGGTCCGAGAATAGACACCAGCTCCTCAAACTGAACATTACAGCCATTGATACTGTCTCACGTGGGTCTGCTCCCCCCACCGAGCCATGAACTAAAAGCTTGACATCTGCTTTGAACACCTGGAAGCCTCATTGTCACACCAGCACCAACCCTTGGGTCAGTCAGATGAGACTAACGGCTTCACTTGGGGCATTTGGGTCAGACACATGACTCTCGTTACCGCAGAGTGGGTTGTTTTTTTTAAGGCTATTCATACTGCTATGCAGAGGATGCCTGTAGGTTGGCAAGCTGTTAAAAGCCCCTACTATTTTTAAAATAGGCCTAATGTCAGGGGCCTCTTAGTTCTACATGTATTCACATTATATAGACAATGTGTCCACCTGAAACAAACTAGAGGCTGCACGAAACTCAGGCTACAATACGACCATTCTGTTCTGCTCTGACGATTCAATTTATAGATTCTACGTCAAAACAATTAGCTTTTATTGTTTCCAATGATAACGGCACCTTAAGTGGAGGAATGCAAACCTGTTTTCAAATATAAGGTTTTGAATTTGTTTGACATTTCTCAGTATATTGACACCCTCAGACACCCAATACCATTCATGCTATGCCTTCAGTGGTAACTCAGATGTTAAGGGGGATGAAGCTTTTCCTCCCAAATCAGATATGCTTTGTTTTTCAACAAAGGTATACATTTCCTGCATAATCTATGTTTCTCACAATAGTTTTTATAAACTGCACACAGGTGATACTGAGTCTTCTCGAGTAATAGATTACACCATGCTTAAATAGACTCCTAAGTTATTATTTCATATGTGACATATGTAAGAAAAGGGAGGGAAGAGTCAATTATATTGAGTAATTGATTTTATATTGGAACATTTATTTCTCAAACCTGTTTTATGGAAGAGGAAAATATTTCTGATAAACTAATATGTTATCAAACGGTAAATGGTGAATTAATATAACATTTAGAATCATTGAGAAGGGGTTATATCCAGGCACTAGCTCACCTTTAAATTACAATAACATTTCTCTGCTTTGGACTGATGAGTGATTCTTGCATGTTAAATGACTAACACAAACCTTACATTTATGCATGTGCATGTGTCAGGAAGGCTCCCAAATAATTCTGAGGGGCATATTCTATTTTTGTAATTAAATGATAATGTGCTAATCCATTACTTTGAGTTGTCTGCACTCAGGAAAACATCCCTATCAAGTGTTAACCCAATAACTAGGACAGCTCTGAAGGCCAAGGGTCAGAGAGAGAGGGTCACACTCTCCGGCTGCAGAGGGCACCCCCATCCACGGGCAAGGAGGCACGAGGTCGTTCGAGATGAGAGGATTCTAATCTTCAACTTTCTGAGGAGATGGGATGCTTCTTCACCTTTCTGCTCGGTGGGCTCAGGCAGACAACCCTGCGGGACGAGCGAGGGCTTCAGAGGCTACAAGGTTCCATGTTTCTTGGAGGAGCAGATGTCTTCCTAACCTCTCCCATCACGGGGGGAGACCTGGATGCGCCACTTGGAATAGGCAGTTGCACTGCTCTCAAGCAGATAGCAGAAGGAATGCAGGCAGATGAGCCTCCGTTTCACTGGGGGATCAACTACAGTGCTCACTGAATGAGCCACAAAAGCAGAGCAATTGGGGGGTTGAAATATGGCGCTCTGATGAAGAAGAGTTTTGAGCCAATCAGCACCTCAGTGCTAATCTACAGTATCAGGATGCCTTTACACACACCAAACACTCGTTGTCATAAAGAGAGGAGGAGAACGAGTCAGAAAGACTGAAGGACATGTTCTTCCAGCTCTCGTACAAAGATGAACTTTGGATTGATTTTATATCTTGGATGTTTACAGATGTACAATTAATGACTGTTTTTATATTTCCAATGACCAGACATGTGTTGAATAGTGCTGATAAATATATTTTTGCCGGATCAGATTACACTTTTGCACTAAACACAATTAATTAATTAATATTTTCAGATTATAAAGTATTGAATAATAAGATATTTCTACTATTACCACAGATAATGTTAATATCCTTAATCGTCCAGCAATCAGGCTTAACAACACTACTCTTTAATGTATTATCCATGCACAGAAAGACCTACAATGATGTTTCAAGTACTGGATTCATTTCAGTTTTGGCCCAAAACAAATATTTAGAATATTTCATATAACAATTATGTAGCATATTTGATCCTCAAATTAGAGAAGTATAAATTAAAGAAATGTATATTCTATATTCAACATTAGATAAACACAGAAGAATCCTTTCCAAGTACCATAAGTAGATGCTCAGGTAAGTATGGCTAATAGGAATAATTGATGGTACAGATCAGTGGTAGCATTTACACATGTAATAATTCAAGTTTTAAGAATGTTTAATCCTTCCTTTCCAGGTTTTTACAAAAGTCTTTGAATATTTGCCTAACTTTTCCTTTTCAGATTTTGAACAATGTACTTGACTAAAATGAATGTATTGATTTGACTAAGTGCCTTACTCTTGACTAAAGCGTATTTAAGTAGACATAAAAGTAATCCTAAACTTGAGGACACTGCAATTTTGCAGATTTATCAAATCACCATTGTGAATTTTATACCCTAACTGTGAATTTTTAGCTGGATCTCTTACGATCCTAAGTTATAAAATGCTTTTGACTAGTGATTGCCTTGAAGTAAATCTTTAAAGCGGCAAGCTGGTTTTGATTTTATAGTTTGATGAATGAAATTAACTAATGGTAAATGATAAAAGATATTAGTTTAAAACAAATATTTGAACTATTTATGCATCTGTGTTTTATGTGTGTTCATTATTGTGCTTTTGACGAAAGATGATCAAACACTGATGAGAGATGATTTTTCCTATTATGATTGGCTGTCTCAATCATTGTGATTGAATGTTTCAATCTTATTCTACTTTGTGATGTAATTAATGTAAGGTGAGACCACACTCAAATCTAGAGACGCCTATTGAGTTAAGTATTGACCAAATTAGTATTAGACTAATATTTTTAGGTTATCATAAATGATAAAAAGAGAAGACTGTTAGGGAAATTATTGACCTAGACTCCTAGATATGACGTACAGGACCAACCCTGACGTCTGTTTATCTCCTTTAAGGACATAGGCTGCTTCAGCCATAATGTTATTGTTCCCATTCTGTGACCGGTCAACACTAGGTCACAGATGGTCTGTTGTTGTGGGTGCACTGGGACACTTCCTTCTTTGTTGTTTGTGGACTCCAAGGTATGACATCTTCGAGGCCATAAGTGACGGACGCAAGTGACTCAGTGTGCCAAAACTATCTTATCAAAATATGTTGATTACTCTCTGTGAAACCAGTTAAATGGGCTAACGAGAGAGAGGCGCTCCAGAATTGACGTGGCAACCACCCGTGCAGTCAGACCGTGACTGCTGTGACTTGTGATGTGAATCCTCCGGCCGTAACTCCAAATAAATCATCAGTGTTTGACATCAAAGCTCCTGCTCTACCGTGTCTCCTTCCTGAGTCGGTGACTCCCATTGCATTGCTACACAGAAGTTTCCCTTACAGTCAGAAAAGGATCTTTATGTAATCCATACATATTGTTGGAAGAAACTACAAAAGAAAATGCTGAAAATAAATAGGGTTATAGTAAATGTGAACCCGCCTCAGTTGATTGATTGCATTAATCAAAAGAACGTATTAGATATTTGTATTTTTAAATCATATGTTTAATTTAAAATGAGGCAATATTTGATGCTTACTTTTGTAAATAGACACATTTAGCAAAATGTAACATCTAAATGTGTTATTTGGATGTTTTTTTAATTGAGACTGAAAGAAAACACGTTGCAAAACAGCCAAAACTCCATATTTGACAAACAAAAGTGGTGAGTTTATTTTATAGAACATTATCTGAACATAAGAGACAAAGTGTTTATGAACGTAATAACCCTCCACCATCCACTGCTCACATTTCCATTGTGATTAAATAACAAAACGCAGGCGTGAGCTTTCACACATTTCACACATATACAGGCTTATATTTTCCATAATGGTTATTTATCTTTAGACAAATGCTAATATTCCAATTACACAAAGCATTCAATTGTGTGTAAATACCTGTGAAATAACACACTGTTTGGGTAAGACCTTTATGATCAAGCACACTGTATCCAGCTTCAACATCAAAGCAGATTCACCCAATCTGAAAAACTTGATCAGAACAGGAGGCATACATATTTAATGTAAATTAAATTGACATTGTAACATATTGTTTCTTATTCCAGAGCTGAAAAACAACAGCCATTATTCCCAAACAGCAACTGCAATGTTGATTATTTGAAACAGCCGTTTCAATGAGAAACGCAATAAAACATGCTGTGCTTTGCAGCACTCAGCACTTGCTGTTGCTCCACTGAGCATCCGATTTATTTACCTCTTGCAGGAGAAACATTCATGAATGAATAAATGCAATGCCAATGACATTTCCAATATTGCACAGCCATTCATTGCAATATTGTCCTTTATGGACCTGAGAAAGTGGGCTATTTCATGAAAATGTAATGGTAAGGAATGATTTCAATCACATGCAGATAACCCTTAGTGTGTTTCTGCTGCTCCCATTATTCTTCTTCCCACATTGTCAAACAAGGCTAAACAGGTCTTATTCTTTATTTATGCTGCTGCATATCTTTAAGAGCAAAGCCCCAGGCAATGCTGTCTGTATTTACTTGAGATTGAATGTGATGCTAAACTAAATAAGGCTTTTAATCCCTTTTGTATCAACAGCTTGGTTATCCTTAGCTCTGTAAACCCTTTTTGCTTTGCTGTGGAAAAGTCGCTGTTGAGTTAAAAGTCAGCATACAGCCTTATATGATGAATGAAAAATAACACAAATCTGTTGCCTGAGAAGCTAATTCCATTTCAGAGCCGCATTATGATTCAAGACAGTCTTTCTTCTTGGGAAACGTAAAAGCAGTGAGCCTGTTCTGAAGTAAGACCTTGGCTTATCATAAAACAGAGACAAGGGCATCACAAAAGAAATGCTATTCAGTACACCGTTCCTCAGAGTCCCCCAGATGATCGGAGGTGCTGAGTGGCCATAAAGCCTCCCACAATTTAATCAATAAGGCTTTCCCATTGTTTAACATTAGTACTTGAGTGTGCCAATAATCCAATTAAAGTATGGTCTGGTTTGCACAGATCATAACAGTGAAAAGCTGGCCAGAGAGTTTGGCTGGTTTGATGTGAATTACATGGATGGTTTAGTTCTATTCTGCTATAAAACACCCTTCATATAACACACATATTCACATGTTAAACAAAAGAAATGTTAAAAAAATCCAACATTGAAAACTTGAGGGAAAAAACTAAAAATAGCATATCACACAAACAAGGCTTTATTCCAGAAATTAAATTATGTGGTCTTCACACACTCAATGAAAATACTAACATGGTATAATTTTTTACCATGTTCAGCTGAGGTATTTGATTATAAACAAAAATCAATGGACACAAATGGGACTTAATTCGACATGGCGGCTTTCATAAAAGACAGTAGATGACCAAAGTTATTTTAACTCATAGTGAAAGGCAGATAAATGTCTGCAACAAATTCCATGCCAAACAATAGACAATAGAGAATGTTGGAGAATTACTGAAGGAAAAAGAAGAATATCAAAAGTGAGATTGCTAATTTCTTATATCTTTGAGGATTGGAAATACTCTGTACTGCAAACAAGTTATTGTATTGTCTTTCAATCCAAGGTGTAACACATTGTCTGGGCAACCCGATATCACGGCAAAACGTGAACATGTGACGATTTACCATGCTGGGAGACGTGAATATGTCACAATTTCGTCCCTTCAAACGTGACAGTTACACGGTATTGTTAACCCATGTTAACCATTAGAGAAATAACCGGAAATGCCAAGCAAATGCTACCCCGACGGTCGGTTGTTATTGTCAATATTAATATAATAATGATTTATTTTTTAATAGTCACACTCGATTACGCCAATTGTCTTGTTGCCCCAGCTGGTCGACACCTCTATTAGCAGAAACAAAGGCTACATTAATGTATTAAATCGATGTTAATCCATGCGTGTAGATCAGGTGTAGATCTGGGGCCTCATTTATAAAGGGATATACGCTCAAAAAATGGCGTACGCCAGTTTCTACGCAATGTTTGCGATTTATAAAATACTAACTTGACGGGAAAACATGCGGTCCTCCACGCAAACTCTAACCCATGCATACGCACTAAGCACAAAAACGGGAGAGACGAGAAACTGCGACACCGCGTTGGCAGAAGGAAGCAGAGATGTTCACAAGTCTTTTTTTGCAAGTCCAAGTCAAGTCTCAAGTCTTTGGTCACGAGTCCAAGTCAAGTCTCAAGTCTTTGTGGGGTGAGACTTGATCAAGTCTCAAGTATTTGGTCACGAGTCCAAGTCAAGTCTCAAGTCTCTAAAAAATAAAAGTCTCATGTCTCTTCTGGTTGTAATAAGCCTTCTATTGTCTGCTGCTATCCAGTCTGTTAAGAATACTGCACAGCTATATCTAAGAAATTCAAAGCATTTACTGTATTATTATCACTCCTATATCTATTAGCATACAGTATCAGTACTGATTAGTTGTTTGTTATATGATCACTTTAAACAGGCTATTGCAATGCAATATGAGGAAAAACATCACACTTTAGCTAAATGCAAACAACTTATAAGCAAAACACTTCAGAATCAGAAATCAGTATCACAAATACTTTATTAATCCCCCGCAGGGAAACTGTGTTAAAAGTACTTAAAAGTATACATTTGTTCTGTGCCATTTGCAACTAAAAAACTATTGCTGCAATATTATCTGAAATATACTGAACTGGTGATATTAAAACATGACCTGTTCCAAAAGAGATATCTACCATTAACACCATTTACCAGCCAAATGCTGGTAAATCATGCAAGTGGCTGGTACTGTATGTTGCACGCACCAGCCAAAAATAACAATGGCAATCTATTGAGTGGCTGGTAAAATGTCAACATTCACTAGGCTAGCCATTTAGCCAGTGGACAAAAATGTTAAAATTTGACCTCTGCAACCGTATTGTTTAAGGCGAGACACGGCAGGCAAAAACATCGTTTTTCAAGTACTGGTCAATTTTGAGATTTTGTGCTATTTTGATTCCATAACATGTTTTCTTTCAGGCTTTTGGAAGGAGAACGTACAAAATACACATTTAAGTGTTTATTTTACTATAGTTTGTCTATTTGCGTCTGTAGATTTCTCCTAAATTCACCAAAAGTTAGCATTCTAACGTAACATAAAGTACCGCGACCGCTGTGTGCACCATGTCAACAGAGGTATCGCTGGAAAGCTGTGTCTCTCCTGCACAATCTCATCGGATCCAAATATGGTCATTTCCTTTGTATCAGCAACCAATCGTGAAAGCACAAAGGGGTCTTAAACCAAGAAACGAAATCTCATTGGCTGGTGTCAATTTCTGACAACGTGATTCGTTCAGATGCGTCACGTGGTGTGCTAAAACACTTCCTGGTTAGCTTTCAGCTAGAAATTGAAATCTCAAAATGCCAAAAGAACGGCGAAAAAAACGTTCACAGAGAAGACGACAATAATTGTCACTTGCACGAAACAAGGTTATAAAAAAAAAAAATGACCCTGAACATGAAATACCTTCACGGAGTGCGTCGATGCGCAAGCTGTCATCCAAAGAACAGGAGGGTTTAGCTAGCGCCTCACTGCAATCTTTAAAGGTCGTTTTCTCAAAATGAGTTTCTTCTCCTACTCTGAGTTCGAAATTTCAACTTCAGTAGCACGTACATACACCAAACCTTCCAGTTATATTCCTATCAATATTATGAAGGCTTTTACTGAAGGGTTTGTTCATATATAATTCATAGCCTGAATTATGCAACATTGTATACCTAAAAACATGGCGAAAATGGATATTTTAGGGCTGTTGACAGTATTTTCTGATTTATGGAGTGATAAAAAGAGATATCCAATATCCCTTCTGTAAAAGCCTTAGATACTAATATGACTACAAAATGAAACAAGAATTTTGAATCTGGCTATATCCAAAGTTCAGATTTCGATTCCTGAAATGTGTTAAAATATGTGCATATTTAATGAGATAATGGATAATTTGCATATTTAAACATGCTATTTCAGAAAACTTGTAATACAAAAGACAATTGCCTTATTGTAAGTAATTAACTGGAGAAATGTCTAGCTGATACCTTTAAGTTACAAAAATTACCCTATTCACCTGGGGTGTCTCGCCTTAATTACACTGGGTCTCTAATTACATCTTTTAAGTCTACTATAAATAAACATATTCCTCTATCTTCTCACTCAAACCCAGTGTAATGGTAACCTGATAAACCTGTAACATTAACGTTACGTGGTCAACAATAAACCTGTAACCTGCCTATAAACCGACAGATGTATTTATGTATGTAACTATGTATTTTTCTACGTTTAACGTTAGCCAGTAGATGGTGGCAGCGGAACGTAATGATTAACGTTACCGACCTTTTTTATGTCATGTCAAGAGTTGGATGTCAACGCCACTCAACGCAAACAAGTGTGACAAGCAAACATTCACTCATCTTTTCAAATATTCAGTTACAAAGCTAGTAGCAAGCTAAGTTAACATTATATAGCTGATGCTGAGCTAAACATGTTTGCTAACCGTCCATGTGCGTTAATGTGACTGACCTCTCCGGGTGAGTTTTCAACTGCCTGATGAAATTTGACGTTGTTGCACCAGCATCCTTGATTTTAATATTGCAGACTTTGCAGTGTGCGCTCCTTTTGTTGGTGCCGCCGGCGTTTTGTTCGAAGTTTGTATAGTTGAACCTAATTACAAGCGGTACAGCTGCAGGTGTCACGCCGGTCGCCATGGTGTGACCATGATGTTAATGTTAATGTTAAAGGTGGGGTAGGTAAGTTTGAGAAACTGGCTCGAGATACACTTTTTGTTATATTCCATGGAATGCTCTTAACATCCCGATAGCCGGCCCGGCTAAAGTAACTGGATGGCCTACCTGCCTGTCAGCCTTCCATCTGGGCACAAACTTATCTCGTGCCCTCATTAGTCATGTGCGCGTTCGTGTGTGTTGGAGGAGGGGCTCTGTGAGGAAGTGGCAGATTTTCTCAGGTTGTGTATTTTCAAATTCTAGCGATCTCGAGCTGGTTTCTCAAACTTACCTACCCCACCTTTAATACGCCAAAAATAGAAAACACAATGATTGTTCACGAGTCCCAAAACACGAGTCCAAGTCGAGTCCGAAGTCTTTTGAGCAGGAGTCCAAGTCAAGTCTGAAGTCTCTGTGTGTGCGACTTAAGTGTGACTCGAGTCCGAGTCACAAACTCGAGTCCCCATCTCTGGAAGGAAGAATGGAGAGAAATATGTGGAAATAATACCATAAACAAAATGTTACCTCTCATTTATCATATATGAAGAATTCATTTTCAAACATTGATTAAAGCCAATCTTAAAATGATTTAACAAACGTCTGTTTGCGACTCCTCAGTGCACACAAACACATAACTTGGAGAAATAAATAAATACGGAGGGTGAATTGCCCTAATGTGGGACATTTTATGCATTTCAGACTTCGGGAATATATTGCGATATGAAGCTGATACAATAAATCAACATCAAGTACCATTCTGAAATCCCCAGGATGTGTCCTAATCAAACCAAAAGAGAAAATGCAGATATTACACTCAGAAAAGAAATGGTAGACATATAAGTACTCTTAGTGCCAAGTTGTCTCAGACAATCTGCATTTCCTAATGTGGGACAGTTCTGTGAAAAATGTGGGACACTGAAAAGTCTATGTTAAAAAGCCTCAGTCACCTTAATTCATGTAATAAAAACATCTCAGGTCAGTAACACTCAAAGCTAAATGTGCAATACCATGTTCAGCTATGTTACTATTTATAATGTTATTGTTTTTACAACAGAAGATGTTTTTCTTTAAATTTAAGTTAAATGCATCAATCTGGTGCACTTTGAGGGCAAAATTAAGAGATTTATGGATACAGCTCTCAACAATCATATGAAACAGAACTGTATATATTTCAATAATCCAAAAACCATTAGAATATGCTCACAACCAATAACACATATTTGATAAACTCCTCTCTCCTATCTTCATCTTACCTAGTGTGCATTCTTTCTTTTTTATTTATGCATATTCGACTAATCACTCCCCTTTTAAACTGTGTGTTTTTTTACTGACTTATAGCACATATTGGAATGATTTCTTAACTTAGGCTATTTTTTACAATGTGTGTTGGAAGGATTTATTAAATTACTATGAATATTTGGGCTTAAATTAATTGCCATCTCTTAAACTCAGACATTTATCCCTAACTTTGTCATACCATTTTAACAGAGATGCAGCCACCCCCAATTATTTAATATGATTTGCCCTTCACCTTAAATATCTAAAATAATTAGGGCTGTCAGTCGATTAAAATATTTAATCGCGATTAATCGCATGATTGTCCATAGTTAATCGCGATTAATCGCAAATTAATCGCACATTTTTGATCTGTTCTAAATGTACCTTAGAGGAATATTTTTCAAGTTTTTAATACTCTTATCAACATATGAGTGGACAAATATGCTTTATGCTAATGTTTATTATCATTTGAACAATGACAAATATTCTCATGAATATTAAACACAACAACCTCTGAACATTACAAATATTCGCCTCAATTCAACCTGGAACCTCTCTCATACAATAATACAATACAAATGGTGTGTGTGTGTGTGTGTGTGTGTGTGCGCACGCGTGCGTGTGTGTGAGTGTGTGTGTGTGTGTGTGTGTGTGATGGATCGTTGGAGCTATGTGCAACTCAAGGCATATGCTCGAACGGGATTGATTGATTGAAAAGTTTATTAACAGCTTGTATATTGGGTAGAGTACAGTACAGCTCAAAACATACAATTGTTAAGGGGATGCAGACCAGAGAAAAACATTCGTCTTGTTTACATCAGGGTCCCCCATTTCCAATTCATCATATCATTTAAGACATATAAGACATATTTGACATACAGATGGCTTATTTACAATTGACATACAGGTGGTTTTTTACATACAGATTGCTTATTTACAATTTTCATTTTAGATTTAGGATCTTGCCTACGTCTGTTTCCGGTTTCATTTATCACCGATGTATTTTGTTATACACACATTCCTTCACATTTACATTTTTAATTTGCATTAAAGTATTTCGTGAGGCCTTCTAACATGTTTTTAAATATAACTACGGTTGTAGTTGAAGAGTTTGTAAATTAACATGAACCGAAGCTGTTTCCTGGCAACTCAATCGCACAACGTCACGTCCGTTAATTCCACATCCACACCAGATCTACACGCATGGATTAACATCGATTTAATACATTAATGTAGCCTTTGTTTCTGCTAAAAGAGGTGTCGACCAGCTGGGGCAACAAGACAATTGGCGTAATCGAGTGTGACTATTAAAAAATAAATCATTATTATATTAATATTGACAATAACAACCGACCGTCGGGGTAGCATTTGCTTGGCATTTCCGGTTATTTCTCCAATGGTTAACATGGGTTAACAATACCGTGTAGCTGTCACGTTTGAAGGGACGAAATCGTGACATCTTCACGTCTCCCAGCATGGTAAATCGTCACATGTTCACGTCTTGCCGTGATATCGGGTTGTGTCTGGGTGGTGGATGCACGCCCACTTGAAGACTTCATTGAAGATGAATGGGTCATTTTTCAAAAAGACCCCCGCAGTTTGGACAACCACTAATTGCAGAACAGACTAATGTATGAATGAAAGATTGGTGGGCCTCTATTTATGTTAAAAGTGCTGAGGATTAGAGCATTTTCTCAAGACATTTTTAGAAATGGGAACAGCGTTTGGACATCTGTCACAGGAGTTTAATTGCAGAGGGAAAACATTGAGCCTTTTTTCTAAATGAAAGCGGTTATATCATTTTCTTTACTCAATTGAACATGAACTGTTCTTTCTTCTAATTAAAGATCCACTGAGCTGACCAACTGAAGTAATCTCAGATGTCTCCACATTTAATTTCATTTCGTTTCAACACCGCGCCAGCACCAGGAGAGGGGTCTGTCACTGACTATTTGTCAGCGCTAAACAAAGATGGGACAACTTCCTGAGGCACTTTTGAAGTTTGGGCTGTGTATTTTTAGTTGAGAAAACACAGAAGGGTACAACAACGAAGTGCAGATGGGCAGGTGTTGAAAGATAACAGTAAATGTTACAGAAGCTATTTGGGGCAACTAAGTTGGAAGCATGTTGACAACATTAAGAGTACTTTTTATGATTTAAAGTGACAACATGGCTGACAACTAACAAATTATTAAATCATTTAAAAACATCTAATGTGCTCTATATTTACAGCAAGTATATACATATTCTTTCAACATTGCTTAAGCATGTATAAAGGCCATTTGTTATAAATTACAATAAGTAACTAAACAATTATTCCAGACACACAACACAATTATATTTATTGTTTTGTGATTACATAAACAAACCTTTATAGTGTGTTCACAGCATTTACTATTTATACACATGTCCTAATTATTCTCAGGTTCAGTTCAACCTATCTAGTTTGCATTTGTATAAATACAAAGATTCACATTCACAAAGGAATGATAGATTATTATGTTTAATAATGACCCATTTAAAACCTACTTAAAACATGAAACCAGCATGCTGAATGAACCTGGATGCAAAGAATAAATGTGTATCGTTAGCAAGAAGAAATCATTGTTAGCGAGAAATCATTTGCTATTTGCCGTCTTTTGTTGGATAAAAAAAACAGAAGGAGGTATAAATATTTGATTGCACAGTAATTCTATTGTTGGTGTGACTTTACTGTTGCATCATTAATTATATACCTGTTGTTGAAGGAAAAGTTGTGTGTTTGTAGGGTCACATTTCTTAAAGAGGAATGAAGACACCAGATTGATACTTAAAGTATAATTGTTGTGTAAATTGAGTTCGAGCTGGCTGCATCCGTGTGCTTGTTACAGAGTCTTTGCTCAAACAGACTCTTCCTCAGCTCTTCAAGCGGTGGCCTTTGTGGCAAGTCTACACATCTATTTTTAACCAAGATTTATTCTTCTGCTCACTGCAACAAAAAGCTGGTAAGGGATTCTTGTGCTTTAATAGTGGATACAATTGTGGATATAAAAGGATTATCCTAAAATGTTAATACCTAAAGGAGGTAAGCTTTACAAGGTGCAAGTCAACAATTATCAATATGACAGTGAATGGGTTGTTCTGGGTTCAACTAACTACAGTAACCCCCAAGTTTTTTTATGACACAATTTGAATCATATTGATTACATTTGTATCCGAGCTCATAGCCATTTTGTATGGGGTGATAATACAGAATCACCAACAAGATCTACTTGAGTAGCATTCTGCTATGCTAAAAACAAGTCTTACTAGTCTGTTGTAGGCCACATTTTGGCCTGTGTTAAATGTTATTCCATTTTATGTAAATACTGCTATATTTTACTATATTTATTATTATTTTTAATATTTTTTTATGTTATTATAGTTTTCTTAAAATAGTTCTCTATCTGTGTTTTTTTATTTTTGTATGCACCATGACATCAAGTCAAATTCCTCATACGGGTCAACCTGGTAATAAACCTGTTTCTGATTCTAATTCTGATTCTTGTTCTGATTCTTCTGATTTGGCCCAGAATATTGAATCAACAGTAGGTCATTCATTAATTTTAGGTCATTCATCAATTCCATACCAAATTTGAAATGATCCATCAATGATCCATGATTTTCACCACCATGTTGACTGTAAGGAAGCCTTGTTTGTCTGGGAGGGGGAGAGAGACACACTTGGCAAAGATCCACAGTGAGTGCACTTTCTTGTTGTTTTCTTCTTACTGTTTTCTTACTACCCTAAAAACGTTATAAAAAAAGTAATTGCCTATACTATTATTTATTATTCAACTGGTCAGGCAGGTAGCACTAATGATAGGATGGACCCAAGTGGACAGGTGAGGATTATCTGGGTCAGAGTGGAGTCTTTGTTTTATACATAGCAGCATGAAGCTATATTTGTTTTCGTCATGGTTCCGTTTCTCTATCAAAGGTCACCTGCTTTTGTAAAACTTCACAGCGGGTCTGATTTTTCATTCTGGTGTGTTAATTTAAATCACTTTTGGAAAAGGTCAGAAGGGTTATATTCAAATAGTGAAAAAGTAAATCCTAATAACTGTGCGTCCACATTATCCTCCATTACATTATCTAATTCATTTTTTAATTAAAGTTAGGGTCAAGATTAGCAGCATCAGCAATATCATTAAGAGAAGGTCCAATTAGTGTGTTTGAGAAAAATACAATTATAACATGTTTAAAAAAAGCTCAGGAGATGGGTTGTGTTAAAGAGTGTGTGTGGTATCAATGCAGTTTTGTATTTGAAGTAGTCTGCATTGGACAGGTCCCACTTTAGGGAAAATAATATGGGACAAATCACATCTTCACTTAGTTCGTATAACAAAACACGTACATAAAATAACTTAATATGATAATAACATTAAGGAAAAGGAATACAAAAAAAGAATCCCTTGTCTCCTCTAAAAGAGAATTATGAACTTCATTTTATGCTCACCTCTTGAGTCAGGCGTTTTGTAGGTGGTGTATAACTCTTTTGCTTGTTTTGAAAAAAGACCTGTGCAGGATTAATGTTGTTAATAATCTAATTCTCAAAAGATCTTCAATATATAGGGTTATATTGTTAGTAGTACAGTCTTATATTCATGCCCCCTGCTGTATTTGATTACATTCAATGCAATACTGAGAATGTACTAAAACTAAATCAGCATTATCTTGTAAACATATTGTTTAAACTCTCTTTTATAAAGTTTCTCCTTCACGATCTACTGTAGCCTATATGCTTATCGCTTTTATTACTATTTGTATTTATTGTACTTATTTGCTCCATGGTAAAAGCTCTTTATAACTGTCTGTTGAAAAGCGCTAGCTAAATAAAAAAGATGAATGTGCTCAATGCCAATGGGGAAGCAGTCCGGGACCAGAGGGACTGAAATTGAATCAGACTGCGCTCAGCCTTTACTTCGAGTGAAGGACAGTACGACAGTTTCCAGCTCCTCTCTGTTGGCAGCAACTGTCGCTGACTGTCAGACAGCACAGCCCACTCCTGAATGTTTTATCGTTGTCCCTGTGGCTCCGTGTGTTGTATCCAGAGCATACTTGCCAACCCTCCCGATTTCATAGCCCTCTCCCGATTTCCTCCCGGGGTCATATTTCTCCCGATTACTGACAAAATCAGATTTACTCAGGTCTGTTTCCACTCGGACTTTAATACAGCTACACCATTGTTTGGTTTCCATGGTAGCACGTCCCTTTAGTAGCGCGCGCAACTGAAAGTCTGAGAGGGTGAGGAAGACAGTCACAGCAAACAGCGCAACTTGACCCTCTGCTCACTCCTTTCCTGTAAAATACAGGTCCAGCCCACACATTGCTACAGGCAGCAAGGCAGTGCACTTACAACTACAATAAGCATGTTAATGTTAATCTAACACAGCTCCGGCGATCTCCACTAGCAGCCCCCCCCGGTTTTGAAATGCTCCCGATTTCTGAGGTCTCAAGGTTGGCAAATATGATCCAGAGGTATGTCGTTTATTTTTTGTGGCCTGCAGATTTAATCCCTATCTTGCTCAGAGATTGGTTTACTCTTTTTTTCCCTGCACTAAACTAAAACATCAACTCTCAAGTTTGAAATTAGACCTATGGATATGTGTGATACATCAACAAAAAGAAAACATGCTGAAGCAATTTCCAAGTTGTCACAGTAGGTATTTCTGATCATATTTATAATATGGTCCCCTTTTCACACCCTTATGCAACAGGAATAATAACTGCATTATTTACAAGATTGTAAAATGTGTTATTTATTGTGCCACTGTGTCTGACAAGAAAAATCAAATGCACTACTTCAAATCTAAGACAAGAGAAACCTTTGCAAAAGCTTGTCACACTGAACTTAATATTGTGATCTGCAGCGCCACTATAATCAGAAAACATGAGGATTAATCAGCTCCATTGAAGTGACAGCATTCAGCCCGTATGTTAGTGTGCGTGTGCTTGAATGCATGTGTGTGATTGTGTGTGTGTCCCCTGCCTGTACAGGTTTCTATGCAAATTGAAATTCTCAGACTGTGTCCAATTAAAGTGCCTCCTCTCTGCGCCCCTGCTGCGTTTCCCTTGAAGTCCACAATGTGGACAGCAGCAGCAGCAGCAGCAGCACAGTTTTCTCTCACACAATGACTTCCACAGTTGTTGATTTTTCATGAACATGCTTTTGAAGTTTCCTTTTTGTAGAGTTGGCCACTTCTCAGCACAGCAGAGCCATACATGCACATAAACCGCAACCGCACTACAAACTACGGCAATTATTCAAGCACACACACAGAACACAAACATGCAAGCTTGCAGAAGCTGTGTTTGAAATACTTACTCAGTACACACTTACATGGTCTGCATGTACTGCATGTTGTCTGCTAAAATAATGATTGATTATGCCATGACTAGCAGATTGTGCTAACATTGGATGAAAACTGTTTATCACAAATGTAAATCAACATGACCTTGTGCTCAATTCAAGTAAATTAATATAAAAATGTAATTACAAATTACATTTGTTATCTACTATACAAAATACAATATATGTGAGCTTATGCTTTGCTGTTCCCCAACATAACTCGCCATCATTTGTGATTATTCTATCAAATAGTTCATTATTTTAACCATCTACCTTGCAGTCGGGCACAAGAGAAGGTTATGCTTTTTGGGGTTGTGTTTGTCCAGGAAGCTCGCATCTCTCATACTAAGAAATTCTTGCTCAGTTGTTTACACCAGGGAATGTTATGCATACACAAAATACACATACCATTGTTTCATTGCACTACATACTCAATTGTCCGTGATATTTGAATAGTAATGCAATTTCTAACAGCAAATATTTTAGATGGTATTTCTGTGGACAAGAAAGCCATCAACACACGTGGAGGAATATAAGTAGACAAAGAGTGAGAGCAAGACTCACTACTGTAGGCGAGATGCGGCTGGGTGAAATTATGGAGGTGTTGTCTCCTCTTCCCTGTCATCTCTGACTCTGAGGAGGCCACACAGGATCCAGAGTCTGCAGACGGCTGTGTGAGGAGCAGCGAGCTGCACTGGGCATGACTGGAGTGCTGATGGCAAACAGTAAGCAGGCAGCTCAGAGGGAGAAGAGGAAATCATTGAACTTTGACCCTGAGGCTGAAAATCACTGCACCAAAAACACACAATCTGCTGTGGGAGCCAGAAGTTACTGTGTAATATTTCAAATCCTGACATTACACGTTCTTCTCATACGGTAGCCATAAGAATTGATCTATAGAAACAGTAATAATCTAAAAATGATGAAAATCATAATAACGATGGTGG
Source organism: Gymnodraco acuticeps (assembly GCF_902827175.1). Lineage (NCBI taxonomy): Eukaryota > Metazoa > Chordata > Actinopteri > Perciformes > Bathydraconidae > Gymnodraco > Gymnodraco acuticeps. Next base: position 678,018 of record NW_022990940.1, read on the forward strand.
TATAGTTTGAGTTCGGCAGCTTGTAAAGTTGCCTCAAAGTTTATAAAAGTTTATGAAATCTGCTTTGTGTGTTTCATTGTACTCCTTTTATGGCTGTGTTTGAAAAGATGTATGAGTTTAGCCTGATAAGGAAACTTAATGTAGGACAGAGGTAATAATACCTTACCACTCTCAGGTATATATATATATATATATATATATATATATATATATATATATATATATATATATATATATATATATATATATATATATATATATATAACAAGGGCAACACATTAAGTTGTTATTTAGTTATTCATAGCCAATTAAAATCTCTCCATAGTTTATATTCCCTTATGAACCACGTAGAGATGCAAAGGTTCTTACAAGTAAATGAAATGTCAACTTGTGTGATCCTGCTAATAACTGCACTTTTGATTCTATTATACTTTAAGTTAGAGTTGACATTTCTACATTTAACCAGATTATTTTTTAATGTTGTTGTAAATGTAATTAGTGTTTATTTTTTATATATTCTAACAACAACTCAACAGCCAATTAGTTATCTCTTACTAACATATAAAATAACACCGTATTACAGTAAGACCTTTTCCTTAGCTTATATAAAGCTCTGCTAATTAAATGTGAACCTGCTTAACACCCCCGGCCACAAACTGTCCCCTGTTAGGAAGAAACTGGGATATGGCAAAAGAAACCAGACATGCATTGTGTACATGTTGACCTTCTGTATGAGTTTGACACCATACAAGAAAAACACGTGCAGATAATGCAGATTCTGCCTTTAGGGGCTCATATCGTTACAGTTAATATTATGCTTCTGTGGTGCATATTCCCAAACAAATGTGCAATTAAATCCAATTGCCCACAAGTCAACAAATATATAATTAATACGGGCCTTCAGGGCAGCGATTGCCTAGCTTTGTTCCATTAACAATCCAAATGTGAATATCTGAACGAGACCAACAAATTGAATTTCCTGTTTAGTTTTCTCCAGATCGATATCAGCGTTTATATTTGAGAATCAGGCCAGGTGTGCACGGAGCGACCTGCTGACATTCAGCCACTCGCTCCCAGCTCAGGCTGACGTGCAGAGGAGGAGGGGATGAAAATGTATTTCAAATGGGCTTGTTAGTAATAATAAATATTATAAATATCACCGCACAGACAAAATGACTGCCAGTGCATCATACATGTAGCAATGTTAGATTATGCATGTATGTTATGCAAACTGCCTTGTGGCACAGTTGTTAGTTCTATTGTTCCCTCTTCACACAGCAACCAGTGCGTAGTGACTGTGTGTAAAAGCAAACCTCATCCAAACAAAATTACACACAGCTCTGCAATCAAAAAATAATATAGTTTCCTAATATTTGTGTACGAAAGATCTTGTCTGTTCATCCAGATATCTGGGTGTTGTCTTTGGTGCTTCTGCAGCTACGGACAACACAGGAGACAAATAGGATCTATTGTGAATTCTGCACGACAAGAGTCCCTGCAATGTGCCGTTATGATGGCAGTTAGGAGCTTTGAACACATCCCTATCAACATGTCTACAACTTTATGTAAACTAAACTATAAGTATAAGCTATTTCCTTTTATCTTCTGGTCACCATCAATGAATCTTTTAAATATATCCTTCCTACATTAGTGACTCTGTCAGTCTGTATTCTGGCAAAATGAGCTAAATCAATTGAGTGCAAAAATGATGAAAGATTAAAGGATGAGGATCAAATGAGGAGGAATTAAAGAACAACTCAATAAAATGAGAGAAGTGAAGAGAAAACATGACTGAGAGAAGGGTATTGGAAAAGGAGCCAGGAGATGCAGTAGCGTGGCATGGGGAAAAATGTAGGGGAAGCCCTAATAACGTAACGAGATGAGTGATTACAGCGCCCGGTATCATTTTACACACATTTGTATTACACAGATGCAGGACTTGCACACGCCTGTTATCTAACCGAAAGGTCCGCACGCACTCTCCAGCTAAAACTCTCTCCTTATTAATTTAAGCATTTTACTTATTAATGTATGCAGACAATCACACAATCTATGTGATTTTTGGATTTACCGTGCCTCTCAATTGCCCGTGACAGGTTGGCAAGGTCGATGAATCCTGAAGTTGCCCAAGGATTGTTTAGGGAGCACGAATCCTTGTCAAAAAGAAGACATGGCCAGCAAAATAGATGCTGAAGTTTAGCGCTTCCAGTTAGCCACTCCGTGCGGACATAAATGTCCTCATTGAACGTCCGATTCTCTCCCTTTTTCCTCTGTGTACACACAGCTCGAGTGCGGGCATTGGCCTGTTATCTGATTTAATTTTTAGTTGCTGCTGTAGCGGAAGTTTAGTAAAGTTATGTTTGATTAAGTACGCCAAATCTCCTTCCTCCATAATGCTTCATTTGCTTGATAATTTCTAACGGCGGTGATGACAGTTAGTATTAAAACTGATGTTGATGTGATTTGATTGGATGGCAGTGTCCAATCAAATCGCCAGCCGCCTCTGAAGGGAAGCAAGAGCCCTGACCAATCACAGGTTGGCAGGGGCATCACGTGAGCCTCATCTGATTGGTCAATCTCTCAATTTTTTTCACCAAAGGAAGCCAGATTCGGCTGGCCCAAGCCCCCAGGAAGTGCGCCGGACTCAGATGAAAATATTCGTGCTGGCCAAACGGCGGTACTACACTTCCGTTTGGTTGCCAGGCCCGGAAACACTTTTTCCCATTGACTTACATGGGGAAAGAGTGGTCTGTAACTCGTTGGATACTTTTTTTTAAACTAAATAAACTACCCAGTATGAACACTTGTATAGCCCTTATTAAAAACATTCGTTCCTCAAGTTGTAAAATTTGCTAATAACGTTATTCTGAGAGTTATTTCCCTCTGCATTATGAACGCGCATCTAACCCACGGGACCGCGCCGCCCGGCACGTTCATGTTACGTGTCCCGACCAATCAGAGCACACTGTGCTCACAGGGAGGGTGGGGCTGGAGCTATTGGAGCTACAACGAGCCGTTAAAGGCAGAGTGAAATTCAGTGAATACACGTAGCTTACAGAGATGCTGTATGAGAAACCAATGTGAGTTGCGTTTATCTTTACCCATGGATAAGAACGGATCCATATCGTCTTACTGCCATCCCACGGAGCTGTAATAATGGATATATTGCACATGTTTGCTGTAATTTATTATCATACTACAGGGCTGAATGATTAAATATTGTACCGTAAATGTTGTATTAATAAAGTTATATTACCGACATTATTAACGTCCCTGTAGCTTCGTATTGCACTAAGAAGCTTATTGCACTGTATATAAATATATATAAATACATATATATATATATATATATACAGTGCAATAATAATTTCATGCTAAATGAAGCTCTGTTGGATATCACTAGATCCTGTTACAGCGTAATATAAGTACATAACGAGTGATGTGTACATTAGCATCATTACTAGCTAGCCGCTAGCTGCTAACTGCCGCCTCGTTCATATAAAATCCATGATAACAACAATCCATTACCATGCTGTGAACGCGCGGTGCTGTTACGTGTACGCAAATTGACGTACTTGATGTGAACGAGCATTTTGGTTAAAGTTGCGCATGCTCTATGAGTGCACATACGGGTACTTCTCAGGCATGCTGGGTAATCTGTGACGTTTCACTCTCTCAAAAGTTGGGCCATTTTTCTCATCATGCACTAATGAGCAGCTCTCATAGGAATGAATGAGGCCCCCGCCTCCCACGCTGTATCCAGTTCTATTATACATCCATGGGCTGGCCTCCTCTCACAACAGTGAGTGCAATCTACTGTTTCACCATAACATCTAGAGGGGCGCTGTTTGTTTCACTCTTTGTAAAATACTCAATGAGAATGGGGGAGAGACGGGCCGGCAGCAACACACAGCAGAGGAGAATTATCGAAACAAAACAAAGTGTTTTTATTTATTTATTTAAATTATAACTACAATCCGAAAAAAACAGGGGAAGCCTAGCTTCCCTTGGCCTCCGGGAGAAAACGCCAGAGGAGATGTAACAGAAAGGGAGTGAAATGCGAGAGGAAATCAAAGGAGAAAATGTATCAAAAAGAAATACAAACAGCAGACTGAGATGTGACACAGAAGAAAGAGTTTAAAAAAATATGATGAGGGATATTATTAATGAGGACACATGGAGTGAAATAAGAAAATTGGAGGTTAAAACAGTGGGAGTCGGTGGAGTAAATGAGAAAAAGAACAATTGCAAGAAAATCCTTTTTCAACTATTCATCTCCTTTCATTCTGAGAACTGATCACATCCTCTTTTGATGAGCAGTGATTTGATGATTTAAGTCTATTGGATGAGCAGCGGTGGGGGGCGAAGAGAGAATATCACAAAACATATCGGGAGAGGAGAAGACTTGAGAGCAACATGCATTTCCAACCCAGTCTCACAAAAAAACGTGTAATAACTACGTTGGTCCACACGTAGGACGTAGTATATCTACAAAAACGCCTCTGAAATTGTAAGATGCCTACGTTTTTTTTTCACCATTCATCCAATGGCTGGCTTCTATGTCACGTGATCTTCAAATTTCTCCCTGCAGAAAAAAAAACATGGCCGACCTTCGTTTATTCTCGGTGTAAAATGCCTATTTTAAGGTTAGTTTGGTCATTAAAATGCATTTTGATGTCATTTCATGCGAGAAATATGAGTTGTTATTACAGATTATGTGTGCAGTGGGTGTACATGATCTTTAGTTTGCTAGTTATTATGAAGATTACTTCAGGAAATTGTGTCCATTCAACGTTTTCATTGTTACCAAGATGGTTGCTAGGGACGCTGCTATCGATATTATTTCTGTTATGTTGTGTAAAATGGTGTTATCTTTATTGTTACCCCCTTCCCCGTCAATGTATAGTGTTGGTCCACAGTGCAAACGTAGGCCTATTAGTTTAACAAAATCAAAGGTACAAGCTAGACTTTTATTTAGCATCTCAAAACACATCGGACCGGCGGAGACAGGAAGTCCGGCTCACTAAAATGTCTGTGCAGAACAATACCCTGGCCTAACCCATAGATCCGTGGGTGAATAATGTCAATCACCACAATAGATACGTTATTTTCCATTACCAACACCGTTATTAGTGTTGGTCCACTGCTTTTCTCTTTGAAAGTCATCACATAACGGCATTGTAATACACGGTTCGGCTGCATTAATGTTACATATCTGCTGTAGTCTCTATTTATAGAGCCTTGATGAGACAAACATGATGAACTGGAAACGTGACATGGATCATAAATATATCAGTAATTAAACAACATCTTACATTTATTTTTCACACAATACATCTCCTTGCAGTATCAACACTAATTCGGCTGACTTTTATATTTGATCCAATTGGTAGATAGGCTGTATTTACACCATAAACGTCCACACCTGATATAAAGGGACACCTAGTGGTTAAAGCATGTTATTGAATTTCATTATTTTATTATTAGACATTAATAGAATCCCTATAAAGTATGTTCATTACTCGTTATTCTCTACTAATAGTTAATTAAAGACTGTATATAATGACTATTTTGCACATCCCTTTCAAGATTTTCTAAGGTTTATTGACATATTCACAATGGTGTAGTTATGCAATGAATGTAAAACTTTGTGTATACCTCCAGGAATGTTAACTATGTTGAAGCACTTATTTTAACTGATATTATCCATATGTATTATACTCTTATAAGATGTAGATAGTATAAGAAATGTGCAGAATATGACAATTTAATGGTGGAGGTACACAATATTGAAAGATGTCTTGTGATGCACTGTTGAGGAACCTGTGACCCAAGTTTTTTCATCTCCGGCCTTGTCAGGTATTGAACAATCAATAAATAAAGAACAGAGAATTATTAAATATAAAACACAGAATTTGTGTGATTATACTAAATGATTTACAAATAAAACACCACTGCATATGTACAACTATACACATGCTGATGTAACGCAAATGTTTCCAACTTGGGATCAATAAAGTATATCTTATCTTAAAGGGATAGTGGAAATCCGCGAATTTAGGTTTAACTTATGTATTTTTATTAAAAATAAGCATAATAAAAAAATTTTTTAATTTCATGCGCCTAGTTTCATTTTATTTTCAATTTTACTGCGCCCTCTCAATGAAACGAAATACTTCGGGAATCGTCGGGAATCTTCGGGTGATGACGAGAGCAAAGGAAGACGGGCACAAACAATGGCGGACATTCAATAGCATTTGCATGTGAATAGCCGACCTTTATTATGGTGAATAGATGTGTTTTGTATGGCTGTAGTGCGACAGCAAATGCAGAGAATGGCGTATCGACGCATGCGTTTCCAAGAAACCCAGCCATTCGTCGTCAGTGGGTGAAATTTGTTCAGATAACACGGGCAAACTTCACGGAGCCGAAGCTGACGAGTAATTCGGCAGTCGTGTGCTCCCCGTCATTTACTGACGATTGTTTCGAGATTCCTCGGTCTCTAGCTCAAATTGAAAGTGGAATACATAAGAAGTGAGTATTTTATTATGTTTTCTTGTTGATTTAATGCATCATAGCCTGTACCATTTTGTACAACGCCATTTATCCGGTACACAGTGTCGAATGTGTACACTACAGTCATCATATAGACATGATAGACTAACAGTACTGTGAGTACAGCCTACACTTGACAGGCAGCCTGGCTATCCTAGGATGTTGTTTACTTCTCTTTTTCTGGCTGATAGCTCCAGGAATTCGAGGTCTTACAGTGATGACATTACATGTGTGGAATCTGTGGAGTCTCAGCTTAAAATCGTATATCTTGTTTGTGCAGTTAAGATACGGGCATTTCTACCGTGTGTTGTGTGTAAAAAGCTGTAGCATTAGTTAGCATTGTTTCGCTCAATGCTAATTCAAAGGCTTGGTATTACTCTTGTGTTTTTTTCTAGCTAACAATTGTTCTTATTGTCAGTTAGCGGAGTTTCTTTACCTTAAAAGGGTATGAAACATTAATAGTTTCATAAATGTTAAGAAGCCCTGAGACATGTGAGAGAAAAAAAACTGTGGGAGGGGTCCAGTGGGGGGGACCTTCGGCCTTAACTGGTTAACAATGATTAATATTTGTAAAGGCTACAGGTGATCTTAAGATGCGTGAGCTATGCTTAGGGACCTACCAGTCAAGATTATTTGTGCGTGCATCATCTGGTCCTGGTCATCCTCGCCATTGCCCATGCCGTGAACCATCACCCTCGGGCCTCGGGCTCGAACAAATAAGGACGTAATGGTCCATCGTCTGGCTCAATATTGTCACCATCGTCGCTTACTGAACCGGATTCAGATTCAGTTCCTAAAACGACATTTTTCGTAGGAAAGCCGAGAGGATGTTTTCTGACTCGCCATCATCACTGGATACCTCGTACAATCCTTCTTCTTTGTCTGGTATATTTGCCCTTCCACGTTCATTCTGCATAGACGCCATGGTTTGTTATCGTATCGTCTTCCTGAGTTTTCGTCACTTCCGGTTTGGCTGAGTCAAACATTTCGTTTCTAAAAAAACTTCGGGGAAGCTGCAATAAAGTGCTTCTAACATGCGTAAGGCAATTATTATATTTTTTTAATCAGGTGTGATTGTTTTGGTACGTAATTATGCTTGTATATAAGTTAAAACGAAACTATTTGAGGTTCCATTTCCACTATCCCTTTAAGCTGATCGATGGCTACTGCCAGATTTGCAAAATGTGCCTCTGAACCTTGACAAGTGCATGTTTCAGGCTTATCAATGAACAACAGGAGGGGTCACAGACATAAGACCAGCTGTTAAATAAAGCTCTTCTGACCTTAGCTGTCGTGTGGGTATATATTAATGCTGCCCATTGGGCACAAGCAATTTTCACCGATTTATTAATTATATTTTTTAATTTGAGTGTTTCCTATCCACTAAACATCCAAAATCAAATCAAATCAAGTTTTATTTATATAGCACATTTATAAAAACGATTTTTGGTCGAGGCCAAAGTGCTGTACATATAATAAAATTAGCCTACAGTAGAGACACTTTAACAGCAAATACAACAGCACCGATTGTTCAGAATATCAGTATGAGAAAAAACGACAACCCTCTATCCTCCAGGGATGTACACAGTTTAAATACTGGCAACTTCTTATTATGGGAAATATGAAAACGTCTTTTAAAAACTACAATTCCCAGTAAGAGACGTGCCAGCATGTGTAGTTCTGGGGACGGGGTGGGGTGAGGGGGGGACGCGGTGGACCCGTTCAAATCCAGTTTTGGACAGTCTGCCGTGGTCCCATCCAATTTCATGGGGTATTGTTCTGCACGGACATTTTAGTGAGCCGGACTGCCGGTCTTTCGCCTCCCCGGGCATGAAGCTGTTTACATGTGTTTTGAGATGCTAAATAAAAGTCTAGCTAAATAACTAATACGTTTGCACTGTGGACCAACACTATACATTGACGGGGAAGGGGGTAGCAATAAAGATACACCATTTTACACAACATAACAGAAATAATATCGATAGCAGCGTCCCTAGCAACCATCTTGGTAACAATGAAAACGTTGAATGGACACAATTTCCTGAAGTAATCTTCGTAATAACTAGCAAACATAAAGATCATGTACACCCACTGCACACATAATCTGAAATAACAACTCATATTTCTCGCATCAAATGACATCAAAACGCATTTTAATGACCAAACTAACCTTAAAATAGGCATTTTCCACCGAGAATAAAACGAAGTTCGGCCATGTTTTTTTTTTCTGCAGGGAGAAATTTGAAGATCACGTGACATAGAAGCCAGCCATTGGATGAATGGTGAAAAAAACGTAGGCATCATACAATTTCAGAGGCGTTTTTGTAGATATACTACGTCCCTACGTTGTGGACCAACGTAGTTATTACACGTTTTTTTGTGAGACTGGGTTGGCATTTCTTTCTGAGCAGCTTATGCCAGAGGAGAGAGCTCACAGAAAATAATTGGATTTCATTTTCCAGAGGAAGAAAACAAATCCCCCAAAACAGATGCATGCTTTCCTCCTCAGAGCTTGCTGCGACAGGCATAATAAAGAGGCAGGGAAGTCCCTCGAAGAATTGGTCAAGTGCACAACGCCCAGCGAGAGGAACAGAAAAACTCCTTTGATAAGGGAGGAAATCCCTTGGTGCCTCATTAAAAATGCCCCTTACCTCTGCACACATAGAAGTATACTATTGGTTGTTTGTATGTGTGGACGAAGGTAACTTCGTCACTATGGACTTGACGGCTTTCAGGCCGGGTAATATTGCACTTTATTAGCGTGATTGCACAGTACAGTTGACATTACATATTTGCACATAAGTCATACTAATTATTGAGGTAGTATCTTTTAACTGATTAAAAAACCGTATTTATTGGAATGTTGTCTGGCAGCTGCTGGCGGGGTCCTCGGCTCCGCCTGAAAAGATAGGGGAGTTTGCGAGAGCGCTGAGAGTAGTTATGCTGGTGTAAGGATGACAGCGGTTGAGAGTAATCAGGGTGCAAATAATATGTTGATGTCTGTGGCTGATGATTGTGTGCACCTGGTGTCCTGTGTTGTCTCTTCCCCCCTCACCTGTGTTTTGTTGAGCTGATTAGAGTGTGTGTATTTAGGCTCTGTTTCTCTGTCTTTTGAGGAGGCTGGTAGGGTGTGTGAGATCCTTGTGGCTGCAGGATGTGTGCATGGCGAACAGCAGGATTGAGGCTGTGAACTTTGTGCACATGATTTTAATAAATGCCCACGTCGGGTTATATTTTGGACGTTCTGCCTCTGCCTCCTTGCTTGGTCTGGGCCGCTCAACGGTCAGTCTCACAAATGGTGTCAGAAGTGGGATTTGACCAAGTAAGGAGGTGAAAATTACGAGAGAGGAAAGAAGAGGGACCAAAGAGAGGAACCGCGGCTGGGGGTGGCTAATGCCTGGAACGGACCAGGGGGGCCACAGCTGTTGAGGCAGCAGGAGACGAGAGACAAGCAGCAGGAGACGAGAGACAAAGCAGGAGGAGCAGCGTTTGCAGGCCGAGGAGGCGGACCCGGACCCACGAGGAGTCGACAGAACCTGGGTCGTGCTAGAGGCAGACCAACGCATTACAACAGGACAAAACAGCTTCCGGATAAGTGGCATCACGACATGGTTGACAACGGCTTCACTGGCCCCGCTGGAGGTGGCGGCGTTGAAACCGGGTGGCTGACTGGTTGTCCCGAAGCCGAGACTGTAAAGACACTGTGCTTCCTGGGGAGAGGGGGAAGGAAATGTGACGAAGGTAACTTTTTTTTGGACGCTCTGCCTCCTTGCTTGGTCTGGGCTGCTCAACGGTCAGTCTCACAGTATGATTCAATGATCACATGTGTAATTCCCTCGAAGCACAGGCAGACACAAGTGGCTTTCTCATAACGGGTTTATTCCTCCGAATCCACCGTGAAAACTACACAAACAAACAGTATAAATGACAAACATAGTTTCGTGTTAGACACACAATAACATGCACAGCATGTGAGATAATAAACATAAAAGTAATACAAACAACAACATACCTCGTTGGGCTGCATGCTCTGTAAACAGAGGGAAGTATTCTTCAGTTCTCTTCACAACTTATATGTATAAGAATACAAAACTAACGGAGCTTTAAGTATCCGTGCATCTAACTCTGAGGGTGCTTCTCATGTTCTCGCTCTCTAACTCACGCGAGAACAGCATAACGAGACGTGAGCTTGGACTTCAAAATAAAAGACGAAATATTGCACGCATGAAACATTACAACAATAATTATTATACACTTAGAAATACACATTACAGTTAAATTATGAACATGTAAAGGCTGCACTTACACTCCCACAAATCACACATTACTCGTGAGATTTCACACAAAAGATTATTGTACAAAGTACACGCTTTAACCCTTTGAAATAGACATTACCTGTAGATAACAACTTAACATGGAATCTCAGGCAACACATTAAACACCTTATTCTGCCTCAAGCAGAGTAACAACCTTGTGTACAGGTCTTTCAAGGAACACAGTCCTAATTGTGGGTTTCCCCTTTTTGTCTAATGTGGTTTGGCTAACCAGTAATTTAAGTTTTCTGACCCTACTATCTGACCCTGGAAAGACTTCTTTAGTCTTCTTCAAGACAATTTAGGCGGTGTACTGCGCACGTCTTGTTGTCAGGTAACTTTGGTCTTTCGCCTTTGAATGGTTGTACATTCATTGGTTCTTTGTTTCACACCTTGGTGTTCTTTGGCATGTCGTTTCAGTCTTGCAACTGCTCTTGACCAATCAGAGCATTTCTGTAAGCGATCCAATAATGACCCGTCTTCCTTGCGAAGTTCAGGATCATCCTTATTGAATTTCTCCCACCTTGCATTCTCTTACAGGTAGGTCCTTTTGCCAAATAAACTTTGGTCCTGTGAACCAGTTTTGAAGTCTTCAGTCGCTCTGCAGTTAAACCTTGAGAGGCATGAATCTGCTGGATTGTCTTTAACTTTGGTTCGGCTCACATAGTGTACTTCAGTTTTGAGACTGAGAGAAGGTTCTACACCTGGTGTCACTTGTCTTACTACTATGCGATGGCTAACGCCAATGGCATGTCCATAATCTAGACAGGGATTCATGTTTCCAACAATACTCCATCCAAGGTCTGTACGTTGTGCGTAAGGTTGATTTTCTTTGCCAGACACAACTTCTCTTGGAAATAAAGCTTGTGAGCAGTTGTACCCTATGAGCAGACCCACTTCACAGTCTTGCAGAGGTGCAATCTCTTCTTGGAGGTGCTCTAGATGAGACCAAGCGTTTGCAGTTTCATCTGTTGGTATGTGAGTTATATTGGCTGGAATGAAGTCACGTGTATAGACTGGTGGTAAGGGAATCTTTTTACCGGAGTAAAAGCCTCTGACTTGTAGGTTGTTCACTCTTTGAGCGCTTACAACTGTGGTTCTTGAGGTCATAGTAGATAGCTTGAGCTTGACTTGTTGTTTACTTGCTTCCAAAGCCTCAGCTACTTCACTTAGCAAAAATGTTGTGTCACTTTGAGAATCCAACAGAGCGTATACAAGGATTTCTTCTGCTGGTTGACATGTGGATGAAAGCCAGACTGGAATTATAGCAGCTGTTTGCATGTTACCTTCACCAAGTATTACTCTGTTGGAAGTAGCCGCTGTGGTTCTTTCTTCTTGTTGTGTTGGTTGAGGTATTTCTTTGTATCTTTCTTGATTTGTACGCTCTTCATGCAGACAGGTAGGATGTTGCTTCTTGCACACTTCACATACACTCCTACTGTGGCAGCTCCTTGACTGATGGCCAGTCTCGAGACATCCAAAGCATAGCTTCTGAGCTTGAATGTACTTAATTCTGTCTGGAACAGCTTGCTCCATGAACTTCCTGCAATTGTGCAAGGAATGCCAATTCTTCTTACACAGAATACATGTTAAGACGGTGTTTTCGTCTGAACTTGTGGTCAGTGTCTTTGCTGCAAAGCTTTGTTGTCTTTGAGATTTGGTGTTTTCAGCTTCACCTTGCTTCAGTGATTGCAATGATGTGACAGGGTTACAGGCAATCTTTGCTTCTCTTGTCAAAAACTTTACAAATTGGCTGAAGGAGGGAAATTGTTTACTGTCTTCTTGGACTTCAGTAACCTTCCGATTCCAGCTTGCAGTTAGCCAATCTGGTAATTTTGAAAGTATTTGCCTGTTTTCATTACAGTCATTCAAGATTTCTAATGCCTTGATATGGACCATGGCAGCCTCGCAACTACGGAGAAAATCTGCAAAATCTCTGAGCTCAAAGCTGTCCTTAGATCCTATCTTGGGCCACGATTGAAGCTTGTCTCTGTAGGCTTTTGCAATTGTAAATGGATTCCCATATCTCTCCTCCAAAATCTCCCATGCTGCAACATAGGCAGATTTGGTTCCGAGCAGGAAATAACCATCAAGTGCTTTCTTAGCTTGTCCACTAACATATCTCCTTAAGTAGTATATATTTTCTTTGTCTTGGATGTTCTTCTGGTCAATCAGTATTTCAAATGAAAGTTTCCAGTCATTGTATTTCAATGCATCCCCACTGAATACTGAAGGTTCAGGAACTGGAATTCTGTTGGCAGTTAAGGCACCAGCTAGCACCTTAACAAGCTCTGCTGTACTTTCACTTGAGGAAGTAGTGACAACCTGTCGTTGAGGACTTGTGGGAACAGGCACTGGGTTACTTACCAGATCCCTCTCTAGCACGTCTTTCCATTCTTCTTTAATGGACTCTTCTTGGTCATACACTTGCATTCTTGCTCGTGCTGCATTTAAATCTTTTATTGCTTCCAAATGCTGTATTTTTCTCCGATTGTCATCCAGAGTCTGTTGTAGAGCTACATGCTCTTCTTCTAGACGAGCTTTAATTTTAGCTTCCTCTTCCTCGCTTTCTGAACGATGTCTTAACTCTTCTGATTCTCTTTCTGAACGATGTCTTAACTCTTCTGATTCTCTTTTTGAACGATGTCTTAACTCTTCTGATTCTCTTTCTAAACGACGTCTTAACTCTTCTGCTTCTCTTTCTAAACAACGCCTCATGGCTGCAGTCTCTTGATCAGCTATCTTTCTTTTAGCTTCTGCTTCCAGGCACTGAATCTCCAAATGTTCTCTTTCTTGTTCTTGTAACACTTTCAGAACAGCTTGGCTTGCAGCAGCCTCAGCAGTAGCTTCTTGTCGTTTCACAGAAGACTGGTTCGATTGCTTGGAGTTGCTTTTCGAAGAAGAAGTGTAGGTGCTTGAGTTAAAGAGAGAACCTGCTTCAGGCCAATCTTTCTTTTCTCCTTCTGGAACCTTTCCATCGAGGAGACTTGAGGCTCTGATGATGACAAACTTAGAAATCTCTGCACACAGATCCACTCTTCGACGCGTGTCCTGGTCTGGAGTTGAGATTGTACGCAGATCCTCATAAACATGTTGGACATCTTCTGACAAACTTGTGACATCATGAATTATGTCATTAAGCAAATCTTCAGACAAAGACTCTGTTGTTTGAGATAATGGCCGCTTAGCTGTTTTCACTTGTGTTCTCCATTTCTCATAATTGTAGTTGAACTTTTGTAGGAGCGTTTTCATTTGTTCTTCTTGCATTTCTCTACCCTTTTCTGTAGGAGTTTTAGTTCTTTGACCTCTTCTTAGCTGCTGTGCTTCAGTGTTATCCACAGCTTCGTCTTGGGACTCTGCACTTTCCCTAACCTGAATTGTAGGCTCACTAGACTTAGACATTAGTACTACTTTAAAGTGACTCACTTTTATAAAACAGCAAAATGCAGTTAAACCTTTTAATGAACTTTCAACACTTACTCAAATGTAAGTGTGACTTAACCCTTAAAGACCTAGACGGAATTTTCGCCTGCCTGACTCTCCTGTATTTATTTGTTTCTCCTAACCTGTTCTAACCTTTTCTAGCAGTCAGCATCAAGTGCCTTACCTCATTTGATTCAGGAGAACCTCTAGTTCAAGTCTGGTTAATTTAAAGTCCAAATGTTACCTTAACTTTGTGTGAATTGCTGAATTGACCAGTTTTTCAAAAACGCCAGTACAAATGTTGTGTTTTTTTGTTTACTGTTTACTCCGACAGGAACATAGGAATTTTCTTTTTTATTATTTACAAAGCTGCATTTAGATGTTTTAGGCTTTCAAATGAAATTTAATCTGCATATTATGTTCCCTGAGTAAGTTACAGCTATTTATTCCATATTATCCTAGGCGTTTTTCACTGAAAAACACCTAGGATAATATGGAATGATTAAAACGAAATGTATTTCCATATTTAAATGACTGATCATGTTTCTTCTGTCAAGAAAAGGTTGAGAGTAACAAATTAAACCATAACAGATGACATTGCAACAAAAATAACTTGTTTCAGAGAAATATATTATCATTTGAACATTTAAATACAAACACAAACAGTGAAACAAACTCCAAGTGCTGGAGATACAAAGTGCAAATTATCTTGAAACTATAAACAAAGTGTTAGAAATATATAGAAAGTGCAAATTATCTTGAAACTATAAACAAAGTGTTAGAAATATATAGAAAGTGCAAATGTACAAAGAGCAAATGATCTTCAAACTATAAACAAAATATTAGAAAGATATACAAAGAGGAAAGGAAATGTATCAACATTTTTTTAATTATTTACATTAAATTACAATCAGACTTGATTCAGTCAATGGAAAGGTTTTACGTGCGGCTGCTATGCCACTTGCTGAAGCAATTTCTGTGAGCCACAAGACACAGTGTCACATCACACCGCGCACACTTCCAGATGGAACGTTTTTTGCAGAGCACACATTTTCGCCGACCTTTTGTTGCTGTGTCTCCCGACCTCCGTCTCGCAAATGAGTCAATTCCCTCCTCCTCCTCTGCACAGGACATTGACTCTGGCAAGCACTGTGCCCCTGTGGGTGGCACAAAGCTGCCAATTGGGACTCCACACAGCTCTGCAGACAGCTCCTCCATGAACTGGGCGTGGGACATGGCCACTGACCCTGAGGACAGACACATCTCCTTGTGCAGAATATAGCTGTTGGTTGCAGCAATGTCTATAAAGTGGTACAGTAGTGTCCTGTACCACCTGTTGGACCTCTTGTGGACTGAATAGTATTGGATGAGCTGGTCTGACAAGTCCACCCCACCCATGTATTTATTATATTCAACCACACAACGAGGTGCCATGTTTTGTTTTTGCCATTTCCCCGTTTCCTTAGCATACACATTCCTGGTGACAGTGTCTCCATTGAAGGCTTGGTGTATTGTAGAGCACACTGACACCTCTCTCGTATCCATCCACTTCACAAACAAAAGCTCCTTCTCTCTGAGCCATCGCATTGAGCCCCTGGGGCTCTTTGAGGTTAGCGCATTCAATTTTGATTTAGGCACGTTTTTCCGATTGTCGCGGAATGTACCACATGCCACAAAACCCCTTGCAAATAGGTCAGTAAAAAGTTTTGGGCTGGTGTAGAAATTGTCTACAAAAAGATGGTAACCTCTCCCCAAGTAGGAATTATCCATTAGGCCGCTGACAACATCATAAGAGAGACCCTGCCCTGAAATGAAGCGGCTCTTTCCAGTATAGATGGAAAAATCGATGGTATACCCATTGCTGGAGTCTGCTAACACAAACAGCTTCACACCCCACTTAGTTGGCTTGGCTTTCATGTACTGCCTCAGTCCAATTTTGGCTTTTGTGGCCACCATCCGTTCATCAATTGAAATTTCTTTCCTAGGCTGCCACATTGCCTTGCATGCCTCTTTTATGGTGGCTTGAAGTGGTTTTAGGCGATGGAGTGGATCGTACTCTGGGGTGTCCTTTTTCCGGTCATTTGCCAAATCATGGTCTGGGTCGCTCAGGTGTACAGCTCTGCTGATTGCCATGAACCTGTCTCTTGTCATGACAGAAGCAGGAAAGAGAACACTTAGGTGTGATCCCTTCCTCCAGTAGTCTCTTACTTTTGGCAGTTTTAGAAGTGCCATGAACATCATAAGGCCGACATACATGAGGAATTTTACCGGCTTTAGCTCTTCCCAAACAAACTTTTTCCCCTTAGCCTGCTCCTTTTCAGCATTTTTGTTTGTGTTCTTGCAGATGATATTTACAGCTTGGTTGTTAAAAAAATGTCTAAATATTTGTGCAGGAGTATACTCCACACCAACAAAACCTTGGACTCCAGGGGCTCTTTTCAGGCAAAAGTGTGGTAGTTGTTGGGCAGTATCTGGCACCTCAGGTCCGTTCCAAACAGCTCCTGGCTCTTCTGGGGTCAGAGATGTTTTTTTCCCTTTTCCTCTTCCTCTCCCTTTCACTGTCAGGGGGGCTGGCATTGGTTTGGCCTTTTTTCTGGATGCTGCACCCTCCTGGCCACATTCTTTTCCCTCTCGGTTTGAAGGAGGCCTACTGATGGGGACAGTGGCTTGTGCATCCTCTCTCTCATCCTCTGGACTAAAATAAAAGGGAGGAAAATATACAGATATAAATGTCTGAATTTATTTTATTTCCTTTATTGCTTTTATTTCTCCAGTGTCATCCTATCTATTTTCTAAACACAGTCTCAACTTTTGATTTGATTCACACTTTATCCCTCTGCTAACATTACTAGTTGATGGAATCAGTAACTGAATTGTAATGCAATGAATATAATAACATTAGACCTCATAACAAACAACCAAAGAGGGCAAGCGGAATGAGGCAATAAATGAAAGGTATTGCTTGACGTTTTTTTTACTGAAATAAATAGTAGCCTCTATTGATAGTGAATCTTGAGCTCAGGACTTCACTTTATGACACAATTACGGCAAATGGCCATCCATTATAAAAACTCTTAGGACGAATTATTTTCTGCGTTATACAAAAATAACAACCGATAAATGCAACACAAACAATAAGATATAAGCAAAGTTACTCACTTTTTATCTTCGAAGGGATCAATCCCGTGATCATACTCCTCTTCATCACGCCAGCTGTCAGCTTCAGAATCTGAGGAATCCACTGCTGCATCGCTAAGCGGTCCGCCAGACAAAATAAATGCTATGGCTTCTTCCGTAGTGTAACGCCGTTTTGACATGTTGGTTTGAATTTGTCTTGCGGTGTGTGTATATGTATGTATGTGTATGTGTGTGACTGTATCTAGATATCTCGTGTTGTATTTATTTCTCTTACGCTGGCAAAATTACTCTTCTTCAGTATTACTCTCTCGTCTCTCTTTGTTTATCTCCCGCCGCCAAAAACATACACAGCAACCTATGTTGATTGGTCGAGAAGATGGTAGCATGGGCAGAGGTTTGCCTGGACCTTTAAATTGTAAACCTATCCGGACACAGGGGGGTGGGACTTAGTCTAAAACCTTTGCTGTTTGGCTCAGACGGAGGGGCCGCGTGGGTCTCCTTGACGAATCAAGGCTCTAGAATGTGATGACGTTGCCCCGATCACGTCGGAGCCTCTGAATCCCGGAAAAGGACATAGTGATACCCATGAGTGATACCAGCGAAAAGCCTAGAATCGCCGCTTTACCTCACTTTTTAAATCAGATGGATAGGATTAGCGGTTACAAAGTTATTAAGCATTTTAGAACGCTACCCCTTTGAAGCCGCGGGCGGCTCGCTCGGTCTTTAAGGGTTAAATGTACCCTATAAGACTTCAATAGAGGTAGAAATGCACTTAAAATAGAAAATGTGCAAAAACCAGCTTAATTGAACTTTACACCTTTCAAAATATACTCAAAAATAAGACTTCAGAACTTCAATGAAATAACTTTCACTTATTATTCCCAAAAACACACTTTGAATTAGAAATTGGAAATAAAAACACTTATGTTCCCTTTAACTTTACGCCTTAATTAACAAGCCTTAATAAAATGACATGAGCAAATAAGTCAAAACGCTAACCACATACACTACTATAGTTGGCACTCACGGTAATAATGGTTTAGCAAACCTTTACAGAAGCCCTTTACTCAGATCACTCTTGATTTCTTAGTGTCCAAGTTCTTTATGGCTCTGTCTTGAAGCGTTGCTCTTTTAAGAACTGCGCGCGTCGTCCACTTCTGTGTGTGCATGCGTAGTTTCTCCTCCTCCGGCGGCCATTTGAAGACAGCCTCGTGCTCAGTCCGTGATCCTCTGAAGTTGCCGCTTCGTCAATTAAGACACACTCGCGTCGATGGACAGTCGAGTTTTCACTGTAATTCCCTCGAAGCACAGGCAGACACAAGTGGCTTTCTCATAACGGGTTTATTCCTCCGAATCCACCGTGAAAACTACACAAACAAACAGTATAAATGACAAACATAGTTTCGTGTTAGACACACAATAACATGCACAGCATGTGAGATAATAAACATAAAAGTAATACAAACACAACAACATACCTCGTTGGGCTGCATGCTCTGTAAACAGAGGGAAGTATTCTTCAGTTCTCTTCACAACTTATAGGCTATGTATAAGAATAAAAAACTAACGGAGCTTTAAGTATCCGTGCATCTAACTCTGAGGGTGCTTCTCATGTTCTCGCTCTCTAACTCACGCGCGAACAGCATAACGAGACGTGAGCTTGGACTTCAAAATAAAAGACGAAATATTGCACGCATGAAACATTACAACAATAATTATTATTACACTTAGAAAATACACATTACAGTTAAATTATGAACATGTAAAGGCTGCACTTACAACATGGGCACTGGTTATATTTTATATATTTTTATAGTTTTTTCAGCAGAAATTAGTAATAGTAAAATACTCCACTTTCTTTAAAGGCAACTATTATGCAAAATCCACTTTTTCATGTCTTTTCTACATAAACATGTGTCCCCTCTGTGTAAAGAGATTCTGAAAGTTTCAGGAAAAAAAGATTCGCTCACTTTTTGTCCTGATCCATTTATATAAAAACCTGTCTGAAAATGAGCTGATCAGATTTTGGCCACTTTATGATGTCCTAACGATTTGTTGGCTTGTGTAACCATTAGCCAATCAGCAACCAAGGTAACAACCCCTACCTTATCACCTGAATCTCCTCCTAGAGCACCATTGTGTTATTTTTAACCAAATATCTCTCAGAGGGGCGTGGCTCCTTATTTTCATCTAAAGTAACAGACAGAATCAGCACTTTTGAAATGGGGCTGAAACAGAGGGGATTATGGGATGCTACAATTCATGATCTGTTTGGTATTTCGAGCCAAACACTTCAGAGACATGTTTGTATATATCTGAGACCTATAATATATTGATGAAAAACAGTATAATAGGGGACCTTTAAAGTCAACTCCTTCACTTCTGGTCAGTAATCACAATAAGCTGTTATTTGCTCATCAACACCTGTTGTTTGCTGTGAGAGCAGGCTGTGTGCTGATGTGTTGGATTAAAATGCATCGAAGACTTCTACATTGGCTGGTGCAACCTTGTGTACTGTAATTATGACAACACAGTCAGATCTACAACATCTGCATCAGAAGAAGCTGTCTATTCAAAGCATTTCACATGAATAGTCATTTATTTTACCCCAAAGTTTTGTTTTTATGCAACATCTTTTATATCGCTATATGAAAGGGGTCATCCTAAAAGATTATACACATAATGAAAACATATTTATGAAGATAATATTACCTCTCTGATAATCGACCCCAATAAATACTACACACCGGCCCATTTAATAAGGCTATTTTCCAGTGCATGGCTGAAGAAAAATAGCTAGTTAGAGATATACGACAAAGTGGCCATCTAGGGACACAGACATTTTTACGGTCTATTAATCTATGAATAATTAAAGGCTCTCAGAAACTCCAGAGGAGATTATGAAACGGTCTTTCAATAAAGTAAATTGTTTAGTGGTATCCACGTGCAGCACACACACACACACACACACACACACACACACACACACACACACACACACACACACACACACACACACACACACACACACACACACAGAGAGAGAGTCTCTATTGTCAGGAGACTGTAAACTCAAAAAAAGAAATACCTGCACTCAATGTTACAAAAAAACAGAACAAAATAGGTCATACAAAGAGGCTCCATTACTCCTGATATGTGTATAATTTAATTAGAAGCGACAAAAACATGCACGGTCCAGATTCCTTTCACTTGTTATTAATACTCCAAAGTGACAAGAGATCACTTTCCTTCAGCTGGGGAAGAGAATTTTTGTCCTTTTTCTGTCACAATCATAATGCAGCAGGATTGATGACACCGTTTCCAGTTTTGTGAGCAGTGAAGAGATGTCCAAACAACAGCTGTTATGGCTGCCTTGCTTGCTTTGAGATTTGAAATGCTCACTCGCAGCGCTGGTGACAGTAAACAAGTGCTTCTGCGAGCAGATGATAAAAACAAATAGTTTCCAATCTCATCAAAGGCCAGAAATGGATTCAGAGCAGAGCTACTGTCAGCGCCAACAGTCTCGCAAATACAAATATTTTTGCATTTTTCTTCACATTAATGGGTTTTCTGCTGTTGTAGAAAAACTCTCCACTGTGACAACAGACTTATATTTGGTTCTGCTGGTTCAAATATAGGTTATAGATGAGAATGTGAGGGTGCTAATGATTGTTATCATTATTCTGAATAACAAATCAGCCTGATAAGAAGGAATGGAAAAAAAACAACAAAACTAAAACCTGATAACTGACTAAAGCCTCACAATGAAAGTGAATGAGTTTTGATTGAAAGATGCTCAGAAAAGTGACATAGCAAATCTTAAAAGTAACTCAAACATTTATTGTTTTATCAGCAAATGTTTTTAAATTGATGCATGGAAACAGAGAAGAAAGGGATGCAATAAGTGTCCTGTCTCCTGTAATGAGATGAAAAGCCTAACAGCAGTATTGGTCAGCTGGAAGGAGGGGGATTGATTGTGGATAAACCCAGAATAAAAGGATTGCTGTTGTCCAAATGAGATTAAGGTAAGTGATCATAACTACAAAAAAGGAAAAACTTTATTCAGGTTATAATCCTTAAAAATATAACATGAATCTTGTCTCTTTTTTCAAACTAAATTTGATTATTTCCCCCTGATGTTGGATGTTTCTTTCATGGAAGAACAACATGGCTATGAGTGAGAACTGATGGAGAGCCAGGTATGTTTCAAATTGCACTGTGCTGGTTTTCCTCTTCAGACCAAAGTGGCCATTTAATCAGATTAAATCCAATAAAGTTCTCTCAGCCAGGGTTTAGAGTAATCCAATATGAGACCAATCTCTTCAAAAGGATTGCGTAATATGATAATGTACTTTCAACTCTAAAGAAATTGGTAAACTGATTGTTATATACACAGATACTGTATCTATCTCTTCAATATTTCTGGTGTTATATGATTGCAACGTCACAAGTCAATAAACGGGAAAGATTTGTTAAAAAAATGTGATTACCAGATGAACTAAAAGCATGAACGATGGCTCTTTGCTAATATCAGTCAGAGCCACTTGAACAACAGCAGGCACACATGAATGGAAAGAGACTAATGATGTTGGTGTGAACAATAAAATGTCACTAAGAAGAGCTCATAGTGGATATGTTGTGTTTGTGTTCAAGCTTTCTAAAAGCAAGTTGAGGATTGACATGAAAGGGGGGGGATGCCTGGCGGAAGAAAAACAAATGCAACTTGCTGACTCTCCAGCTATTCAGTAAAATATAATAATAATACCTTACATTTATTATAGCGCTTTTCCAGATGCTTTACAAATACACATTACACTTTTTTTTTTTTATACATGCAATGGTCACTGTGGACAATACCCACAGTAGCAAGTTCAGGTGAAGTGTCTTGCCCAAGGACACAACGGCTTTACAGACGCAGCAGCGGCGGGTTTCACCCCTTGATCTGATGATCATTGCACAGCGCACTGCGCCACACCGTCCATCTTCACACCTCGAAGTCATCGAGGCGCTTTTACAAGTACACATTGATATCATACATGTACTGTGGACAATACCCACAGGAGCAAATCCGGGTGAAGTGTCTTGCCCAAGGACACAACGGCCGGAGCGGGTTTCGAACTGGAGTTCCCCAGCACACCCCTTGATCTGATGATCAGATGCACAGACCACTGCGTCACCCGTCCCTATACAGTGCATTGTGTTGTCTGTGAATGACTGTTTGGCAAATAAAACAAATATGTTTGTTCAAGCATAGCACATAAAACATGTAAATCATATAGAACATTTTCTCATATTGATATATATATATATACAGTTGCAAGAAAAAGTATGTGAACCCTTTGGATTCTCCACACATAGCGTTGTGTGTTCCTTCCAAACAACTCAACTTTGGTTTCATCTGTCCACAGAATATTTTGCCAGTAGTGCTGTGGAACATCCAGGTGCTCTTTTGCAAACTTCAAACGTGCAGCAATGTTTTTTCTGGACAGCAGTGGCTTCCTCCGTGGTGTCCTCCCATGAACTCCATTCTTGTTCAGTGTTTTACGTATCGTAGATTCGTCAACAGAGATGTTAACATGTGCCAGAGATTTCTCTAGCTGACACTCTAGGATTCTTCTTCACCTCATTGAGCATTCTGCGCTGTGCTCTTGCAGTCATCTTTACAGGACGGCCACTCCTAGGGAGAGTAGCAACAGTGCTGAACTTTCTCCATTTATAGACAATGTGTCTTACCGTGGACTGATGAACATCAAGGCTTTCAGAGATACTTTTGTAACCCTTTCCAGCTTTATGCAAGTCAACAATTCTTAATCGTAGGTCTTCTGAGAGCTCTTTTGTGCGAGGCATGGTTCACATCTGGCAATGCTTCTTAAGAATAGCACATTCAAAACTGGTGTGTATTTTTTATTGGGCAGGGCAGCTTTAACCAACACCTCCAATCTCGTCTCATTGATTGGACTCCAGGTTGGCTGACTCCTGACTCCAATTAGCTCTTGAAGAAGTCTTTAGCCTAGGGGTTCACATACTTTGTCCACCCTGCATTGTGAATGTTTACATGGTGTGTTCAATAAAAACATGAAAACATATAATTGTTTGTGTGGTATTAGTTTAAGCAGACTGTGTTTGTCTATTGTTGTGACTTAATGAAGATCAGAACACATGTTATGACCAACTTATGCAGAAATCCAGGTAATTCCAAAGGGTTCACATACTTTTTCTTGCAACTGTATATATATATAAAAAAAAAAAAAAGTAGGAAAAAGATATCAAATAAATTGGACTTGAGAAAATGTAAAAACTTGCCATTCCTATTTTTTTTTTTTTACATTTACCAGCAGTCGTTGGACTCAAACTAATGAGCAAAGTAAAAAAAAGAAAAAAGGGCCACAAGACTTTTTCAAAGTTCTTGTGCACCCGAGAGTATTGATGCAGAGGACGACAAACAAGGGTAGATTACTACCATAGGACATATAAATGGATTTTATTTAAAGTCATCTCAGAATGTTGTCAAACAGCCACTACTGACATTTGCAGTTGTACAATATTTCCTCCCAACTGTATTCATGGAGACAATCATCCTTATCATCTCATCATCATTGTTGATTAAAAAAAACCACAAGTCAAACACAACTCTAAACGTTTAATCACTTTAACACAAAAGCATTTCAAGTGTAAACTTCTCACAAATGTATTCATGGGAAACTTTGGAGGGAAACAAGTTACTGCAGACACTGTTTCATTTTTGTTCAGCATTATGGGCCAATTAGTTCCTTGCATTTATCACGTACTTGGTTCAGCAGAAAATGTTGAACATACACACACAGAACTACACACTGTGTGGAATGAATGACAAGCATGCAGTTGGTGGTGTCAGCATGGAGGCACACACACACCAGCACACACCTCAGTTCCTACAGGATTAGCATATCATTTCACAGAATAAAGTGGAGCCCCTGTAGGAAAAGACATGGAAGAAGAAGAAGAAGCAGCAGGTTTCTGATGAGGAGAAACATTTCCCTAAAAACTTGAAGATTGACATCTCCTGATGGAGCGAATAATTCAGCTGTGATTGGTTCAAATGTAACCGTGTGTTAAGAGGCATCTTTGTTATTAAAATGTTTTGAATGACAGAATGGTGGTTTGGCGGTTCACACACCCTGAAGAAAAATACAACCTTTAAAGACCAAGTTGGCTGATAAAGGTTACACCAGGGATGTCTTCTGGCGGAAACTGGCTTATGTGGTTTAGTTATGGATAGAGAGAATGGATGTTTGGGAAACTGGAGCTCCCAGAGACTCCCAAGGGAGCTAATGTTCACACCTCCAAAAGCCCAGCTCTCCATTATGTGTATCTGTCTGATGATGGTTGGTTGAGCAGAGATGGATATCTACGAGCACCGAGGTTGGACCTGCTTCCAAATATGAATTAATAAAGGCACCGAAAGCAACAGCAGACGGTTTCATTTATTTGCCTGACAAAAGTTTGACAAGAGTTTTATTTTTCTGGTTGCTTCTTCATTTTCTTCCTTAATGTGATGTGTAGTGGGCTTTA
Source organism: Gymnodraco acuticeps (assembly GCF_902827175.1). NCBI lineage: Eukaryota > Metazoa > Chordata > Actinopteri > Perciformes > Bathydraconidae > Gymnodraco > Gymnodraco acuticeps. The sequence continues at coordinate 702,998 of NW_022990940.1, forward strand.
TTTTACACACAATAAAACAAATACGGCATTGATGGATCACATTTGAGCCGGACTTGGTTTCCTGTATTCAAACATTGTGTGAAGAACAAAAGAGGTCATACAATGTGTTGATTCAGATGAACTATTAAGGGGGTGCAAAGATTGTAGACGTCACCTCTCAACATTGTGTCTCAAGTTAATAATCAGAGGCCATAACTAAGTTTATTGACTTATAACCAGATTATTTCTGAATTGTGGATTCTCTATACATAATGGAACAGCTTAACATCATGCATGATTACGCAGGGAATATGAACCTAGTTTAGCACAAAGACTGTAGAACAGGGGGAAACAAACAGCTCCATAAAACAAACTGACATGTTTGACAGGAAGCCACTGCACCGAGCTGCTGAGCCGCGAAGAAATACCCAAGTAGAAACACTTACATTGTTATCACTAAATCAATGCTTAAATTACTGAATCTAATACCTTTATTTTCCACAACCCCTACATTAACATACCGTAGCAGTGGTTCTGAAATAACTCAGCAAGTAAAATGTGTGTTTTTCCAAAAATGTTCAAAAATATGTTAAAGCCTGACACAGAATCACCATGCCTGATTATCAGGGATGTGTGATGAAAGAACGTAATATTTAAAAAAAGGAACATTTGAACTTCAACTCCATCCAACCGCACACAATTCAAACATCACACATTTGTGATTGCTGAGAAATAACACTCTTCACTCACAGTGTGCAAATAATGGAGAAATCTGAAAACTCTTCACAGCAGAATTGAGCCAACTCGGCATGATTTGCATTCCTGCTGAAGTGCTGACTGAAGATTCATCTCCGGAGAACGCAGTAATCTGCATGTGTAATTAGTGCAGATACACACAAGCACGTGCACACCTGATAGGAAAGCTGATTTCATTGCTTGTTAGAGAAATCATATAAGTAAGCAGGTGTCAAAGTGAGGAGGGTGGCTTTAATGTGGCAGATGGTGAGAGGAACCATAAAACTTCACAAATGCAAATGAGCATCTAATCTGGCTACAGTATGCTGTAGTCGTGCATATCCAGAGCAAAATAATTCTAAAATAATATCAATTGAATTCCCTTTTTCTAAAAATGTTTAATTGTATAAATAGAAAACTCTAAAAGGTGTTGCCAGATAGTTTTTTTCGGTCAGTAGAACTGCCATTATTTTTAGAGAGTGGTGAACTGGAGCTGAGATCTAACGGCAGCCACTCTGGTTCCAGCGGTGTTGTGTTGTGTTGAAGTGAGCAGCAGGGATTTCTGCCACCATCGTGTAACTCCGGAGGGCTTTTTCCACTCAGAACTGGCTGACCGTGTAGATATGTGAGCTCTGTTTGGCCTCGTGTAGCCTTCTAAAAGCAACAACATGTACAGGATTAACACCCTGGACTCAACAAGCTCAACTGGATAATCTTTTACTACGTTGGAGACAAGGATTTGAACAAAACAGCTCGTCTTGCTGCTATTTTGATATGCATTCTGGTAAATACTATTATTTGCTTCTTTACCAATGATTACATGAGAAGATACAACTTAGATTTGTACAATGTGTAACCACCAGGTTAGCTTATAGTGTAGCTCGAGGCTAACCACAGGTAGAAAAGAGTTAGCCTGGCTTAGTCCAGATGTTACAAACTCCACCTAGCAGCACCTCTAAATTCTAAAAGTCACTTATCAACACGTTACAACTTGTTCAAGTTGTACAGAGAAATTAGGATATTCAAGTAAAGAGAGACTTTTTACTTGTTTTCCATGATATATGACACATTGAAGAAATGCACTCTTGACAACGTACAACAACCACACATGCAGCTTTTAAATGGATAACAAACTGAAATAAGTTAAATTATTAAACACTATCAGTGCATTTCTGTGCCTTGTGGTATGACATGTGTTAAGAATGGCGTTGGAACAAGATGGAGACACAATAGTTTAAAAGGTTTCTCAAAATACAAAACTGCAACATAAAAAATGCCGACAGGTTGTTAAGGTGCACTCCTTTTGGAAGGCCACAGGCTGAAATGTGGAGGAGTTAAATAACTGACATTTTCAGGAGAGAATAGGAGACAAAGTGATTAAAACACTTAGCAGCCTTTGTCTGGGAGTTAAGTGTTTGTTAGAGGAAGAGAAGAGAGTTGAGTAGAGGGGAGGCGCAGCAGTCAAGGCCTCTGCCAGCTGGTTCTCACGTGGGATGGCTGTAATTAATTTGGACACTGGGCTGCTCGGTGTCATAAGCAATAATGTGTGTGTGTGTGTGAGTGAATGTGTGTGTGTGTGTGTGTGAGTGAATGTGTGTGTGTGTGTGTGTGTGTGTGTGTGTGTGTGTGTGTGTGTGTGTGTGTGTGTGTGTGTGTGTGTGTGTGTGTGTGTGTGTGTGTGTGTGTGTGTGTGTGTGTGTGTGTGTGTGTGTGTGTGTGTGTGTGTGTGTGTGTGTGTGTGTGTGTGTGTGTGTGTGTGTGTGTGTGCTTGCGCAGAGGCTTTTTTTAGTGATGACATGCCCCCGCCCTCCTACTGTATGTTGCCCTTGAGGTGGCTATTTGCATTAGTGTCAGTGCGGGGCACATAAGGTAGCTGACACACACTCACACTTAAATGTCAAGATACAGTAGGCAAGTTATACACATTTAAGACCATTTTAAAAGTGATATTGTACAATAAAAATACAATATTTAGTCAGATAAAGTCTGAAATAGATTAAGCTGCAATTGGTTTGTGAAAGTTGTCATTCTGCAGACCTGCAGTTTGAATATTAAACATTGCTATTAAAAATACATTCATGCCATTTCAGGTCCGTAGGGGGGCTGGAGGGCTGCAGCCTATCCAGGAATATATTGAATATAAAGTAACGAATTGTCCTGTATAACCCACCACCCCCTCACCAAGCTAACATAAATAAACAATTATGAGTTTGTGTGAGTGATTGTTTGACAAGCAGTTCACCTGACCTGCATGACTTTAGACTGTGGATACAGAGAGGACAGAGCATCAACCTAAAGGTTATGTTTCCATACTGCACATCTCAGACCAGGGTAAAATACTTACTAAAGAAGTAAGGACTTGCATGTGACCAGTCTGCAGCATGCAAGCTCTGATCATTTCTAGAAGTAGATTATCTTGCTAATTGATGAGAATAAAACTTAACCAACAGATCCACCTGATGTGCAAAAGCAGACACATCCGTCATGCAAAAGTTAATTATTTATTGATTTAGTTTTGTAAACACTGACATGCAACCACAAAGTCATCAAGTCAAACATTGTGTTTGCTTATTTATGCATCAAGAGTTTATGGAGTAACATTGATAGAAATCTGGAGTCGTGTTTGTGGCCACATGATACATGCAGTATTGATATTTGCTCTGCTTTGGTCTCCACCAAGCCCTGAGGAAAATAGCTTATGTGGCTTTTTTCGCTGCTTTACTCTGCTCCATGCTCACCAGCTAACTTTGAAAAGAGGTGAGGGGCGTGAAACCAAAATCCGTGAGCTAAAAGACGTCAAACCATTTTGAGAGATACTATTCAGTTAGGTGATAATTCTGGATGTTCTCACGAGCACCTTTAATAGTCCAGTTTGATTCATTGTTATTATATAAAAAATACTCATTAGTGCCGCTTTAACTCCTGCAAGAATTGATGGCTGGTTGCATCTATCTCTTATTAAATGTCATGTAGTGTTGATGACCATCCTCACAAGGATATATAAAAGGGCAATGAGTGCAGCCAAGTGTAGCAGCAGTGTAAACCAACATCAGCTAAGCACTTTAGATGTAATTCCAATATAGCAAGCTGCCACATAAACCCAGTGCTTTGAGTTAAAATTCATCTCTAATGCTTGCCTGAATATAAAAGGTAACTCGGCCGAGGAAAAGAATCCTGTACAAAATTATTTAGCAATCCAGGGAATAGATGCAAAACCATTGTATGGATTTATTCCATTCATCCAGGGGGTGCACTTGCTTCTTTAATCTTTACAGTGACATTTTTCAACTGTTGGTGACAAAGATATTTCAGTGGGGACTCTCCTAGCCGACACTGCAACTGCAAATATGAATTTTACACCTTTTACACTCAGTTACTTGATGTCTGAAGTCAGTTGCATGTCATGCAGGCCATCAGAGAGAAGGAAAATCATGCAGAACATCTCTCACTGCCCCCTCTGGAGAGCACTGTCACCAAGCCTATGATGCTGAATAAGGGCAACTGCTTTTGAGTATTTCAACACACTGCGGCATGTGGTCACTACGGCACCTTGGAGTCCATTTCTAAAATATCTAAACCGTGGTCCTTTGAACTGTATTTGTATGCGTCACATATGAGCTGCGAAGAAGTCCACAAGCTGGTCCAAAACGTAGAAAATCTGCCTCCAAACCAGACATGTTATTGTAGATTTTGCCTGATGATTCAGTAACTATACGTGGAATAGGAAAGGTCATGGTCTGTGTTTTGGTTGCACATGTAATTGTTTTGATGCAGTTGGTTCTCTGTCTCTGTTAATTCACCAGCAAAAGTTGGCCTGTCACATTTAGTGCGACAGTAGTCAGTTTTCTCTGGATTTAATTAATGTGTTAGGGATAAAATGATTGTGGAATTTACCATTAAGTCCAGCAACTGCAATAATTACACACATTGTATTGGGAATTATGATTTTTCATAATACACACTACAATGAGGTCACATATTTTGGATAATAAAAGATTATATAAATGTTGGTTAAACTAATCACAGAAAGGCTATTTTCTTTCGGTGAAATCCTGCTCTGCTGTGTCAAAAGCTTTGTCCTTTTAGTTTGTCATCTTATTGTTAATCCACTTATCCTCTCAGGTGAGAATACTTCAGGATGCCCAGACTCCTCATAACGCTGCATTGTGGCCACTTCTCACTGGTAGAGTCTGACTGGGATGTGCTGACCCTGGACACACTAGGGGATTTTCACAAGATGGCTTGAATCATCCTGCTAGCTTAGTTTAAAAACACACTATACTGTATCTGGACATAATTCAGGGTTTGCAGACTTGTCCTATTTAATGTTATTGTCTGGTGATAGGAATGATTTACTCACTACTGAGACCTGGACCAAAATAGATGAAGATAATTTGTCCTATTTGAATGACCACTCAATTAGACCCAGCTATAAAAGGACACTTTAAATGAATGCTTGCATATTTCACCATGGCTGTAAAAAGAACTGCTGAACGTTATTTAAACCAAAGCCATGATGTGACTGTTTTTCTTACAGTCAATTTAAAACAAGTTTAAGACGAGGAAAATATGTGTGTTCATTCGCATTTGAAGTAATGTTCTGTCAATACAAACTGAAAATGGAGTCTCATAGTGCCAAATACTAGACCTGGCTCTGCAGCCAGCAGGCTTCATTATAGATATTCAGAGTGCCCTAATGGTCCAGAGGGGATCATGACAAGCTGTAATCGAGAGTGAGTGCTATTATTATTATTATACAGTATAACTACTGCAAATGTATAAAAAAGGCAAAGAAGCAGGGGTTGAAAAACAAAATTGAAATTAAGATAAATGAGAACAATGGATGTAGAGGGAGAGAGGAAATGTGCATGTGCCACAGTCCTCATTAGTCAACCTTGGGCCGTCTGATGAAGGACGAACCATCGACAGAGCAGCAATGTGCCTGCAGGCGGCTCAAGAGGGGAAGACACGCGGACACAAAAATACATACACTCCCTCACACACACAGCTTTAATTACATTTACAGATGTCAAAGCTCTGATCACGAAAGCAAACCCCCCCCCCGCCTCCCATCTGTCATTCACCCGTCCATCTCTCCCTGCGTCTGTCCCTTTATCCCGCCCATCCCGAGGCACAGGGACAGCTCTCAGTGCTGCGTGGTTAACGCTGTGTCGTTCAGACTGATTCTCTCTCTGTCACACACACACACACACACACACACACACACACACACACACACACACACACACACACACACTCCCACACACACATGTGAGAGAGTGACTCCAGACAGCTATTGATCTGTTTTGTAGCCGATAGGACAGTAATGAACAGCCTGTAGAACAAACGGCAGAAATATGCTCCAAATGTCCTGCAGATCAAAGCTTCCCGTCTGAAAAATTATATTCTGCAATGACTTTTTCTTTTTGTGAAAGCTTGTGTTTTTTCTGCTCTTACACTGTCAAACTGTTAGTGTTTTAATACTTTAAGTGAATATGTTTTCTGATTATTCTCCTCACCAAGGACACAATGGTTAAAGGAAATGTTTGAAAAGTAGATGATTTGAGTAAAGTTGGATTTAACCATGCACTTCTCATTCTTCTTAGTTTCCCCGTAGGATGGTTTGCTTGTGGAGGCACTGAGGCATTAACCAAAGTGATAACGAGCTGCTTTATACTCACTATCAGTGATGCCCAATTAGAGGTATGATTACCCCAGGGGGTACTTCTGCAGGTAGCAGAGCATACGTGGAAAGATTGTGGAGTAACTCAGCTGATTTGGAAATGAGAGACTATGATTTGTTTTTAGAATGAAGTATTACACATATGTGTGTTTGGGAAGAAAAAAACAATACAAAGATATGATCTCAAAGATGTTTCTCACAACAACCTGCATTGTTGATGTTGGTTCAAAGGGCAAATAGTTAAAGATAAGTACAAGCAGTCTCATTTTAAGTATGTGTATACCAGTGGCGAGCCGTGACTTTTATACCTAGGCCCTCTGACCCCCTTTCCCTCGAGAAAAAAAAGAAGAGATATTACGTCACAGCGTATACTTCTGCGGAATATCAAAACAGCGGCCCGAGGTGCAAAACGCATCAATGACAACGACCCTCTACCACACAAAACAACACCATTTATATAAACACCTATCATGACAGGGCACCCACAGCCAAATAACAATTACAAATGAATTAAGTCGGCACGGCGGCCCACATTGAAAATGACTTAGGCCTACCTTTGATGATCAAATCACTTAAACACAAAGTCCATCCTCCTGTCCTTTTGGATGAAGCACTTCATGGCGGGTCATTCAACTGATCCTTTGCCACTCCAGTTTATCATTGTAACTCAATCTTGAAAATGACTCGGTTAATAATTTCGCAACGATGTCATCACTATCACTGAAGTGAGCCATCATGAACGAACTTATGCTAATTATAAATCTATCGATCATAAATCTATCCATCATAAATCTATCGATTAGATTTATGATTCGAAAATAATAAAAGTAGGGTAGACATGTGGATATTATCCGGCTGAACAAAACATGCATTTATCTAACAGGTTCGTTTTCCACAGACCTTATTTCGAGCTATTTTCCAAAATCCTATGGAGAAATCCCACTGCTTTCTGTCGAGGGAATCCGAGCGAAGCTTACTTCCGGGTTTTAGGATGCGTCACTGCACCACTTGCATAGACCTCACAGCGGGCGGAACTTGTCATAAAGTCCGCGAAAATAATGCCCGCCCATTTAGAGGGAAGATGTGATTGGTCAATTGTACTGTCATTTGACATTACTCTCTCGTTGAGTTACTATAGCGGGCCCTCTGTGAATGTACAGAGGGACCAACAAGCTCTCCGGTCTTCACATCACTCGCAGAGACGGCATTTAACCCTTCACATTCTAACAGAAACTGAACAGGCAGATTCGAAGGATTTATTTATTTGGAAATATTATTTTAAATACAATTAAATCAAGTTATTTTGGTAAAACTAATGAAAAATGTAACAACAAAAAAAAAAAATTATTTTTTATTTTTTTATGTTTTCAAATATTATTTTTTAGAATATCTTAGGCCCTCACAGAGGGCCTAGAGGGCCCTGACGGCTCGCCACTGGTGTATACTCAAATTGTATTTAATAACCTATATTTCATATGCATGCAAAATGTTATAGAAACTCCATGTAAACTTTGGAAAGGTTGTGTTAATTAAAATACCATATCTGCATTCATGAAAAGGCTATGTTTATGTTTAAAAAGACCAGAAAATATGTCCTTATATTGAGCTAAAAGCCAGACCTAGAATCTGGTATCACTAAAGAAATATTTTCACTGCAGACAAAGACATTCCATACTAACTGCGTGTATTTTTCATACATGCTTCCTATATAAAACTGGCTCTGCATTCTTTCTGTGTAGACCCGGGGTACACTCTTCGACCATCTTGTATCTGAACAGTATATGTAATGTAATAAATATGCCTTAAAAATAGCCCTTTTGATTTATTTATTTTTAATCTGATCAAAGAATCTTCCTTCCTGCTGTAACACCTGAAAAACCAAGAGCTATTTAGAGTAAAACCTGCAAACCTGACAAAACCAACAAATAAAAGACATTCTGACATCAACAAAGGAACAAACTAAATGAAACACAATTCAATTGTCTGAAAACAATCCAACAACAAATACACATTGTCCTTAAAGGTAGGAAACCAGCTCGAGTAAGCTAGAATTTGAAAGTACACAACCGAAATAAATCTGCCCCTTCCTTCAGACTTCCTTACAGAGCCCCTCCTCCAACACACATGAACATGACCAATGAGGGCACGAGATAAGTGTGTGCACGAGATGGAAGGCTGACAGGCAGGTAGGCCATCCAGTTATCTGCCGCGGGCCGAGGCAGATAATAGGACTTGCTTTTTACAGCGCCACGGCTTCCACAGATGAAATATTTGTATATATTTATTGTCAAAGGCACCATGTGGTCTCAAAACAGCTGTCTTATGATGATGTCATAGATAATTTGGCTTCAAGAAAGGCAAGGAGAGTCAGGCTACGGTAAGGTGTTGAGGTGTGAGATTGAGGCCTGTAGTATTTTAATGGTTGGATTTTGGCTAAATCTTGCTTTTAACCAAGACTGAAGTGATTGATAGCAAATATTTCGCTACCCAGAAGTAATATGTTTAAGTGTTCAGCAAAGCAGCTTTTGTTTTAAATTAGTAAATGTTTCTGGGTTGTACTTCTTACACATCCAGCTCTTAAGGTGAGGCAATTAGTCTCTCACGGACTGTATATCAGTACAGGTGGATTGTGTGCCTGTCAGCAGAGGAGCAATTTGTTGCCCTGTCTGACCTCAGCAGGGAGCAAGTGGAGGGGCCATGTGTGAATACGCCTTTAGAAAGCACTGGTGTGTTGGCGAGGCTGCTGACTGCAATTATAGGTTTTAATGTTGTATTTGTGTTAAAATAAATAAATCTCTCAAAAAACGTATACAGCTTCTGTGTGATTTTATTAACATTAGAATTTTTTTTTTGGGGACGGGGACGCCATCTAAAATCTCGCCTAGGGCGGCAAATTGGACAGGGCCGGCCCTGGTCAAAGCATTTAATGTATTCATTGCTATCGGGATGAGCATTCCATGGAATATAACAAAAAGTGTTTCTGAAGTGAATTACCTACCCCACCTTTGAGGTTTGTCCAACTCAAAATTGTCCTTTTTAGCCCACATAGTACAACAAGATGTCTGGATATGAAAAAAGGGATTATATGCAGGGGTGCACATAACTCTTTTGCCCAGGTTCTCAAAGGAGCACCTGGAGATGTTGCTTGGTGCTCATCCTTAAAATGAAATAAACCTGACCTTTTGAGGGGTACTTGACTTTATGAACGCGGGGGGGGGGGGCATGCTAGCGAGCTCTCTCGCGAGCATACTAGCGAGCTCTCTCGCGAGCATATTACTGAGCATACTATCGAGCTCTCGTGAGCTCTCTCGTGAGCATGCTCGTGAGCTCTCTCGTGAACATGCTCGTGAGCATTCTAGTGAACTCTCTCGCGAGCATGCTAGTGAGCATGTTAGTGAGCATGCTAGTGAGCTCTCTCTCTCGTGAGCATGCTAGTGAGCTCTCTATGTTGACCGGACCTTTTTTCAAATGATCCGGTGCTCTTTTTTTGGCGGGAGGTGCGCATGCGTACCAGTTATGTGCAAATGTGCATCAAAAAATGTGCATCAAAATGCAGAAATATAAATCAGAAGCATCATCGCATTGCAAAAGATTCAAATTCACCAGAACTGGCCCTGGAACAGGTGGTCCGACCTAGATTTGATATCTAGTATGCAATCGTTACGGTCCTCACATCCCAAAGAAACCCTATTTTCTTCACATGGATGAGGCATCAGAACAACATGCTATTTTTTTTGTAGGTGGCCAGGATCATACAAAACTCCTCTGTTACCATCCAAAAGCATTTCATCTTCACCCCACCCCAAACAATTCCACTTCCTTTGTTCTCATAGGCCACACCCTCTTTCACCAGTGACCCAGAAACAGGACCTGTTTGCAAATCGTAGAGTGGCTAAAGTAATGCAGATTTTTCGAGATTGACAGGATAGAAAAGCAGAACAAGAAGTAAGATACATAAAAGGATTTGTTCAGACATTCATGAAATCTGCATTTATTTTAGACATTCACTTTTAGAGGTCACCAAACAAAATACAAACCACTTAATGTAATTCATATTTTCAACTGTCTTTTCTTCTTAGTAGTCTATATTGAACTGTTTAAACAATCTCAGAAGGGAAAATCCCAGTGGTTTGAATTGGTAACATATATTGGATGTGGTTACCTTTCAGGGGGTCAAAGGGTCTTTAACTATTAGATTCACAGAAATCAGTTAAACTCTCCAGGCTACTCACCGACCCTGAGCATTTCACTTTAGCTCCATGAACCAATCTTCAGACATTTCCATGGATGACCTGACGTGCTGATGAGCTCCAAATGACTCTAACTGAAATGAAATAACATGATAAGGACTGACCTTGCTTCTCTTCTTTTTACTGAGAAAAAAAGAACATCTACTTCTTTTTGTCTCACTCTTCCGTCCGTTCTCCTCTCTCCTCAGAGCTGTTTCACCATTAAGGTAATGGAGCAAAGTCTGAGTGTGACAGAGGTACAGAGAGTGTGCCCTAAATGCCCCGGCTACCTCCTCTGAATTCAGAAAGGAAACCATCAATCTTAATGTCCAGCAGCAGTGACACCACAGTATGTATTTGTGGATGTGTGTGTGTGAGTCCTGAAGGGACTTTCTGCTATAGAGGGGAGATAAAGGGATGTAATGGAGATGAGGCCTAAACTTTTTTCTTTTTCTCTTTCTTCATCCCTCCTTCATACTACCTCTCTTAGACTTTCTTCACAGTCTCTTCCTTTCAGACAGGCCTAAAACGTTTCCGATTCTGACTGACAGAAAACATTAATTATGCGCCCTGGGCCGCAGCTCAACGTAATTCTTAGATATTCCTCCAGGAAGCGCCGCAGCCAAAGATCGGCTTTAAGAGTAAGGGAGCGAGAATACATTTTATTTTCCAACCTCACTTCATGGGAAAACTGAATCCAAGCTGAAATAAAAAAAATATTAATTCTGCCCGTCTGCTCTCTCCTACTTGACGATAACAAGCTCTTAATCCACTTAGCAGGTTGTTGTTTTTTGTCAGTTCAAAACCCCACCAGGATTTTTTCACTTGTCAGGGATCATTCAAGCAGCCCTTAACAACATGCATAATCTAAAATGTAAAAAACATGCCTCTTATCCAAAGTGTCTACCCTAGTGATGAGGAGAAAATAAACTGTGAAAAACAGACTCAGACACAGAAACACACACATAAGTGCATGAATAAATGTACACACAAACACACACACAAAGCGCTTTAGAAGCTTGTTTGATAAACAGGGATTTGCCTTCTGGATTTATCATAAGAGCCCTGTAATAAGGAAACAGAGCGGGAGAGTAACAAATAGTAAACTATGAGCAGCACTGAGCTCCAGGTGAGAAGAAGCGAAGTGTTGGAAAAAACTAATTATAATTTCAAATAGTGCTTCCATTTATCCCCCCTCTTTCCTCCTCCTTCCTCTTCTAGCTTATTCTCAAACATCAACCCTCTCCTCCTCTTCTCTCACTCTCCAGCCTGCAGTCAAACTCATACCTCCGTGTTGCAAGGGAGGGATCTGAGGCTGGAAGAGTTGATGTAACACTCATGAGCCAAATGGGACAGACATTTTGGCACCATGTCAATCACTTACAGCAGATCCAAAACTGGCACTGAGCCTTTTTACGTCTATTTCACAGAGAAGTGATAATAAGATGTGACATATTTTGCATTTTGATTAAATCTGAAGTGCTGAATGTGTAATGTCCACACATGCACAACAAGCTGCTCTTTTAATCACAGTGTGAGTGATTGAATATGTAAGTGTATTTCAGAGGGTTGCCATACGTTACATCACTCATCAGTGTACTCTAGACATTCAATCATAAATGTTTTAAACCAGCATATTCTTTAATTAAAATTCAGGCGCATTGAAAATGACTACAATTAGACTGTTACATATTTAAATCTTAAGTCAGAGATCACAAAAAGTTATTACAATTCATCCTGAGGGGGAAATGAATGGCGATATAAAATGTAATTAAAATCCATCCAATAGTGTTCAAGACATTTAGATTTAAATACCAAATAAAACCTCATGGTGACAACATGGTTAAGCAACATGCCAACATTACTTATACTGTCATCTGAGTTTTTCACTTGATATGTATTGAAATATTATATTTTAACTGTAGGATGTAGCCTACTACTTTATTGACCTGTACTTTAATTTGTTTTACTTTTTTGTGTGAGAGAGATTATGCAATGTTTTTACTGTTTGTTAGTTTGTATGTACCAGGACTGCAGATGGAAATTAGCTATTAGCTCAAATCTGGCATAAATCATCTCTTTTCTTTTCTGAGATTAAAGGTGGGGTAGGTAATTTTGGAGAAACCAACCGGAAAAAATCTGCCACTTCCTTACAGAGCCTCTCCTCCAACACACACGAACGCGCACATGACCAATGAGGGCACGAGATAAGTTTGTGCACAGATGGAAGGCTGACAGGCAGGTAGGCCATCCAGTTACTTTAGCCGGGCCGGCTAAAATGTCGTGCTTTTTATAGTACTACGACTTCCACAGATGACATTTTGTATGCATGGTCCTTGTTCAAATAAATACATACATTCAACTAGAGAGAAAGTCAGGGGATCACCAAAATGTTGCGTTCGTCAACATTCGTGTAGAAATTGAAAAAAGTTTAAATAAGCAATTGAGAATATAACCTCAGTAGGAAAGTGTTCACTGAAATTAAGTAAACAGTAAGGTCGTTTTTTCATACACTTCTATTTCTATACAAGCAGACCCTTTTTGCAACCAGAGGAGACGCCTCCTGCTGGTCACTAGAAATAAGACGAGTTTAAGGTACTTCCGCATTGGCTTCCACATCCCTGGGTCTTTACGAGTAAGTGGATCTTGGCTTGATCGTTAATATCTTGACTAAACTGGATCTGTTACAGTGGAACAGATGTGGTTTATGTTATGCCACTGGGAGCTGTGTGCTATTTATGCAACACACTCAAGCAAAACATTACCTGCAAGAGTATAGAGACAGGGAACTGAGGAAACAGATTTATGGGATCCACACAGTTCATAAAGTATGTATAGCTTAAGATGGATTTACTTAATAACCTCTGAACCTGTGGTTACTTGTTCCACTTTTTAGGTGTATTCTGAATTTTAAAGCAGGTGTACAGTAGAAGTTCATCTGAGTGCAGTGCATTGAAAAGCAGTATTATACCAACAAGGTCAGGCCGGACCAATGATAATCATTTTAGAGTGCTTATCAAACGCCATTACACACACCATATATTATTTTATATGATCTGTGAATGGACTTCAGGGAGGAGGATGTCCACTTTGTCCTTGGTTTAATGACAGTGTAAGTTGATAGAGTCGCTGCTACAGACACCGTAATGTGCCTGATGTATCGCATTCCTCTCTCTCGCTCTGCACACAGCAGCAGCAGCAAGTATGCTAGTAAGGTCATCACCATTATTTCACTGCAGGTGTTCAATGCGAGGAAAAGACCCAGGGACCTTGAATAGATGTCGTTTGAGAGTAAATAATATTCAAGCTCTTCATATCACTCAACACTTCTACAAACCTTCAGGATGTAATAAGCAGCATCAGGAGGCATGGAAATGGGCCATTTTGACAACAGTTATTGCCAACAATATTTTGAGCATACATTTGTGTGTTCAGCAATACCCAATATCTTAATATACCGTCGGTCTTCCACATTTGCATGGAGCAGTAACATCCCCTCATGTCCTAACACGGTTGACCTCTATTAAGAGAAATAGAATAAATCAGTAGACATTCGTGTAGAAATTCAGCATTCACTATACATATATCTGAGCAACTGCATTGAGATGGAAAGATAACAGCGCTGCTTTCTAACTTATCTGCAGAGAATATGATCTCACACACACACACACACACACACACACACACACACACACACACACACACACACACACACACACACACACACACACACACACACACACACACACACACACACACACACACACACACACACACACACACACACACACACACACACACACACACACACACACACACACACACACACACACACACACACAATAACGTGTGGTAATCAAATAATGTAGTCAATAATGTCTATTCTTGATGAGGAGAAGTTCCTTGCATTGAGGAGATGCATGGAACAACAACATGGATTAAGGAAAAAATTATGTATTGTCTAGCACATAATGATAGAAAATGATCGTAGGTCAGTTAAAGAACAACGTAAAAAACATACAAATAAAATTACAAAAACAATAAATAACAGCATTAAGAAGTACTGACAGTATTTGTCCTGGTTTCAAATGGATGTTCCAGTGTAAAATAAAGAGTTCAGCAAGTCCTTTTGGCCATGGTGCTTTCAAAGGGCTGTCTGATGAGAGGAGCTGAGAGGAGTGGTGAAAGGGTCATTACATAATGATGAAGTCCGTCTTTCTTTTTATGCCTGACTGTAAAGGTCTAAGAGGTTTGAATGGAGCTGCTCATTTTGGTTGCATGCTTTGAGTTGTTCTTTTTTTCATCATGTCTGTGAGGAAGTTATACCAGCATGAAATGTAATGATCGATGATTGACAGCTATACTGCTGTTAAAATGTCCTGTCAGGCTTTAAAACCTTTCAGTCTCCTCAGGAAAAAAGAACGCTATATAGTTTCAATGTTGTAAATGTGGATCAAAGCAATACTCAAATTCAATTTTGTAATATGGGATGAAATTATATCTATATCTATAAATGAAGATATTAGAGAAGAAGGTGATGGGGTTGGTGCAGATATATAACGTATAACTAAGGCTACAAAAAAAAGACAACTCCCATCTTTGGAGTAGATCCTCCTGGAACATTATGCTCCTATGAGCAGCATTTCAACATCATACAAGACATGTTCCCATCCACCATATCTATGGACTTCCTACATTTTTTCATTAAAGTTCAATTTAAAAGAAGACAAAATGCAAGAGAACAAAAAGCAGCCCTTTTTATGGAAAATGTTGGAGATCCAATCTATATTGCATGGACGTCACTTAGGACATCATTTACACCACAGGAGGACAGAGACTTTGTGGTAGCAATTATAACTGAAGTTAAGGTGAAAAAATGATGTTTGTGTAGATTTGATCTATTAAACCTGGTCAAACTAATTGAGATAAAATACGATGGGGATTTGGACAAGAAGGCGGAAAAGCCATATGTCGTGCACATAATGAAATACAAAACAAATCATACAAAAGGTCTGAGGAGTCAAAACGTATGTCTAGTCTACACATCGGATTTAAGGTGGTAATAAAAAGACAACAAGACATGACAAAATCATGTTAGCTCGCTTGAGTTTTTTGGAGGGATTCTGTCTTCATCTCCGAAACAAAAACCTGCCAGTAAACCAGATTTAACTTATTCTGGTCAGTTTAACTTTAAAAAAACATTAAATATGTATTTTAATCTTGGACGAAAGGCTTGCAAAGTCAGTAGGATTCATCCTCTGGGGAACATGAATGTCTACACCAAATTAAAAGGTGACCACCTGGACCTTACAGATCTTCTGACAGACTCACCATCCTAAAGTCATCACTCTCATTGCTCAAAAACACAAGTGACATGATGTTTCAGCTGTGAGACAAATGTTTACTTGTGACTGAATTGTCTCCAGGCAATATTTCAAAACAAAGTTGCACACAGAGAAGCGACAGCGGCTGTATGTGTGTGACTCCTGGAGGGACGTATTAATCTGCTGCGAGGTGGAGAGTGTAAATGTAACATGCCTGTGTCGATTTGGAGGAACACGGTGACTTGAACAGATAACTCTCAGTCTGGCAGTGTCACAGCCACTTGGGGCTTTCTGTCGCCTCTGATTTTCCACTCTGCATTCTGCATGCATGTGCATGTGCATGTGCATGTGCATGTGCAGGAGAAAGGGGTTGATTAATAATGTACTGTAGATTCAAATGAACTTTCGAAAGCGAGGAGAAACAGGAAGCAAATGTCAGGTCTCACCAACATTCACACCTCTCTCACTACTTATCGTCCCATATTCATGCATACTCTCTACTGTGAAAATAATAGGGCTGTCCCGAATACCATTTTTCGGGCTCCGGATATTCGGTAGTAATCAGCAGTGAATATTCGAATATTCGGTGAGAGATTATTATTATTTTTTTAATAAATTTTTTATTTATTTTTTTTGTTCATAACACGCTCCGAATCCGAGACACCTGACAACACGCTGTTAAGCAGAAGCGCAGAAAGAGCATACTATTACGATTTATATTTATTTATTGTCTCAGTACTCGCATACATTAAAACTAAATGTGTCCTCTGCATTTAACCCAGCCGCAGCGCCCGGGGACCAAATCTGGTTCCAAATTCCGTCTATAACGTTTTACAACCTGAAGATACAAAACACATATTTCTGTTATAACAACAATACTTTTAATAACATAGCCGTAACAATAGGCCTAACAGTGTAATACTTGTTACCGATACAGTAAACAGTATTTAAATAAATGAAGAACGAAAAATAAATGAACGAACTGTATGCCAATAATTACCTTAGCCCCAGATGTTCCCACATTGCTCCTATTATTTTCACTATTTGGATAAAATTGAAAAACTAATATAAAAAAACAATTCGGTTGCTTGCTTGCAACTATTTTCCAAGCAAAGTAAGTGCACGATTTTATCATGTGTAACGTTACTGTTTAAACGGTGGATAAAGCAGCTTCATCATGGCAACTTGCAACCCAGTCTCACGGCATTTCGTGTTCACCAACACGATTTTTAATCTATTGATTCGTGTTCACTAACACGATTTGCCCCTTTTTTTCGTGTTGCACAGCACGATTTTAAAAGCAATGTATTTCTACTGCCTGCAGCACGTCTTTTTCTCCGGTCGGGTCGAGGAAGACCGGAAGCTGTGTGGTTCATAAAAACATGTTCTATACTCAATATCAAGCCACAGTTATTGCTTTTATTTGAAATCGTATAATTTCGGACTTTTGTTGCCGTCTGTGAGGAAAATAAATGGGGCTCAGAGCCTCAGAATACGGAAATCTGTATTTTAAAATATTTTTTTCCTTCTAATTCGATATTCTTTTCAAAATAACACACTGTTATTTACTCACCAATAACACACAATTATCCTTGCTTTTATTTATTCGTTTAATTCCATAATCTCGGGCTTTTTTGGCATCCGTCAGAAACTGAATTTCAAAATAAAAATAACCGGAAACAGACGTAGGGACATTTCGAGCATCATTGCGATTGTCAACATTTCTGAGTTTAGGATGGCCGAAGACACTACACTACCCATAATCCCCAGCTATCGTTTAGGACTACAGTCCCCGTAAGGTTACGCAGGGTGTCAAACAGCTGTGTGAAATGGAACGAAACCACGCCAGACTATCCAAAACTGGAATCGAATGCCCCCCCAGAACTACACATGCTGGCTGGCTATTGTGTTTCGCAAAATGTTCTATGGGACGTCTCTACTGAACGTTTTCGTTTTTCCCACAATTAGAAGTTGCCAGTATTAAACACATTGGTGTTATCAAATGTAAAACATATAATTAATAAATGGGTGAAAATCGCTTGTGTCCATAATGCACAGCATTAATACCCACATGACAGCTCATTGTTACTTTGTAATTCTACTCCACTACAATTCAGAGGTTAACCCGGTATTTTTACTCCACTGCATTTATTTGAGTTACTTTGCAGATTCTGATTAATTATGTGAAATATAAACAACCCTTAAATCAGACTTTAGTTACACCTGAGTAAAATTCAGGTAAGGTGATTGTCAATTGCCAACAATCAGGAGAGATATTTGATAGTTGGTGCTTGAGAAGACTAAACATGTATCTGCAATTGACATGAATGGAAACGAGTAATAAAGTATATTCATTACTCGTTATTCTCTACTAATAGTTAATTAAAGACTGTATATTATGGCTATTTTGCACATCCCTTTCAAGATTTTTAAAGGTGTATTGACATATCATATACACAACTACGGTGTAGTTATGCAATGAATGAAACACTTGGGTCACAGGTTCCTCAACAGTGCATTACAAGACATCTATCAATATGTGTGTACCTCCACCATTAAACTGTCATATTCTGCACATTTCTTATTCTATCTACATACATAAGAGTATAATTCATATGTATAATATCAGTTAAAATAAGTGCTTCAACATAGTTAACATTGCAGGAAAGCAATATATTAGACGTTAAGTACTTTGTCAGGCTTAATATTTATCTGTAGATAGATACCCCCAACGTTTTTTTCTTAATCGGTTATTTAATGTTTAAATAAAGGTTAATTCGTTTTTCTGTTTTGCACCTCCTCATATTAATATCTTTGTACATTCTGCACTAAACTGTTTTATTGTAGAGATCACTTATAGTATCTTCTTGATTTTTTATATTCTATATTTATACTTTCCCCCTATGAAAGTATGTACTCTTAATATTTTTTTAATCAAATAAAACACAATAATTCAATAACGTGCTTTAACCACTAGGCGGTGCACACAAGGTACACACAGCCATAATAACTTTGTATTATTAGTGTAGGACACTTTTGTTTTCGTACAACATCTGAAAATGTGTAGTTTTATGCATGCTTTCACATAATTTTACAGCATATTGCTATACTATTTCAGACTCAGTATTTACATTCTTACATTCAAAGAAAATCAGTAATATCTTTAAAAACTACAGTCCTTTTATATCAGCTGTGCACCGTGGAGCCTACACACGGCGGCGTGCGTTGCCGCTTCAACGCTTCTGCCCATTCACTTTGAATGGGGTGACGTCACGATTCGCCGAACTGCATTGTGGGAGCAAAGCGTAGCTTCTCTCGCGGTGCTCGCTGCAAAAGTAGAGCAATGTTCTACTTTTGCGGCAGCCAATCAAATCCCGCGTATGCAAATCTGACATTACAAGCACTAGCCAATCAAACCGCGTGTATGTTGGGAGAGCCAGACCGCAGTTATTTCCCATATGTCAAAAAATGGAGGAGAAAATGATCGTGGCGGTACTATATGACCAGTCCCTCTTTACATACAGGGATACAAACCGGAGGAGCCAGGCATGGGGGGAGGTGGCAGAGACAGTGGGTGAAACTGGTAGGTGTTCGCCTATTTGGGGAGTTTATATCCAGTGTACTTCGTTTGAATGGACAGCTAGCAAGCATAGACAGTATATTTAGCCAGCATGGATGTAGCATGAATGCTTTGCTTTGTATGTCCGGGGCGGGACATTCATGTGATTGGTTGTTGGTCGCGTTGTTCGTAAAAAAACCCCAAGCTTCAGACACGCCCACTGCCAAGCGGTAACTCACGCCGCCGTGTGTAGGGGCCGTTATGGTGTAAATATAACCTATCTGTGAATTAGATCAAATGTAAAAGTCAGCCGAATTAGTGTTGATACTGCAAGGAGATGTATTGTGTGAAGAGAAATTGAAGATGTTGTTTAATTGTTGAATATATTTATGATCCACGTCAAGTATTCAGTTTCGGCTGCATTTTCTCAGTTTTTCCAAAGGTCTTCTCATCAGGGCTCTATAAATAAAGAACTACGGCAGATCTGTAATATACAATGCAGCCGAACCGTGTATTACAATGCCGTTATGTGATGACTTTCAAAGAGAAAAGCAAGAGCGCTCGGAATCAAGTATTATTTTTAAATGTTTTCCGGATTTCATATCATATAAACACACAATCCCAGCATGCATTGCGGCTAAAACATCCAATAAGCGAGCTTAAAACCATAGCTGAGGATCTTGGGTAATCGCTCGAAATGCCTACGTCTGTTTCCGGTTATTTTTATTTTGAAATTCAGTTCCTGACGGACGCCAAAAAAGCCCGAGATTATGGAATTAAACCAATAAATAAAAGCAAGGATAATTGTGTGTTATTGGTGAGTAAATAACAGTGTGTTATTTTTGAAAAGAATAACAGATTAGAAGGAAAAAAAGATTTAAAAAATACAGATTTCAGTATCCTGAGGCTCTGAGCCCCATTTATTTTCCTCACAGATGGCAACAAAAGTCCGAAATTATACGATTTCAAATAAAAGCAATAACTGTGGCTTGATATTGAGTAAGAACATGTTTTTATGAACCACACAGCTTCCGGTCTCCCTCGACCCGACCAGAGAAAAAGACGTGCTGCAGGTGTCAGTACCAGATATGTTCGGGCTACCAGATATGTTCGGGTGTATTTCCGTCGCGTCCGTCATCCGTCATATTCGTCATATTTTACGGCAACTCAAGAGGGCCATCACGGTCAAATTCCGAACATTTAAACATAGCCGACACTTCATTCTTTACTTTGTCCGTTATTATATGTAGAAGATTATACTTTTTCTCCGTCATGTTGTTTCCTTATCAACAACTTCAAACAGGCATAGGCTACACTTCATTCTTTACTTTGTCCGTTATTATATGTAGAAGATATTAATTTTTCCTCCGTCATGTTGTTTCCATAGCAACAACTTCAAACAATAACAACTAACCGCTAGCCGCAAAGCTAGCTTCACAGCCACTGCTCCGTTTTCGGAGACTTTGCAGACGTTTTTCACAAACATTTTCACACGCTAGGAGTACTTCCACTAGCTTCGTCTTGATCTGTAGATGTGATTTGATGTGTCGTGTGTCCCCCAACTCCTCTCCAAAGTTCAGATATATCATAAAATACTCAGGGGAGTTTCCTGAATTGTCATGCCCAAAGCCAAGCACTAAGCCCTGGGTAAATTAAGAGGCTGATCTCGGGCACTTTTGTCCACTTTCCCTGGTGGTCGAAACTCAAGCCAGACATCCCTGGAATCGTCTCAGAGAGTAGATGATCAGTGGGGCCTTGTTTTTACTGAATGATGTGTTTTTTTATGATGAATTCAAATATGGGCTTATTTTTAGGATTTTCGGAGACTTTGCACACGTTTTCACAAACATTTTCACGCTAGGAGTATGGGAGTACTTCCATTCGCTTCGCCTTGATCTGTAGATGTGATTTGATGTGTCGTGTGTCTCCCAACTCCTCTCCAAAGTTCAGATACTATATAAAAATACTAAAAGGTAAATACAACATTAAACATAATGACAAAATAACAACCTGAAATATATGTATTCTATCT
Organism: Gymnodraco acuticeps; assembly: GCF_902827175.1. Lineage (NCBI taxonomy): Eukaryota > Metazoa > Chordata > Actinopteri > Perciformes > Bathydraconidae > Gymnodraco > Gymnodraco acuticeps. The sequence continues at coordinate 724,539 of NW_022990940.1, forward strand.
ACACATTTCGTAATTATCTAATCTAGTGGCTTGATAAAAGTGTTGGCTAAAGTAACGCAGAATATATATATTTTTTCAATTGTAAATAATTAGAAACATTATTTATGTGCACAAGTACATGGGACCACACCATAGCACCCCACACATAACAAGCTGTCCCGAATTCCTCCGGCTGCAGTTCCGCAGACGGCCGGTGTGTGGCAGCAGAGCGCTGGGAGCAGAGGGAGGTGAGTATATGACGGATATGACGGAAGACGGATGCGACGGAAATACACCCGAACATATCTGGTAGCCCGAACATATCTGGTACTGACACAGGCAGTAGAAATACATTGCTTTTAAAATCGTGCTGTGCAACACGAAAAAAAGGGGCAAATCCTGTTGGTGAACACGAATCAATAGATTAAAAATCGTGTTGGTGAACACGAAATGCCGTGAGACTGGGTTGCAACTTGACAACAGCTAAGCTAAGCTAGGCTAGTACTTACAGCATCCGGTGACTTTTCAGAGTTGTTGTGCCACCGTGGTAGGACAGTTTCTTGTCGCATATTTGGCACACTGCCTTCTTCTTACCGTTGTCCAATTTAAAATGGTCCCACACAGCTGAAGTCTTCGGCATTTTGTGTTCAGGTGTGTGAAACGAGGTGAAGCGAGGTGAAGCGTGACTGTGAGTGAACGCGATGTCAGGAGCACAGGCTGAGATTGTATATATTTCCGCATATTAACAGTGCAATTCAAAAGTATAAATATAGTATAAGAATATGGCAATTCGCCTTTATTGATAGCATACATTTAGGGGGGAACAAATATTTTTTTGAAAAAAAATAAAAAAACGAATATCCGAATAATGAAATTGAAACCCGAATAGTTGGCTAACGAACGAATATTCGAATAGTCGAATATTTGGGTACAGCCCTAGAAAATAAAGATAAAATAGTTTGCTTCTGATTTCTCACGTTTGAAGTACTACAAACTGTGCAGAAAAAAAGGGAGGGTGACAATTTATTTTCTTGCTCTGCAAACCAAATGAGTAAAATGTGTAATGATCATGAGCACGAGTGAAATTCTTTTAAAATTCAGACATACTAATAATAATAATATAAAAGACAGATATCTCAGCAGTTTGGCTGTTATCATTAAACATGAGTTATAACTTTCAATGACTTCTTTCTCTGTTTCGCTTGTAGTCAGATGCATTAGTATGCAAGCCATTGAGTGCTAAATGGTTTTGTATTATGAATTTCCCCGGCGCTGGATATCTTTATCTGCTTGTGTGTAAGTGTTTATCCCTGCTGAGAACAGGATGCCAAATGAAAGCAATATGCTGGAGATCCTGCATGGTGTTATTATCTGTCAGGTATCATTGCTTTGACGCTGGCAACTTTTCGACCAAGAAAATCGATTGTTCAGCTGTCCTTGTGAACTTCACAAAGGACTGCAGCAAAAAAACTTTAAAAAAAATCACCTGTCGGATTAAATCATTCAATTTTAAATCTTGAAATTTCCGTGACGTGAATAGATTAGGTAAGGCAAGAAATCAGGTAGTCGACTGTTGCTGGTTGTCAATACTTCAGGAATACATGGGAAAGTAACCGTATCCTTCATGTTGAATTTTGAGGGAGCCAAATGCATAGTTTTGTATCTGCTGTAAACAGTGTGATTGACAACCTGACCGTGAAACAGAAGCTGTGACAGAGTGTGTCTTTCACATTTGGATTTAAATTCAGAACTGACAACAGTAGGTTATGGATTTGTTCGGCCCCTCTACCGTCAAATGTATTCTCGGCAGTGAGTAAGATCTAACATCTCACGACTCGGGGAGAAAAACCCTCCGACATCTTTGACATACTACTCAGTCCCCGCTGTGTTGGATTGACGATGCCACACTATGACATGGAGAGCAAACGTATTCTTGCCAGTCAGCTGGATAGCAACAGACAAGTGATTGCACTGTTGATGGGGGTAATTCTGCACAGATAGGGGGTGGATGGAGGAGGGGGGGCTACGATGAATAACAGAATACAAATGCTGTGTGATTGTTAAATACTATATGACAGCACTGTCTTCCCTATGAAACTCAGCAAAGAACGATGCCATTCTGACTGAAGCTGAAGGATTTATTAGTTGAAAGACAGCATCAGTTAAAGAGATGTACTTGAAAACGTGACCTTCAATCTCTTTTCTATTCGTGGCTTTTGTGTTCACTTCAATGTTTATTTAGTTTAATCAAATAATGTTTTGATTTATTTTCTCTTTTTTCGCTTCATTCAACAACTATTTTATTATTGCAAGTTTTAGTGTTATCTCATGTATTTACCAATGTTTAAATGTCCTCATGTATTGCAGCTCTAAAAGCATGTATCCAAAAATGTCAAACTATTTATTTAATAGGAGAATAATTCAATGGAGTTGTTTAGGAATCCTGTGGTTTTCTTTTCCTTTTCAGTACAAAGAAGAAGATTGAAAAGAAGAACAGTCCAAAAGTAAGAGTATTTCAATAAATACAATAAAAAAGGTTGTCTGTGAATTGGTGAGGGACAAAATGTTATTTGGCCGAGTGGATATCCATCTGTTTGGTAGACATTCAAGTTCTTGTGATGTAAACCCATTTTCAAATCTGATTTCTAAAGTAAATAAAGAAACCATAAAATACTTGTAACCCTTGTGTGGTGTTTTGTTACTCAGCCAGTGTGCGTGGGCCTGGTGTACCCGCTGCCTTTGATCAGTTGTGTTAAGGACCCAAACTGGCGAAGCTTTATTTATTGTGTCTTGTCCCAAATGTGCAGCTTGGATAGAGTGTGAAAAAAATAAAGATTGGTTCCCGCAAGACAAAATGCGGAAATCTTCCTAATCTCAGCTCAAGTCCTTTCATCACTTTTCTTTTCCCTGGTGTTGCCTTCCCTCTGACTGTTGGATATGAACTCTTACTGAGTGAATTTATGATGCCACAACAGTTATTTCCTCCACGACGCCCTCTTCATCTCAACTCTTCTCAAAGCATCAATCCAGTCTTCTGTCAACAGAGAGCAGCTCAGATTATCTAACTGCCATGTTACAAAGAGCCAGAGTTAAACTAGGTAAAAGAGGAGCAAACGATAGAAAACAGGAAAACAGCCATGACCGAATAAACAAACTAATTGAAAGAAGTAGAGAAAATAGCTGTCCTTGTAACGTTAGTAAATGACATCGATTCTGCAGGCCTCAGCAGCTGCCTCTGACGTCTTAGCTCTTATTTAAAACTAACACACTCTTTGAGGGATGGATTTAGGATACCTGAAACCAGGAGGTCACATAGAGAGGAAGTGGAAAGGGAGAGATACTGCACTAAAAACCTAGTTTCTCCCAGGGGAAAACACTGGCTCACAGGGAAGATAAAAGATAAAAAAAGAACAGGTACTGCAGCAGGAATAACAGTTACCATAGTAATCGTGTTGGACAGATGGCTGTGGTCTAACCATTATTATGAAAAGAGAGTCAGGATTTGTGACACAAGGAGGACCTCTGGTGGTAACCCAGTAACTAACAGGACAAGATGATCCCCTCGGACTAACGGAGACTGGGTTCAGTGTTTCAGTGGATTGGATTTAAGGATCTCCAAAGATCAACTGGACTCTCACCTTGCATTGCCCCTCTCATAGGTTAGGAATAAAGCTGCTGTTGCAAAGGTGCGTTGAAGAGGAAATGTATGGATGTCACCTGAATTCAATAATATTACTGTTTTGTAATGTTGTGACAATACTGAGCCAATTTCTATCAATTCCAAAATACCTAGTAATCTAACATTTATATTTCTGATTTCAGAAGCCTGCCTAGTTTCACTTTTATTCAATTATACTGTGTCTTAAAACAATATGCTAATCATAAATACAATTTGCTGAATTATGAATTATTCTATAACGCACACTGAACCAATTAGCGCTTTATAATTTAATAATAATAATCTGCTTAGGTTGCAAACCTCAGTGATGGAAAATTACTCATGAGCCAAAAAAAATTAAGTCTTAAATAAACTCCATGTGACAAATACATGACAAATTGATAGGACAAAAAAAAGAGGCTGACTTTGTGTTCTGTTCTGTTCCTTTGACCTTTATCAAAACTGCAGCTGAGTGGTAGTTTCCTGAGGGTTTGTCATATATTCAAAGGTTTAAATAAGCTCTTTCGATTCACACAACTGGTTAAATGAGGATTTAAAATATGGGATATCTACTGTACCACTTGCACTTAAAGTACCCAGCTTTTTGGCTCATTAAAAGTCTAAATACATTATTATCTTCTAGTTCTCGAAACATTAGTCCATGATTAGACCTGTAAACCTGTCTGCAGAGCTAATCCACTCAGCTGCCTTGGGCTTGCCCAGCAACAGGCAAAGCTCAAGAAGTTCCACCAACACTTATAAAAAGTTGATGGGCCTTGAAGGCAGCTTAAGCCCTGGCACGCACACAGAGGGAGAGGATAAACCATAGGGATAAACATATAAGCCGGGGGATCCATTCAGGGCTTTTGATCAAAGTGGGAAATACGAAAACAGAAACACATTTGAATTCAAGAATTGCAACATAAGGGAAAAAAATCAACTGTTAGTTGTTTAGTATATTTGGCAAGATACTCAACACACAGCAGCTACATTAGAGTTGACCAGTTTGAGTGTTTTAATTGGAAATGTGAATAACCTTCTCTTTCTCAACCACACTAAGCTAAGGAACAAAGATAACTGACTCTCAATATGACAGTTTTTACACATTTATTTTGACATCAATGTACACATCTGCAATGCCTTTAAGGCCTTAACTATAGGTATCCTGCATGTTATATTGTTTGTATGGTATGGCAAAACAATTACAGAGACTTTAACTATATACAAACTGTCCAACTATTACTTAACCTGTATACAATTAGTATGTACTGCTGGGCTAAAAGAGTTGCAGGGACGAAAAGCATGACTCAGTGGTGCATTCAGGGACCCTCCTTGAACGAGGTAGGAGGATGTTCTGTAACAAATATCTGAGGCCACACACTTCATTTCACTGAAGCTCAGGCTTAATAGGAGAATCAAACGTAAAAACTAAGACAACAAGGATACAAGCAAACTGTCCTTAGTTTCTATAACTTTGAACGCATTTTGTAAAAACACTCATTGATTTTGGAATACAGTTTTACGAAACAAAATATAGTGCTTAATACTTTTATAGACTCAAGATAAATCAATCCAGTTTTCTATGTCTTCTTTCTTTTCACAACAGCACAACCAAATGATCAGATTTGTGTGTTTTAAGCATTTTTAGACCACATACAGTTGAGGCCTAAATTATTAGCCCCCCAGGAGTTATGGAACATTTTCCTAAAATTCTTCCCAATGTTTTCAGCATTGATACAACTTGATATAATCAAACATTCACCAGTGCTATTTAGTAGCTTTTGGTATATTTTGGAACATAAAACAAGTTTTTAGGCTTGCTTTATATCAAATATAGCGAAAAATGGGTTGGTCAAAAAATATTAGTCCCCAGGCCATTAATGGCACATTTCCACTGCAACGGGGTAGCCCCGTTTAAGCGTCCCTAAGCGTCCTCGCTCAGTCCTCTGGCTGCCTCGCTGGCCGTCCGAGGCCGTGGCGCATTTCCATTACAGTTTAGGACCTGGGGTAGCAACGCAGTGTAGGCGGGGTGATCGGCTTCACATTTCGAGTTGTTCCGTCGAGTTCCCGCTGGATTTTATCATCCCCAATGAGATGTAGGAACGTCGTCACCTCCTCGGTCGACCACGGTGTGCTTTTCTTCGACGTTGCCATTTTTGTAGCTCCTCCGTTTACAAAAATGCTGTGTATAAAAATGCTGCAAGCTTGCTTCTAAATATATGCGCCGCTAGGGATGATCTCGCGCGCGATCTTGTGACGATTCTCTCTCTGACCAATCAGCAGTCGAGAGTGTTGACGTCACTAGTTCAGCCCTGGCCCTGGCCTGATAGAACCACGATTTTATGGGGCCGGAAAAAGAGGGAAAAAGTACCCGCTAGCCGGTGCTACGCTATATGGAAAGGCCACCAAAAACTGGCCTGGCCGCTTGAGGACGATTAAGGACGCTTAAACGGGGCTACCCGCTGCAGTGGAAATGCGCCATAATAGTCAATAGTGTACCCTTTCTGAGCCACAACTGACAACAACCTATTAGAGTAGTTCTTTACTAGGTTGGCACAGGTCTCTTGAGGGATTTTGGCCCATTCTTCCATTGCAAATTGTTCCAGCTGGTCCAAATTGCATGGTTTCCAAGCATGGACATTCACTTTGAGCACCCGCAAGATTCTCAATAGGATTCAGATCTGGGCGGTCCACTCCAGCACCTTGGTTTTGGTGTCCTTTAGGAACTGTTGGACCAATTTTGATGTGTGCTTTGGGTCATTGACTTGTTGGAAGACCTAAGCGAAGACTAAGAGCAGATTTTTTCATATTATCCCTCAAAATGTCAACATAAATTTAATTGTTCATGATGCCTTGCACCCGAACAAGGCACCCTGTGCCTGAGGCTGCAAAACAGCCCCACGGCATGATGTGTTCTTAGGGTTGAAGGCCTCTCCCTTTCTTCGCCAAACATGAGCAACATCCATGTGCCCAAACAGTTCCAGTTTAGTTTCATCAGATTAAAGCACAGACTTACAAAACTCATCTTTACCTTTCAAATGTTCACGGGCAAACCTCAGTCTGGCTCTGATGTGCCACTCTTTGAGTAAAGGGGTTCTTCTGGGACGATGGTCCTGAAGCCCACCACGATGAAGAGCCCTCACAACTGTGTTCCTTGAAACATCAACTCCAGAAGAGGCCAGGTCAGCAACAATCATCTTGGCAGATGTCCGGGGATTCTTGCTCACATCTCTGACTATTTTCCTCTCCAGAGTCCTTGAAATCTTGCGCTTTCGACCACGCCTAGGTTTGTTTCTTACAGAATGTGTCTCCTTGTACTTCGCAATGATGCAACGCACAGCAGTTCTAGACACTGTGAAGAGCTTGGAAATAGCAGTATAGCCTTCCCCCTTATCATGAGCCTCCACTATCTTCTTTCTGAGCTCAAGACTGATTTCCTTTGTCTTTGGCATGGTGAGTAGGAGTAGTAGTATAGTCTCCCTCAATAAGGTATTCAAGTGCCTGTTTCTTGGAGTCCTTTTATGCTGATTGAATGCTCAGGTTTGGCTTGAAAGCTGATTGATTGATTAGGTGTGTTTTGAAAGCAAAAATTCACATGGGAGCTAATATTTTTGACCAACCCATTTTGCACTATATTTGATATAAAGCAAGCCTAAAAACTTATTTTATTTTCCAAAATGTACCAAAAGCTACTAAATAGCACTGGTGAATGTTTGATTATATCAAGTTGTATCAATGCTGGAAACTGTATTTATTTATTGTTCTTCCCTTAAGTTTCCCCGTGCTTTTACCGCTGCTCTGGCTGCTGTGCCTCCTTTTCGTTGATGCTCTTCCTGAAGGTCTCACTCTCATCCTCTTCTTCACGCTCTGCCAAGTCAAAGGATAAGTCACTGTCTGATTGCTTGTCTTCACTTTTCTCATCGCTGGAACCTGTTTTCCTAGAAGTTACAGTCTTAGAGTTTCAACGTTTGCCTGCAGAATTTCTCTCAGACCTTCCTTTAGGTCTTCCTGTATTTCTCCTTCTTTTTTGCACAGTCTTCATTTATCTTCTTCTGTATCTTCTTCTCTTTCCACATGTCAAACCTAGAGTCGTGCCTCTCTCATTTCTACTGTCGTCAGCATCACCAGTGGCGCTGACTGTTTTTTTTAACTTACAATTCTTCCGCCCAGGCCAGAGCTTGACTAGTGGTAACTCTGCAAATGACTCTTCAAGCTCACGTTGTGATTGAAGCTTTTGTCACATTGCAGACACTTAAAAGGCCTCTCTCCTGTGTGCAGACGCATGTGGGACTTCAGGTGTCCCGCCTGGTTGAAGCTGCGTTCGCACTCTGAACATTTATGCGGTTTCAATCCTGTGTGCACAATAGAGTGTCTCCGAAGATGACGTGCACTCCTAAATTCATTCCCACAAATTTCACATTTGGGCTTCTTTAATGTTCTGTGTTTTGCCAAGTGGTACAAGCGTCTTTTATAGGTGGAAAATGTCTCTGGACAGTGAGGACATTTATAGGGATCTGTGCTATCTTCATGGGTCTGCTGATGTTTTAGTTTGTCCAGCTTTGTTTTGAAGGCAACGTGGCAGTATTTACACAGATGGTCATACGTTTCATCGTGGATTCTGCTGTGAGATTTCAGAGACAGCTCATTAACACATCTTTTGCCACATATATTGCAGGAATAGGGCTTTATTTTGTGCTCACATGTGTGAGACTTCAGAAAAAAACGTCCACACTCTGTGCAGAGCCCTTTGTTATACAAATCTTGTTCCTCTCCGCTTTCTCTTTCCTCTTCAGACTCCTTTGTGAGCTTTTCAGTGAAATCGTCAGTTGGTTCCCATTCGAAATCTGAACTCACCCCACCTTCATCCCCTTGCTCTCCTTCATCCGACGGATCACTTTCTTCATCACTGAACGTAACAATCTCAGAGCGAACTGTGCTGCTGGGGTTGCCATCAGTAGACATTTTCTGTGAACAATACAACGACAAGAATGACAACCTGGAATAGGAAAAGTGTCACAGTCTATACAGCCCAGGATATTATAGACAAATGACCAAGAAGGCGGCAGTCACCTTAATGATTTAGTATTCAAATACAGTATATATATGAGTCAGCCCATGTGCAAACAGTTCAGGCCGTAATAGACTGCCAGTTTAGGAAAACGCTCTGCAGATACTACAGATAAGAGGGATGATGTGACACTATATATTATGCATTTATTTCTTATCACTCCTTTCATAATGAGCCCTGACAGTAGACAGCCACTGTGAGCACAGCTGTTCTGTTCGGCTATGAATATGCTTAGTGCTCAGATTTGTAGTTGTATCCATGATGCTATAGGTAAGGCTACGGTAGAAGGATTATACTACTCTTAACTGCTATTTACATTAGCCAATAAACATTATTCAGGCATTTTGATTTGACCCTTCAGAGCTTCTACTAGATGCAACAGATCTATTAATACACCACAGAACTTCAGGAAAGCAGTAACTTCAGCAAGAATAAGCCCTGCATTTACTTAGTGTTACACAAGTAATACTGTAAACTAGTTATTAGCATAACAACCAGAGCATAGTGGCAGTCTACTAAATAATACATCATTATTTTAATCAGTCTTTCTCTCAAGATCACAAAGAATGCAAAGCAAAAACGCAAAAACATATTCTTGTCCTTCTAGGGCTTTAGGATGGAGTAGGTTAGGAGGTCATTATTTACAGTCAGTGTGGATATGTTGTGTGATTATAATCCTACCTGATGGGTCTCTGGCGTTACGTCTATATCTTCTGTTAGGGGTTGATCTTCAGCTGTGGGCACGCTGGCATTGACTTGGCTTTTCCACTGGTGTCTGTAGTCACACTGAACACACTGTTGGTTCAAGATGATGAGCTCGCCATAGGTGACCTTCTCCATCTGAAGTTTGCATCCACATGACGGGCACTTACGGCGGAACAACTGGAAGAGGCAGCGTTCATTCACAACATGCTTTGCTTTTATCTGCAGAGGAGCAGCTCTGAAAGGAAAAGAAAACAATTGTTAAATGTAATGCAAACTGAAAAAAAATCCACAAACCGTTGAGAACGTTTAACTCACTCCTGATTGTTCAGATCCACATTCTTAACTTTGAGTTGTATCTGGGGGTATCCAGAAGAGACAGCATTCAAAGCAGCAGGTGGATTTAAAGTTGAATCATTAAGGTCACCACACTGAGGAGCAGCACCTTGGTTATCCACAGGCTTCTACACAAATGACAAAAGTAAAGGATTGTAGTTGAACAAATATTTGTACAATAAAGGCAGGTCCCTACCTTGCTTAATGGTAAAGTTTGCCCCTGGTGTTCTCAGCAAAATCACAGGCCAAGCATTCATTCCATTCCTAACAAGCAGCACACTAGGACTTTAAACATTTGTTTCAGAACACCTGAGAGCACCATGAATATGTGTGTACTAACTGGACAAAATGTATACTAAACAACATCATGGTTAATGGCTACATTAGCCTGTAGATGTGGGCAGTGGGATGACAGAATTGCACAGACTGGGCAGCAGTAACACAGTAAGTGCTCATTACACTGTGTGTAACCTCAACAGCACTGTGGGGATGAGGCAATGTGCCATTAAGCACCTGTCAGAGTACAAGCAGCCTTTAAACCGGGCTGTGCCCCACGTTAAGTGAATTAGCACACTCATTTAAGAATGTTAAACAATGTGGACGTGATTTACTTGACAGTGGACAGCAAATCTGTTTTAAATGAAAGATGTTGATTGGCACATTTCACTGTGGGCGTCATGAAGCATGTTGAGTGTTTATGACGTGAATGCAAAAAGGACTTAGTTACATTAGTTATTCAATTTAATAGGTCTCAGATATTAATTCTTAACTGATTTTATCGGGAAAAGATGTATGGATTTACTCAGTTTAAACGGCATACACACAATTAATTGAACAATTGATCTAGCATATTATACTAAAGGAAAACATGCAAAACTCCCAAAGGTATGTATATGATTATTAGATTAACATTCCGCATATATCCAGCTTTATTAGAATGTCGTGACTTTATTAGACACTCTAAAAAAAAGATGTTCCACTTGTCAAACTAGACTCACCACCACATAGTGTGGGCTCTCCAGCAGCTCTTCTGGCTCTGCCTTGACCCTCACTGAGGGGACAGCACTGGGCTTCAGCTGGACCGTGTCTGCCGCCGTACTCAGGTGCTCAAACCAGTCATCAGTAAAGTGTTCTTTACATATGGTGATGTCAGTCCAGCACGATTCTTTAAGTTGTTGCTTGTTTGCTTCAAAAATAAACTGAACCCACTCCAGCCTCCTGTCCGGATCCTCGGGTAACTTGAAGCGTTGCGCATGGCGACTCAAAGAACAACATCCGAGGACGGAGCACATGCTGGGGTTAGACCTTTAAATATACAGTCTATGGGTTAGATCTGCCCTCCGGATTTAAAAGTGCCGGACAGTTTAATGTTTACAATTTACGAGGACTTTACTGACTTCCACTGCTTACAGTTAGTTGCAAGCTAGCAGTTGGACATTTAGCTAGTGGCTGTGGTAACGGAAGGGGCGGGGTTGTATGGCTGGGGCAGCTTGGTTTGCTATAAGGCGTATCCCGGCTGCGTCTATCGTTTTTCCAACCCAGTTTAGATTTAACCCAACCACGGCCACTTCCGCATTACGCAGGGATCGACGTAGCTCTACGCGATTGCGTCATAGACTTCATCTTCGGCAATTATAGCGGTCGCGGTAAAGCAGGATATTGAATAGTTGTTTTTTGTCTTTCCAAAGGATTTGTTGACTGAAAGTAAACGATCCTGTAATCAAAGCCATATCGAAGAGTCCTGAGATTGTATTACTGGTGTTTTATCATCTATAAATAGCCTGTGTGTATTCTCAAATGTCGTTTTCAGGACAAACAAAAGACGTTTTAAATATCTTATCAGAATAGCCTGTGTAGGCTTTATGTTCGATCATATCAACCTGTAGTATTTGTCCAGTATTGTAGGCCTACTATAATGCTGCATTTATTTCGAGTCATTGGGTAACATGATATTTCAATTAATAATTTTAATTTTTTTTAAAAACAGCAGAATGTTCATGAAAATATTCATTTAAATTAGGAAAACCACTAAAATCTTATGAAGATAGGTGTTTCTACCCTACTTGTCTCGTGTAGTTCGTAAAGCAGTATTAATTTGGAGTCAGTGGATCACTTATCATGGAATCTGTTATATATACATAAATTAGATGTTTTAATGTGTAAACATTGATATTCTCATAACAATATTCATTAAAATATAGAATTAACTAGTGAGTTTGTCCTATTTGTCCAGTTTAGTGTCATAATGCTGCATTGATTTGGTAGATATTGAAACAAATTCAAGAACAAATTACACCAAACCAATGCAGAATTATAAAGCATTTCCAATAAAAATATGAGATTAACTTTAAATAACAACATTGTGAAATATTTCACATTTAGAACCAAAAAGAAAACCAACAAGCACTGTGCATAAGCAGTTTAATTTGTACTCAGTCTCTATACACAACAGTGAACAGGATTCATGTATGTGTGTTGCATTAAAGTCATTGAGTCTTAACATTTAAAAACAATGAAGTTTGAAAAGAGAAATTGTGCTCAAGATTGGTTCAAATATACAACATTAAACAGCACACTTTTGTATGGCACCCTAAACAGATTTTGCCATAAGGAATACTCAACTCAATAACCTTTTTTTGTAATGTTAGGTTTCTTCACTTCAATCATTTCCTGGTCTCCCCTTTGCTTCACTAATATGTTATTGTTCTGGCTGCTGTGCCATTTTTTTCAAAATCAGAGTCAATGTTTGGACTCAACAATCAGTCTTTGTTGAGTCAAAGGACGTGTTGCTTTCTGTTGGCTCATCTTCACTTTCTTTTTCACTGCAGCGCCTTCTCTTCGCTGGCCTTGCATTAGTCCCTGCTTCATTTCTCTTTGGCCTTCCTACGGGTCTACCTGTGCTCTTCTTTTTACGTTTTGGCTTAACTGTTCTCCTCTTCTGCACCTCCTCTTCTTCATCATCATGTTCTTCCATATTGTTGTCTAACCCAGAGACGGTGTCTCTCTTGTTTCCATACTTCTGACCATCACCAGGGTTGCTTACAGTTTTTATTCTTTTACCCTTCTTCGGTTTAGGTCCTGAGCTGGATGAGTGGTAACGCTGGACATGACTCTTCAGGCTCACATTGTGATTAAAACTTTGCTCACAATGCTGGCATTTAAAAGGCCTCTCCCCTGTGTGAAGACGCATATGGGATTGCAGGTGGCTTGCCTGGCTGAAGTCACGTTGGCACACTGAACACTTATAGCGCTTCACTCCTGTGTGCACAGCTAAGTGCCTCTGAAGAGCATTGGACTCGGCAAAGTCAAGATTGCAGATGTGACATTTTAAAACGCGGTGAACTCTCAGGTGGGATCTGCGTGCGTTATTTGTGGTAAATGTCTCTGAACAGTCAGGACATTTGTAGGGTTTTCGTTCAGTTATGTGGATCTGCTCGTGAGTGATTTTGTCCACTTTTGTTTTGAATGTAACATTGCAGTATTTGCATGGATGTTCATAGTTTTCATCGTGGATTCGGTTGTGAGCGTTTAGTGCGACCTCACTAACACATCTCCTGCCACAAGTATTGCAAGCATAGGGTCTTGTTTTGTGTTTACATGTGTGAGACTTCTGTTTATTAAAAAACGTGCCACACTCGGTGCAGAGCTGACTGTGTTTGAGGGCAAGTGGAGGACAAACCCCGTCCATTTCCTCTTCAGATTCGGTTTCCCCTTCAGATTCTCCATGAAGCTCGTTCAGCAGTAAAAGTTCCTCCTCTGGAACCCAATCCTGGTCTGAGTCACTTTCATCATCTGACTCCTCTGATTCCTCCATGGGATCACTCTCCTCAGTGCTCTTAAAAGTTTTAAGGACAAGAATGAGTATGAGTAAAAGTGAACATGTTCAGTACAGGATTAATATTACAGCCAGACAAAAAAAGAGTTGGTTCATTCATTTATCATTCAGTCTTTGAGATATCAAATAATAGTACAAAACTAGTTCTACTCACAACTGTTCAAAGCAACCGAAGGTCCAAAACCCAAGGATATTCAGTTTACAGTTTTATATGACAGGTAGAATCATCAAAACCTCCCATTGAGAAGTTCAAGCATCTTTTCACTGCTTGATCAATTACTCGGATTTACAATATGGTCCTAAAATCCACACTGACTGTTGTATAAATGTATGTCAATTGACCGATTGTTTAAGCTCTACCTATTTAGGCTACAATAGTCAACACAAAAATCCACTGCGTAAAATTCCAATAATAAAAAACATAATTGTGAAAGTATTGGAGTGTATCTTGCATATTCATTTAATTTAAAAAAAGTTGGAATGCACAAATCTATTAAAAAAGGAGACTTAACTCTTAGCAGAGTGTTTGGATATGTTTTAGTTTGTCTGACAATTGAAGTCCTACCTGTTGGGTCTCTGAAGTTGCATCTACTTCAGCTGTGGGGACACTGGCATTGACTTGGCTTTTCCACTGGTTCCTGTACTCACACTGAAGGCACTCTTGGTTCACAACGATGAGCACCCCATAGATGACCTTCTCTGTCTTTACTTTAGAGCCACATGACGGGCACTTGTGGCTGAACAACTGGAGGAGACATTTTTCATTCACAACGTACCTCCCTTTCATCTGCAGAAGTGCAGCTCTGAGGAATCAGTGAATCAAAAATATGAGATACAACATTAGAAAGTCTCATCTAGTTTTATCAAAGTAAACTGTAAAGAAGGATTCACTTACTTTTTCCTAATCATATCAATGTTCACAATGTTGTGTAGCATTTGCCCATAATCAGATATCTCTGAAGCATAACTTGGTGCTGGGTTTTCTTGGTCATCTGCAGATTAAATGTAACCTTCACCATTATAAACATGACAAAAATACATTTGAATTAATACCAATTGTATTGTTAAACCTTACCCCTTGAAGTTAGTTCTGATTCTTCAGGATAGTAAGATGGACGATCACATGTTCTTAGTTCTTCAGGCTTCTACACAAAGTAACACACAGGGTTACACACAGGTAATACATGTGTCATCACATGGCAGTATGGCAGGTCACTGAACATTTCTGCCGTCCCCTAACAAAATTTGGCAAGTGGTAGTTGCTAATGTAATTCACTGTCTCCAACAAAGACATGACAAATGCTCAATATACAACATCAACAGTCATAGGGGTTATTACAATGATTTGAGACATGTCAATACAAACATTTAACAATGAAAAGTGAGTGAATCATTTGGATACAATGTACTCTACATGTTGCATTTAGCCCACACACATTAATATAACCCTGGTTGGTGGTTAGTGTGTCATCACTTTAATCGATAAAATAATGAACAAACCAAATTGCTCTTCTTGACAATTATATGTGCACACTGTGGTTCTGGCCACATGATAGATATACATGATTTATGTATTAATTGAGAAATGAATGACAATGTAAAAACCTTTTAAAAAACCTGTGTAATGATCAACTCTGTGCTCACTAGTGAGGATATCCCAATCTACCCAGCCAGATGTGGTATTAAAACAAACACACCAAAAACGAAATGCAGTGTCAATAGCTATGGTAAAAAGTAATATGGCATTTCGTTGATGTGCTGTTAAATAGGAATGAGTAACTTGTGTATCTATTATAAATACAGACTCACCACATATTGTGGGCTCCCCAGAAGTACCTCTGGTTCTGACTTGACACCATGCTTGGCACACACTGATGGGACGGCACTGGACCTGAGCTGGGCCGTGCCAGGCAGGGGTTCAAAACAGTCTCCATTAAAGTGTTCATTGCAAATGGTGATTTTAGTCCAGCACGATTCCTTAAGTCGCTGTTCATTGGCTTCCAGGATGAACTGAACCCACTGCAGCCTCCTCTCCGGATCCTCCGGTATCTTAAACCGTCTGGCACCACGACGCCATGAATCACATCCGAGGACGGAGCACATCCTGGAGGTAAAGGATCTCTTCCAGTTTGAATGTGGCGGGTTAATGTAATGTGTACAGGGAGTGCAAGACTCGCAAGGTCCCAAACAGTAAAAAGCTAAGGGCTAGCTGGTGGTTTCGCGGTTTATGGCTAGAAAGGATCCGCCTTGTGTAAAGATCTCGCGAGAGTTTGCAAGTCACGTGGCTGAATGTTTACGTTTGGCAGGCAGCCTTTCAGTTATGATCGTTAACATCAGTGGGCCACAGCAAATTATGGTGAGAAGCTAAACTATCTATTAATTATGTCAATTACAGGGAGTGTGATTGTTGAAATAGGGTGTTAGCGGTCTTGCTGTTCAAAGAAGAATGACAGATTCCTATACCGGATCTCCTCTCTGGTAAACAAAAACACCCTGAAAACTCTGGCAGGAGCACTCATTCAAGGGTACTATGACTATGCTTGCACGTCATGGTACCATAGCACCTCCAAGGCGCTAAAAATAAAACTTCAAACATCACAAAATAAACTGGTCAGACTACTGCTTGACCTTTCATCTAGAACCCACCTCACCTCTGCCCACTTTGACAACCTAGGATGGCTTAGAGTAGACGACAGAGTACAGCTACTTGCAATGGGCCTGGTCTACAAGATCCACTACACCTCTATGGTACCCATGTACATGTCAAAATTCTTCCCAAAGGTCAAGGAATACCATGATCATAACACCAGAGGGAGCTCCACAAATCATGTGAAACCCAGATTTGGCACAAAAAAGGGGGAATACACGTTTCGCAATTATGCCACATCAAGGTGGAACGCTCTTCCCACAACTGTAAAGGAAAGTAAAACTATACTTACCTTCAAAACCTCTCTTAAAGAGCACCTTCGGGGGAGAGCATTGCAAAACTGGCCCCGGTAATGGTACAAATCTCAACCTGTCGTTCAATGGACAGCTTCCCCCCCCCCCCATCATCTATGTATATACTCGCATTTTAAACTCTGTTACTAATTGTATATCTGTAGACTTGGTATGTCTTAAATGTCCGGTTAGGATGTATTAGAACGAAATCTAAAATGAAAATTGTAAATAAGCAATCTGTAGGCCTATGTAAAAAACCACCTGTATGTAAATTGTAAATAAGCCATCTGTATGCCATCTGTATGTCAAATATGTCTTATATGTCTTAAATAATATGATGAATTGGAAATGGGGGACCCTGATGTAAACTAGACGAAAGTCTTTCTCTGGTCTGCATCCCCTTAACAATTGTATGTTTTGAGCTGTACTGTACTGTACCCAATATACAAGCTGTTAATAAACTTTTCAATCAATCAATCAATCAATCAATCACAACACTGTAGATCACCAACACTATGGTTTATTTTTTATTCACAGGCAAGTCAACGTTGTCGCAGTAAAAGTCCCAAGATAGCTCCTGGTGCAATAAAATGTTCCCTTTCAGTGTTTCTGATGTTTATCTATTAATATTGCTGCTGCATTAATGTGTATGTTGCATGTTACTGCTGTAGATGTGTTTCCGAGCCGCTCCGATTACAACGAGAGTTACAACGAGAACGTGACGTCATATTTACACAAGACGGATCCTTTCCGGCTGGGTTGGCTCTTATCCATGGGTGGGCCGGGTTGAATAGCGGGGGTTGGCTTGGTTTGGGTCAAGGCGTATCCCGGCTTGTTGGAATCATGGTTGGAATCCCATGTTGGAATCAAGGGAATTACCATACACATCCTTGGCCCACTGTGTGTGTGTGTGTGTGTGTGTGTGTGTGTGTGTGTGTGTGTGTGTGTGTGTGTGTGTGTGTGTGTGTGTGTGTGTGTGTGTGTGTGTGTGTGTGTGTGTGTGTGTGTGTGTGGTGGTGTGTGTGTGTGTGTGTGTGTGCCTACTAAGAATACGTGTGTGTGGTTAAAAAAAATGACTAGGGAACTCAGGGGGTGTAGGTCTATCTGGATAGCACCGTAGGCCTACTAGAAGTTTCGGTTTCCACACAGACTAATGGACAACATACAGGTCTGTCAAGTTTCCAGCAGGTGGCGCTGATTAAAAGGTTTTGTATCAATACGTTAATTGTTGCCAGTCAGCAGTTACTATGGTACTATGGTGATACTGCATTGGCTTTTTAAAGTCACCTGGATTTCAAATAACTACATACGCAGTTTTAACTCACAATGTCCTACTCTGTTTAAATACACCCCCTGAGTTCCCTAGTCATACATTCCAAAAAGGTGACCTAGCTCTGTACTGTAAAGCAGTTAACAGATTCAATCCCCCCAAGTCAAGAAACATATGTTTTCCATGAGGTGGAGCATACTGTATGCCTGCATGCCTCATGTTTTGTGTCTCAGAGGAACTGTAAATATTAATAATCCTCAAGAGTCATGTTTTGCTGAAGGTTAAAGATGGGGTAGGTAATTTTGGAGAAACCAGCTCGAGTGAGCTAGAATTTGAAAATACACAGCCGGAGAAAATCTGCCACTTCCTTACAGAGCCCCTCCTCCAACACACACATGGCCAGTGAGGGCACGAGATAAGTTTGTGCACAGATGGAAGGCTGACAGGCAGGTAGGCCATCCAGTTATTTTAGCCGGGCCGGCTAAAATGATTGGTCGTGCTTTTTACGGCTTTTTACAGTACTACGGCTTCCACAGATGACATTTTTTGTATGGATCTTCATTGCTATCGGGATGTTAAGAGCATTCCATGTAATATAACAAAAAGTGTATCTCGAGCCTGTTTCTCAAACTTATTTACCCCACCTTTAATTTCAACATATACAAATGTGTTTAGAATCCTAAAATGTATAGGCCTACATAGGAGTGTGAAGAGCCCCATTTTTAAACTCCACTGAAATTATTTTTAACTTTTAAAAAGCATGTTTTTGTTGAGCGGCTGTAACCTTAATTAAGCACTCCTGCTTACTTTTCAATCAGTATATATCTTGGCCTGATGTTACATCTTATTATATTGACTTTTCACTGACGTGTGGTTAAAATATGTACTCAGAGTCAGGTTTCTGGGTTACAACCATAGACCGTATATATTGGACCCAGGCAACTACCGCCCTGTTTCTATACTTACCTCCATCTCGAAAGTCATGGAAAAAATAGTATATGAACAGGTCGAAAAGTACCTCGCGGAAAATAAACTAATCTATGAATTTCAATCTGGTTTTAGAACATCCCACTCCACTGACACATGCCTTCTTTATTTGAGCGACCACATCAAACAAGAGGTGGACGAGGGCAAATGCTGCGGCATGGTGATGCTGGACCTACAAAAGGCTTTCGACACTGTCAATCACCCCATTCTGATTGACAAGCTAAAAGCAATTGGTTTTGATAAACTATCGGTGAGCTGGATGCAATCCTACCTGGAGGGGAGAGAACAGATGGTGGAGGTAAACGGTACTCTGTCCCCCCCCCCTCCCAGTGAGCTGTGGTGTTCCACAAGGAAGCATATTAGGTCCGTTACTGTTCCTAATTTATGTAAATGACATGTCATCAGCATGTGACTGCAACTTGTTCCTGTTCGCGGACGACTCAGCCCTGCTGGTCTCTGACAGGAACAGATTGCAGGTTGAAAAAACCCTCAGCTCCGAGCTCGGCAGAATCTGCACCTGGTTCGCCGATAATAAATGATCATTACACCTGGGTAAAACAGAGTCCATTCTCTTCGGTTCGAAACATAATCTCAGCAAATCCGACGACTTCTCAGTTGCAGTGGGTGACATTATTGTCACAAGTAAGAAGGAAATTACATACCTAGGATCTATTCTTGAGGCAAACCTCTCCTGTGACAAAATGGCATCCAATGTAATAAAAAAAAAGTCAATCAAAGAACTAGATTCCTATACCGGATCTCCTCTCTGGTAAACAAAAACACCCTGAAAACTCTGGCAGGAGCACTCATTCAAGGGTACTATGACTATGCTTGCACGTCATGGTACCATAGCACCTCCAAGGCGCTAAAAATAAAACTTCAAATATCGCAAAATAAACTGGTCAGACTACTGCTTGACCTTTCATCTAGAACCCACCTCACCTCTGCCCACTTTGACAACCTAGGATGGCTTAGAGTAGACGACAGAGTACTACTTGCAATGGGCCTGGTCTACAAGATCCACTACACCTCTATGGTACCCATGTACATGTCAAAATTCTTCCCAAAGGTCAAGGAATACCATGATCATAACACCAGAGGGAGCTCCACAAATCATGTGAAACCCAGATTTGGCACAAAAAAGGGGGAATACACGTTTCGCAATTATGCCACATCAAGGTGGAACGCTCTTCCCACAACTGTAAAGGAAGTAAAACTATACTTACCTTCAAAACCTCTCTTAAAGAGCACCTTCGGGGGAGAGCATTGCAAAACTGGCCCCGGTAATGGTACAAATCTCAACCTGTCGTTCAATGGACAGCTTCCCCCCCTCCATCTATGTATATACTCGCATTTTAGACTCTGTTACTAATTGTATATCTGTAGACTTGGTATGTCATAAATGTCCGGTTAGGATGTATTAGAACGAAATCTAAAATGAAAATTGTAAATAAGCAATCTGTATGTAAAAAACCACCTGTATGTAAATGGTAAATAAGCCATCTGTATGCCATCTGTATGTCAAATATGTCTTATATGTCTTAAATGATATGATGAATTGGAAATGGGGGACCCTGATGTAAACATTACATTACATTACATTACATTTAGCTGACGCTTTTGTCCAAAGCGACTTACAATAAGTACATTCGACCAGGAAGACACAACCTTAAACAAGACGAAAGTCTTTCTCTGGTCTGCATCCCCTTAACCATTGTATGTTTTGAGCTGTACTGTACTGTACCCAATATACAAGCTGTTAATAAATGTTTCAATCAATCAATCAATATAAATTGACGTAGGGTCCGTGACGTCACCCATAGGATTCTGCAGAGTTGCCGTGAAGCCCTTAGTAGGCGGAGTCGGCCACTAACGGCTCGACAGTGACGTCAGAGTTCAACTCCCGCCTGCTCCAAATAAGGGCAAAGAGGCGGAGCCGAGGCGGGACCTCCTGCCACCGAGCTGGAAGTTCCAGAGCTAGCTGAAGCTACCAAGCTAAGCTAACATGCTCCCCATCTGCACACTGCCGTGGCATTTTACGTTTCTAAGGTAAGCGGACGTGAAACTATTCAGCAAAACTATAAATAATAATCTAAGTTATTGAGTTTTTAGCATAATACTTCAGAATCTTAAAATCCCTTAACGTTTGTATGCAACACTGGAATCAAGCAAATATGAATATGTTTGCATGACATTAGTTATTTATATTTTGATATCATTTAATTATACGTTTAATACATTTAAGTCAAGCTAAGGTACATGTGATGGTAGCTAATTAGTGCTCTTACCTGTGAGGCCTCCTCCAAACAGCATAATAACCAGACTGTATCATTAAAACTAAGTACCAGTTCTAGATCCTTGACTTTAGACAAACAATTCAAAAGACAAAATGTATTTAAAGACCAATCTTTATTTGAATGTGCCTCTTAACCTGAGATATTAGTTATACAGTAATAGTATTGACAATCTAAAAAAAACTGAGCAACTCAACAGTCAACTTTATATTTCTTATTGTCTAAAGCATTTATTATTTTCATTTTCCCCCTCTCATATTCATTGTGGACGGATTGAGACAGCGTGGTGTCCAGAGAGCTGCAGAGACTTCAGGGAGAAACCTCCGTGGACGTCCTGTCTGTTGGTTTGGAGAGGACTGAGGGTCTTTCCTCAGCGAGGAGGACCAGGCCTGATGGAGGAGCCCATGCTGGGCAAAGCTGATACCAACTGCACAGGCCTAGTCTGTCACGTTATTTGACTAAATGTGTTTACTTATACATTTAATAGGTTTACACCTTCTGTCCATATGTGCTTTTTATTTAAAACATGTTTGATTAACTTTTGGTTCACATTTCAATAAATTGCATTTGTATTTGCACTCCTTTCGTCCATTATTCTTACTGAAAATGTTAGATTACACATTCACATCTGACTGACGATTGGCCCCATTTATTTGTGACGTTGCAAACTCTGTGGTACAAGGCACAAGTGATGTGAAGCTCATAAAGTGAGGCAAATAGAAATAATCAGCTGATGGAGTGTAGATGTGTAAATAGATGCATTCGATCAGCTGACTGTGTTTTCACAATAAAAGTAGTTTCTTAGTGAATGTCCTGTACTGGTCTTAAAATCTCATAACATCAGCTTTTAATGTTCCTCTTGGATGTTCTTCTTGACCCTCAGAGAAGGAGAAAATGTCGTGTCTTTCAGGCATGTCCTTTCCTAACAAAAATGACAGGAAACATAAAACATATTATTGCATAACAAGTGTGTTATTTATGAAAGTGGTGTGTTTGTGTGTTTAGGGGCTGTAGATATAATTATTTTGTAATTCTAATGTTTTTTTATTTATTTTAACAGTGAGCTACAAAGACAATCAGATTATGAATGAACAGTATGAAGTTCATCAACATTGAAATATATGTTATTATCAAAATAATATTTAACTGTTATCAAAACGTAGTGCAACTGTAGAAGCTTGCTCTGTTGTCTCACTGAAAGAATAACTTTCACCACGTTTTTTACGGACAATATTGAGAGATAAATAGTAGCAGTTCTCACTATGTGTTAAATATCTTTGCCTTCAATACGTTAAATTATAAAGCTGACGAAGTCATATTGCTAAATATCTAAAATGTAACTTTTTGCATGGAAAAAACCCTCAACTTAAACTGATGTGTAGGTGATTTAGTATTTAGTATTGTTTAATGGAATGTATATCAGTGTCACATTTCCCTGGGTGAAATTCCCGGGGTGGCGTTGTCGGATTTAGTGGTTTAACCAAACTGTTAGATTAATATATTTATTCTGCGGCCACTGCTACACATCCATGGGTAGAAACATGTTTTTTTCTGCTGTAAAGTTGGGCATTTTAACATGGGGGTCTATGGAAATTGCTCCTTTCTGCAGCCAGTCCTTATCGGCCAATATATGAACTGCAGTGTGTGGCACTTCCGTATTGGCGTCCCGGCTCTTCCCCAGAGTTTGCCGCTTGGTTACAACACACGGCCCCTAAACAAACAGGAATGGCAATCAAACTGCAGCCTTTATATCAGGCTTGTGTAGCAGGTGGTGACAAGTTACTCTCCTGAGTCCCTCTAGGGATGACATCACCAATGTCCGAAAAACATAAGAGGGCTTTATGACATGTGAAAGAAATCATAGGGCTTTGTGGATTGACCTACTTTCCCTCAGGGTGTTGGAGGATGTCTGCTTCCTGCAGATCTGACAAGTTGTTCCATGTGTCCATTAATCATAGCAACATATCCGCCCTTAGGTGGCCAGTCGATCAATACCTCATCACACTGCAACAATGTTAGAGCAGCAACAATCGTGATGATCGATTCATATTTAGTCAGTTTCCTATGCAAAAATGATATTGTGTCTTCAGCCACTTAAATTGAGATATACTGTTTTTCTCAGTTTTATTTTATATTGAAGTGAATATCAGATCCCCTATAGCCCTATATAAAAAACAAATGAGCAGTTTAATCAACAATAACAAATATCATTAGTAGCAGCACTAATCAAAATTCATTTGCTCCTTGGGTTTGGTTATTTGCTTGTGATATGTAGACACTATTGTTTAGTCAACTGACTAATACTACAATAGAACTATGAGTCAAGGACAATCTGCATTTCAAAATATCCCTCTAAACTCTCTTACTTTGGTATCATCATTCTCCATCAGCATATTTGCTGAATGTGCTGGAACTTCAAAGGCTGATGCTTAGCAGGAATGTGCTGTAAAACTGTAAACATTCGGATGGGGCAATAAACCCGTCAGTTCACACAAACACCCAGCGTGAGAAGATAATTTCCACGGTTTACACAGCAACAAACTCATCCCTTTCATGGTGATCACAGCCAAAATTAAAATCCCATGTGACTGAAGCCATAGAATGGAGGAAAAACTGTTGCGAGAAGTGTAGAAAATGACATTTCTTTTGGGTGTTTGAGCACAACAGGAATTTGACTCCTGACTCCCATTTACGTTCAATCCTCCTTCATCATGTTAATTCTGGGAAAGAGAGAGGGCTGCAGTCGAAACATGTAAGCTACATTTCACATCCACAGAGGAATGTTGGCGTGTCCTCACAATGTTGTCAGTCAGTATGCCAAGATAAGAGCTCTGCGTTCATAAATAAGATTGATGGTGTTTCACATACCACCAGTTCCCGCTCTGTGTTTTCCCATACAAGCATCCGCACTATCTCACAAGTTCATATCCTCTCTGCCCAAGCCCAGGCATGCTTAGTTATTTTAACATATTCCCCATCCAACTATCAAACCACAACACAGGAGACATTTAGCCTTTGCTTGTTCAGGTGTGAATATGAATAGAAAAAAGTTTCAACACTGGCACAAACATTGACATAAATAGATTACTTTAAAAGGTTGTGTATTGGCCCTGAGATGCCACTTTATTAGTTAGGAGGCTTAAGAACAGTTTATTACAAAAAAAATTGCTCTGATTTGATATACAGTGTATTCAACAAAGATATTTAGGATCCAAAGGAAACAGATTGTGTTTGTTACTCCCGCAAGCTCAGGCTGAAAGGTTGTGTAAGTATAAATGACCAAGAGTGTCTGTTAGCTTTCTACTTTTTTGCAACTTTGCATATGACATTTTCACTGTGTGAATACAATAGAAAAATCACCATCAGCTCCTTAACTGGCAACATTTCAACCCATCACACATATTTGTGGGTGTTGAGTTGGGTGGTTCGAAACATTGCTAATAAGCTCAAATTCCAGCGTGCAGGTATACTTTTCAAGTGTATTCTTATGATGATTTGATACAAAGGTCCCACCGGGCTTTTGTGGAAGTGCACATGAAAACTCTAGCCCTTTTTTGTATGTCTCTGTCTTTGTAATGAAACTATATGATTGTTAAATGTTGATTAATGAAACAGCCTAGCAAATATCATGTAAAATGTGTGAAATCTTTCTCCCACAGGCACATTTTGTGTTGCACACACATAATGCATGCAGTGGGATGACTAGTGAAACATGTGAGTGGACCTGGATAACACCATAACATTCATTGTTATTCTCATTGTCCTGCAACATTGTGAGGTCTCATTGTCAGCCAGCGCTGCTCAACCGCCCCAAACTGGTACAAGTCGATATCAGTGGCTCTGTGTGTGTGAGTGTGAGAGACAGAGAGAGAGAAGCATCCATCCTGAAACAGACACCACATAACAGAGCTCTCCATTCTCTCATCTTCATATCCAATGGCGTGTCCTGACATTGTTCATAAACACCTCTGGGGGTGAGTTAAAATGGAGGCAATAAAAGCATTTATGACTGCAGCACATGTTAGCCAAGGTGGATGGAGGCATGCAGGAATTTCAAAAGGCATTAGCGGCTAATCTGGGAGAAACCTGTCTTTGTCAATTATTGGGTTACGTGTCCCAATGAGAATGTGATCTATGTCAAGCATGCACTTCATGGCCAGAAGAGAACAAGAGAGCAGGCCACCCGAGAAAGTTGAACCCAAAAGAATGCGGCTCTGGTATTCATTAATGAAGAGCACTCTTCTCTGTGGTGGAGCGAGAACAAGAATGAGGAGATAGGGTGACAAAGTGAGAGAGAAGGGAGTGAAAAAGGAAGGCAACATTTACCAGAATAACCTTTTTAAAGAAGTATGAACGAAGTTGAGATCATCTTTATGCTAGCAAATAGATGGAAAATATGTTTGGCCAAAATCCTCTAAATGAAAAAGAAACACACAAGTCAATGAGCCAGGTAATGTATATTAGAATATTTTATTGCTTTATGAAATGTTGCATGAATTCAACTGTAAAAGCCTTCATATTGTTTGAAGTTCACAGAAATGTCTGTTTGAAGTCAACACTAGGTTGGTTGTGTACAGCTTGACATGACCGTGATTGTCGGCACATAACTTACGACAAACATACATAAACTCTTTGGCATCCTGCTCAAAGCCCTCAAACAACAATACAAACAAATCTGTAGAAAATATATAATAATAATAATAATAAACCTGCTTGTTAGTTCAAAGCTCACAGTAAACAAACAAAACAACACAGTGTCGTTTTTCAGCTTTTATCCCACAATGGTGACCAAACCAGCAGAATCACCACATCAGGGAACACACTCACATACTGTAATCACACATGCAAACATACTTTGTTAAGGAAAAAGTCATCAGAAAAACAGATGATGAAATCAACACCAAGATTCAACACCCTTTCAAAATCACAAACAACACCATGTCTGTTTCAGTTTGTCTTTAATATATTATGCATCTCACAGTTCACACACACCTCTAAACCTTTGCAGAACCAGCTGCTCGGGCTTCAGCAATATGGACAGCAAGAGCATTTAAATCAGCAGTGTCTCATGTGTTATAAGCTTAAATTATTGAACACAGGGAAGTCTTACACACAGATAAGATCCAAGTGATGGGAATGAGGTTACTCAGATTGACAATTCTTATTGGAGAGGGGGGGGGGGATAGAGGTCACATAGATAACCTTTTATTGAGTATTTGTCTTGAAGAGCAGGAGGCTTAAGTTCATATTTGGGGAATGTGGAAACCAGATAAGATAAATATGTAGCTTCTTAATTCACTGGGTTGGGAGAGGAGATAAAGGGGGTTATGAAGGGGGAAAGCAGCAAATATATATATTTATATAAATATTCAGGCATTCACTCTCTGAAAACATGTTGCCCTATTACAATCCACAATACTGTCCAAGTACCTCAGAAGATTAGTCTTTTCTCACCCAGCCGGGCAGACTGCCTGCAGCTGTCCAGCTTAGTGAGAGGGAGTGAGGCGGAGCACAGCTCTGTCTCTAATAATGTGAAAATGGTCCTCATTTTTTTCGTGCATTGGCCTCTTTCCACAACATTCTTGAATCCAATATTCAATCCACTCTTTTCAAAGACTTGCACTCTTCACAGATTCTCAGAATTGTTATTTTTTATCATTCAAAATCCACCTCCCGGTTCTTTAAATGAAGATTTCCACAGCCTCTGAATCCAGCTCATCCAGGCCTCTGAAGGGGTTTAATAGCAACTTCTTAGGCGCTGCCTTGTCTGAAAAAAAAAGAAAAGAGATAGAATGAATAATTTTATAAATGCTTTTAGGCTAAACCAGTGGAAAAATGTCCCACATACAGCTCAGCTATTAATGACTAAAGGTTAACAGAGACTTTCCACACTCTCTGGTAAATATGCTCAGTCAACAGATCCACATCATTTCCTAACCATGCACATTCCTCAAAGCCCACATTATGAACCATGACCTGGACAGATGGTATCTGATTGGCTGGTTAAGCAGCAGTGTGGTTAATCAATCTGAAAATCCATGAAGCCGGGGTCCAAAACTCCTTTCATGAAGAGTATTAAAAAGCTGTGTGTGTGTATGCTTTGTATAGCGGACTCTGATCTTGTGAACGCTTGTTTATTCATGTTTGCAAATAATTTATCATTCAGGTTTTATACTGAGAGCATTCTCTGATGGTTTCTTGGCATCGTAAACAAACTCACGTATGCATATTTGATAGATCACTCACCACTGTTGAGCTTAGTCGTGCTGGCAGCCTCTTTGGCTTTCGTCCCCTCCACCTGCAGCTCGAGCGTTCCAGGCTCAGACTGAGCGGAGAACTGATGGCTTGGCAAAGTCTGATCGTCTGAGAGACTCTTACCTAAAGAACAACAGTGTCTGTCAGAAGTGCTTTCGTCTTTTATCGACATTTTTACCCACAAACAATGTTTGAATATAATGTACAGAGTTGACCCTTAGGCTACGTTTTGCTGCTTACCTCGACTCCTTGTGTTGCTCAAGGCGGTGCTGATGGAGGGGGTGGAGGAGGCGGGTCGGAGAGATGCCCCCACTGTATTCAGGAGGTTTGGGCGGGGGCTGTGCTCGTCCTTCCTCCCTTGGTCCTGGTGCAGCCGCTGGTTGAGGATCTTGATCACAGCGTCCTTCTCCAAGATCTGAGCGTAAAGGGCACGGATCCTGTTCTCCATCTCCTGATTCCTGTAGTCGGCCACCGGCAGGTCCTCGTTGAAGCTGTTGTTGGAGGAGTGGCAAGGCGAGTGGTTAATGATGGTGGTGTCTCTGCAAAAGGAAATGACAACGTGCAGATGTTAAATCCAATTCAAATGAGCAAAAACGTGTACTTGTAATGTTTTGAGAAATGTGAAGCTAAGTTCTTTACCTCTGTGCAGCGGCGGTGGCAGCCACCTCCATGGCAAACTGCCTCATGGTGCTTTCTTCCAGGTACTTCTGCTCCCAGCGCACCATGTCGGCCTCGAGGGCCAGGATTCGCTCCTCGCGCTCATGCAGGCGCTCTTGGAGGGAGCCCATTGTCACTCCTGGTGGCTGAGTCTGCCTCTGAGGTGGAGAGAGAAAATTGAATACAGACGCCAAAAAACAACTAAAAACTACTACTAGAGAAATCAACGTTTTTCCTAGTTT
Source organism: Gymnodraco acuticeps (assembly GCF_902827175.1). Classification (NCBI taxonomy): domain Eukaryota; kingdom Metazoa; phylum Chordata; class Actinopteri; order Perciformes; family Bathydraconidae; genus Gymnodraco; species Gymnodraco acuticeps. The sequence goes on from NW_022990940.1 coordinate 752,762, forward strand.
TCCTAAGACAGGATGTTTACCTGTTGTGCCCTCAGAGTCCTCAGCTCCTGCTCTAGTCGCGTCCTCAGCTTCATCTCCAGGGTCTCCCTCTTCTCACAGGTGGACTGCAGCTGAGCCAGCGCACTCTGAAGTCTCTCAACCTTCTCCACATAAGCCCTCTTCCTCCTCAACTCGTCTTCAAGCTGGCGGCCTCGTCCACGAGCTGTGTCCAGCGCGTCCTCGAGATGCTTTGACCTTTTGTTCTGCTCCTCCACTGTGGATCGCAATCGCTCCAACTCCCGCTCTACGCGCTCCTTCTCAAAGTTCTGCTCCTCATCTGAAGGAAAGAAAAAGATGGATGGGACGGTTAGTTGCATGTTTTATAAACGTGGGCATGATGATTTTTTTTTTATAGCAGTTTGGACATAAGTGCTATTGTATGAAATGTGAAATAATTCCCAATCTGTCTGATGTTCCTTCTCAAATACGTATGTGCATCAATCCATAATTACTCCCTCCTAAATCCAATCACAGTAATAAGTACCAGAGTTGCTACATGGTGGCCGGTGTTCTTCATTTAGCGAAGCACTCCTGGAATGCTGAGAGGAAGGAGGAGGAGGAAGGGGGAGAAAGCCGCCCTATCCCTTTGACCCACATAGCGCATTGCATTCCTCATCAAGGCCATACAAACACCAACACCCTGCTTGAGTCCAGTTCCTTAAACAGACAACATAAATCACACTAACAACAGGTGGGGGAACCTCATTTCCACTGCTGCTGTGGGATTTAGAGGCCGCTCGTTTCCCTTTGCAAAGAGGTGTGTGGATCGAATTCCCTATAATCAAGCCTTCTCACCAAATAAGCCGAGGTTATGCAAGTGAAATTCCTTCATGCAGGATCCCTTAGCTACAAAAAGGGCCTCATGCTATGCTACCATCTGATCGAATCAAGCCTGTTGATAACAAAGAAGGATATAACAGAGCTGGGGATTGGGGGAGGTCTAGCCAAACAGAAGGACATACTCACTTTGTTCAAGGAGTTTCGCCATGATGTGCTGGTTGTGGTCAGCTGCTTCTACTTCTTTAGCAACATGTGATCTGGCATTTTCCAAGTTTTCTGTATAGCAAGAAAGTTTGAGAATTAGATAACGTTGTAAACTGGATCTGATATTATGGCAGAATACTTCATAGCTTTGTGTATGTGTGGCAGCACTTTATCCATACCTCTTAGGTCTCTGTTGAAATCCTGTAGCCTCCTGATCTCAGACACTAGCCTCTTCCTCAGTGTCTGCTCCAGGTTTTCCCTCTTACAGCTGCTTTGCATCATTGTCTCATAGGCCTCGGAAATACGCTGGATCTCCTGCTCCAGCTGAAAAGGGGAAGAATAAGTAGCAAGGAAAGAGGAGATGAGAGGATTGGAGGAAATGAGCAGAAAAGAAGAAGAGGAATTTTTGGTTAACCTACTTCACATGCCAGGGAGGAGCTGGAATGTTGAATCGTGTTGTTACAGTACATGCATATAGGCCTGTATGGGTACATATGGGACTGTGTATACAGTACACTCAGTGTGTGTCTATGTGGTATAGTTCTGAGAAGGAATTCAAGCCCGCACCACTCCCTGAGAGACTGATTTATATCTACATTCCTGAGGGCTGATAGCTTTAGTTCCAGGTGTGAGAGCGCGCACGTACACACCACAACGCACAAGTTAACACGCAACACACAAACTGAGGTCTGGGAAGGCTGCCAGCGGAGGGAAGGTGTGCATGCCTGTGCCTGGGTTGAGGAAACGGCAAAGAGAAACCCACCATTATAGCAGTCACACAGGCATGTTTACCCAGGGCTGCGGCCTGACGGAGAAAACTTTCCAACCCTGGCAATTATCATTCTTTAAGGCTGAGGCAAGGCAACGGCCATGTGACATAACTCCAATAGAGAGCCGGGTGGATTTTTACAAAGTTTGGCTGAGGTGTCAAATATCTCTGAAGCTGTTGTTCCACCATGATGAACAAGAAATGTGCTCATTTTAGGCCAGATTCAATCAAAAAGAGAAGAGAGAAGGTGGAATGGTTGTTATTTGGTGGAAAAAACAAAAAGGGACCTTTCACTTTTTACAAAGCAGCTCACCACCTGCCACGGACTCCCGCCCCACCCCCATCAGCTGTGTGTGCAGGTCACAACCCGATCGACTGCTGTCTGACAAGCCCTAGATTAGGCTGAAAATCTATGGCCTCCATGAAACTAAAGCACGCGCGCACACACACACTCTCTGGCCTCCACAAGGTCAGCTCCACAATGAGAGGAGTGTGTAAACACAGAAGCAGGCTGTGACCTATGTTTGTGCCTCTGTGGTATGGAGGGTAGCAGCTGCTGATCTCCTCTGTCCCTTCCAGATGAGGGAGTGTGCCTGGAGTTGGACGTTAGGGAGACAACTGTTGACCGGAGTTGTGTTTCGTAGACAGGTGGCTGAGTTTTTAGGGTGATGTCTGTCTGGTCAACCATTTAAGAATTTTGGATTATGTCCCTCTGGAATTGAGTCGTGGTTGTGCCAACCGCTCATATTCTTATGAGTTTGTTTGTTATTGTCTAACTCCCCTGAATTAAATGTAAATCTAGCTTGAGTTTGCCTGTTCTCACTCCTTCAGCAAGATCTGTGAGATATGTCAAATGCAATAAATAATATGATTTCCTCTCCTTACCTTCTGAATACGGCCAGTCTTCTCCCTGTGTGCTTCCAGCTCTTGCCTCAGCCTCTCGTTCTCCATCAGCAGCAGCTCCACCTGGTTGGGCTCCTCCAAGCCAGCAGGTGGCAGGCTGCTGAATGTGCTGTAGCAGGGCAGTTCAGCTTGCTGGACAGACTGGACATACCTATGAGATACACATTTCTGAGTAAATAAACAGAATGTAGCCAGCTAAACTTTAAGGTATGAGAACTTCCTTTTTGAGCAACACATGTGAAATATCACTCTATTTCCTCCTATCCGCAAGCAGACAAGCCGACTCCAGTGGCTGCAAAGAATGTCAAAGCCTATATGAGGAACATACTTTTGTAAAAGCATCCCAGGACACACAAGCATGTGAAAATATCTTGTTCCACTATGCCTGGCATTACAAACACCTGCAGGGTTGGACTTGTTCTCCTGTTAAATATTTCAAGAAGCCAATCGGCTCGCAGGCTATGGTGTGACTCACATTGATAAGTATGTGTTTACGCATGTGAAAACACCATGACGAGTACTAGTTGATTGGCTCTAGTACAAAAACTACTCCACAGAATATGATGTAATGTTAAAGGAGTTTAAAAAACATGCACACAATGACAGTGAGGTCTTTGTACCTGTGCTGCTGTGCTTGCACCTCCTGGCTCTGGTGAGGAATAAATCCTTGGCCCTGGATGGGGGCAGAGTAGTCTGGAGGGGGGCTGCGTTTGTCCATGCTCTGCCTCGGGCTCAGGAGGGCCGGCGGTGTGTAGTACGGCAGCTCAGGGTAGCTGTGAGAGGTGCTCCTGAGGGCCTCCGCTTTAGCAGCTGCATCATTCCTCTCCAGAGATATCTGCATGCAATGCTCACTGAGAGACCGAACATGGCTGCACTTCAGCTCCATCATATCTGCCTCTTCATGGAAGGCTCCCTCATGCAGGTGCCCCTCGTGGAGCTGCCTGACGGGGCCTGTAGGGGCCCAATTAGAGGCCAGATACTGAGAGTGCACCTTGGCCTGCTCGTATGTTGGCAGCTCCTCGCCGTGCAGCTGGTAGAGCTGGTAGCCACTCTCTGAGTGAAGGTAGTCTCCCTGGTGCTCCTGGCCCTGGGGCTCCTGCCTGGCAGAGAGCTGAGGGAACGGAGGCTCCTCCTGGGTGAGACTCTCCAGAGAGGAGCGTGGGCTCCTGCCCAGTTCACATCCACTGCTGGGTCCACTGTTGCTCCCACTGCCTCCACGCAGGGCCTGCTGCTGGATGGCTAATAAAGTGCGGGTGTCTGTGGGGTTTCCATAGCGCAGCTGCTCCTGGATCAGCCGGTGCAGGACCGTGCCAGACGGTTCTTCAGTGGATGACATATTGTTTCGAGTAGCCTATGTTTATCTTCTCTAGCACTTGAGTTGAGTTTTTCTTGAAAATATATCTTTTAAATCAGCTGTAAATCTGAAACAGAGCAAACATAAAGGGATTAAGCATAATCAGTCAAACAAATAAATAAAACACGAGACAACTGAACAAAAAAAATAACACTAATGGATTCATATGATGAATGGCAGTGTTTGAGGAATGTAGGATTTTGGAATAACAACAATACTATCAACACTGAGATTGTAGATTTCCTTTTTTAGATCTCATTAATACAAAATCTATGATTGATGTTTAGCTGGAGTATAACATTAAAACATTGTCTACTTTACAAACAGCGACAACATAGAGATGTGGAGACATTTTACACAGCAGGCACAAAAATGCATGCGCCAAACATTCCGATCTCACGGGGGAGCAAAAACACACAAAACCGCATTTTAAAATAACTTCATCTTTGGAGTTTAAACACAATTGTCCATTTTAAAGAATGTGAACTACTCGAAACTTCTTCACAACAAACAATACTCTCAAAAACTCGAACCAGAAGTTACGATGAAGCTACTTTCGTCATGTTTGTGATCGTTTTTTTCTATTGTTTAAAAAGGAAGATTAAAACAGGCTTTTCTTACCAGCTCACACTCTCATGATAACAAAACGTTGTTCTCGATGTCGAAGTAAAAAAAGTCAGAGTAATTCCACTTTTTCCATGAGTTTATAGAGTCAAACTTGTCTCATGTTGCTCCCCCTCGACGGGCTGCTCTCTCGCTGTGAAATGAATGTGAAGAGCAGGCGGCGATAATAAGTAACCGAGGAGGGACTGAGGTCGGAATGCCAGGAATGTAAAACGCGAGGTCCCTCTGGGATCAAAAGCGTAAAACCACACGGAGGGGGGGGAGAGGCCGCACTGCGCTTAGCATTACCAATGAGGAGTTAAAAAGAAGTTTAGGAGAGGACATTTGAGCCTTGGAAATAAATGCTTTAATGCTCAGTGAAAGGGTCGTTATCTGGCACACAATCTACTTCCTAGCACCATTTGTGTTGTGTTGCTATAAAGAACTAATGCAGTTGTGGAAGGGGTATTCAGATAATTTAAAGTGGAATGTTGGAATATCTGAACAATATTTGACTTGTGTAGTACAACCATAGGAGTACAACACAAGTATTAGTAATAGTTCTCAATACGCTCAATGCCCCCTGTTAAAGCTCATATTTTATTAACTGATTATATGTTGTGCATGTAGAATCTTAATTTGAAAACTGTAATTATAAATATAGCCCACGTGGTAGATTAAAAACATTTATTTACAATAATTTCCCTATATAAAGTATAAAGTAACATGGAAATAATGACCTAACACTACCTTAAACAAGTGTTACCTTAGATCTTTATTATTGATAGTTTGACTTGAATGTTGTTGTTGGTCAAGGTGAACCTAATTTGATCTATACACCATTGTTTTTTTTAATCATCACAATGTTTTATGTAGAATCTTAATCTTGAGAAATTATACTGGCTGTTCATAGTTGAGTAAAGAAAATAACATTTATCTCTGAAAACCAGTAGTAAAAATATAAAGAGGCATACAATGGACACACTAAAGTTAAAGCGCTACAACTTAGACCTTTGCACCCCTAAAGTTTGGTTGCTTGTAATTTAGTATCCTGGAGGAATTCAAGATCCTCTTCACTGCTGGACACGAGTAAAAAGTATTCTTGTCTGTGAAAGTGTGTTGAGACTATGCATGCCTTAATGGTGTGTGTGTGTCTGTGTGGTGTGTGGCAGCTGTCCACTGGAATCTGAGGTCTGCATGTGCCCCATTACTACAAACACAGTGGCTCTTTGTACCCGAAATCACACTACACGGTGCAGAGCAGAGCCTGGAGAATGCCACACATGGGCACAAATCCCAAACATGCAGGGGTCGCGCTCCTGCTGAGACCAGGTTACTCAGAATCACAACATGTGTGGATGGCTGGAGGACAGTCAACCCGATAACCATTTACATATTAGGTAATGGCATTCACTAATTCCCAACCAGGGGTTCTTGTACCCTGGGGGAATCCTACATTCCAGGAAGTACTTTTACAAATTGGGATAAGCTCAACTAATTTGAAATAAATTGATCAATCTAAATAATATACAAATTCACAGTCAGAGTCAATAACAACACTAACCACGTGTAAGTGTATGAAACAAAAAAGGAAGAAATATAAAACAAAAAAGCTAGCTAGAATGGTAAAAGGATCCACCTAATGTAATAGCCAAAAGTCTAAATAGCGTTCTCATCCGCCACTGAAAACATCAAATTCTTGGACCTCACACGACATTGTTTGAGACACCGATTAAGGACATTACCTTAATTGACTTGCTCCAGGCTCTGCATCGGGCCATATGAATGTCCCGTGGATTCTTAACAAGCCAGTCTTTGTAAAAGTCTTTGGTGAGCCACAAGTCCTTGAATTTCCATTTTCTATGCATAGCTGAAGGTCCCCTTATTGTTAGCTTTGTTGTGTGCTTGCCCCTGTTTAACCTGTATCCGGTTCCTTCAGACCCGTAGGTTACATGTAAAAGTTATTGAGTAAATCCTTTTAACAGTTAGTTCAAAGTAGCTTTATGGATAAAGATTGCAACTCCTAACTCAATCTGCAACTCTCATTGGTTGTGAATGAGAAAGGGAACAAACTGCCCTTAAAATTGAAAGTTAAATCATATAAAAATATCCACTATAATGTTATAGTTTATATAGGGTGCAGTTCGATCTAATTGGTCTTACAGTTTAATATATTTCTAAATCTCCCCCAGATTATTGACCAAACAACATCATGAACATCCATTTCTCGTTCCTTGAAGATATACAATTCCCGCCTGGAGGAAGAAGCAAATCTTTATGATAGGTCATATTTATGTCTGAGCCAAATGACAAGACTGAGCTATTTATTACCCGCTTAAACCTAACGGTTATATTGAGGACTTTAGACAGGGCCTTTTACTGAGGGCCCTTTAAATAGCAGAGATGTTAGTCATAACAGACTAATCATGTCTTCAGGCAGTGGAGGAAGCGACCAATAGGGAGGGTTGCAGATGCTATCCTGCTTTTGCATAATCTACATTTTTCCCACCAGAAGCCAAAGCATGAGCAAACACATGCAAATTGAATTGGTAAAGAATGGGGTTAAATCAAAGCACAACTGTCACTGATTGTCTCTAAAGCATGTGGCCGCTGGCCTCAGGCTGATTATCTCATTAATCCCAAAAATCTATAGACCCAATGAGTTGCTACAAACTCACCATGGTATGTGCCTACATCTACTCTCTGGCCTTTTCCTACTCAACACACACACACACACACACACACACACACACACACACACACACACACCACACACACACACACACACACACACACACACACACACACACACACACACACACACACACACACACACACACACACACACACACACACACACACACACACACACACACACACACACACACACACATTCCCATCATGTTTCAGATGCTGCATACTCTTAAACGGGCTCCTTTTAAAAAACATGCAGACACTGTGTCTCTGTGGGCGGCACTCACACTGAGGCGAATGGTCAGCAAAGTGGAACATGTTTGCATTTCCCCTTCAGATCCAAACTGTGAAGCAGCACAGTCTCCACCTTTTTAAAAGTCTGCTCATGTCATTTAACACCACCTCACGGCTTCCTCTATTCTGTGTGCGTGTGTGTGTGTGTGTGTGTGTGTGTGTGTGTGTGTGTGTGTGTGTGGTGTGTGTGTGGTGTGTGTGTGTGTGTGTGTGTGTGTGTGTGTGTGTGTGTGTGTGTGTGTGTGTGTGTGTGTGTGTGTGTGTGTGTGTGGTGTGTGTGTGTGTGTGTGTGTGTGTGTGTGTGTGTGTGTGTGTGTGTGTGTGTGTGCTGGTGGATAACGCCTCTGGCCATTTTGTCCTCCATTGTACCACATTTCCTGTGAACTTCCAAAGGAATGCAAGGCTGACCCTTTGAAAATTATAGACGCTTTCAAAAAGTCATTACAGGAGATGAACATTTAAAATGGCGTACCACTAAAATACCTTTCTAACTGTCTGTAGAAAACCCCAAAGCAGACAAAACGTTCATGAGTTATGCCTTGTTTGTTAAAAGAAGAGTGGGTTGGAGGAAAATGAAACACAATTGTGTAAAATCATATTGCTCTTGAGGTTTTGGTGGAAACATGAGCACAAATGAGGCAACAGTGACAGTATTCAAACTACCAGTTACACATTTGGAAACAGTCTGGGTCTAAATTTACTCGTCTGAGCGATCAGTATAAAAATGTCTTTGTCAAAGGGAGGGAGTGAAGAAGACAACGTGTGTGGGGGAGCCCTTAAAGGTACAAACTACTATTTCTGTATTTGTAAAATAATTGTTCCTTTTTTTACATATTTAATTAGGTGTTGGAGGGAGCCTGAGATCTAAGGATTATGGCCAACATCTAATTCACTGTAATTGTTGTGCATATGTTTAAAACATAGGTTAAAAACAGAATTTGATTATGATACTTATAGTGCATGAAATATGTAGGAACACTTATTACTTCTAAATGTAAGATTGTTTGCTGCAGTTGAGGCTTCACATGTGGAGATATGTATAGCACATGATGATGGCAATTCCAATTTCCTGTCAACTAAGAGCTGCAGTTGTTTAACCACATCAAGGTATTGACAAACAATCAATCCTTAACACAGTTGAGACAACAACTCAACAAGCGTGTAATAAATATAACCTACACCCCGTTGTAATTAAGACCTATTTTATGTATTCTAATCTGGGATGTTTTAAAAAGAGATGGAGGCTCATATATCACAAAACGATATATAGAAGCTGAAGGCTGTTTCACTTGTCATAGTTAAGATACGTGGTTATTTAAAGAGAGATTAGTCACAGTGTTAAAGTGAAGACCAAACAACAAGATGTTTCCCTCATGCATTTGAGTAGATTACTCCAGACAATCTGAGAGTGACGGTATCTGGCTTTAGACAAGATTTAAAGGGACTGTTGTTTTTTTAACAGGATGTATGTTACGGTGTCGGGCCCTGTGGGAAAGAATAGACACAGAACAGCAGACAAGGCCATCCGATATGGAAGGATTGGTGAGGAATGTAATTGATAGTGTTGGAAGGAGTGGGATGGATTCCTCTCCCTGGCTCTCACATCCATGGAGGGCTTCCTCATTCACACAGTATACAATAGACAAGGACAAGGTGAGCTGCATTCAAGCGGTATCCTGTTCTCAGGAAACAACTGACAACCAGCTTCCCATGTATTCGTATTTCGCCACAGCCAGGGTTGTGATGCCAGGGTTGATTTTTAGATTAATTTTTGCCAAGGCAAGCAGGCAAAGGCATGTTATTATATAATTAATACACCTGTGAAGAGCAGAAGTAAAATAAAAATAGTCCAGCGGTTAAGTATTCGCCTAAACTGATGAGTCCGGGACTCTTTGCATGTTGCAGCAGGTAAGGCTGCATTCATGGGAATTTCCAGACGTTCATAGCAAACAGACTTCAGACATGAGTCACGGGAGATGAATCTGTTAAGTGTGCAAACTGTACAAAACAGATGTGAATAAGGCAGCTTAAGAGCTGATTGAAAGTGAGATGAAAGCAATCAATCTGATTCTGTGCAACAGATGTTGCTTAAAAATTGCATTTTGTGTAATACAATTCAAAATAAATAGTAAATATCAAGGTACAGCCAGCCAGTTAGCTTAGCTTAGCAGAAATACTGGAAACAGCACATACTGTAACCCTTCCATGAAGCCACAACAAAAAATGTTTGGGAACAGTTGCTTCTTCCTCTCAAATAAAGTTTGTTTGATGTTCTCTTTGAATACGAATACACGCAGAACAGAAAATACCATCAATACTATTTTAAACAAACTAAAAAGCAATTATTGTCATGGCATGAAGAGAAAGTCCAACATGCTTTGGCATCAGGAGTCCACTATAAGGATTATTTGTACTTCTTGATGAAACCTTGGAGTTTTCTTGTTATTTTGTGTTTAATGTTTGAGACAGTTTTTGTATTGAACTAAAAGTGTTTATTGGTAAGATTAAGGTGCTGGTAGATTTGGATGAATCGAGGCTGTCAGTTTTCTCTTGATACGTTAAATGTCTGGCTGTAGCTGCATATATTCAGAGAGGGGTATTTATATTCTCATCAAATTTAAGAAAACGTAAAAAAATACAAATAAAACCCTTTTCAAAAAAATTATGAGTTTGGACATGACTGAGTATTGCTATGTACAACTAAGAATATTGTACGGCAATAGTAACTTTTGTTGACATAATGAATATGTTTAAATCTAACATTATTGAATTGCTTCAGTAGACCCTATCTATAATGCTCAGGTGTGTTTTCATAAAGACCACATGCACCCAACCTCAACTGCCTGCTGGACCTGAAATTCCACATTTTTCTCCTCATCCATGATATTGGAGAAGTCTTCTTGTTACTGCTAAGAAGCCAGTGTTACCAGCATCTGAAAGTGAAAGGACTAAATGAGATGTGCTCCATTTGACTAAAGCTAACAATGCTGTGGGGAACTTCTTGGCAAATGAAAGACCGTAATATGAACCAACAAAACACAACATGGTCTCAGAATTCAACAGAGAGGAGCAAGCTAGTTAGATCAGATGATCAACAGAAAGTATGGTTACATACTTCACAAAACATGCATTAGAAAACTGCACTTATGTTCTGCCTTTTCAAAATGTCCTGTGACACTGGCCACCCACATCCTTTAATTATTGCTTGGGTGGTTGTAAATGTGAAATTTTGATGGAACAAAACAAACAATGTAGACTTTTCAAACCAAGCACTCTCACAGATCTGGTTTACTAATAATGGAGGTATTTATCACCATCGCTGTCTTACATAAGATTTATTGGATTTGTTTTGCTGTTGGGTCATTCAACGCTTACATGTTGCAGCTTAAACATATTATGAGATGTACATGTTTACACTGCCATGGCAACTTGACTGTTTCTTTTCTGTCTCAAAACACTCTGAATATTTGGCCTCTGCTCTCAGACGCATTACTCATACAAATAGCTGAGTGTCACTGTAATCATGTTCCTTTTCCATTTGTTTCCCATCCCTTTATTTCTCATGCCTCTTTTATGTCAGTTCTCTTTGAGTTTACACAGCATAGCTTTACTGTAGGTTAACTGTATTTCTGGTATGTGACAGGAAAATTGAAAGGTCAAGCGTCAAGATGCAAACAAGTCATACAGTTGTACAACAAAAGCTGTTCTGCCACAGGACTCATCTTGTAGAGTGACTAATCATTTAGTCTCTGGACCCACCTCAGTCTCAGTCATCCTGACCTTCAGGGCGAGACTGCACCAAACTGAGCACCGTTAATCTGAGGCAAAGCTCCGAGGCCCTTTATAAATACCAGCCGTAGCTGCCATTTAGAGGTGTGAAAACATATTCGCTGCCTTTGGCCCTGGAGACAACATGCCTACTGCAGACAAATGACACAGCAACCAGCCCTGACACCCTGTCCTAAAACAGCCCTGCACCCGGGGGTCCGCTGCCATCCTGGGAGGTCACCAGAATGCCAGTCATTCATTCGGGCCCCAGCATGTGTGCCCCCAGCGAATAGCTCCTGTGCTGCTGAGGCTGCACATAGCATGTGATCTGATGGCTGGCATTGGCCAGCGGCAATGTGGAAAGAGAGAGAGGGGTCTCTGTGTCTGTATACCGCTCAGCAGCTCTGAAAATGTACCAGGGGCTTTCCATGGTCCAGCAATGAGGGGAATGTTGGGTGGGATGTTGAGCTGGGTGTGGTGTGTGTTTGAGTGTGAGAGGAAAGGCAGGTAGGTAATGATCATAGTAGACTGAAGGGGGGGGTTAAAGTTGATGGAAGGATGGTCATTTAAGCAAGGTGAGTTTGAGCCCCTAACTCCGAAATAAGCAGAAAATGTGATCGTGACATTGCAGTTTACAGCATTGGTTATGTCATATAGATGTATTTTCAAAAGCATGGCATGTTCTCAATAAAGGACATGTTGTAAGCTTAACATATTTTTCCTCTTACTCTTGATGCTATTTATCAAACTAGATGGCTCGTGTGAGTGCCAAGTGAAGGAGATATCAGCCGAAGAGATGTCTGCCTTCTCTTCATTATTATGGAACTAGAAGGCATCAGGCTTGTGGTACCAACTGCACTGAGTCTTTCCAGAAAACATGGTTCCTCAAGAAAATCCACAGAATTTATTTTAAGCAGTTTCATTTAGTCATTATTTTTGTTACACCACCTGCTGACTGTTCCACAGCACAGAGGGAAGTGTGCACCTTTTCAGGGACAAGGGGCAAACTATACCCATCTTGAATCAATAATGTGCACTTCAGGAATTTTGGGTGCATTTAAATCTACAGTTGAAACATTAACCTGTTTTATATTATGTCTCTTTACTGGCGACTATTCAGCTATTTACACTCCTTCAACTGTCATACTGACATTGTGCAATACTGGGTGGTTATATTGTGCAATAAAACCGTATACTGAGACATCAAACTCTGAACAACCACTTGACCTAAACCTTTTTATTTTTACCAATAAGCTATTATACTGTAAAAAGACATTTATGATACATAGGTGGTGTCAATTTATAAGAAAAACTGCCTAAGTGAAGAAATGTAACAAATGCGTCTGTACACAAGACTTTACTAAATGGTTTAATGAGGATTAAACTGATATGCTATGGCATTCAAAGTCACCAAATGAACCCAACTGTTTCTTTGACTTTTCTTTGATTGACACTGGAAAGTAGTTTGGGCCTTAAATGACATGTTTAACACTTACACACCGCAGAAGTGTTGTAACAGTTAACTTCCTCTGGCAGCTTGTTCTTCGGCTTGACTTGCTTTAAGTATTGTGTAAACCAAAGAATTTCTTAAAGTGTCAACTGGAAAAATCCATTATCGTATGAATGACTTCTAGCTTTTGCCAGTAAGTGAAGATGATTCAGCTGTGAGATATGCTAATGGCGCAACTCAAGGCCTGTAGGGTCTGCTGACACACAAAGACAGCATTGTGTCGATCAAAAGAAGGCTATTGTCTTGTTATACACAGAATGTCTATTTTTAAGGCTCGGGGGAAAGCCAGAGGAAAGTTTCTATTCTGAGACAAATTCAAATAGCCATAAATACGAAATGAAAAATAAATAATTTGAAACGCTTCAAAGTTAATGAAAGGACACATTATGCATTGGTCCAGATAGATAAAGGTCAGCTGTGTTGTTGTTGGAAAACAGAATCAGAAAATGCTTTCGATTTCGACAGAAAATCATTGAATCTTTCTAATGAATAATTGTTATTAGTGTCTTTTACCCTTCTAGCATCATGTAATCAAAAACATTCTTTTATTATAACTCAACTGACTTAAACTTTCTTCAACTTTCAAATGTTACTGTAACCAAATCAAGCAATGACAATGACTAACATTATGTTTGGCTCTTAGGTGATGCTTGCCATCAGCTTTAAACATAGCAACTCAGTTATGTTACATTTGTTACACTAGCTTGAAATCCTTCTTTACAAATCCATTCAATGTCGACAAATAATCATGACATTACATTTTCAGAACGCACCATATGATACCAAGAACATGTCCATGTTAAGATTAATTTATTCAAATTCAAAAACCTGGGTCGTGTAGTTTGGGTCATAAAGAATGACATTAAAACAGCCCTTCAAATTCTAACTTTAGGATTGATTTATTTTTCCACATTAAACTGATTGGGTACATTTTTTGATTTTCGATATACAACTTTGTATTAACCTTACTATTATTTTCAACTCAAAGATAAAATGGCGAACACATCCAGCACCTGACCAATGTTAGTCCACCATCTTCTGTGGGAAATATCTGTCTCTTTTGTCCATCAGTGTTTGGTTCTGTGTAGGCCTGCAGTTGGTTTTTAGAGCATTTCATAATAAAAACTTTTAGAAACAAGGTGTTAGTGACACTTAACCAGAAGTTCTCAAAGTGTGGGGCCTAAAGGCATGTCAGGTGGGTAGAAAATACATTCTTGATATTGTACCTTCCCCAAATCCCCAGAATTGGGAAATAACTTTGCAGTAGTAAAAAACAAAATTCAGTGTGACTTGCCCGTCTTGATTTAGCACTCCACTTAGGACTTAAGACTAACAAAACATTAAGTCCCACCACTAAATGCTAAAGAGATGTTTAGCTTTTAGTATTACACAACCCTTTGTGGACCTGTCCAATCAAAGTTACACAGTGTACTCAGTGCAAGTCAATTCACTGGCTAATCCTCTGTAAAATGATATGATTAAATTAGATTTGAAATCTAAAAAAGCAGGACAAACATCTACTGTACTGACATGTACCTGCTGTCCACAGTTCACAGTTTGCAGAGGAATGTTCAACATCTGCTCGCCTCTATTCCTCCTCATATAATTCTCTCTCGGGACAGGGCCGTGATCACAGGAGACGCTGTTAGCACTGCTGTCCCAAAGGAAGAATGCAAACACTAGAGAAGCTCTTCCAAGAAATTCCCAGTTGAGGATCTTTCTGGAATGTCCTAACGAGGTTTCTCCGCTGTGTTTACAGTTCCAGCCCGATGGCAACCCTGCAATCTGTGCTGCCAGCGTATCATTATCTGGCCTCTCTGGGGACTCGGGGAGAGTTAGAGGAGCTTTCTTCCCCCTAAGTAGATATTTTAGATGTTTGTCTTCGTTTTTGCTGTTTAGAGCAAAATGGTCAGCTCTGAAGACAAGAGACAAGAGGCGACCACAGACAGTGGTAAATTAGTTCTAATAAATTGCTGTGCAATTAGTCAGATGTCTAGACGAATAGATGCCGAGCAGCCGCTGTCATGCCACTTTATTATTTTTGCGTCACAGATACTTAGTGTTCTTGGCTGCTCTGCTTGGTGAAAAAAAAGACACTTAATCATTGTTTAGCTAAGTAAAGTGGTTATTGTTTTTGGACTTGTGCCTTATGTTGGGCTACACATGAAGCATCACCCACCCAAGAAGACAAGCTGACCCTGACATTTGACTAAAAGTTGAAACTTCACATCAGAAGAGAGAACACGCTCAATGGTTCTTGGCAGAAAAGGCAGCTGTGTTGGTGGTGGAGTGTGTGTGTGTGTGTGTGTGTGTGTGTGTGTGTGTGTGTGTGTGTGTGTGTGTGTGTGTGTGTGTGTGTGTGTGTGTGTGTGTGTGTGTGTGTGTGTGTGTGTGTGTGTGTGTGTGTGTGTGTGTGTGTGTGTGTGTGTGTGTGTGTGTGTGTGCATTGGCAGTGTGTTCACCCCCAGCTTACATTATGTTCTGATATACTTCAGTGAAATCAGAAACACAAATAAGAACTCAGACCTTATTGACTTCAGACCTCTCTTATGCAACGCAGGAATGTTGGACCTGGAACATTTCACTAGATACAAACGTTGCAAAGGAAAACTTTAAAATGAATTGCAATAAAATACACTAATAAACTTTGAAATATATATTACATATATTTGTTATCAAAATTTAAAATACTCACTTTGCAGATTGGCCCCTTTCAGCACGTTGCATACATATTTACATTATATTACTGGATTATTAATGCTCAAGAAAATGATGTTGTGATCAGCATGTTTCAGCCGGTGGTGATAGGGGTTTGACAGCTTAATATACTGTTTGCTAATCACATTTTATGAATTGATATTATCTAAGTCATTTTTTATTATCCTGTCATTAAAGCATCTATCACCTCAGCCTTCTGTGACTTCAGAGAAAGCACTGAGCCAAAATAACTTTAAAAGCCTGTTTATAACAAAAGGCAGCTCTTAGAGAATGTAAATAATAAATAAAGCAACCTATCTAATAAACATCCTATATGTTCTCTTCAAAAGGGGGAACATACAAATGACCTTCAGATGACTGCTTTGTTGAAAAATATATTAACAAAAAAGGTTCCTTTAGTTATGAAGATATTTCACATATTATGAAAAAGTAGACTGTCTAGTTTGCCAATATTTTGCTACTGCAAAGTAACTTCCAAAGTGTTCCAGCTCTTATGACTTTCAGGGAGTTACACTTTCTGCTCTGAAGATTGAGCCAAGACAATGGAGGGCCTCTCGCAGTTTCCTGCCCACAACAATAGCATGAGGGAAAGGCGAAGGGTCCTGACTGGAAGTGCAGGCTTCACCTCTCAGAAACCATCAGCAGGAACACACACTGGACCGCTGCCCACACTTATGAAGTGCACAAAAATGTGAGGAGAGGATGCACAAAGCGTGGGAATTTCATCTATTACAGTTTTCCAAAGAATTCCTCGCCTGTGGCCAATAGAGTTGTAACAGGATATGTGTGTTCAAGGAATTTAACCTTCACAGAAACTGACTGTTTATACGTGTCTTACTAATTATTGGAACTCCAGTTTTTTGACTTTCCAAACAAGAAACGGTCATCTGAGAATCACTCCCAATATAAATTCAAAAATATGTCTTTACACTAATGGAACAGACAGAATGTACATGTTAAGAGATTTAGATTAAGCCTGTTGAAAGTGTTGTGTATTTTCTTTTTTGTAAACTATTACCATATTTAAGAAATCTGTGTATCCAAGTCTCACACAAATGTGTGAGCTTTAGAGGTTGTGTCATCAACTCTTGGAAAGAAAGCATGGGGCACAAAATGTCAAACTATTTCTTCAAAGCAGCATCTGGCAGAAGTGCGTACATGATGACCGAGGCCATGAACTACACATAACACTATTGGTGACATGTTTGTTTCATTGGACATCATACAGGAATGCAGCGGGGCGGGACATAAGATATGCAAGATTAGAAGGAAGAGATGATGCAACAGAGGTGATAAGCAAGAATCCTAACACAAAGTACATCATAATACACCAAATATTTATGCACTCAGACTTCTAAATACTTTAAAACTCTGTGATAAAGTGAACATCAGTCAAAAGCATCAATTCACAGGAAAAAAACAGCTGCAGACATAAGATATTTTACAATTTAAATATAAGTACAAAATAATTAGGAGCAAAACATTTAAAAGTAAAAGCATGTTTGCTAAGACAGCAGCCTATTCCAGAGTATTGTGTTATTGCTATAACTTATGCATCAATACATTTACTGTATATTGCATTGTACGTCTTAGAATTCAATTTTCGCAAATCTATTAAATTAGACAAACACAAAGTAGGACATATAGTTTGTTCTAAATAGTTGGGACAAGTATCTCTTTATTTGGATTAAATCAGGGAAATTCACACAACTCAACACAAACGTTGTTTTGTAAAAGGAAATACTTTCCTTATCACAGTTTGACGGTTGCTTGAGTTCAGTGAAGTACTGCAGAATAGATGAGTGTTACATCCCATCAATCAGGTGGATGCCATCTAGTGGTGAGAAGGGGTTTGCCAGGAGAAAAAAACAGAAGGAGAAATATTGTTAGTTTAGTGACTTATTAAGACAGAGTACAGCAGTGCTAACTAAGTGACATTTACACATAATTGACACCAATGTATGTCAGATGTTCTCTATATGAAAGATTCAAATACAACTTTTGTATCTCTGTCAGTGATGTTGCTTTCCCTGCAGGGATCCACAGCCCTAAAGTATGCAGGATGTTTCATGAACCATTTAGAAAGTGGATTCATAAACAAACAGACACACATAGGAACGTGTTTATCATCCTCTGTTTTGGGCCTGTAGGAGCTGAGAGCCATGGCAACCGAATACCGAGGGGAGAAAAATCTGCCTGGCCGAGCTCCATCCCTCTGGCAGTCATGCTAAAACTCTTGAATCCCATGACAAAAACAACATTCCACATCTAAGTGATAGTCTTCAAGGAATTCCTGTTAAACAGAGGCATTTCTCAGCTTGCATACCTCATCCTATTGAAACCATCTGGTGTAACGTGTGAATCTGGAATCTTTGTGCATGTGTGAAAGTTTGCATTGTCTTTATTATAATTTTCTGGGATGAGAAACCGACGTCCTCTGACATTAGTGTGCTAACTGATTTTAAATTGTTAACCAGTGAGAAAAATAACTCCTCCAACACTGCCTTCTTCAAAATAAACACATTCACATATGGGGGAACAGGTAAGACATAAGAAAAGATAAATGATTCACTTCTAGTTGTATGGCTTTTTAGAAATGTTTTTTTAAACGTACATGAATTCCAGTTTGATAAGAAAAGTTTGCAAAAGATGTCCAAGGCTAACTGACAGTCCCCTACGTCAATGCTGACCCCACGTCCTGCACGATAAGTCTTGTTGTGACGATTCTTAAATAGGATGGAGTGAAGATTGAAGCTGAAAAGCATGAAAAAAAAGTCGATCTAACTTCATATCACGCAATAATGTCCTTTGGTTCAAGCATTATAACAACCGGGCAAGGCGCACAACATCTGAGACACAAAGTACAAAGCTCACTATATCTCAGTTTGTTTCAATAGTTAGATTTATCGCGGACTTGTGACACTTATAACAATATCAACAAAAGTATGTCCTGCGGTATTAGGAAATGTTTTCTTGCAGAGGGTTGAATGTTGAAAATCAAGCGTTTTAAGAGCTCTGTTATTTCCGTCCATACATTGCCCACATGGTTCATGTTCCTAAATAAGATTTGTTCAAGTAAAAGCTCCAGAAAAAGAATACTAGTGTTATTCAAACACTGCTGAGTGCTGTTTGAAATAAAGCGAGTGGAACTCAAAGGCATCATGGTACAAACACATTGCACAGAGGGCAGGAGCAGGAGGGTCAGAAGGGTCCCCGATAAAATATCTATGAACAAACATATTATCTAAAATGTGTAATTTGAGAGGATGCAATGTTTTAACTTGAAAAAGAAAGAGATTTAAAAAATATTAAAACAAATAATGATGTGAAATCAGCCCCTAACAGACATTTACTTCATAGTCTGCATTTAATTATCCATGTTTAAGTCATTATTGTTACTTTACGGCATAACCTCCCCATGTGAGATTTCCTACATGAGAGCAGGCGGTCTGTCGGTCACTGGAAGCACCCTTGGGAGTCGGGGAGGGGCCGAGAGATGTTGTGGAAAGCCCACTGCAAGATGCTGTCAATGGACCCCTGCTGAGACCCAGAGAGCAGAAACAAACAGCCGGATCAATCTCTGGACAAAAGGCAGAGTCCTGGTGACGTCATTTGGCAAACATGTACAATATGATGTCCATGACAACGATAATGTTACGATCTTTATCAGATTATTACTGCTGTTATTAAATGACAGTACATCAGGGCATATACTGTCAGTTGACTCAGTTGACTCTTCCTCCATGTGGATCTGAGTCAACTGAAAGGTTCAGCCAGGAAACAAAATCAAATATGTCCTCGTTATAATCATCTTACATCCTTAATGTGTTAGAGTTATGTATTTGAACCACAACTTTAGATAGATGAGGTGAATATGAGGCCCTGAAAAGGTCTAATCCTTATATATAAATCTGGTTAAGAATTTATAGTTTTTTGAGTGCAAAATCATTTTTACAACCAGAAGGAGAGAAACACAAATGATCTATTCTGTTTTCAACAACTAACAAAGAGGATATTGGTACTATTAGAACAATGGCTGTTAATGAATCTGACATTCATTAAATCTTACCTAAACTTAATGAAACTGTTGTAATATTGCATGGGCAAGAACTTAATCATCACACCTTAAACGCAGCAGTGTTAGCTTATAGTACAAAATAAATGTGTAAGATTTAAAACTGTTTGAATCTTTCTCAGCACACACTACCTATGATGTGTTTTTATTTTCAGTTTGATAAAGAGGCGCTGTTTTGTGGAAACACAAGCAGCTTCATGACAACTCCCTCCCTGTGCAGTCATCTTGTCTGTGACATGCATGGCTGTATGATGTATTCATATATCATGTCTACATCTGTTTTTTCGACATAACTGTGCCTCACTCACGTCTCCCAGGATGGAGTCCAGCTCATCTTTGTGGAGGCCGGGCTCAGGGACGGGGGGGCTCTGATCATGAACCCCTGGGGCGAGCTGGACACACACACGAGATTACAATCAATCACAGTCAGATAACGAAGGTGTATATATCATGTGTACACACACGTGCAGACACACCTGTAGGACTCTGGATGATTCAGCCTCCCTCCCTGCGGAGCCGCCCCAGGGCCCGGAGCAGGACGAGCAAATGGATCTCCCTCTAACACACACAGAGACACAGATGGTGAGTCAGAGTGTTTCTGTGTAAAGAATGTTACCTTCAATCAATATGTGATGAGCAACACTCCTGAGGATAACAGAGCAATAGGTTTCAGATGGAAGACTGAACTGTTTGCTCATCATGTCAAACGTATTATGCAATGATTTGAAATCAAATGGCATTTATAAAATGCTGCAAACTCCAAAAAAGGTTTCAGGTAACATTTCATGCTCTGCTAAAAATGGTAAAGGAATCTTAACTTCATCACCAACTATCACACAAAAGCACTTAGACAACAGTCAAATTGGTACATGAGATCATCACCAAGGTTTCATTTGTTCTCTGTTTCTCTGGTAATATTGAGATATATCATTGATCTTTATCTGCATTATACACATGGACAGATTACTTAAAGGACCTAGTGGGCCAGAGCCTCTGATTGAAGTTACTGCAGAGATTTCTTATCGGGAAGTCACAAGAGACACAGAAAGTCCACAAAGAGGCACACAACAAGCCAAGACCCAAACAACCACATCTCTGGCTCTTGTTCTTACTGTATGTAGGAGGGGTGGGGTCCTTTTACATGTTTGTGCCCAGGGGCCCATTGTCTCATAATCAGATCATGAGTATACAGTGTACTGCAAACCCTGCTGCAACTGTCCATTTTAAACCCATTAGTCACCATTAGCAAGATAAGGATCAGAGCGTTAATGCACATTGTTGATCAATACAAACACAAACGGGAGTCCAGAGGAAGGTCTTTATCAGTGAGGACATTACACACTGATGCATGGATCACATTGAGGCTGAGATTAGAAATGTCACGTTTGTGGGAAGTATGCATGTCATCTTCTGAAAAGGTATAGAGGAGATGATAGTGAGGAGTGTCTTACTTGGAGGAGAGGCAGTGTGTGTGGAAGCGCTGCAAACACTGGAGGCAGTGAGTCAGCTCTCCTCCTCGGTTACAAACACTGCACACCTCCCTCACACTGAGCAGCTCTCCACCTGAACACTGGACTCACATGTGATGCAATTTTAGAGAACAGCACAGAATTACCAAATGGTCAGAGGAAGTAATAGCAGAGTTATTGTTTAACAAGTGTGACAAAATGGGTGACAATATGAAGGGTCACCAAGCAGATCACAGAGTCTTTACCTGGCTCATGCCACTCAGCTCATTTGTAGGAGCTGCGACAGCCGTAAGAGCCGAGGATGAGAGCGAGGAGAAGAAGGAGACGTCCATGATGGAGTTACTGGAGCTTGTGGTGGTTTGCTGCGTCTGGGCAATGAGTGGCTGTAATATCAAATATTATGACCATGATCAGTACTGGAAAAATATCACAAACCATTCAGTCTAAAAACTAATCTTTTAATACAATTGTATCATCAGATAATACATATTTTAAAAGGAGAGTATTTAATGCTACTGTGATGTCCATAACAACAAAAATACATGTATTATACTAGAATACAAAACCAATTAAACAACTGATTAACTAACCAACTATCTCAACATCATGAAGATAACTGTATATATTTATTTTAGGAAGCAGATCTAGTCATCAAAGAATAACCATTATGATCTGAAAATATTATACATCATGTTGTGTGGAAACTTTTTAATACAAATATAATCACTAAATACAAACAATTATAATGTATGCATTAAATATATATATATTTGTTTTTTATATATCCTTCAGATACTTACTTGTAAAGGCAGATGGGCATTCTCTCCTTTCACTGTGTTGCCACAGCACCAGTCACACTGCCACGTGCCACTGCAAATAAAACATGTAACTTAAGATTTAAACTTCTTTACAAAGCAGAACTTGACATAACAACAAATGACACAGAGACAAATCTTTGGTTTTTCACCACGGTATAGACGTGAGTGGAGGGAGAAGGCAGGTCAGATGAAAAGCTCGAGGACATCCATCACAACAAATCAGCTCCCCCCCGTCCTTACACACTGCACACTCATCATCATTATACTGAGCCTAAACACAGAGATACAAAACACTTAGGACACAAAAGCAGCTTCAAAGGACAGACATGTGAATGAGTGAATGCTGAGAGGATCTCTACCATGCCTGTGTGTGCCTCCCCCTGGTGGTTAAACATGTTCTCAGCAGCTTGGGATGCTCCATTTGTCTTCTCAGGGTAAAACTGTTCACCAGCTTGTCTGCACTGTCTGACAGTTCCTGTTAAATGACAACGGTTTTTTAACATTTATTTAAAAAATAGTAGTTGCTTATTTCGCTATTAGATCTAGATCGATGCATCATTTCAATGATTCAATATAATTTAAGCAAAGTCAAATTCTTGATTTGAATATCATAATCATCAGAAAGATACACATTTACTTTCACTAAACTGTGGATTTGCAGTTTTTTTTTATTTTGTACTTGTATCAAACAGAATATACACAAAATCTAGTTTGCTACACTATATTTGTCTTGTTAAGGCCAGGCGATACAGAAAGAATAGTTATTCTGCAGATTCTCCTTTGTATCTTGCTACTGGCCCAGACAAGTGATGGTTAGATCTGTGCGACACATTCAGAAACTTTAATACTCCAAAAAAATCCATCATCAGCCTACATGTAAATCAAGTATTCAGGATACTTTTATATGGTGAGTGTTGGATAAGGTTTATGATTTTTTTTTCAACAGGTAATAAATAAATGTCTTGGATTCCTTTTGTAAAGTTACCCTTCCAACCTGCTGGGTAGTTCTATCGATATTTGTAGCCATAAAAGTAACCAGGCTTACCATGTGAAACAAACATCTGTTGGATATGGATCTTCTCTGTGGCGTCATGGCTGACTGGCAGCTCAGCTAAGGAGGAAGAGGAGGACACAGCGACTGGTCTCTGGACAGAAGACGACACCGCATCTGTGGCAGAACTAGGGTTCAATGTTTCTGTAATATTAAATAATTATATTTACATCTAATGTAGAAAATATAACTGATTTGTAAATTACTATTTCCAGACGTTGGCCGTGGGGCTGCAGCTCCACTCTTCACTCTGTACAGTCTTACTTTGCCCCCTGGAAAAATCACACACATCATCATTATCATCATCATCATCAGCTTTAACATGTTCTTAGTTAGAAATCAGAGTCAGAGGAGATGCATTATGGGAAATAACCTGTTCCATCGCTTGTCTTGGCATGATACTGAGGTTGCAGATTGTGTGAGTTTGTCTTTCTGTCCTCGTGGCTCCTCTTCTTGATGTGAGGTGTTTTTGTGTTTTTAGACAATTTCTTCTCACCTCTGGCACCTGCAGCATCCCATTCTGTCCAAAAAATGTCAGCAAATGATAAATGAATACTATAACTTTTGATAAATATGTTGGTGAAACTTGAATGTTACACACTGGAGTGTAGGTTAGTGAGTAGCGTCTGCAGTTTAGGGTAGCTGTCCAGGTTGTAGTCTTTTGACAGGTTGCTCCAGAAGGCCTGGATGGTGGATCTGCTCTGCTCCAGGACCCAGGACAGCAGGGAGTACATGGCCTTATG
The DNA here is from genome assembly GCF_902827175.1 of Gymnodraco acuticeps. Taxonomy (NCBI): domain Eukaryota; kingdom Metazoa; phylum Chordata; class Actinopteri; order Perciformes; family Bathydraconidae; genus Gymnodraco; species Gymnodraco acuticeps. The sequence continues at coordinate 776,554 of NW_022990940.1, forward strand.
GATCCCCTCACTGCCTTCCTTCTCCAGAGTGTCCTATAAACAACAGGGGGTGTGTGAACTCTTCAGTCTGAATTGATGTCACAATCTAAAAAGGTGTTCCTGGATCATCGTCTAAATTACAAATCAACAGGAGAATAATAAAGAGGAAAAAGGCATCCTTATCACTTAGTCATGACATTGCTTTTCAGTGTGTGATTGTGTCGAAAATGGCAAATGATTGTAATCAAAGTGAAAAAATAATGTTGTACTTACCTTCAGTAGTTGGTCAGTGATGATATTTTTGTCCACCAACCCGTAGACAAGAGGGAAAGGGTCGTCTACAGCCATGGCGATATCTGTCCGCAGCCCCCTCAGCATGGAGCGGAGGTTTGTGTCCCGAAAAGCTTCCACTCTGGACATGATCCACTTTGTGTGTGAATCAACTCCAAAGTGATCCGAGATCATACAAGAAGTACTTTGGATGGAAGAGGTGTGTCCTTCTCAGGGAGGAACATTGTGCACAGGTGTGTCGTTTCCTGCTAACGATTACTTCAGTATTGATACATTGGCTGATTATTTTCAAGATTTATTATTTAGTCTACTAATATATGAAATATAAATAACGTTAGTAAAAACTGAAAAATGCCATCAGCTTGTCCAAGGCGATGTCTTTAAATGTTTTTTTTTTGGCCCTCATCAAAAAAGAAATACATCACCATATTTGAGGGGCATTTGTTGCAACTCTAGCGTATTACCATGCAAATGTATAGCACTGATGCCACTGATTTCGACTGGCTGAGGTTTTCACAAAGGTTTCACCATTGTGGAAATCGAACCAATTCCCCCTCGACCTCTTGTCTGAGTGTGTCTCTGCGGAGTTCATGTGTCCACTAACAGCAATAACTGTCTCCTTCCATCTGTTGACCCTCATGGGGGTTGTATGAGAAGCTGTCCATCTAGGGGAATACCTGTCCTCTTGTATTGGGAAGACTTGGTGCAAGTGTCTTTAAAATGTCATGTGACAGTTTCCTTCTTAAAAGGTTCTTTCCACCACAACTTCCCCATAACTATCAGATGTTCAGACACTGACTCACTGTGTGGAGCTCAGGATTGGTGCAATAATTATAACAAAATTAACACTGTAAACAATTCACTGATCGACATATTGATGACATGGTTGGTTGCTGTTGCTGTGTAACTTTATTCTTTGTACAGTCAAGACCAATAAAGACAGCCTTTCCAAACTGTGCAGTTTCTTCTATTATATTATTTTCATTATTGTTGTTTTGATTAATACTTAACAACAATAAAAGACACTGGAGCAATATGTTCTATTATTTTTCTTCTTGCGAGCCTTTTCTAAATTAAAATGAATGTTAGGGTACTTTTCTGATGATTGCTGTTATCTGTCAAACAATGTATCACTTTATTTAAATGTTCATAAGGGACCACAGGGCTCTCACTAAAGATACAAAAACATTGTTAAGGTTAACTTTAAAAGCCATTGCAAATGGTCATTAAGTAGTGGGCATACCATAGAGTCCCAAAACTACTTCACCTGCACTTTGACCGTATTAGTTTCTATAGCATGGATGTTTCAACACAACGTCAAACATATTTGCATTATTTCAATGATGCTCTAATGTTTCAGTTAATTGTCGTTCAAAAATCAGTTAAGGCTCACTATAGTATGGAAGCCTGTTTGCGCCACAGGAAGTCATTATATTGACTTAGCTATCTCATTATATTGACTTAGCTATCTCATTATATTGACTTAGCTATCTCAATATATCTACTTAGCTATCTCATTATATTGACTTAGCTATCTCAATATATTGACTTAGCTATCTCAATATATTGACTTAGCTATCTCATTATATCTACTTAGCTATCTCAATATATTGACTTAGCTATCTCAATATATTTACTTAGCTATCTCAATATATCTACTTAGCTATCTCATTATATCTACTTAGCTATCTCAATATATTGACTTAGCTATCTCAATATATTTACTTAGCTATCTCAATATATCTACTTAGCTATCTCATTATATTGACTTAGCTATCTCAATATATTGACTTAGCTATCTCATTATATCTACTTAGCTATCTCAATATATCTACTTAGCTATCTCATTATATTGACTTAGCTATCTCAATATATTTACTTAGCTATCTCAATATATCTACTTAGCTATCTCATTATATCTACTTAGCTATCTCAATATATTGACTTAGCTATCTCAATATATTTACTTAGCTATCTCAATATATCTACTTAGCTATCTCATTATATTGACTTAGCTATCTCAATATATTGACTTAGCTATCTCATTATATCTACTTAGCTATCTCAATATATTGACTTAGCTATCTCAATATATTGACTTAGCTATCTCATTATATCTACTTAGCTATCTCAATATATTGACTTAGCTATCTCAATATATTTACTTAGCTATCTCAATATATCTACTTAGCTATCTCATTATATTGACTTAGCTATCTCATTATATTGACTTAGCCATCTCAATATATTGACTTAATTCACCATCAACTAGTTGTTAATTAACATGCATATTAGCAGTATATTGGCTCTTTATTAGTCATTATAAAACATTTATTAATGCCTTATTCTACATGACCATATTCTACAAGTAATAAGCCATTAGTTGAGAGTTTTCCCTCAATAACCCTCTAATTAGTCCTTATTTATTGCAAGAAAGGAAGTTGTTGTACATGAGTTTTGGTCTTAATATGCTCTGTTCAATATGTCTAAATAACTCAAAATGAGGTATTTCTATCTAAGATCAATAAGCTAGTAGTTTGACTTTAATTGACCTGAACAGGTTCCCTATTCTAAAGTCGCCTCCTCTTCACACTCACACTTTGTAAATACATTATAGCACACAACTACTGGAATTAACCTCAACAGTACATGAACAAAGTAGGCTCACGTTGAAATATCTGTTTTATTAATAAACCGCGAAAGAGAGGTTCAGACACATACCAAAACATGTCAAGTTTCTCCAAAGCTGAGAACATATATGCAGCCTCTACTTTTTAATAAAACTGATTTTTAACAGAGTTTATGTATTTGTGATCATACTGTGTGACCTGCTTGTATGTACTTACACAATAGGTGTACTGTTCTCTCTCTGTGTTGTCCTGTCTCAGTGTGAACATAGATTAAACAGCCAGCCAAACTCTTTTGAGAGCCATGGGAATGAGCAGCCATGCTCCTTTATTGACTTATTTGCAGTCCACTGACATTCAAACGGAGTGAAACTATAAAAAAATAAGTTACAAGGCACTTAATGATCTCATACATGCAAGTGTAACATACACAGATTACTTGTAGAATAGGATCATGTAGAATAAGTGTCACGGTTTTAAGTTTGTGTGTCTGGTAGTGGGTGTTTTTCTGTTCTCCTTGTCATGTTTTCCTCCCTGTGTATTGTCTGGTCTTTCTCCCCGTGTTTTCCTGTCTGTCGTTAGTTTCCGTGGTGTGTCTAATTTCCTGATTGTTTTCACCTGTCATCCCTTCTGCTCATCAGCGTCAGCCCCGCCCCTGATTGTTCCCACCTGTGTCTTGTTACCCTGTGTTTAAATTCCCCTGTCTCCCAGTATTCAGTGTCAGTTCGTTTTTGTCTCATGTCATGTTCAGGTCTATACGTTTTGTCTATGGCCTTGGTCAGGTCTATCTATGCTCCTTGTCTTTTGCCTTGGTCAGGTCTATGCTCTTTTTTGTACTCGTGAAAAGTTTTGTTCCTCACCACGTGAGCTATTTTCTTTTTGTTCTCATTTTTTGTCATCTCATCCTGAGATTAGTTAGTGACCCTTTTTTTGCTGTATTTTGGAAAATAAAGTATCCTACCAATACTTTACCTCTGTCTCCCGGGTCTTGCAATTGGGTCCTACATCCTAAGTGTCTGAGTTTGTAATATAAGGTATTAATAAGTGTTTTATAATGACTAATAAAGAGCCAATATACTACTAATATGCATGTTAATTAACAACTAGTTGATGGTGAATTTGTGTACCTTAATATAAAGTTGTACCGCTTATATGATGAACATTGATGTCTATATATGTCTATTTATTCTGTATTTGACATTGTTTCAATAACAAATAAAATACAAATTATAATAAGTCATTATATTGAGATAGCTAAGTCAATATAATGAGATAGCTAAGTCAATATAATGAGATAGCTAAGTCAATATAATGAGATAGTAAGTCAAAATATTGACTTACAGGATTTCTTTTTTTTTTTTTCCTGTGGCGCAAACAGGCTTCCATACTATAGGCTAGCATAAATGCCTAATTGCTTATGTGCAAAACTTTCTTGCAGCAGCCAGTGACTTACCCCAACATGTATTGACTGGATAGTGTCACCTCTGGAAAGAGGCAGGCTAGCTATTTCACCGTTTTCAGTATTGTTGCTAAGCTAACCATACCATGTCCAGTTGAATTGACAGATATGAGAGTGGTCTTCCTTCTCGTCAACCTCTAGGAGTCTAGGTGATATAGCAGAAAAGTTTACTTCCGAAAATGTTAAATAGTTTAACTGTGTCTGTTTGTATCAACGTTAACATGTGGATACTGTAATGAACTAGATACTAACGTTTGCTAACTATGAGCTAATGACAACAGTGCTGCTTGGCAAACAGCTAATCAAAATCATAGAGGGGCATTTGTTGATACTCAAAAATATGTAGGCCTACATTATGAAATGTGTGTTTTTAGAGAAAGCCTATACTTATATGAGGTAGGCCTATTCTATTTGTCTTAGTTGTTTCCTAAATAGCCTACTACAGGGATGTAAAACTTTGTGTAAGAAGTATCCGTAAAACCAAAAATAAAATCATAGATTAAATAGACCATTTTGCTTTCAGGTAAATGGTTAGGAGAGTGAAGCCCTTTAATCTGTAATTTATTAATCATTAAACATTATTACATTATTCATACTGGTGAACAAGGACCACTTCTACAGAGGGACGTTCACAACATACATATTACATTATTATATACAGTGCAGTGCATTACAGTGGATCGTTATATGTGTATTAACGGGATGAAGGGATCGGGAGACTGGGAAGGAGAGAGGGTTTGAGGAAAGGGTACAGGAGTGTTTGAAGGGAGTGGGAGTTGTGATATTAAGTTGTATTGTATTACTTTTTTTTTTCAACCACAGTACAGTTTGTTCTATAAAAGTTAAACCCATAGAGAGATAGAGTGCCACATTTTCACAGCTACTGTAAGGTGAACCTACTGAAAGTTGACTCTTGTGGGAATATCAAGTGAGATACATTTTGTCATGAGATGCTATAGAGAGATGCTATAAAACATTCTAAGATAGTCAACCTCCTTCCAGAGTGTGGAGACCCTGGATGGCAGGCCAAAGGTCAAAGATCAGATCAACGTGCATGCGTGCTGCAGACATTCAGACGTGTTCGGCCATTGAGAGTGGCCGACCCCCCACTATTTCTTCCTCTGTGTTCAGGCATCATTTTTGGTGATTTCCCTTTTTATATATAAAAAATACAAAACATAACAGCGAAAAGAATTCCGTTGGTTGTCCCGTTTTTCATTTTTCCAAAACTGTTTTTGTTCGTTTTTTATTTCCTCATTTGGTTGGGCTTTTTTTTTTTTCTTTTCTCCTCCAGTCACTTACATATTGACAAAGTATACAATATTTTACAACTGAACAAGACTGAAAGATAACATTTGATTTGTCCAATCAGATACAAGGCCCGCATCCTATATCCAATTAGAGAAGTCAACTGGAAGCTAACCAGTAGTAAGCAACACAACAAGCCTATGGTGTGAAGGGAGCTGTCCGATGTCAGCTCTGCATTAACAAGAGCACCCGCCCTCGGGGACAGAGGGCTCTGCCGGTCTCACCAGCTTGATGTCAATCACTGGGAAGAAAGGAGTTAAGGAAAGTCAGGTGATAGGTGAGAGAAATGTCAAATATTATTGATGGGAAATGCTTTAAATTAGTGCCTAAAATGTGCTTCAATTGCATATGTTCCTAAACATATGTATGTACATTCTCTGCATAGTATGTACTGAATACTTGATCGGCTGTAATAAAAAAGGAAAAAACTAGTTATAGAGCTTTGAATGATCAGATTACAGGAATTGAATGAAGTAGTCCCATGTATAATGTTTCCATTAATAATTTACATGTATTGATAAGTATCTCTTTTCAATTACTCCCTTATCCATCCTCCATCACATATCCTCAATGTGTGTCACTTCCCAGACGACCACTATGTGGTGCTGTTCCTTTGCATCCACACTACTTTCTTGGCTCTATGCATTTCCTCAATTAGGCAAAAAAGCTTTAATGGCTGATGCCTCAGTAGACAGTAGGCTGGGCGGTCTGTTTGTACTAGTGCCAACAACCTCTAAGAGATTAAAAATAAGCTGCCTGTTTCTTGGCTGTGTAGCTCTTGGCACAGCAATTCACAGCGGCTATAAAGGATACTGCCTTCAGGATTTGCATCGTCCAAACTTTCCATTCCAGGTAGGGCTGCTGCAACACGACGAAACAGCTATGAGGAGAGAAAAGGAGGAGAGGAGGGAGGGTTAGGGATTCAAAAAGAAGATGAACATAGAGGGCAAAGTAAACGGAGAGAGCATTTAAGAGATAGCAAGAGTAGGAGGGTTACATTTATCCTTTATGAACTCCAGACTCTTTGTGAAGATATAATTAGTTTTACATATAGAATGAATCATTTAATCTTTTTATCAAGTCTTAAGTAACATCCCAGCTCTGTTTTGTAGAGGTTGCAATATGTATAGGCTAACTGTCTTTTTCCTTTGTTTGCTACGTTTGCACCGCACCCACTATTATCGGATGTGCACACCAAGTTAGTATCTGAATCGCCTTGGATAGACAAAGGAGTGGCAGAAAAAGCTTGGAATAATGATGGCCAAAATGCTGAGAAATATGGTGAAACTGCGGGGTTCACCTGTTTGACATTGCAGCCTGTCTTGGCACTGGTCTCGATGAACATGACGTTCAATTCTTTGGCTCTCTGCTCTCCTTCCTCAATCATGATTTGCCTGCAAGAAAATCAGGCCAGGCTCAGCAACATGACATCGAAGCATAATTTATTCAGTACTGACATGTTGACTTTTACGACTTGCTTTCTGCTCAGTAAACAAAATATCCTCCTGTCAAAGACTACATTAGCTAAATGTTGTATTTGACATACTCACCTCTTCTCTTCCAGATCTGTTTTGTTGCCGACTAACATGATGATGACGTCACTTCCTCTCTCTGTCCGGACGTCATCGATCCATTTGCAGGTCTGCTGGAACGAGTTCACATCTGCATAGACAAGACTCTTCGTTCAAATCCAGTCTTTTTTTGTGTTGTTATGTTAGAATCCCATGGGAAAATAGTGCTTCTTTGCTGGGTTGTTATGTTTTTCAGACAGATCAACACATACAAGACAATGCATACGTGCTCATAAGTAAATTACTACTCACTTGTAATGTCATAAACGACTACAGCTACAGTAGAGTCTCTAATGTAGCTCGGGATGAGACTCCTGAAACGCTCCTGCCCAGCAGTATCCCACAGCTGCAGCCTTACCTGCATTTACAACCACAAACAAACAAACAAACACACACACACACACACACACACACACACACACACACACACACACACACACACACACACACACACACACACACACACACACACACACACACACACACACACACACACACACACACACACACACACACTTCAGTAGCTGTTTCAACTTCATACTACACACAGACTACCCAGGCCTTAGTATAAGTACACATCCAAAGTGATAAGCCAGTATTAGCTCCTGTGCAGGCTTACAGAGCTTTATATCCTGACAAAAATATACTATTAATACAAGCTAAATGATCCATGCAGGAAAGGACTTTGACTTCTTAGGGCTAGAAGAGCAAAGACTAATAGCAGAAATAAGCTAAGTATAATCGTGTTAGTCTGTGAAGTGAGAAGTTATTAAGGAAATCAAATCAGAGATTAGTGAAACCAGAGTGGAAATTGGGAAATGTCTTGCTCAGGAGGTTCGCTGGCTTAAAACGACACTAGTTATAAAACATGAATTCATCTTTACATGTTTACATGAATTTTAAATGATATTAAAAGCTTCCTACTGTTCGGTCTTCCAGGTACATTGTCTTAGATAGGAAGTCTATTCCAATGGTAGCCTGCGGTGGAGAAAGAACAAAGGAGGGCAAAAAAGATCATCAGTATTACACAGACTTTAAAAGCTAAATGTCTCCCTGCAGCATCAGTTGTTCAAAGCAGATTGACTGTTGTTTAAATGAAGGAAAACACAAAAAGAACAGCCAATAAGCCCTGAAATTGAATCAGACTAAAAAACTAATATAATTTGTATTACCCTCAGGGCTCAATCATTCAGACTTGTTACTGTATGTAGCGAACTCCTAAGAAAGGCAGGGACAGAATAATCTGTTTTCTCTTTTTAATAACAGTCTATTATTGCATAGCATTTCCTTTTGATAACTGCAGTGCAAATTACATCATTTTTTTAAAACCCTGATTTGGAATTTGCATATCAGACTTGACATTATTCTGTTAGTCTGCCCATTTGACCAAAAAGGGCTTAATATAATTGAAAGCTTTATTTAATAACTTATAACTAGTGTTATTCTAATCTATCATCAGAAGACTATTGTCTAGAGAAATAAGGCAAGGAGTCCTTGGTAACTTCTTCAGTGCAGTATTATGCATTATCTTCTTTTTTGTGAGGCTGGCCCGAGTCTTACCTGATACGTGTTGTCGAAACTGTCATACATGAATCTAGTAATGAGAGATGTTTTCCCCACTGGAATAGAAACAGAAGTATATTTTTAGTTGTGTGTTATTTCAGATTATAAACAGTCATATGGGTTTCTTATGAAAATACAATTTCCTGAGTAAATTGAACATAACGATATGACAGTTGGTGTGTTCAGGAAGTGACAGAAAGATATTAAAAGATGTGCAATAGCATTCAATCACTGTCATTGTAACCTTCACTTTTAAAAGAAAGAATATATTTCATTTCTATTTCAAAATAAGAATATTACATGAAAAGTAAAAATCTGCCATTTCAGTGTCTACCATATATCCACAATGCATATTATATGGAGTTAAGTTGGCTAACATCTGTGATAATAACCTCATTTTAAGTAACCTCCCTTTCATGACAACACAATGCATTTCATTGTAATGTTAGTAGACCAAAGAAATGACTACATTGCCTGTTCTAAAGAGAAGAAGTAAGAAATAAATGTGCTAAAACTAACATCAGTATCTATAGATCATTTTTGTAATTATTCCATTCATCATAGTCAATGCCTTTTTAATGTCGACCATGGTGACTAATTCAAATGTTATGTTTTGTCGCATCAACACTGAGAAGTTTAAAGTGATACAAAACATAGATTAGCAGGCAACCCTCACCTTAAAGAGGCTAACCCCTCACATTACATTTTTACTCAATCTATTAATTTAAAGGAGTTGTTGATTACCAAATTAATTTACATTTTGTATTATTGTATGATGGTTTATGTTTTGTTTTGTATGTACTTTCAAATGTTGTATGTTTTTATAATGGCCCATCTATGGGTGCATTGTAAACCACAGTAGGCCATATGCTGTGGTATGTGGCCTTAGTCCAACCTATATCTAATTGTCCCTATAAATATAACATATAGATTAGATATTGAAAAAATGTGTTGCAGATTTATTTTTTATTAACCACCTGATTGATTGATGGACTAATGACTCAGCTCTATTTTCTTTTATGGTGATCAGGAACATTTGTATGAAAGAAAAAAGAGAAAAACAGAAGTTGTTTCTAATAATTATCACAAAAAAATGCACAAGGCCCTCCTAAAGCAGACGGATGTGTGGCAGTGTTAGTCATGGTGACTCCTCAGAGGATCAAGGTGAGCCGGATCTTATTTACATCCCATCTTACCACCATCTTTAGCACCATTTTACTTCACATCTACAACATGACTGAGCAGTGGACTTCTGCAGCAGGCCCCAGGCCCTCATGCAGAGCCTCTCAGGGCAGACAGCTGTGCTTTTGAATCCAGAGATGGGCAGTGGCCACACCAGGCCTTGATACAGCACCGTGGACAGCAACATTGCAGCGCAGGCCACACAAACACACACACACACACACACACACACACACACACACACACACACACACACACACACACACACACACACACACACACACACACACACACACACACACACACACACACACACACAGGGAGGCTCGAAGTCGACACACAGCCTCCTCATAGACATGCAGCACACACACTGGGGCTTCACAATGTAAGACACCAGTCAAGCTGTTGTCATATTAACCCTATTTATGTGTTTTCTACAGCTGTACTGTATGGGATGTTTGTTCCTTTGCTGCCACTCTGGATGTCTGCTGTCTGAACACGTATTCAGGCAGATTTACAGCGCTAAACCATTATCGATCTCCCGAATTTGTGCCATCACATTAAATAACACACAGTCATCCCCACCCTAAAAAAAGATGGCTTATTGAAACCATAGAAATAATGCTGTGGCGCTGTCAAGCTCGTTTATATTTTATTATGTGTGGGAGCGAACCGGAGAATGCGAGCTTTAGAGATGCTACAGACATCGCCAGCCTAGGGTGTGTCCCGAACTGACACATGGGGGACTGTTGATTATCTTTTCCAAATGAAATAAATACCCCAGAGGAAGAGGAAATGATTACACACTGTCATGTAATGGATTAAACAATTGTTCTCGTTAGAAATAAGCGATGTGAGGGAATTATAGCTGTTATCTGAAAACAGGCTGAGCATTTTGTCGGTCACTGCAGTACATCAAAACATCTGAATTCATATCGCCTGCTAGGATGCGAATTATGACAATTTGCGCCAACTAAACAATCATTAGGGATATTCAGTACAATGAGCAGTGAGTGGTCATGATAGTTATAGCAAATCCAAGGGTGACATTTACATGCAGGCGGTTTTTTTTCTACTTCTTCGGGTAATCAGATTTTCTACAGTCACATATTGTGCCCAAGGGTCCATGGGCGTGAAATTACACAAAGCCGGCCACATCCTTCAGATTCAGCTGAAACTTTGTAAATCAACAAGGATAACATACATGGCCTTCTACATATACGCATGTTAAGCAATAGATGGGAGGACAACACCGAAACCTCCCAAAAGATCTGACTCACCGCTCTGCTCGCCCAAAAACACGAGTTTAAATTTCCTCAGGGGGTTCCCCAAATCTCCTCCAGCTGACATGGTGGCAGATAAAGAGCTCAACTTGGATTATTTGATATGTTCTTATTGCTCGGCGTCTCCTTCGTTGTGGGTGCGCAGGGGGATCCTCCTCTCCTCTCAGAATGATGGGAATGCAGCTCAGCATCCTCCTGTCAATCTGCGGAGCTACTGCGCCTGCGCGACCTCACCTATTTTAATTCGTCACCTTTCTATAGGAAATCGAACGAAACTGTTTTTAGTGTAGTATATTTAAGATAATAACAACGTGCACGACTGTGAAACATAAGTAAATACATGTTTGGTCGATTACAGAATAAATGTCAATGGTTTATTTTCAGTTATTGTAATTTGTTTAGTCATTGTACGCCTTTGTTTTGTTTTTTAAGTTAATGATAGGGTTAGGGTTCAACCTATTTCTAAGACGAATGTTATACTTTTAACTTTACTATACATTTTTTTGATTTACAAATTAAAACATTTGTGATCAAATGTTTCATAATTGTATGCTTTTTGAAAGATGAAAACAAACAAGCTGCAAATTGAAATGTGAGTTTATGCATTAATGACAATAATCCATAAATATAGTACAGCAATACAAACATATAATTACATATATTGGAGTCATTTTATATCACTGTTTTGCTACTTTTACTTAAAATATTTGAATATAGGGTGCTTACTCATTCTATAAATTATCTGAGATCTTAAGGAAGTCATTGAATTGTATGACGTTTACCGTGGTCCTGCTGTCAGAATACACATCAAATTAAATGAATAGGATTTAGTTTTTGTTTTCAGTAAATGGATGTTGAATTCAATGCCTTTCTTGGAGGCCTTGTCAATCATTTGGATATAAACAAATAATAACTAATCATTGCAGTAATAATGCATCGATAAGGCATTCTCAACAACGTTTTATTCAGCTTTTGTAAACACACCAACATGTCATTATTTTGTGCAAAATTATCAAATGGAACCTTAATACTAATGTGCAAATTCAAACAGCTCAGCCTCCTTCTCCTTCCAGAAAGCAAAGCTACGGTCAATATATTTACAAATGTCTTGGTTGTTGAAACAAGAGAAGTTGGAGTCCCTGCCACACTCATCTGCAGCCACAGTTTGAACCACAACTTTGGGTAGGAGTCTGGTATCTGCCAATAAGGATGATGATGGGCAGTGGCACGGTCTGGAGTCCCCAAAGAAGCGAACTTTGATGTCCTCGAAGCCGTCGCTCCACTGTCGACTCCCTGACTGGATTTCCTGGAGAACGGCCTTGTGGAAGTCCTTCACCATCTCCCACGAGAAACTGCCGACATGGTCAAAGACTTCGAAGCAGAGTAGATGCCTCATCTTCCTCTCCTCGGGCAGAAGCTCTTGTTCCAAAATGTGGAAGTATCCCACCATGAAGAGGTCGAGGGTCAAGCTGTCGTGGGTCACTGCAACACCGTCCACGTCTGGCAGAAATTGCTCTGGGGAGAATATTACTCGAGAGCAGTTTGAGGAGGACACACAGGACTTTTTTTTTTCTTTGAGTCCTAGTTTACTTCTCCAGCAGTGAAGCACCTTGTCTACAGCACATCGTTGTTGGCAGAATTGAAACATGGAGGTGATTTTCTGTTGGGGCAAAGCGCCTGTCACTCTCTCTGAAAGTGCTTCCTGTCCCTGTCTCTGCCTCGCTGCTCTCACTGAAATAGCATATGCAGATTTCTTCCAGTGGCTCAGGAACAGCACCACGATACGTTCTTTCCTTAAGCTGGTAGTCTCCATCACAGGTTTAATTGTTTTGGGAGGATCGCAGTGACTATTCAGGTTGTTTACTTCTGGAGCTCCAAACATTACCTGTCCTCCTTTCATAACCCCAGCAAAGGGATAAATGCTGCCAATCTGACCCTCAAAGTTGGATCTTAGGTTTCTGACCGACACCCCGGACTGTTGGATCTCCCTCACCACTCTCTCCCTCCGAGCTCGGCTGTAGCTGTTGGATTCCAGTCGATGGCTGAAAGTAGACGCCATTCCTATGTGAGGAATCCTAGGACCACTGAAGGTCTCATCATGTGCAGGCACTACCTCTTGCTCGTGTTGCACCAATCCCTGGTCCAATTCAATTCCTAAACTGTTGCTAACCCCCTGCAAACCCTTCATCTCTCCCATTATTCCATTCATTACGCTCCTCTCACCCCCTTCTTCTGACGTTTGCGTCAGGTTGGCCACCAGCAACGACATACTCTTAACAATCTCTGAGACACGACTGCACCACATTGGCAAAGTAGGGTGCATTTTCCCCTCAGTGTCCATCTTTTGTAGGACCTCTTTGTTGAGGGAGATGTTCAAGATGGAATCAGGTAAAATGGACCGCAGCTCCTCGGTGAGCCTGGTCAGCTCCAGCTCGTAAGCCTGGCAGCGTTTCTGCAGTGAAACAGTCTCAATTTGTTGCTGCAGGTACACCAGATCATCCTCTGTTAGGAGCTCTCCAAAGGGCCCCAAGACGGCGTTGTGGGTTTGGGAGTACTTCCAGCCGTCCACTGGTGTGTAGCCATTAGTCATGTCCTGTTAGGGGAACGAATAGATTTTCAGAATAATGTTGAGTGATAGGATTCTAGCTGATATTTGGTCTACAAGCCTACTCTACATGCTCTTTATTTGTTTCCCTTGTTCATGTCTTTTAAAGCTCAATTATCACCCTGGTGAGTCCAACCCTATTCGAGAAACACTAACTTCAACCAAATAACTTAACTTGTCTTTTTTAATTCACACACACAACATCTATTGCGCGTCTGGCCGTCCTGGGAGAGATATACCTCCTCTTTCACTCTCCCAGATGTTTCTTAAATCTTTTCTCCAATAGCTATGGGGTTTCTTAGGAGTTTTTCAGGATCCACTGCGATGACTATGATATATGCTGTACATACTGAGATTCACCCTGAGACAAATGTTTAATTTGTTATGTGGCTATATACATTTGTATTGATTGATTGATTTTTGGATTGATTGATTTATTCATTTACTGGTTTATTGATGTATTGATTGATTGATTGATCCAACCACTCCCTACCTCTTTTAATTACATTATTACATTACATGTTAGACGCTTTTATCCAAAGCGACTTACATACTCAATACTGTGGATAATCCCCACAGGAGCAATTTGGGGTGAAGTGTCTTGCCCAGGGACACAATGACATGCTGACTGCAGTGGGGTTTGAACCTGTGACCCCCTGATCCGAACACCAACACACAACCCGCTGCACCACACGCCTCCCTTTTAATCTTACCAAATAGGATTGGGTATGCAGATGCAGACATATCCAATAACATACATCGACCACAGATTTAACTGAGTTAACACTAAAGTAAACATACCTGTCTCCTCTGCTCCTCCTCGTCCTGCAGCCTGACCTGCAGCTGCCGCACCATTACCTGTCGTTTCCACTCCGCGATGGGCTGGCCGGCTTCATCGTGGGTCGGCACCAGGGAGTCAATGTCAGCCAGGATCACATCAGCGTTCAGTACCTCCTCCAACAGTTCATGACTATTACACTGCACAACCATCTGAGACAGTAGGTGCCAGTGTTAAAGGTTTGTGAAATAACATAAATAATAACAAGTATTTTTTCTGATGTTCTTTCATTTTTTGTATACCATGTGTCAAAACTAAAACATTATTAATGTAACACCCATTGTACATCCACACAGTTATTATTAGTTACTAGTTTTGATACAGTGTTGTCATTTTGAACATACAAGGCCTAATTAAATATGTTCCCATCCCTCCCCTAGCTATAATTGGACAACAGTGATTGTCCAATTTAGTCTCAGATAATATAGGGTTTTGTCATGTAATCTAATGTACATTACCCTGTTAATCATTCCCTATCGATCCTGAAGGCAGCCATCTTTTATGTTGTTATGCACAAAGTACTGTTTATCTTGAAGGTTGTTATCACCGTTTGTCCAGTGAAGATGGCAGCATTCTTCAGAGACTTAATGGACTTCATGTGGGACATCAGGGTGAGATCCCTGTCTGGAGGCTTCAGGTAGCTGAACGATGTCACCACTGTAACATAACAAAGGCTAAATGTCAACAATTGTATCTTAAAATGAATCAATATTATTATTTGTGTATGTGTAATTTATGGTGGTTGTGTCGGTTTAATGTCATTTTATATAACGTAATAGTCCCTGTTAATCACCTGAGGAGGCCATCTGCACATTCTGCATGGTGTCTGAGTGGTATTTATTTGAAGGGGCGGCAGGGGTCACAGAGGGTGAGGTCCCAGGAAGTGGTGAAGGGTTGCGAGGCAGGGGGAGCACTTCTTTCATTGGCTGCTGGGGACACACACAGCAGTCACAGCAATCCATGATTAAAGGGACAGTTCTGCTTAGTGGAACACTTCAAATGCCTTTCTCTAGGAATTATTTTCAGTTTTGGTGCCATTGGTAATTATCGTTTACAGTATAGGGAGGTATTGAATGAGATTGTGAATATTACAAGGTTTGCTGATATTCTTTATAAAATAATGAGGTTGGATAAGATAAGATGTACTTTATTGATCCCAATTTGGAAATGTTTTGATAGTTGATAATATTTTGGGTGTGGGCACTGCAAGCAGATTATTTAGATGTTCTCAAATGCATTAGTTCTCATTAATGTCCTCCTTGCTCCCCTTGGGATGCTGAATACATTTTTGACCTGTCATAGCAAAAAAAGCAGGTCATATTATTAAAAGCGCCTTTGAAGGAATTAGTGATTCTATTAGTTTGCCAGGTTATATTCTCCTACTGTAATTGTCTATCGCTGTACTGATGATTTATCACCTTGCTGTTCTCCATGTTGGCTCTGCTCAGTCACAGTCTGGTCTTCTGGAAGCAACAGGAACTCTTCTTTCTGAAAATGACATTAAGAATAACAACATGTGACAAAAAGTAGATAAAGTGAGCAAAAGAGAACCCCTTCTGGAGAGAAATGCGACACAGAGTATCACACAGCAGTGAGTAAATAAACGATTTCAAAGTCATCTTCGAAGAGACCTCCTTGATACCACATGGTCAATATAACAAACTCAGGCCGCAGCTTGTAGTACTTGGATAAAAAACAAGATGTGGTGAAACAGGAGCCCCGTCAGCATCAGTAGTGTAGCCCGCACAGAGTGCAGGAGAAAGTGTTCTTAGAGTTATGAGAGACATGATATCCTGCTTCAGGTAACCTTCCTGATTTCTCACAGGCTCCATGCCATTCTAGAGCATAAATACTACACAGACAATTAGATGTTTGTCCTAATTAGATGTATATGCAAGAAGTTAGATTAGAAGCTTTGTGAACAACTAACATAATTAGAGTTTTAAAAGATAACTGAAGCACTCCTTTGTGCATCAGTCAATCCTCACAGTAAATACAGAGCTAAATCCCAGATCAAATGAACGCTGAAGGCTCTTTGAGCAGCTTTTCTCTCACTGATTGTGCTGTTATGTTAAATGTTTGTTGTTTGTGTTTCATGTATTGTGTCTGGATATTTGTCTGTTGATGTTGGACATGGAGCTGCTGTGACGCAAGTCAAATTTCAGACTTGATCTGACAAATAAAGTCATATCGTATAAGTCATATTAAGTTAATTTGTGACCAAATATAAACCTGTAAAACCTTTGAAATACATTTGATTGTTTTATTTGCCAGATAAATTGTATTTAGTGCCCTTAGCAATCTGTTGCTTTCATTCCAACTGTTAATGGCAATGGTTTCCAATACACATGACATTAAAACATTGTTTTATATCTAAGTAAGGCTTTGATGGTTAATAAATATCAAATGTAAACTGTCAAGAAAGTATTTTTAATTCAAATAAAATAGATTCAAAATCTATTTGTCATTTGCAAATACACAATCATTTTTCTCGAGTTCCATCTCTTAACATTACCTTGAAGATCTGATAATATAATACTTCAATATATGAAAGCATGCAGTGTGAAGGTAAACTTCTGTTGTTGCAATGTTGAGGAAAATATTCTCTTACATGCAGTACTTACAATATATCCAGGAACTGTGAAATCACGAGCAATGGGACACTAGATTAATTATAGGAGGAATTTAAAAAAAAAAAATAATAATAATATTGAAAATAAAGACGCGCAGTTTACTCCAGAAGGTGTTGTCTCTCTACTCTGGAGCGGCCAATAAACAGGCAGACCAAGGAGCAGCATCACCTGGACCCAAACCTCAGACGGGGGCCCTTCTTTGTGTGCATAATTAACGAAGAGGGATAGGGTGACTGCATCAGGAAGTATAACAATTGCTCTGTGAATGTATGTAGGAGACGACATACAGTATGCTGTGTGTGTGTGTCCGTGTGTATGTGTGTGTGCATGGACACCTTCTCACATGTTCATGTTCACACTTGAGACCGGAGATGAAAGTCAATATCCGAGACTGCACCCAAGTGATTCACTTGGCTTGGAGTAACACAGAGTTTTGTATTTCAATATCAGCATTTCAATGAATAGGATAGCTACTCCTACTGGCACAGTTTCATAGCAGTTAAGCTAAAGCTGTTACATCAACCTTTTTGTCAGATTCGTGACTAAGCAAATAAATTGCCACGCATCTTTTATCTACACCTCACTGGAGCAGTAATGTAATGGCTATCAAGGGTGGAGGGGGGCTGCAGGACAGTATTTAAAAAGTTGTGGCCTATAGTCCATAGGTTAGCTTAATCAATTACTGAATGTAATCCTGATCTTTCAGTGGTGATAGCCTACTGTTCTTTGTTTTGTTAGTTTTTTTTCCTTTCATAGGAAACAATTCAACTAATTTGACAGTAACTGGGAATCCCCTTCGGTAGAAAGCGAGACATGAGCGGTGTGTAAGCTTTCTATCATCGAATCCACACCAACTTTGTCTCTGTTGGTCGGCTAACCTGCCTTCACAAGCTGCTGTTTACTAAACCGAAATAGTTTACATGTCGGCTCAGTGGGAAGAAATCAACAGCTTTGGTATAGTGAATCATTCCAAGCAAAAGAAAATTGCATAAACCAGCAAGCTCCCGTACAGACTGCTTTATTTTAACTAAAATGGACCTAAGAAGTCAAAAGTTGGGGGCGCATCTCACAAATAATGTGTAGATTAATACGTTTAATAAAATGGAAGCACATCTCTGTTCATCTATACTTCGGGAATCGATCTTCATTGTCAGTGTATTAAAAAGGTAGAGTCAGTGATTCTGGAGATACATTTCTGATATTTTAACTTAACACCAAAGCAAATAACTTCATTAATTTTTCAGCTCAAACAGTTAGCGATTGTGAGGAAATATTAGCTGAATTTTACAGAGCTATGGGATTTAAATCACTGACTGCACCTTTAATGAATTTTAAAACTTTTGGAGTAACTATTTTTGATCAAAGTATCTTGTTTTCTAATTTGTTATCAATATATTATTGTTCACAATTGCGTTCAGTGAAGATTTTAAATGCCTGTCGTCTCTATTAGCAGTATGTCAATCTCCCGGCTGCTGGTCACCTACAGTACAAACAAAAAGAGGGCAATTGGACAGAGATATTGAAACAGAACACATGATTAAATATTCAACATCCGTTACACATAAAAGCCCTGCAGATATCTTACCAAACTTATTGTTCATCAATAGTGGGCTGTAACCTCAGTGCCTGGGATGAGCCTTTGTGTGCAGTCCAGTATTTCTGCCTGTGTAATAAGAGGGATTAGTGTGACCGGCCCTGATGCAGCTAAGTACATGGTGAGTACATAATCAATAATGGAGGGCTGCAGAAACGCAGAGCAACAGTCTCACACTGCAGGGCGTTCACATGTGTCCATGCTGAGCAAACAACAAACTGTTATGACACAGACAGGAAAAGCATTATGTTATATTAACAATGTATGAGGTGAAGGAAGTACTCAGATTGCTTATAGCAATACTAAAGTAAACATACAAATACTCAGTTATAAGTAAATATAAATATAAAAGGTGTACCTAAAATGTGTTCTTACAGATCTTGAGTAAATGTCCTTCATTTCATTCCAACACTGTCAATGTATTTCATTCCAACACTGTCAAGGTTGTTCTGTAAACAAGAGCCCTCTCCTGTTGGGGACATTTTGTTTTCTATGTTCAACTAATGAGATGGGCAGAGCAGGAACAACTTGTTACAGAAGACATTGGCCCTTTCTCATTTCATCAAATCCCCCTCCTCAACTCCTCGACTCCTCGGTCCTCCGGTAGTGACCCGGAAATGAATTTCAGCGCGCCATGTTGAAGGACATCTAATTTCTCTAAATGCACTTCAAGGACCGAGCATCGAGCATCGAGGAGGCTCTCTGGAGGAGCTATAACCGAGGATACACTGATGGGTCCTCCACGGCTCCTTCGTGGATGCATTTCCGGCAACAGAGATGTTCCAAAGAGTCGTGACGCACGGCCGGACTTATCTCAGCCAATGACAACTCTGCATGCATCCTCTGGATATTATTTTAGAAACTGCTTTCATCGCTTTGCGATGTTTCCAGAGAGAACAGCTGTGAGGTCCGTGCAGAAAGCAGAGCAGTGTGTATAATATTATATAACTCAGTATAACAGGCCTACTCTCTTTATTTGCTGTAGTTTAGTAGATATCTACAAACAAAGAGTCCATATTTTTCTAAAACCATTTAGTGCTTCACATAATAAAATACACAACGGCTGTTAGCTGTAGGTGCGTGTGTGTGGTACAGTGTGTGTGTAGATGCAGCGGACATACAGGTCTCAATTGGTTTGGTGTCCTCTGCTTACTTTTTTGGCCCGTAATTTATTTTCCTCATTGTAGCGACCAGAGAGGGGGGGGGGGGATATATCCAGTCTCTGATAGTGTTACGTTATTATGAGAGTGCTCTGTTTGATTCTGAAATTGTATATGTATATAAATATATACATATATATATGTGTGTGTGTGTGTGTGTGTGTGTGTGTGTGTGTGTGTGTGTGTGTGTGTGTGTGTGTGTGTGTGTGTGTGTGTGTGTGTGTGTGTGTGTGTGTGTGTGTGTGTGTGTGTGTGTGTGTGTCCGCATCTGTAGCCTGTTATTGTCTCATTATACCGCAGAATGAATTAAAAGTAAATATATAAGTCGTCATGAACACATCTGTCTATCAGAGTGCTGCTGTGCCTCCTGTCATCATTAATGGACGTCTCTTTAAAATTACCGCTCAGAGGAGAGGAGTTCTCATTTCTCTAACCGCCTGCTGCTTCCCCTCCTCTCTCCTTGGTTCCCCTCCTCGGCTCGCATCTCCTGTGGGCGGGACTAAGTCTCGAGGGTAGGAGTCGAGGAGGGGAGTTAGAGAAATGAGAAAGGGCCATTGTCACGTGTCAGCCAGGAAACATGATGTGCTGCGTATGTGTGCTGCACAGAAGTAGTCGCAACATCTCAGGATAAAACACCAGCTTTTTTTTTCTGCTTCTGTCTGTTATAACTATTCTTAAAGGAACTAAAGGCTGTTGTAGTTATGCTTTTGATAATTAAAAAGAGAGCAGAATCCAGATTTAAAGATCCCCCAAACACGTTTTTAGACAGAATGAGAATCTGTCTCATATGGACTATTGGTCGCAGGGTAATCCTGCGCATGACTGCGCTGTTTATCTGTCAGTTGCTTATGAACAATCATGTTTTCTCATTAATAGGTAGTTACAGTATGAATGCAATCGAGATTGTATTTAAAAAATCAATACCTGACTACCATAGTTCTTTATGAAAGCAGTCATCCCATTCTTCAAATTGTGTGGTCAAACTAAAATGGTTTCATTTATTAATTAAAATTGGAATATATTCATTTTTAGTCTTACCTTTGATGAATAAGATGGCCACAGTCACAGCCAGTATTATATATTTTCTTTTGCAGATGTCAAGGTATATATATCTGAAGTTTGTTGGGTCATTTGGACAATATTCAATTCACATTGTGCACAATAATGCAGACTTCTACTCACCCATTCAGGTGTCACATGCTGTGTAATTATAAATGTGAACAACACTTGTAAAAAGGCGACAATCATACACATCACACTCAAATGTTGCATAAGTTTCAACACTCATTTATTTTAATTTTATTGACAACTTTTGTTACGTGTCCACAGACATGAGAAATAACTCCAGAACACTCAAAAGCTAAACGTGAGCACTGAGATTAAAACTCGATCACAGGCTGAGACCCGATTCTACTTCGGTCAAGCTGCTCAGAGCAAGAGTGGCAAACCAGGGATCATCTACTCTGTCCACGATCGCCACCTCACCCACACTGAGCTGAAATGTGCAAAACTGATCCCCGCTCAGCACTCTTAGCTCTGGGGTGACGCTTGACCAAGCAGCAGGCCAGTTATTCTAATTCATCATGGTATACAGAGGAAGAGAGAGTTAATATCATCTGTGTGACGAGACCCAACACAGAAACATCTCCATTTATATACAAGACGGAGCCAGGAGGAAGGTTTCCAGTTAGTCATACAAGGATCATGGATGACAATACTTTACAAGCAGCACTTCAGGGGGGGAAGCTGTTGTCATTAGCAGGCGGTAAGGCAGGAGAGAGGGACAGAGAACAGCAGAAGAGAAGTGGACCTGCATGCTTTGATCCAGAGCTGTGACAGTTAAAAAGCAGCCAAATATAAATTAATCAACTCATTAACCTCTTAACGTTTATTGGCCAGTACACTAAAGCTGTCTCACAAAGTGTTTTCTTTTAAACGTGATATCCTTGAACTATTGCGTCTGGAAGCATTGCAAGTCATACACCAGCTGTATATTAAAACATTAAAATAATCAATGCATTTTGGTGCAGTGTTGTTCGTGGTTTGATTGCTGAAGCAAAAATGGCACATCTAATTCTAATCTTCTCCCTCCAGGACAGGGTTGCTATAGGTTATTGTTTTTAAACAAACCAGTATTTTCCATACATTCCTAACATCATGATATGAAATCATATTGAATAAAGATGCCTTGTGCATGAGTGCAAAATATAGAACATAATCATCCATCCTTCTAAGATTTATAAATAAACCTTTTCCTTTGTCTTCTGTTCCAGCAGACAACATACCGTATATATATATCTTTAAACATTTTACAAAACAAAGTTGATTATACCAAAATGACCCAGAAATCAATTATGCTATCCTATTTATTCTTTGCAAACAGACAGAACATCATTTTCAAAATCAAAGCAGCGACAAGAAGCAACAAATCTAAAGGTCAATTTGAAGTAAAACCTTCCATTTATCACAAGTATAAGCCTGCATTGCTCAACAGGTTGGTTGGCCTGTGGCATACAGAGTCCTCAACACTTTCTGTTATCTGATTATATGTCGGGTTAAACCAAAAGAAATATCAGAACCACAAACGAGAGGAAAATGGGAAAGACAAAATGGTTGACTGACCATGTCTTTGTCAGAGATTTGCAAAAGAACGAGGTGAATTAAGGTGTAGATAATGATGTAAATAATGCTATCGAAGTTCAAATAATGTCCACCTTAGGTATTTTCAATTACCTTTATCTTTCCTCTGATAATATTGATCTAAAATCAACATTAAGGGTCATCTTGGTATAATGCAAAATAGACAGTCGGTGAAAGCGACTACAAACAATTCCCTGAACATAAGAGTCAAAACGACACCAAGCGAATCATACTGTACTGGTTTCAGACACAAGCATCAAGCTGTCAAATATCTAGCAGATACAGTACAAAAGCTGAGGGGGGGGGGGGGGGGGGGGGGGATTGCTTTTAAATGCAACATTTACAGTCAATGATAATGAGATACAAACTGCACTACAGGCTATACCAACATACTATAGCATCATTGATAATATTCACTCTCCAAAACAATGACATAGGTCAAAAATGTGGGAACAAATTAAGATTCACAGCCTCTACATTTACTTTACATAAAAGCCAAATCTTGGACACATGTTATTAACTTCCGCGTTGATGTGAAATACGATGAGGGAGGGGGAGAGAAGTAAAGAGGTGAAGAAAGGGAGGCACTATCTGGTGCATGGACAACGCTCCTGCCCACTCAAAGCAACCGCCTTCAACAGATCCCAGGTCCATCGTCAATTACAACCTTTCATTTAGCTAGAGGAGCCGTGAATAGTAAACGTATTAGCTCTGCTGGCCCATAACAGACAGAATAAGTGCTTATTTGATTCAAGTTAAACAGTTGTGGCCCTGGTGCATTTATCATCTTAGGTTAATTTAGATATTATTGATACGTTTAAAAAAGTTGCTCAACAATTTTGGAAATATGCTCATGTGCTTTGTTGCTACTTGGGAGTGTGAGATTTGCATCCTTGCGAGGATGCTATACTGGGGTTTGTGAGCATAGTTAGCATAGCGTTGCGGTACACTTAAAAACGGACTCCATTATAGGCAAAACATTGTTGCTACCAGCACATTTAAAGCTCACTCATTTATGCATTAAATCTCATTTGTGTATTCCTTCATCTCGGAAATTGTCAAGAAATATTCTGGCACAAACGGCCTTGTTAAATCTCAACTTTGTACAATTAAATGAGATATAATGTGCTATAAGTGATTTTAGAGTTGCTTCTTTTGGACATGCTAGCTGTGTACCTCTGGTTCCAGTCTTCATGCTAAGCTAAGCTAACCTTCTGTTTGCTGTAACTTCATAATTACATTATCAATCTGCTCATCTAACTCACAGCAAGAAAGCAAATAAGTGCATTTCCAAAAATGTAAAACTATTTCTTCTATGTTTTAAATATCTGCTCAGCAGCACAGTGGACAATGATTTGAAACACTAAAACAAAAAAACAATGCTTTGGTTAAACAAATGAGTAAATGATACATTAACTCAACAAAGACAGTAAAGTGCCATGCAACAAAACTGGTAAGTGGTCATGTCACAAATAAATAACAGTGCAAAACGTACAATAGCGACAATAAATATCATTATGCTTTCTGGTTCTATGTGCACAAGGGATTATTATTTAAAAAAATAAGAAGCACATAACAAGAACAAGGCAAGGACATGAGTTATCTCTCCTGATATTGGATTATTTTTGCCTTATTTTAGCCAAAGAACTCAGTTTTCGTGGAATCAGTTAAAAAAACAACATCACATGAACAACGTACCCTTTTGTCCTAACAAATCCCACATGCTACTTCAGTGTTACAATGACTATCTGAAACCTCTGCAGTGAAACAAATACTCTATGCTGGAGAACACCAAGCAAACCCAAACTGAGGTAATGTACAGTATACAACGGATATATGCGGAGTGATCATCCCTGCACTTAACACACTTCTACAAAGAGAAACATCCTGTTTGCAACTTCCCACTCGCCTGATGCCATTAATTACAAATACACGAATGGCGGATTTCAAATTGGGACTTATTTTTTGTTATAATGAGTGAAGGAGGGACTGACCACTGACTAACTCTCTACAGAGATTCACAGATACTGGATTATCTACACCAAAAGCTAATCAAAACTAGTCCCAATGCCCAGCAGAGGTACGTTTATTTATGAGTTTGGGTAATTAGTTTGTCTTATGTTTCTTCTAAAGGTCAGGTGGGAGCACATCATGCAGGGTTTTGAGGAGGGGACTGCAAAAAAGACAGGAAGGAAAGTTTTGTCTGGTTTCAGGATGAGCAATCAGGTGATGTTTGGGATAGGGACGGTCATCATATAGAAGGGTATTTAAGTGGTTTTATGTATAAGTTTGTTTATATGGTCTATGTTCATTAGAGCAGGATGCTGAGTGGAGCTTTTGGATTGTTTTGTTTTTTTGTTGTTCTCCACCGGGCCGGTTCACCTCTCACATCCTCAGAGCAGCGGGGGCCGACTGCACCGACTTTCTCCGGGAGAGCTTGGACCTGAGGAGATGGAAGAGAGGGGAAGTAAGATGTCAAGAAATAGGACCTTGTAAATAAACAGAAATAATTTGTGGTAATCTTTATTTTGCAGGTCAATTAAATTACCAATCATTTCTAAGGATTTTTTTCTGAACTATATCACTCTTTTCTCTTTATTTAACTATTGTGTGCTTGATTGTGAACAAATTCAAACATTTTTGGATGTTATAATGAATCAGATGCACGCTGACTTAAACACAATCTAATGCACAGTTCTCACTACACAATAATCAAATGATTTTTGGTCTGATTCCCCTCAGACAAGCTTTTTATTTTTTCTAAAAATCATCCAAAATGTTGTGTGGTGTGTGAGGAAAGTTTATTACATCCCCTAATCTGTTTGATCCATCAAAGCCGAACCAATTTCAAGTCCAAAACATATAACATGTTGGTATATTCGTGATCAGGTAACCTGTTGTGGGTGGAGACCCCCCGAGTTGTAAATCCTGTGAAATATTTGAAATGTTTAATCTATAAGTCTGTTAATGTCCTTCCAAAAAACAACCAAATATATAAAATGACCACTTTTCTTTATCTCGGCACTTAAGGTATAACCTGTAATAAGTAGTCGCCTCAGGTACTCACACTACTTATCTTGAAGGTTTTATAAGCAAAAAAGTCTGAAAACCGTTGCTCTTGGTTTTGTTATTGACAATGTAACACTACCTGCATTTTCCCAGTTAATAAACTGTAATCATTTAGATCTCATTTCTTTCTATGATAACTAAATGAAAGGATCTTTAAAAGTGCATATATAATTATATTATATTTTAAATGCTTAAGAGCAACATCTGTGTTGCTAATCAGATTTTCCTTGTGTGTTATGTGTATTTTTACCTTTACAGTGTCTCCCCCACTCACCTGATGGTGCCAGCTAACAGAGGGTTGAAGGCGTACAGCCAGTCGTGCATCTCTTTGTCGTTGGTGGCCTGCAGCAGAATCCCACGATGCTCAGTGCACACAGCAAACGTGTTGGGAGTCTGGAAACATGAGGTAAATTAAGCTCATCAGGTTTACTGCACAACTATTTATTCATTTATCTATAAACATGTTTTGCTATTGAGCAGTAGCTCGGTCGTACCCGCAGTAAGGTCTGTTTGTCTTCGCTGTATTCCACCTTGGCAGACGACAGGTTGATGACAGCTCTCTCCACGCTGTCCCTCTCGCTGCGATACAGGTAGACGTAGGGCCGGCGCACCACCACGAAGCGCTTCACCCAGCCGCTGGTGTGGGGCTCCAGGAAGTGCAGGTAGCCTTTCTTTGACACAATAGGGCTGCACACAATCAAATAAATACAAATGTTAAACAACAACTTTTCTTAAATAATGATTGTATCGGAAATACGCACTGTGGAGGTTGCAGTTAACAAATACAATGTTTTGTCCACAGTGACTTCAATGTCATTATAGTCCGAGTGCTCTGACCTGACACGGATCTCCTGTATGTCCGGAACGAAGCTGCATCCTCGGAGAGTTTTCTTTCGGTCCACCGGGCTGTACGGGTCCAGATCTGGAGTGGAAGCTCCTGAACTGGGATCAGTGTGTCTACACGACACAAACAAGGGACAAGGAACATAAATTAACAATTTAAAATCTCTATTGTATATATTGGCCTTTAAATTTGTTTTTAACTTTTTCTTAATCCACAACAAAAAACATTTTTGAATGATCCTTTTACAATATCTCAACAATAAGGGACTGCTCTTGTAACTTAGATAAGTATTTTCATTTAATGCCATTTTAAACTTTTAAATCACTCCATTTCAAAAGGATATATTGTCTTTTTTACTCCACTAAACTCAACAGATTTTTTGCTTTAAAAGTAGTGACAATCATCTCCCCATACTGACCTGCTTTCTACATTGAAATACTGCTTACATGTTACTGCATCAGCAATTATTTTCCAATATGAAATGTTGACTTAATAATTATACATAATAAAAGAACAGCCTGAAAGGAAGTGTTCTGCTTATTAAGGACTTTCAACAAGTGTATTTGCTGATCATGCTGCTCTACTTTTACTAGAGTAAGACTTAGAATGCAAGACGCTAGACCAGGACATCAAGAGTATTTCTACATTGTGTTATTGCTATTTTACTTGATCAAATAAAAATACTTTTGCAAAATATCTGTTATTGCCTGGTTTTGGCTGATACTAAATGTGTTTGAAGATTAAACACAACATTTCTCATGCACAGAGGAGATAAGCTGTTTGTTACTGATAATGAGCAGAGTAGCTGCATGTGGTTTGTACCTAATGTCGTAATTCCCCTCGACCAGTGAGGGGCAGGTGGAGGACGGAGTGAGCGTGCTCAGTCCAGACGAACAGGAGTCTCTCATCAGCGACGCAGACATCTCAGAAAGCTAAAGAACACACACACACACAGAAACACATTCACAACAAAGCATGCGTTGAGACACACACACACACACACACACACACACACACACACACACACACACACACACACACACACACACACACAACAAAGCATGCATTGAGACACACACACACACACACACACACACACACACACACACACACACACACACACACACACACACACACACACACACACACACACACACACACACACACACACAAGAAGGACAAATACAAGTACAGACAAAACATACCCGCAAACAATTAAGCACGGACAACACAGACATGCATTCAGAGAACAATACAATCAGGACATTTTCTAGCGATGTACAGTAGAAATACCTCTGCACCATTTTAAATCCTCATTATCTAAGAGCCCCTCGCTGGTTAACATGTTTAGTAGGACATGCAGGAGTAATATTGGGTTAGTGGAAGCCCTGCAGGGTCTAAAGAGGGGGGGGCAGTGAGGGAGGAGGCCAATGTAAAAGGAGGTGGGGAAAGGAAACCTCAAATATTTTAAGGCGTGAAATATGGAAACATTAATTTGGGAATAAAGAGATGAGCAGTAGACCTGGGTCATTATTATTTGAAACTAAAAGGTGTTATATGATTGATCAAGCTCAAATTCAAATAATTATTGGTGAATCATTTTAAACCCCAGCCTACTGAGTGGTTTTAGAGTGCTGCAGGAATGAGTTAGCATTTTAGTATTTCAGGTTACCTCATCTCTAATGTTTTTTCTAACAGGTTTAGGTTCGATGCCTGAAAGATAGTGTTAATTTCGTCAGCTATTTTTTTATTTAGTTTTAGTCTTAGTCCTGTGTTACATTTCCTTTTTAGTTTTAGTCATATTTAGTCACCTTCATCCTGTTTTTATTTAGTCAAGTTTTAGTCGACTAAAAGTCTGAGCATTTTAGTCTTATTTTAGTCAAAGAAGCCAAAACCAATAATTTGTCATTTTAGTCAAACGTATTTCACAATAAGATTATATCTTGTCCTTATTTGATGAAAAACACAGGTTGAATGATTAAGAAGCTTTGCAGAGAGTATCTGGTCAGGTTTGTGGTGTTTTTACCAGCTGTGTTATGGCCACATTGCTTCCCTTCTGATAAAACAATGCATTCACTTTTTTTCTCCGCCTCATTGTAGCGAAAATGGGCCCAAATATCACATAGTTTCTTTCTCTCAGGCAGTGGTGTCGTTAGACTTTTTCGTTGTCAGTCATTTTTCCGGACAGGATCGTAACATTTTCGTCATAATCCATTATTACCCGTCGAGTCTGTACACAACTCGTCTCCTCATTTTTCGTCAACGAAAGTAAAGAGAGATTTTGGCATAGTTTTTATTTAGTAAACTACATTTTCGTCTCGTCACTTTTTGTCAACGATATTGCATGTTTCATTACAGTTATTGTTTACTGCCGTCGGTGCCGTCTCGTCATCGTCTCGTTTTAGTCATGGAAAAAAAGGTCGTTGACGAACATATTTCGTCATAGTTTTAGTCGACGAAATTAACACTACTGAAAGATAAGACCGTGTTTAACACTATATTAGGAGATATTTATGTTTTGTTATACAACATAAAATACACCAGTAAATAAGCCTCACTTGTGAATTTTGGCAGAAACTTCATTTTGCTTAAGAGCTAATTTTTCTGCAATCATCCAAAATCCAACAGGCAAATCCCCCAAATAGGTCTCCCCTGTAGCACTCTATTCAGACATAATGTTAAGGGGAAAAAGAGTGAAATACAAAAAAGACAGGATTATGTGTTGAAAAAAGGCAGAGAGAGGGTGGAGTGTAGGGCTTGAGTATTTTGTGGAGGTAATCGCTAAAGGTTGGAAAGGGTTAACGGGCCGGGTTAGAGGGCCTAGGCTGGGGCTCACCTTGCTCTCACTGGCACTGCTGCTCACCTGGCTGTACTCCCTGTTGAAGGTGTGCATCAGCAGACGCAGACACTGGAGAGAAGATACGAGACAGAACAGATGATGTTGAATAAAAGCTGATAAAAACAGGTAAAAAAAAAGGGTTAGAAACATCTCAGGGAGCATCAGTCACCTTGGCAGCCAGCTCCCTCTGCCTCTGGTTGGGACTGTCGAGGGCCGGGCTGCTGCCGGGGCTGTGGCTGTAGACGGGACTTTTAGCAAAATCACAGATGTCGCTGTTCTTGAAGAGTGCATCCTGCCCGGCCAGCAGGGTCGCCTCCAGCTTCTCCCTCAGCAGCAGGTAGTGCCTGGTCTTCTCCACCTGAAAACACAAGCACATAAGAATTAGAATTAGAAACTCTCTTTATTTGTGTCACTGGGGTGTCCAGTGCCTCGCTCAAGGGCACCACCATTTTCATCAAGTCGGGGATTTGAACTGGCAACCCTACGATTCCTTAACCCCGACTGACTGAGCCACTGCCGGACACACTTTAATGGGGTAGGTCTTCTGTGGGTCGTACAGAAAAGGATCTACCGTAATTTTCGGACTATAAGCCGCGCCTTTTTTCCCATTTTTCGACCCTGCGGCTTATATAACGGTGCGGCTAATCTATGGATTTTTACAGCTAACGGCCACTAGGGAACCTCCTAAATCTATGGATTTTACAGGTTACAGTCCACCACCTTTAACACTGTGGGCTCTATGACCGGTCCGCGCCCGCCACCTTTAAGCGGCGGGCTCCAGCAGGAAAAGCTGGAGGCCGGAAAAGAGTGAGACAGGTAGCGCGCCAAAGTAAAAGTGGAACCGAGAGTGGTACGAGAGACAGAACGAGAGCAAGACAGACAGACATTACGAGAGCGAGACAGTTTGTGCAAAGGAAGTTTTCATGCACAAACCCTGCCGGTACGTGCGCTGGGAGCGCACCGTTTAAGTTTGAAAGTTGAAAAGTTTGTGTGTCTGAAACGCTATGTGATACAGTACAGTTTACACAGCACAGTACATGTTCTGTAGCTACTATTGCACTAAATGGTAACACTTGAATACGTTATGCAAATATGCAACTTGTTTGTTGAAATGTTAATAAATGGGAGCTTCCTCAAACAGCCATCTCTTTCCCGACAATCCCCTCTGTGCACGAACCCTTACATATGGTAATTAAACATTAAAACACCTGCGGCTTATCGTCCAGTGCGGCTTATATATGTACACATCATTCAATTTAGCTGCTGCGGCTTATATGCAGGTGCGCTTTATAGTCCGAAAATTACGGTACATATGCTTTCCTTTGCTGAGACTAAATAAATGCACCAACAGTACGTTTCTTTACTCTTTATCTCTCTTTAGTGTACTGCATATGATTCAAGCCTTGCATCTGCAGGGTCATCGGTCAAGTAAAAATACTTATCTCATTTAAATGATCTAGAAGTCATCTCACTTCTCACTAACAAACCTCTCAGTTTTAAAGACTGACCTCCTGCAGTAAGCTGAGTTTCTCCAGCTCCCACTGGTGGTCCAGGATGAGGCTGTCGCTGCGAGGCCTCCAGCCTGCCAAGTTCTCCTCTCCTCTGACGTACGCCACCGAGGTGTCCAGCACACGCCTGCGACGACGCTGCATCCCTGAAGAAGAAGATGCTCTGTGAGTATTTCAAATAAAAATAAAAAGACTAGCTCAATAGAAACCATTTGGTTGTTTTATTTTGTTTTACCTGGACTTCCATTGTCCGCCACATGGCAGAGGGTGACTTCATACACTCCAGTGACACGGTTACTGGGAAAGGAAGAAATTGTATATAATTATGATATCAAACACATTTTTTAGATTGAGCATTTATAGAATTTAGAATCAGTACAAGATCCAGTTTGTATCTAATCCATAAATGTGTACCTCTCAGAGGGCCTGAGGCAGCCGGTGCTGAAGAGGTTTCTGATGGAGCGAGACGCTGGCAGCTTGGCGTCACGGGAATAAAACACCATGCAGAAGTCTTTGGTGATCACTGTCGGCTGAGTGCAGTTCTCCATCTAGTTCAAATATAGATGGACAGCAACAAATCAGAATCCAGGTGAGTTGGTTACACAATGACATCATCTATATTTCTTTCTATCACTTTAATCTACAAAGAAACACATTCTGTAAATCAAATGTCATTGAGTACCTCTAGATAAGCAGAGAGGGTGATGTAGATCTTCTCCCCGTAGGGAGTGACTCTGTTCAGGAGCAGAGAGTTGTGCATGGAGCTGTCCCATGCCGCCTCAAATCGGTAGAAAGTTCTGCAGCAAAAACAAACAGTCATCTATACGCACAACATTAAGCAGATGTGTTAACCTTATTACAAGCCTGTGAGCTAATAATGTTATTTTGTAAATAATAATAGATACAAAGACAAAAATGATTGTCATTTATACCTATGATCAACTCCCAAGGAGACGCTGGCGTTAGCAAAGGATAAAGAGAAACAGGAAACGAGTTAGAAACTTTTAACTGCAGCTGTTAAAAGTTTGAAACCAGCAAACCATACTGATCCATGCAAAATAAAAAAATGCATTAAGGCCAAATAATATTTCATTATAAAAGGCACGTTGAAGCAATGGGAAAATATAGGTTTTAGGTTTGGTAACAAATTCAAAGAGGAAACTTTTGTTGAATATCAAATACACAGAAAGATAGTAAGTAAATCAGAAATGTGTCTGATGTGTATACTTGTCACTGTGTTTGGGCCAGAAATATCCAGAAGACAGGATGTTGAGGGACAGGATGTTGGGGTCTATGATGGTTTCATCTGCCTCGGGTGTGTTTCGAATACGACCTGAAGTCAAACAAAAGAGTAAGAAAAAAAAAAACAGTTTTTTTCTTTTTTCAAATCTAACCAACTGGGCCAAATATGTTTTTGAATTGTTGTGTTTACTCACCAATAACCAGCTCCTTCACCTCTTTCCACTCAATATCATTTCCTGTCTCATGAGCTATGGTGACTGTGATCCTCCTCTGGATGCCCTGAAGACAGGATTCAAAGAGTTGAGTGGATTAGGTTTGATGATTCTTGTTAATGTTTTGTTTTATTTTTCACTGGTTTTATTAACTTTTTTATTGTAATATATACAGACATAAGAACAAACCTGATTTTTTTTTATTCTAAGCTATATATATATATCTCATCTGATGATATTAAACGATTAATATAAAAGGTATGTAATTGGTAAACATGATGGTGGGCCAGACCTGATGTAAAAGGTAAGTGCCATGGCAGGGCATCCCACTCCTGTGGTCAACAACAGCTGGGATGTAGCTATAAAAAGGGAGATAATTAACACAATAAATACTCAAAATAATAACGCAGAATATTTTCATCGATGCTGCAAAAGAATTGTTGTTATTATATGTGCAAAGAGTATGAATTACTGTGTTCTTTGCTTTATATTTGTATAGCGGGACACACAGCAATAAAGTCACAACTCACTCTCCGTTAGCTTCCAGCTCACAGATCTCAAAGAATGACATCAGGTCGTATTTGGCGTGACAAGGTCCGGCGGTGGAGCGCATCAGAGTGCTGAGCTTTGTGGCCGGCACTGGAGGAAGAGGAAACAGATTCATGTGTGAAACTGGGTCAACCTGTCTGTACGGTCCGAAATGAAGGGTATATTAAACTGGAGGCTGAGACACTGATCATTTGTGGAGATTAAATCATGAAATATAAAAACTTTTGATATACTCTCAGGCACATTGAATGTCACTGCTTACCTGGTTTGGATAAGGGCATCACCCTGGGGAACTGCCTCCTGGACGGTCTCAGCGGACTAAAAAAAAAAAAAGGACAAAGAAACAAAATACTAGGAAACTTTCTAAAATATCAGCTGGTGGAAATTAAAGGTCAAATGTCTTCTTACCTGATGAGGTCTTTGCAGAGCGGAGGGAAGGGCTGTTTCTGATAGTGACCGAACACCTCGAAGACGATGGGCTGAGTCTTGATGTACTCCACGAAGGACTTGGTCACCTCCACTGTGATCTACCAGGGAAGAGGGAAATGATATCTTAAGCACAGCCCTAACACAGTTGTTTGTATCTAGTGATATTTGTTCATAATAGCTCTGAATGTTTACATTTTGAACATGGTAGAAGCCCAGCGGAGGTCCTCTGCCCGTGTTCTTCAACGGCTCGGTGGAGAAAGCTTCATCGTGGCGGTGGATGAAGCTGGAAAAAAGGGAAGCCATTTTATTAGACTGACCTCCCTTTGCTCTTCCTGCACATTATGCTGACCGAAAGCACCCAGCTGACCACCACACATGCTGATCACTTTGTTTAAAGCCACAAGCCACATACATTAACAATAAGTGAACATTCATATTACTGTAAATAAGAAAACGTAGTTAGTCAATTGTTTCCAGCAGTCAGGACACATTAAGCATTGAGTTAAAAAATTTGCATAATCTTTCTGCAAAAACCAAAATAATTTGATATTATGTTTTTCTATAACACTTAACAGATGCATGCATTATCATTATTTAATAGCAGAAAGTCCAACTGAAATAACTATTTAAATTGTACAGATATTTATTATTATTGGTTTCACATTTATATTGCATTTTTTGCATTTTGCTTCCCTAGAAGAGAAATAGGTTGCTGACAAAGACATATGCATTCTATAAAAAATGTGAAGCAGATAAATCATTTTTATTCCAGCACCTAAATGGAGGAGGCATGCTTGAAACTCACTTGAATTGGCAGAAGATGTCGGCGTACTCGGCTGAGATGCTGGAGGCCTGGAGGACGGTGACTCTGAAGGTGAAGGTGCTGCCGATCTTCAGGTGGGACAGGACTTTCTCTGGGGAGAGGTCGAGAGCGAGATCCAGACCCAGACCTGCACTCTTCACCGGGCTGCTGGGAGCCTCTATGATTTCTACGAGAAACAGAGAAAGAGACACGGATGGGTTACTTTAAATTCTTTATATATTTTTGCTTTTGACTTTATTATAGAACTGACGAGCTTACAATTGTTGTTTGAATTTAGACTGTTAATGTAGACAGTGGCTGGAATGATTTTCAGTGCCTGTAAAGGTTTTTCCTCTCACCAGTGTTGTTGTTGACTTCATCTGCAGAGATCCCTATGTCTGCGCTCGGTCCTTCTCCCTCCACAAAGCGCAGCTCCTCCTGCGAGGTGTTGGAGTGAGAGAGAACACCGGGACACGACTCGGTCTGGAACTGGACCAAAACATAAAAACATCAGCATGAATCTAACTTACACCACACATATACTGTGTTTATTCTTTTGACTTTTATTGGTTGTATAAGACGGATTCAGAGAACCAGAACAAATCACTGCATGTTGGTACCTTCTCAAACTGTTTGTCTTCAAAGGAGATCTTAGCAGTGCCTGACTGCCTCACACCAGAGCCGTAATCAGGGGCCTCCTCATCAGCTAAAAAGAGACAAAACAGAGAGATATGATTTTATTTTTTAAAAACAGTATTTTAAAACAAACTAAAATGCATGTCCAAGAGTAAGTCTGATATTCCACCTGTATTCGTACCTGAGATTGCCTGCACAGCCACTCTGAGGAAGCCTTTCACTTCTCCTTTCTCACTGACGATGGCCACGCGGTGCACCAGGGGCACGGGGTACAGCAGGTTGCTCAGGTACACAAAAGCCCTGAGGAGGAGGTAGGAAGTGATGAGGGGATGTCAGTTTGTAACAAGCATTTATAGTGCACTAAAAGCAGGGTTTTAACTCAATACTGCCTCCAGGAGGGAGAAGGTGACGCACCTGCCCACCAGACGGAACCAGGGGAAGCGGTCGTAGAAGGGGTCTCCTCCGGTCAGAGCGTGGTCACAGTCCTCCACAGCGCTGCTGGGGAGCTCTGCCGCTCGGTCGTACATCTCCCTCATCAGGTCCAGCCTCTGCCTGCAGGGGGCAGCGTGAGAAGAGAGGAAAAACCCTTAATAATGGCCTCCCTATCTACAGTTTACTGTGTGCACATATTATGATAGAAAATAAAATAGCTAGAATTATTGTGGTTATTTTAAAGCTTATATGGAAAAATATCATTTTTTTTGTTATTGTGAATAATATATCATTTTACCTTATATATTTGTTATCAGTATCAGATGAAAGGAATGTGACCTTCAACATTTTAATAATGTTATGTGTAATTAAATCGACCTATACCAAGGCATCAGCTTTTTATTATTAGATGACACTGTACCTGAGTTTCTCCAGAGTCCAGTAATGTGTCGCTCCGTTCTTCTGATCTTGGACTTCAACAGCGACGATGGTTCGTGGGAAAGGTCGCTTCTCTCTCTCTTTGGCCACGCTGGCAGGCAGTAGGTCGGGCGGCAGAGGAGAGTAGAGAGTGTCTGTCAACAGGACGAACTGGAACTGCACCTGTGGACGACAAGAGCCATAAAAACATTAGTAATTGCTGGTTTAAATACACAATACCTTTTTTTAAATGGGTGGCTTGACAGAACTGACATGCAATATGCAGCATTGTGTACATCATTGTGGAGATTGGGCACTGACAAACATTTATTAATCTGCAGTCTGCATCCATTGTGGGTTGAGGAGCAAGCTCTTCCTTCATACACCAGTATCACCATATCAAATAGATAACACATTTGCAATAAGGATGTTATTATTTTAGAGAGACAACACTAAGCTTTTATTGCATTGCCACTGGAAGTAGATTTAGAAAAAGCTGTCTTTTTTTTAGCTAAAACAAAACAAATAATCATAACTTATGAAAATATGTCACAGTGCAACACAAAAAGGACAACGTTTTACAGTAACAAACACCCCACCTTTTTCTTCAGCTCCACACTGATAGCATTGGCCTCTTTGAGGAAGATGGCGTTGCCCCACAGCAGATCCCTGAGAGAGGTGAACTGGTAGAAACGCCACTTCCTGAAAGCCCACAGAGCCAACTCCGTCTCACGGGGCATCCACGGTACTGAAGGGGAGGGTCAAATGATTTGTAAGTACATTTTTGACCAAAATAAACCTATTTAAATCAGTTAAAAAAAGTGACAGTACCACCTTCCTCTTCAGGCTCCTCTTCTTCCTCAGGAGACTCCAGGTAGCGGGAGTCAACTTGTTTCTGAAGAGCCTCTAGTTTACTCTCATAGTCCTGAAAGAAAACATAGGAGTCAGTTATTTTCTTTACACACACATTTGAAGTGTTTCTGTATGACTGAGCACTCACCAGCCTCTGCTGCTCCAACAGGTTGCTGGCTTCTTCTCTCTCTTTGCGGTACTGATCCTCGAGCTCCTGAAGCCTGAAGGGATTCAGAACTATATGTCAGAAAAGTGATTGTGACTAAATGTAAATAAATACAATAAAATGATGTGTTCTCCACCCACCTCTGCTCCATCTCCTGCTTCATGTCGATGCCTTGTTTCTCCAGCAGCTCTCTCTGAGCGAAGGCCCAGTCCACGGGCTCCACGGGGGTCTCGGCGCACGGCGTCCTCTCTCGCTCCAGACGAGCCTGCTCCGGGTCGTTGAAGCGGAACACGTGACTCTTTCCCATGATGATGCGGTTGCCTAAAAAGTGTGTATGATCACAAGTTATTTAAAACTTTTAAGATACTTTGAAAACCACTTTTAATTAAATTCAGGACCTAACCCAATTATACACACCAAACTCATCGCTTCCAGTTCAAAATAAATAGTGAAGTAAAATGACAATTCCCCGTACAACACAGTATAATTATTAATAGATTCATGATTAATGATAATACCATACAGTATATACTTAAGAAAAGCCAAGTTAGAAGATTCTCAATTGGCTAAAGGAGCCAATAAGTCACAGCAATACATTTGGTTCTACGAATAGACATTATATAATAACAATAAACAGTAAGTATTAGATACGTTATTGATCCTTCACTGCAGTATAATGTTCACTGAAACTTGGAATAGTCACAATCGTAGAAAGTGATCTTACTTTGGCCGTTGTGATGTAACAGAGTTTTATCTTTCCCTCTCTGTTTCCTCTCTTGGTAAAGTTCATTTAGATTCACACCTTTTTTTAACCAAAATAATATGAAGCTTCACACGAACCAGACCGCAGGACAGTGGGGGAGCTCACTCTCTTCCCGTTGACGTACGTCTCTGAGCCCTCACACGGCTCCATGATGACGCATCCTGTCAAAGGACATTGTATAACTTTAACAACAAAGTCTTAAACCCATGCACAATAAGTATTTTTCCTTTTTAATATTGTTTTTAATGCAATAACTTTTATTAAACTGTTATTTTGAGGAGAAAGCAGCAGGTCTACCTTCTCCCAGAGGCACCGTGGTGCTGGTGAAGGTGCAGTGCTCGTCTCGGATGAAATGTCCGCTGAGAACAATGTCCTGACGAGTCTTGGCATTTTCACGGCCAACCCTGAGGGAAGATGATCCATTAGAGACATATTCACAGCAACACCAAAATATCTTGAGTACATTTCAGAAACTAAAAAACATTTTAAAAATTACTTTGTGAGGCCGTCTTTGATGTAGTACAGCAGACACTCTGACATCAGAGGGTCTTCATTCAGGTTGACCAGGTGAGGCGTCTATACAGGAAATAATGACAAACGTGTTAAGTCTGTGGACAGATGTCGTAAATAATTCAAATTATTTAGCAAAAGGAAGGATCATCTTACCTTTTTCGGAGAGAAGACGCCCAGAGTGCCTCCATCTTCTCTCATGGCAACACCCATCTCAGCCAGCAGGGCCTCTCTGCAGGAAGCAAACACACATGATGCTAACATGGCTACAAATATGTTGTTTGTATTAACACTTGGCTGGCAATCCAGAACTGAATATATCCTTTAAGACATTATGTCAAAAATAAATCTCAAGGGTCAAACCATCAAAGATTGTCCATACAAAAATTATAATATTAACAATATATATTATTTGTACACATACAGGGCTGCATACGATCATGAAAACAAAGGAAATGTGTCAGGAGTGGTCCATAAGCCATGGGCATATACAACAGACCTCAACTCAACTTGAGGAGAAAACAATCAATAAGAACATTTAGTTTAAATAAATTGTAGATTTATTCATGAAACCATGAATCAGGCGTGAATATGTGTGACCAACCTCTCCATACGGATGGCCTCAGTACGACGCAGCTTCTCTTCCCATGTCTCATTGAGCTCTGCAATGATTTTCTCAGTTTCCTGTTGGCAAAATGAAGACACAGTTACATTTAGACACATAATAAATGTACTTACTCTTACTTTCCAGCAGATTTCTGTGCCTTTCCTGTAATTAAATCATTCCGGCTCTGCTTGTGTCAGTCCACAGGTCATTATCTAACTCTCCACATTCTGAACAATATCAGCATCACGGTTCCTACCTTGAGCCTCTCGATGGCCTCTTCGCTGGCCGGGCTGAAGATGCGGTCATGGATGTTGGTGATGGACCCGACGCGACTGGACAGGACCGAGAGCGAGGGGGAGGGACTCATTCCTGTCATGACAGTGGACACTGCGGAGAGATCACCCCTTTGATTGACAGCCTGGCGATTATTCACAAAGTTCTTGTAATCGCTCAGGTCTGTCAGAAAGAGAGGCGTTGCATGGGAGTGAGCAAGGAAGATAAGGAGGAAGGAAAAAAGGAAAGACAGAAGGACGGAAGGACGGAGCAGACGCCAGGTAATTAAAGAGAGACATCAGGAATGAGAGGAACACGCAGAGAAACGGATAAAAAGGAAAAAGGTAGGGGTAACAGGGAGGAGTACAAAAGAAGAAGAGAAAGCTCAAATAATGGATCAAAGCAGCAGATCAAATCTTTACCAAAGCCATCGCAGAATGAGAGAAAAGGGAAACTCAAACTGACGGAGCACAAAATGCTGAGAAGAGAGTTAGAGCTTTTTCTCCGACACTGAAATACATGTAGACACATTCGACAAGCCTGCAAGCATGAGAATGAGTAATAAATAGAGTGCATTAAGACAAAAATACAGGCTAGAGATTACTAGTGTTGCATGTCTTAATGTTTTCAAGTGTTTTTTAAAGCGCAGCCTTTGGTTGCACAGCTGCCGGGGATGCAGGCCTGCAAGCACCTGAGTCGTAGCTTCAATTAGCTCCACACAGAGAACCAGGATGCAAATAAAGAGTGCCCCAGCAATCTAAAATTGTATCCTCTAAATCAGTGCTCTCTTCCATGTCTTGCAAAACAAAATGCATAACAAAGCATGCTTTATGCAAAAGCAGACTACGACTGTCTGTTTCTGCAGAACCAGGAAAGCAGAGTGTCGGGCAGCTCAGGTTCGAAATGGATCAAAGCTTCTCAGTGAAAAAGAAAATCCCAGCAAATTTAACATTTGTAATGAGGATTCATTTATTAGGAGGCTGGACTTCCTAGATGAAGTAAGTGAAGAAAAGTGCATATTTCTATGGAAACCAGATCTAATGGGGAAAAAAGGAGGCCATTTTGCAGAATTTGTTAGAAAAGAGAAACTAACTACAGCTCTAAATGCTGTATGCTACTTAAGTGCTGGCTCTCCTAATTATGTCATGTCTGACTTAGTTTCTTGGGACTGATATTCAGATCTCTGGTGTGCTGGAGGAGGAAGGCCAGCTCGGGATTCATTTATTTTAGTGGCAAAGCGCAGGCTTGCTCGAGTTATACACACATTTCAAACCAGCGATGACGGGGCCGGTGCAGCGATACGCTGATAGGAGAGAAGAGAATGGGTGTGAGAGACACCCTCACTCCAAGTTAAACTGTCATCCTCTGTCTTGCATGTACAGTCAGAAAGTGTATGTTTGTGTATGCCTGTGTAAGAGCATTTCTGAGACAGAGCATTGTGTTTGTGGGTGCGACACTCACTCTCTATGATGTCTCCCAGACCCTGAGCCATCAGCAGGTCTCTGAGGCGGGCCACTTCCTCCTTCAGCTCACGCACCAGACGGTTGCTGGGGTCTTCGTTGATCACAGCGTTACAGCGGATCTGTTTAGCACGATCAGCGTACCTGGAAGGACAAAGGTCTTCTAGGTCAAATGGACACTAAGCTATAAAGCATGATTCCTTAGACACTCTATACTGCATTACAATGACCAACTAATGGCTGTGACGGTGCAGCTGAGGGGAAAAGCATTTGTTAATCATTGTGTGCAAATAACAGAATACATTTGTAAAGGTGTTAAAAGTCTAATCAGTACATCTCTTCTGCAGGTTGAACATTAAGAAAGAAACAGATTGTTGACATGTTTCTCACCGGAGGGTACTGAGGGTCTCATCATAGTTGATATCAGCTGGGCTGAGGGCCGCCACCATGGCAGTACGAGAGTTTCCACCTGTAACACAGAAAGTGAGACGATACATAAACTGACACAGAACATTTGTTTTTATTGGTAAAAGCTAAGGTTTATGATTATATTTTATATCAGATTTTGCATTAGTATTATGTGTGCATACCCAAGTTCTCCCTCAGCAGCCAAGTCAGAACTGAATCTCTGTAGGGGATGTGATTCTCCACCTTCTTCTTTTTCTTGTTCTGCACACAAAACAAACACAAATTATTCTCTTATCGGAAAGTATTATTGTTAAAAGCATTTTATAAAAATAATGATTTAATTTGCATTACATATTGCATACTGACCTTGTTTGGTGCGGAGTCCTGGTAGTTAAAAAATAAATGCCAACATGTGTTAATTTGACACGATAAAATAACAGTTTCTAAATATAATTATTTGATGAAGTGTGAAAAAACATACCACTTCAGCCAGAGCAGAAATAACCTTTCCCAGTGTAGTCAGAGATTTGTTGATGTTTGCTCCTTCCTGCAAATAAAAGTGAGTCTTATAAAGAACTGCCCATCTATTCATACATTTATTTATCTCTCTAAAAAACATCTTCCTCC
Organism: Gymnodraco acuticeps; assembly: GCF_902827175.1. Classification (NCBI taxonomy): domain Eukaryota; kingdom Metazoa; phylum Chordata; class Actinopteri; order Perciformes; family Bathydraconidae; genus Gymnodraco; species Gymnodraco acuticeps. The sequence goes on from NW_022990940.1 coordinate 817,932, forward strand.
TCTCACCTTCAGTCTGGTCCCTTTGGCTCCGGTGGAGTCGGCTCTCTCGCTGCCAGCCAGGTCCACCAGGCTGATCTTGCTGACCTGTGATGATACGAAACATTTTCAAAATAAGATGCTCTGTATAAAAAGATCAAACATCTACCTTTGCTAGCATATTTTCCTGAAACTGCAGTGGGGGAACTGGCAGTAAAGTGTTACATGTGGTTATACACTAACTCATTCGATAATAATAAAAACACAAACGGCCTCAGCTCAGGTCATAAAAAGGCAATCAAATCATTGTTTAGCATCTCTAAGGCTGCTGTGGTGAATAGGACTATTCCTATTATTGATTTGTTTGTCTGAGGAGCAGAACAACATCATTTCAGTCGTGCAGATTATTTGTTAGGAGCTGGTTATAAGTACCTTTTCTGACGTGTTCTCTGAATCCATGTCGTGTTTCTTCTGCGTGAAGATGATGTTGAAGACGGCGTGGGAGCGGCTGCTGGTCTCGTTCATGTTGGTAGCAGCCACAGTCCTGAAAAAATGAATTAATATTATCTGCTCCATCCATCAATGGTTCCAGCGACTGATTAATTTATTCATACACCCCTTATCTACATCTCTTCATAATAACACAGTATGATCTGCGGAGTCATTCAGTCTCGCTCTGTTACCTGGCCTTGTTTCCAGACTCCATCAGGTCCTGGATGTCGTTGTAAGAGGTGACGGCTAGTTTGGAGAGATCTTCCACGTAGGGTCCCATGAGAGGGTGCTCTCTGACGCGCAGGTTTCCTTTGTTCTTTGGGTTCAGCAGGTCACGCACACGCTCGCAGTAGATCTCCATGTAACTCACCTGGAGGATGCACAGGGTTGGTGATCTTGTTAAACGTTTTTATTTAGTTAGTTTATTTTTAGTTATTAATCGGTTATCATTTTTACTGGTTGCTCCTGGGACAATAAAAGATTAAAACTTGAGTAAATCTGTTTCACAAATGATTAATTAATATAACTACAATAGCAGCTACCCCTCTGCAATCTTTGAATAGTTCTCTACATTTGAGCTATAGCAGGATCTAAGAAAAACTGAAAGCGATCCAGGTGTCTTTGTAACAACGAGAGCAACAATAATACCACTTGAAAACTCTATGGATGAGGGGTAGGGGTTATATATGAGGCACTCGGAATAGAATAAATTCCAAAGTTGGAAAACATAGAGTAAATGAATTGACTCACCTCGACAGAGTAAGACATGCTGTTGTCGTTATTGGTGTCATTGAACTTGGTGAAAAGGTCCTCACACATCTGAAACAAAACAGAGTGTCAATGGTGTGTTAAAGCTTTTATCTTTATTTCATTCACAATGATTAAAGGGAATTTGATTTGTGTAATTTAATAATATTTGGTCAGCGCTGCACTCTGTAGTATTACCAGAGGAATGATTCCTTCCTGGTCCTGCTCCTGTCGTCCCATCATGGTGTAGCTTTTTCCCGATCCTGTCTGGCCGTATGCAAATATGCACACATTGTAGCCTTCAAAGGCATGAAGCAACATCTCCTCTCCGATGTCTTTGTACACCTGCAGCTGGGACGCAAAGCTGATGTCCTCAGGCTGTGGAAAAAATGAAATGGACGAGTTAGAATTTCTCCGAGCATGAATAAGCTCTACAATAGACATCGACACATTTCTACCACCATGAGGTGGCATAATATGGAAATGTAGATCAATATTGAATATCAATTACTAGTGGCTTGTTCTAGCAGATCTTGAATGTCCTTATCTGTACTTTTAGTTAAAAATAGGTGTCGCAGTGAAACTCACCGTGGTGTGGGACCAGTAAGAATAGTCAAAGTTGAAACTCTTGTTTTCTTTGGGCTGTTTGGGGTTCAGGATCGCTAAAACAGAGCAAAAAGAGGCATCAGAAAATGGGTCCCTCTTATTAGCTGCAAATTCATTACCGTCTATTTACTGTCGGTTCAAAAAATGCACGACACAAACTGTGAAAACATCAAAACACCAACCATATACATCTTTTGATGTTTGTAGCTGACATCCTCGTGGATTCATCTTCTTATTACAGACACATGCATTTCCTAACATTCGGTCTATATGCTGTAAAATGTATTATCTCTTCGATTTACACACGGCATCTATTGCACGTCTGTCCGTCCTGGGAGAGGGATCCCTCCTCTGTTGCTCTCCCTGAGGTTTCTCCCATGTTCCCCTTTAAACTGTGGGTTTTCTCTGGAAGTTTTTCCTTGTACGATGTGAGGGTCTAAGGACAGAGGGTGTCGTTTTTCTCATACTGATATTCTGAACAATCTGTGCTGTTGTATTTGCTGTAAAGTGTCTCTACTGTAGGCTATTTTTATTATATGTACAGCACTTTGGCTCGACCAAAAATCGTTTATAAATGTGCTATATAAATAAAACTTGATTTGATTTGATTCGATAAAATACATTCACTCTCTCCCAACCAACCACAGTAGGATGCTGGTTGCATCCTCCCCCCGATATCTTCCCCCTTGATCCCTGTTACCTCCATACTTTCCACCACTAAATAACAGCAAAATATGCTTCAAAATAGGGCAAATCCCTCACTAACAATATTGTAAAGTTGACCATTGGTGATTTGTCAAAAATATTTATACAATTAGATTGTTGTAATTATTGTGGATACAATTACTAAGAGGGTAAAGGTCAATTATAGACTAGCAAAGACAGTCTAGCAAGCCCTAAAACCTAGGAAAAGATACATCTATACCATATTACGAGATCCAAAATCTAAGATAAAATAAAGTCACATATCATGATATTGAGATCATAAACAAAAGGAGGTGACATCATTTGTAATCATTTCCCCAAGGTTCAGAGAGGTCTTATTACAGTTAGTATCAAAAGCAGCATTGTAAATGCACTGTTCATCCTTTTTTAATAGAGGTGATGGGAAATGCACCCAGAATATGAAACAAGAACTGAGCAGGAGCAAACGCCCCCTGTGGACACATCTTATCATAGCTGCACAAACACATCCTGCTGTTTCATGCACTCAGACAGAAACAACACAGGGAGACCTCCAACCATCGGCTACACCCGTTTATCTTTCGGAGGGTTTTTGAGCAGCTGTGACCAAGATGCAGAGACAGCTGACCCCGGGTCTGGGCTCGACCAGAACAAGGAGGTCTTTTTGGTCTGTGCAACTCGTGAGAGCAGAGCTGCGACGGTCCCTACATCCTACACACAGACACACACACACACACACACACACAGACACACACACACACACACACACACACACACTGGCTGGCCTCAGGCCTGACTGAATCTTTTGTTTCTCTCTCTGGCTGCCATGATGCTGCATGCCTCCATGCCTACTCCCTTGTTGCTGAACGACAAAACTGCCTACCAGACAAATAACTGAGCTCAAATGCTAAATGTGCCTCAATGCAGGCCGCAAGAGTTGGTTTCAAAGAACAGCAATTGCTGGGTTTCACACTCGAAAGGCATGACATTAAGGATTATTCACAGTATATATTAACAGTAAATCACACCTACATTATTTCTTGATGCAATCATCCAAATGTATAAATCAATATTTTCTTTTACGACCCATTATTTGTAGTGCTATTAGGATATAGAGGGGTTATGTCATATGTGTTGTTTTCAGCCCACTAATCATGTTTTGTCCTTAAGTCTTATATCCCCCTTTATTTTTCTTCAAGTATAATTTTCATTTCTTTATATCTTAAAAATGTTTACCACGACCAAAGATCTTTTCAATCACAAATATTAAATATTTGCTGCTTTCATCTTCTTAAATGTGAGGCTTTGCTGTTTTTCCTTGTTTTATAATAAAGTAAGTTGAATATCTTTGTGTTTTTGTACATTTGATCTGACAAGAAGGCTGAAGAAGTACACTCACTACAACCTTTAAATGTTTTGTGATTTTAAAGACCACAAATTCATGTTCAAAGAGAAATGTTCCCCCCTGCCGCAGATTAATGTGAACATAAGCTTCCAAATGTACATCATTCTGCACAGTGAAGCTCAAACATCCAAGTGACGTAATAATAAATAAATAAGCCAACAAATTCACAGTAAAATATGGCTTAACCAAAGCAGGATGAATATCAAAGCATAATGTTGGAAAGTTACTGATAGACCTTTGATTAATTTATTCCAATTACCAATTAAAACATGTGTTTTGGTCACCCTGTAAACATTAAAGTCCACATCCATCGGATTTAATATAACTTTTAACTCTAGGTACATTAAAACTGACTTGAGTATATACTCACTTGTGGTGTTTCCTGACATCTGAATGATGCACTTGCTGTCCTTCCCAATCTCTCTCGAGTTGAAGGGTCGGACCCTCACGGCCACCTTTACTGACGCTGCCGCCATGTTGCAGGAGGTTGTGTGAGGGAGCAGAGAGCTGAAGATCTGTGTGGCTACTCACACACACACACACCTGGTACCTGAACAAATAGAAGATGAGAGGGATTCAATAACAACAGACATGTATAGACCATCTCTCAGATGGACACAGGGCACTTTTTTTGCACTGTGATACATTTAAATTACATATTTAATGAATGCTAAATAAAGGAAAATACATAAATAATATGATAATCTATGGCCTGTTGCTTTTATTGTAATAGAATATGGAGAACAGGGCCTTGAAAGCCAAATGTAACCCCTAAAACTGACACACATTCTTCATTTTCAAACCCCTTATCATGCAGTCAGAGCAAGACACAAAGCTCCCGCAGGCTGACTAAATGGCTAGGAAATTATCTGGCAGGAAGATTATCAGCATCCCTGCTATTCCACAGAAAAATGGCTACATCCCCTGGCCTCATGCACCTAGGATGAAGGCCTTGTGTTGAAACTGTATCACCCCGCTTCTCAAAACAACACACCACTGTCTAGGATCAGCTGTGATGTTTTTCACAGCATATTTACAATTATTAGCCCAAATCCTTACACTGTTACTCTTGTTAAATCCCAGAATGATGGCTGTTATGGTTTTTTTTAATCAGTTAATGACCAGACCAGACAGATTTAACACTAGGATAATTGTGTCAAGGCAGTGACGCGCACATCCATCTTCTCTGTCTGAATCGATGGAGGAAAAGAAAGCATCCTTAAAATACTTATAATAAGCCTTTATACTGTATGTTCATGGAAAAATGAAGGATGACACATATTTTCATAACATTTTAGGAGACATTAGCGGTAAAGATATATCAGTCATGTAAATATTGTCTCCTCCATCTTGCTTCCCCTGCCGCACCTCAAAGACAGGCCGCGTAAACATAAACGGGACAAACACAAAATCATCCAACACTGCGTCAGAAAGGAGTTCAACATTCATCATTTAAGCATAAATGACATCAACATCTTGAATAAGATCATATGTTTTCCTACTCGATTCGGGGTGTTTTTTAAGAGATGGACTTGATTATTGAAACATAATTGTTGACAGAGGCGGAATCAAATACCCTGACGCAGCGTCGTTACGCGTACAAAAGGCCTCATAATCACACACAAATACCGTCCTCACCGAAGCGTGACACCCATCAATACCGAAAGAAAAACCTTTCAGAGGAGCAGTGTCTTACCTCAACTCAGACTCGACGACCGCAGAGGGTGAATCCTCTGCCCATCAAAACAGCGCCCGGATGCTCCGGTGCCTCCTCCTCGGATCTCCTCAGCAGCTTGGATTTTTCTCCGTCTTTGCTCAGCCTACAACCTGTCCTCTCCGCTTCCATACATGGAGAATCCGTGAGGAAGGAGATTCAGCCTCAGCTTCAGCAGCAGCAGCAGCGCTGGGTGCGTCAATCGAGACTGTGCTGAGAGGCAGGAGGAGGAGGAGGAGGAGTCAGGGCCGGGTGGATCAGCGAGAGGAAGGGTGCGGGATGCTTCAGCGGCCCGCCGTCGGTCTGTCCGTCAGTCGTTCTGGAAGCAGGGAAAATGGCGGTGCTGCTGTGGCGGATGCTGGGAAGCGGCGGTGACATCATCAGCATCATCAGCAGCAACCATGAGGCATCGCGATGCAGGGACACAGCGGGGGTGGGAGGGGGCGAGGGGGGTTGAGGCCCATGGCTAGACCTTTGTAAGCCTTGGAGAGTTTAGTGCGTGTAAATGTCAAATAACAGGTATCTCTGAGATTGATTGTTTGTTTTTTTAATAGGGAGACTAATAAACTAATAAAGTGTTCTGATAACTTGTAGTTAAAACATGACGACAAGTGGAGTGCTCATTTGCATGAAACTGATCATTGATCAAATAAAACGTTTACATATTAAAATAAAATGTTTTACAAAAGGAATATATGCTATCACAAAAAATATATGTTACCTTTATTTAACCAGGATATGTCTCATTGTGATTACAATCTATTTTTCAAGAGAGTCCTGGCCCAAGATAGGTAACAGCACAGTTACAGACAATTTTAAAACATAAAATCACATCACAGTCATACAACAAGTTAGCCAACGTATTTACAGCCACAGCAGCCTGCTTCAAGGTCATTTAAAGTCGCTTGGAGTCAGTTTGTATAACTGTCAACAGCACAGTGTGTTTTGTCATTTCTTTAGGAATACAATTGTATAAGAGGATAATACATGAACATACAGTTGCAAGAAAAAGTATGTGAACCCTTTGGAATTACCTGGATTTCTGCATAAATTGGTCATAACATGTGTTCTGATCTTCATCTAAGTCACAACAATAGACAAACACAGTCTGCTTAAACTAATACCACACAAACAATTATATGTGTTCATGTTTTTATTGAACACACCATGTAAACATTCACAATGCAGGGTGGACAAAGTATGTGAAACCCTAGGCTAAAGACTTCTTCAAGAGCTAATTGGAGTCAGGAGTCAGCCAACCTGGAGTCCAATCAATGAGACGAGATTGGAGGTGTTGGTGAAAGCTGCCCTGCCCTATAAAAAATACACACCAAGAGCACAGCGCAGAATGCTCAATGAGGTGAAGAAGAATCCTAGAGTGTCAGCTAGAGAAATCTCTGGCACATGCTAACATCTCTGTTGACGAATCTACGATACGTAAAACACTGAACAAGCATGGAGTTCATGGGAGGACACCACGGAGGAAGCCACTGCTGTCCAGAAAAAACATTGCTGCACGTTTGAAGTTTGCAAAAGAGCACCTGGATGTTCCACAGCACTACTGGCAAAATATTCTGTGGACAGATGAAACCAAAGTTGAGTTGTTTGGAAGGAACACACAACGCTATGTGTGGAGAATCCAAATAGTTCACATACTTTTTCTTGCAACTGTATAGGCCTCAATAACAACGTTCTCAATATACTGTATGTAGGAATGAACTGGAAAGCCTGGTTTATGCATGTGCTGCTGAAGGATTCAATACAGTTGAGCAAGGTACAATTATAAGTCTGCATCTGCATCATGTTGCACTTTTTAAACCAACAGCAGCACCGGAGATAATGCGCATGCTTTCACCTCTCAGCCTCAACCTGACTCAGCAAATGCATTGTGAGGAGGATCAAAATCAATTAAGCATTTTAAATTAAAGTTTGGCAAAAGTTTTTTTAACTGAATGTGCCAGTCACAGGCTATGGAACAAGGGAGTAAGTGGCAAAGTACTTTTTCTTTTTGACAATTATTTTCTAAATACAGCATAGGCCTATTTTGTTATACGAAGAGCCCATTTCTCAAGCATCTTTAATGAGAATATGTGCACATTTTATAATAACTGGTTAAGTAAAACATATTTCTGATAATGTCCTACCAGGATTTAGTATTAAATAAGAAATCAATATATCTGTGGACACGTGGGGTTAAGGTCTTAGTTCATCCACAGTTATTTGTATTTACATTGTAAAAAATTAGGATTAGAAATGAAGATAAGAACACTGTTCTGTCTTTTAAACTTGGATGAACTGGCCATGGCCTTGTACATAAACTGAGAGCTTATGGCGTCATTCATGACAGTTTCATAACGCCCCCTGTGGATGAACTTGTATTGTCTTTATCTTTCTCTTCCTCTTTCCGTGTCCCTCCCAGCTCTTCCTCCTGCTCTGTTTGGGTAGATTTTGAATGTTACGTTCAGTGCAAAGGCCAATATGAGGAAAACATTGAGTCCAAATCTATTTGCCAGAGGTATAATTATTTACCCAGACCCAGAGAGGGGCCCCTGTTGGCTGTGACACAACAACAGTTACAGTTACACGAGATTATACTCAGTTACTGACAATACGTTTTTGGAGCAAAACTTAGCTTTTGTTTTCTTTGTTAGTGTAAATATTTCACCTCAATGGTTTGTCTGTGTCAGTTTAACCTCTTTCAATCTTTAATATTCCCTAAAACATGATTTCAATGATTGAACAACTGAAGAAGAACTGGATGACATTGTAGTTTACATAATGTGAAAGTAATTGCTGTTTGCTGTTAATTTGAGATAAAAACTACTTGTGAATACTCTTACCAGCTACAACAACAATCCTATACCATTAATAATACTCCCCATTCCGGTTACTCATCTCTGTGTGCACCTGGCACTAAAATGATGTAAAAGTGTTACATAATCCCAGCAGAGCAGCTCAGACACAACACGCTTCGATCACTCAGAAGTGGTCAGAGGTTAACAAAGAAATCTGATTTTACTGTATTTATGCACTCTGCATATTCTACCAAATCCTGTTTGTGTTGCAAAATGTATTATGATTCATCACAAAACTTGAACATGAGATTCATTCTGATGCCTGTTGACCCGTTGATGACCTGACACCCGAATCAGGTGAATAAAGACACCTATGTGGGTAAAAAACGTTTCAGACCCTTGTGTGACATTTATTTTGAGTGTGAAAAAAAAAAAACTCTAATTTGAATGAGAATAAATAACAAAGTGAATGGGGATGCTTTTAAATCTTACCTCACAAAAAACATTAAACATATATGTAGATGATTTGCACGATAGATAATAACTTTGTGTGTGTGTGTGTGTGTGTGTGTGTGTGTGTGTGTGTGTGTGTGTGTGTGTGTGTGTGTGTGTGTGTGTGTGTGTGTCCTTCTCTGAGAGAGTAGATTGGCTCTCTGAGAGGAGACTCCTCTTGGCAAAAGCAGTGTTGGCTCAGTCAGAATCAACAAACCACCTGCATCTGACCTGAACCAGTTCTGTCTGCATGTCCTAACTTTCCACAAATGTCCAACAGTCATGGAGATCAAGTCCAATAAGTCACAAAAACAGTTGTGGTGGATCAAAACTGTAAGAAAGAATGTCAACACGCACTGGAGAGTGTTCGCATTGGCAACACTTTTCTTACATTTTGAACTATTTCCTAGATGTATGACCTTACTTTATACTCTAAAAATCCATTAAATATTTATACTGATGGAATAAATGTTTAGGTACCAATTAGTTTGGTTAAAGTTTCTTTCTAGGGTCTTTGTCTTCTCTTGGGTTGATAGTCTGGTGTTTAGTTTGTAAATGTTAGTGTTTATTACTTGCAATTTTCCAATGAACACAATGTGTTTCTTATAAATATTAAATATTCTAGCCCACTTTCTTTTCTCTTACTTCAAAAGTCTTACCAATGTTCCCCATTTCACATATCTCCAATATTTATGATTACCTGTATTTTAAATATGTTTGAATTAACCAAAACGAAACCAACATAACGATGCATGTACAAAATTATGAAATCATTTAATTTGTCTTGAATACATTTTAAATTTGGACGCTTGACACTTGGCTGGATAAAAAAATATTTCATAACATGATTTTGTATTTTGTTTACCATTGTGTCTCCCAGCCTGAACTAAAGGGCAGGGTTAGCTGTGAGGGGAGGCACACCGCCCCTTGGCCAACAGGTCAAATACCTGTTTGTTTTAAATATGTACTTGAAACTCCTGGTCAGGTTCATTCCCTCAGTCACTCAGAGCAGGCTCTCAGGAACCAGCAGCAGTCATGCAGCGGGCTTTGTTCAGCCGGAGCGCGCTGCTCGCCCAGCAGGCAGCAGCGGCCCTCGATGGTCCGTTGGCCGCCAGGAGCGCGCCTCTGCTGCTCAGACTGGACCGCTCCATGTCCTCCGTTTCCATCCCGCCGCCGGCATGCATGCTCCGGCCGCTGGAGGTTCCACTGCGTTACCTGTTCGGACCTGGACCCTCAAACGTTCCTCCACGTATTTTAGCCGCACAAGGCAGGCCGATTATCGGTCACCTACATCCAGAAATGTATGAGGTAAATGCTTTGTTTGAACATCTCAATAGTATACAGAATTCATTTAGTATTGTTACATTTTAAAAGTGTGCACACTTGCTGATTAATTAGGGTAAAGGACAACTTGCGAAATATTTTCTTAACCACAGAAATATTAGTTTTATTAGAATAAATTAAAGTTGAAGGTTTGTTTACACATATATATATATATACATTCTTCAGATTTTATTATAAAAGTTATCAAATACATATTTGCATAATATCCCAAATCAATGGCAATTGCACTGCAATTACTTCAGTGATTGGTAACAATAACTGACTAATTAAATGCTAAACGAGATTTCAAACTTTGTATTGTCTCCGCCAGATCATGAATGACATCAAGCGAGGGATCCAATACATATTTCAGACAGAGAACAACATGACTATAGCTATGAGCGGCTCTGGGCACGCGGCCATGGAGTGTGCAGTGTTCAACACGGTGGAGCCGGGGGAGAGCGTACTTGTTGGCGTCAACGGTATCTGGGGAGAGCGCGTCGCAGAAATTGCAGAAAGAATGGGTACGTCTTTACGCAAGGTTCCACGCACGCGTCAATTGGGTCTCCAAAGAAGATAGACATACGTGTACACGGATTGTGCACTCTAGCATTATACCATGCATTCCTCTACCTATATCTCTTTCTATTGGTGGAAAGTAACAAAGTACATTTACTCAAGTACTGTGATTAAGTTAGGTGTTAAAGTACTTTAATCTAATAATGTCCATGTTCTGTTACTTTATACTTCACTACAACTGAAGCAAAAATTAAGTAAATATGATATAGTACAAATATGTGTTTTTTTATCAAGATTAATATTACAAACATATTAAAATTATCCATGATGATATATTATGAAAACTATCCATAGTATTTCAAGTAATTAGAGTGAGCTCCAGCTTTAGTTGCAAAAATAAAGTGATACGGACATTAATGCATAAATTACATGATATACATATTTTGAAATACAAATAATATAAAAAATATAATATATTATCCTGCAAACTTTTGAATACACTGATAGACATAAACTGTATAGTACAACTTTAATTTAGGTGGATTATCTGATTACTTCTTTCACCTTTCTTTCATTCTATCCATTACAGATTATGACATTTGTTTTTACACTTTTAGGTGCCAATGTACATAGAATGGTAAAAGCACCTGGAGGATATTTCAGCAATAAGGAAATTGAACAGGTAGGCACTATCATTTACTAAAGCTAGAATAAACCACTACACAAATGTCTAATACCTCAACCAGAACTTGTATGTGACTTGTACAAGTAACAAGAACACGTATGCGATTAAACTCACTTCTACATCTTTCTGTAGGCTGTAGAAAAACACAAGCCTGTCCTGTTTTTCCTCACACATGGAGAGTCCTCCGCTGGCCTCTGTCACCCAGTAGACGGCATTGGAGACATTTGCAGAAAGTAAGCCTCCTAAAGTATCTGCCTGAACATACACTTTCATAAAATGACCACATCAAATATAATATTTCCCCTATACTGTCCTCTCTCCCCCAGACATAACTGCCTCTTCCTGGTTGACACAGTCGCATCTCTTGGTGCAGCACCAATTTTTATGGACAAGCAAAGTAAGACTATAAAATAAATAAAACAATGAATAACATCAGATCACATTCTGTCAGCTGCTACAATGTGCTTGTGTGTGATGTAATCTGCCTCTTGTGCTTCCAGATATTGACATCCTGTACACTGGTTCTCAGAAGGCTCTGAACGCGCCTCCTGGCACAGCACCCATCTCCTTTAATGACAGAGCATGGTGAGGGGGGGCTTTCTGCATGCATCTGTCCATTTGAGAGATACATTTCTGCCACTGCAAGGATTATTAGAGTTAGACCATTCATGTATCTATTTGTCTCCCTGTTACCCCTCAAAGCCACAAGATGTTTAACAGGAAAACAAAACCAGTATCCTACCTCTTCGACATGACATGTCTGTCCAACTACTGGGGTTGTGATGGCCAACCAGCCAGACTGTAAGTCCACAACGGTTGCATGTCACCTAAAACCATATTTTAACTTAAAGTATTATTATGAAACTGTTTTTGGTTGGCTCTGGGTTTTAGATACCACCACACCGGTCCAGTGTCTGGATTATTTGCCCTGAGAGAGAGTCTGGCCATTGTTGCTGAGAAGGTAAAGGGAAATTAAATACATTTCTTTGTTTATGTGATCTAAAATGTATTTACGTAGGCCTACACTATATTTGTCTTAAGCCAGTTTGTTACAGATACAAATTCTGGGCTGTGATAGGGGCATACCATGCTCTTTATTTATTTTCATTAAAAAAATAAAACTTTAAGGGAGATAATAAAACTATAATAGCAAAAACAGAGCAAAATATCAATAAAAAAAGGAGGTTATTCATGTCTGAAAAAAGGAGTAGAATAAAAAGGTAGTATTTATCAAATCCTGCCTTTTTTAATATATTGTAAAATGTGATATAGAAGTTGTGTTTTCATTTAGCTAGAAAAAGCACACAGCCTCTATTAATGCAGTAGTTTGGCCTTGGCAGTGTCTCTAACTTCTGGTCTGATTCTCACGTACTTCCATTGATCTTTGTCTCCCTCTAGGGGCTGGAGGAGTCCTGGAAGAAGCACAAGGAGGTGGCAGCCTACCTTTACAGGGGCCTGGAGGACCTGGGCCTCAAGCTCTTCATCCCTGATATGGTGATACAGACAACAACAACAAAACGACATTCTGGATATAAAACGCTAAAGAATATAGATACGAAAAATCATTTTGGAGCTCTGTATATCAGTGCACTACATCTGACAGTTATGTTGTATCCTGCAGGACCTGAGGCTTCCCTCTGTCACCACCATCGCCATCCCTGAAGGCTACAACTGGAGGGAGCTGCTGGCATACATCATGAAACACCACCAGATGGAGATGACTGGGGGCCTGGGTCCTTCAATGGGCATGGTGGGTGCTTGCTGTCAATATGTTAACCCTGTACAGTTGACAGACACATGTATGCCTTTGACATTGTAGTCATTATCAGCTGACCTGTAGATTGTAGATGTGAACAATAATCTCAGCATCTTTGCATCAGGTTACTCTAAAAAGATAAATATTTCTCCCCAAATAAACATAACCAGGGATATAGTCTCATTCAGAATACTCTAATCAAGTAAACATTAAGATCAAACCACATTCAACAGTTATAGCAAGCAATGTTGTCAGCAGTTTGTAGCCTTTACAGCTTTCTGAGTCATGCTGCTGGGTCATTTTAATGCATTTTCTACCTCTCGTTTCATTAGGTGATGAGGATTGGATTGATGGGATACAACTGTGAGAAGACTAATGCTGACATGGCACTGCATGCCCTGGCAGACGCTCTGAAGAACTGCAGAAAGAGCAAGGCTTAAGAGACCGTTCTCCACTCACCCTGTACTCATTCATTAAGGAATAAAACATTAAGTGTCCCGAAAACGCTAGAAACCTGGAACAGCGCATCGGTTCTGCATGTGTCTGTGCTTTTGACGGTATGAGATTGTATGAAACCTAAGGCAATGGGCCTTTCGTAAGTACACTAGTTTAGAAATAAAGAAGCAGATGTTTTCATTTATGTTCCACTCTCAGTGCACTGAAAGCTGTCAATAAAGTGTGCTTTAATTTATCAAACACTCATTTTCCTGCCTTAATGTGTGATAACAGTACAGAGGTCAAAAGCATGGTCAAAAGTCTATACATGTGCTTAACCTTCAGAGCTAGTGATGTGTCAGTTCTCAGTTGCGAACGGGCCGGCTCAAAGAGCCGGCTCTTTTAAGTGAACAACGGGAGCTGGTTCGCCCCCGCGAACGAGCCGGTTTTTTGGTTTTTGTTGTTGTTAAGCAATACAAGACAGAATGATATGATGATCTCCGCGCTATGGTGGTTGGATGCTGCTGTTTTGAGCATTGCAATATATTTATTTTCACTGTTATTTATTTATGATTATCTTTAGGCTCAGCAAAGATTTGATGTCAGCTGTTGCTGTTTTTTTTTTTATATATAGTTAATACTGAAATAGAACCCTGCTGTTGTGTTAGGGCTTTTTCTTAAATACAATTTAAAAATGTCGATACAGTAGCTGTCCTTTTTTTAAATGTCTATGCTTAAGTTGTTATAAGCTAGGTGTTGCTATCTGCTTTGGGTAGCGTGGTTCTACAAGCAAGTCAGTGCATTCATTGGGTGGTATCAGCAAGGGTCTGTAAATTGAATGAAAACAATTGGCCACAGCAAATCATTTATATTAAAAATGTAATTTTTACTTTTGAATACTTCAGTACAAAGGATGTATTGAATACGTTAAGTGATATGTGTGTACAAATATAAATCATTTGTCAAAACAGGGCTACATTTGATTGAATTATAAAAGGTATATGTGGTCAAATGAAGAGCAGTTTGGGAGCCGAATGAGCCGGCTCTTCTTGGTTAGCCGAGCCAAATGATCCGGCTCACTGAAAAGAGCTGGAATTCCCATCACTATTCAGAACTACATTACCCAGGATTCCCTTCTGTGAAAGCCGTATATAAAATTGATTAACAACACTGTCGCAGTTTATTACGTGACATAATAGAGCAGGTGTGTTAGTACTTCTTCCTGATTTATACTCGCTTTAGAGTCTATTGACTGCAATTTGGATTATAAAATGGCGTGTCCTGCAAATCAGACAGGTAGGACAATGGTTAACATTTATAATATTATATTACACATATTAGAATCAATGTCAAATGTAGGTGCACGCTGCAATGTCGCAGGGATCAAATGATACCTTGCAGTAAGGTTACTACAAAATAATTCGGCAGCTTTTTAGAGCAATAATTTACAGAAAATGATCAAAGTGAAACGTTACATTACATATCAGTGAGCTTTAACAACCGAAAGTAGCTTACTTCCGTGATAGACTAAACCAACCAGGGACAGGTGGAGACGTTGTTTTAGTACTCTGACTTTTAAATGGGTTATGTTGTGGTCTGCGAATCAAAACGTCGCGAAATGTTTCTGTGATAAATGCGTGTTATTTGCAAAGTGTTACTTATATTATTGATATGAGTGTGGAACAAAACATTCACCTTCCTCTGAATTTACTGAAGAGTCTTCTTCTGGTTTCTGCCAAATGTCCTTCGCTCCATTGCCACCTACCGTTAGAATGGGAGAGCTGCAGCACACACAGTGTATATAGTGCATTTTTATTAGGACTCTTCCTTGTATCTAATTCACATTTTCTTCCCTCTCTGTTGCAGGAATATACGTTTAGGGGGCTCTTTTATTTCACATTCTGCAGTTACTTAAAAGCTCTGCCATGAAGGTTAACTTAACCATGTGTATACTGTTCAGATTCTGGTGACATTGTCCGCAAAATGTGTAAATCAAATACATTGGGATTACACCATTTAAATAATATAAAAAACGTACCTGAATAGGATGCAGTCCAGGCAACATTGTTATAACTATAGTAAGAGTTCTCGTTTCTATTCTACATTTCCAGCATAAAATGCAACAGTTGTTTTATGCTTTACATAAAATTGAATGACAAAAAAAGCCTACACTTTGATCAGAAGACATTTAGATACATTTAAACAAAAGGAAAAAATTGAATTAATGGAAAAATAAACGCTTTAAGGAGAAATGATTAAGAGTGTTTTGATTTGTTATCTTGGTGTTTTAAAGGTGTTACTCTGGTCTGTTTTTTCACTCCCAATTGTATAACATTGTGTTTGTTTGATTAAAAGTTCATTCAAAATTAATGACATGCTGAGTTACAGTATATTAGTGTGACATCACCCATCACCACCTGATATTGATTGAATTTGTTCTCTGTTTTCATGATTTTCATGATCAAGCGTTTGATGATATTATTTCATGATTATGGTGTTTTTTACCATCAGTGGAGTTGAACCAAGCCCTCCTCGCCCTCGACTGGCTTCTGGGTACCTGGGAGTCGGATGAACCTGGTGAGGGCAATTTTCCCTCCATAAAACCTTTCCACTACATAGAGACACTGAACTTCAGCCATGTGGGACAACCAGTCATCAACTTCACGTAGGTAACTGGGAGAATTTAGAAATATAACACTAAGCTGAAACATTTTGTGGCCCTCTCTGGTTTATTCTCTCAACTCTTTGTTTACATCTTACCTTAGGAAATGTGCATCCTGTTAACAGACTTTATGTTTTATTCATTTCTCGTTCTTATTTTGTTTGACAGGTTTAACGCCTTCCATGCAGAGACCAAAAAGCCCATGCACAGGGAGTGTGGTTTCATTCGAATGCAGCCGGGAACTAACAGAGTGGCGTTCATCATCGCACAAAACTCAGGTGGTTACATTCATGTTGCTGGATGTACCCTTGTTTTGTATGTACTTGTATTTCTGTTATATGTGGTAATCACTCAGATGTGCAAAGGCCTGATATGTAAGTGTTATCTGAGGGAATTTTAAGGTTAAATTGAATATATATAAATATAAGAGGTGACTTAAAGCATTAGTGAAGAGATATATTCCAGACATGACATAGAGAGATACATTTTTCTCATAAACTAAACTTAAAATTGTGCATATAGTGAATTTGTAAGCGCTAACTTCCTGTGACTTCACACATGTTTTGAGACCAGTGTGTCTTTATGTGCAGGTCTGGTGGAGATTGAGGAGGGGGATCTGACCGGGCAGCAGCTGAACCTTCAGAGCCAGGCGGTGGCCCGGACCTCCTTCGCCAGAGAGCCGTATGTGCAGAAGGTAAAACTGGTTCTCTGATCCTGCATTATTAATAATTCATATTAACTACTGCCCACACACAGTCCAAAGAGCATCAACAAAACATAACTTGTTTTATTCAATAAATTATTTATGCTTCCTTTTGTGCCGATGTCCTCGCCCGCACTCTTCAGATTTCTCGAGTGATTCAGCTCCGATCAGATGGGAGGCTGGAGCAGAGCGTTTCCATGGCAACAGACAACCAGCCTTTGATGCAGCACTTGCACATCACCTACCGTCGGTCATCATAACCCAACAGGCTGCTGGGCTTCTTATAATAGCAGTATTTTGGTCAGGAAAGACAAATGTTGCTGAAATGGGGCATGATGAAAAATCACTGTTAAGTCAACGAATCATTTAAAACAGCTTGGGGTAGGGTGTGTATTATTGCATTACATACAATAACTGAGAGTCAGGCATTACAGTGAGAAATGTGTAGAGTTATATTCAAAAATGTAAAAAGCCCTGTGGAGTTTTCTTATGAACAAACACACATTATGATTATATTCAGTTTCAAACACCGTGTGTGTGTTCATGAGGTTTAACAAAGCACATTTCCTTCCTCATAGAACAAGGTATTTCAAATACTCCATTTACAGCCATGGTAAAGAGCAACCTGTCTTCTTCTTCCCTGCATTTGCTGGCATTCTGCTGTATATCTCAGTACATTACCATCACCTGTAGATTACTGAAATAGAGTTAAACCAGAAACTACAGGTATAAAACTCCACTGGGACAATTTATTAAAAAATAAATTATTATTATTATTATTATTTGCACTTAATGGCCTTGGCTAAGTACGGATGCTTACGGTATATTTATATATATTGTCTGGATATTTATTCTTGGAGCTGGTCAGCTTATAAAGCACTGATGAACTAATGTTGTGCTGTGTTCTCATGTCTTGAACTTTCATTGCACTAAGTTACAATTGAAAGCTAAAGTAACTGCTGTCCTGCTGGAGTGAATGAAAAGGGTTGTGTGTAAAAGGTCAGTTATTCTTATGAGTGTTATTGTGGTTATGGTAAAGAGTGTCATTTATGTGTTTGTTTGGTTTATGTCTGTCAGTGGACAGGTTCATAAATATAGATGTTCTCACACGGGTTGCATTAAAAAGAAAAGTGATATGACTTATTTCATTTGACTTGTCTTCATTTATTTTAATAACTTAATGTTTTTAATCCTCTTGATCGCTTCTTGGACTTTTTTGGAGCATTTTATAGCCTTCAGTAAACGAGGGGGGGATTGCTGTGCTATGACTATGACATGCAACAAGAACCCACCTTTAAACCTCTGTGTCAAATCAGTGGGTAGTAGCATCAAAGAATAAACAAAGTAAGCAAAAGTGTTTAGATTTGTTAAGTTTATTATAGCTTTTTAGAAAAAACATTCAGACACACATTTATAAATTAACACTGAAAGTTACAACCATCAAGCATACCACACAATCGTCCTGGAGAGCCGTGGTCTTTATACTGCAGTGGCTTCAAGTCATATTCAATATAGAAAATAAAAATCATAGATACAACTTTATACAGATTTAAAAAAGGAATCAAGTTCACCAAAATATATGCATACAGTTCATACCATTCCTGTGTCCTTAAGTTCTTTGGCCAAAATGAGACCCAACATTTCTTGGTCAACGATGTGTGGAATTGCAGCAGCAGGTTTGTAGTATTTGGGAAGAGACACTGTGTGCTTTGGTGAAGTACAATAGTGTAAATCAAAGAAGTGATTGCTGTTGAAACACCTTAGCTTCATCATATGATAGCAGGCCTTTTCACACTCGGAAAACTCACGAGGCCCAGCCAGCTGAGCACAGATTTTCGTTTTAAATGAGGCTTTCACCTCAAAATATTAATTCAGGTTAATTCTCTGAGACAAACACCAAATCAAAGCATTGAACGTTTTATCTCAGGAGTGCAAAATACCTCACATTCAACCTGAACACCATCAGACTTTACAGTTACAACACTGGAGGTGTAAGCAGTGTGAAAGTATGCAGAAGAGGTGGAGTGACACAAACTTAATTCAATGCCATTTATGCTCGACTGACAACTCTTTGGATAAAGAGAAATCACTTATCGGAAACTGAGATGACACAAACACGATGCTGATGAAACATTTGTCGATGGTCATTCAGCAGACTGACATCTGCACGCAGGCACGAACTATCTCCGACCCACCCATTATGATTGAGTCTGAGATTTTGAATGTCATTTAAAACAATGATGATGACTCCTGTGCTGATTCATGGTTCCTTCATGATGTACACGTACATTGTAGTGAGGAAATATTTCAGGGACTCGATGGCAGACGACAGCCAGTGGTGCTTAGGGGTGAGATCCTTCTTCACCACACATTTCGTCATCTCCGCCTGATGAAAGGAAATTCATACTTTTAAAAAATGGACTACAAATACCTACACATATTTACTGTGTTTAAAAAAAAATCTAAATTCAAATATCATTTCCAGGAACCAGGTGAACTATCAGGGGAAAACCCTTCCCCAAAACACATTCAGGAACCAGGCTCCCTCCCTCACCCTCCAGTGGTGAAAATAAAGGCAAGACTTGGCTAACATGTTTTTATTATAACTATTCTCACAAAGTAAAGCTGAGGCTGATGAAAACGGTGTAAGTTGTGCAGCTATTAGTAAATTATCTGGTGAATTCAATTTGTATTTTTGAGTGACAGGTACATCACAAATTGTTCAGAGGTGAACTGACTTATTTTCCATATTTTTGTAATCATTGGGTTGCTGCCTTTTGTTTTAGTTTGCTTATATAAAACAAATGATTGACAGTATGTCTGATCTTATTTGAGCATGAAAACACTTATATAAGCACATTTTTGTACTCCTTTTTACCAAAAGAGGGCAATAGAAACAAATGAACTGCAAGTATTAGTATCAGATCAGCCAACAGGAAGCAACGGTATGTATGAAAAAGCTACATATTCAAACCCATAACTGGGCCTTTCTGAGCGAGCTTCTCATCTTAAGCCACTCCCCTCTGACTCAGAGCTTGTGAAAGCAAAGTGAGCTCTGATCCATGAACAAGATAACATTATCAGTCATCTAGCTTCAACAAACGTTTTTGCTAATTTAAACCCCAAAAACAAGATGTAAACAGTGCATTTCCCTCTTACTTTCTCAGATGTTAACTTGTTTGATATAAATGAAATATTTCCACCAAAAGTCTCAGTAACATCCTAATACAGCAGCATTCATCATATAAAGATCAGGGGAAAAGCTAGTTCACAAACAGGAACATTCCTGAAAATTGCACCTACCCATCCTCCCCGTCTCTTCAGCCAGGGAGCCAGGAACTTGCGGACGAACTGTCCCAGACTGTCCACTATGATGTGCACGGTGGTGGGGTAACCGCTTCGGACACAATCCACTGCCAGGGCTCCGGCTACTGCAAACATGGCCACCACCTTACCCCATGTTATACCTGCAGCAGAACAGAACACACATCACCCGGTTATGTTGTATGTGTTTTGTTTTACATCTATGAATAGAGAAGCTTTTCTGATAGGCATCTTTTTTTGCTTCAGATATTCATACAGTGATTTTGTCTTGCGGTCACACAGCAGTTGTTTGATAAGTAAGAAGCAAAAATATCTCACTACAATATCGTGAAGCCCTGAGCGTCTATCCTCCATGGAGACAGTGTTTCCTGACTGTTATCAATAAACTGCTTTATTTACACCAACATAAACACTTTGTTTTCCTGTTCTCTTGGGTGCAAATCCTAGTCAACACCCATCTACTCTGTGAACAAAAAAATAAGTTTGATCATTTAGATATTTTATTCAATTTGCTTTTCTTATTTATTGGCTTAATTTCAGTTAACTGTAAACTTAAATTGCATGACATTATGTTGACTGTAATAAATAACCTAATCTTTCATTTTTTCTTCCATCATCTGTTTTATTGTTATTACTTAAAACGTATGTTCTTTAATTGCCCAAATGCAAGTAAAACACATTTGTAATTTTGACCATTTAACTCCTGCTAATTTGAAATGAAACGACGTGTAATGTTGGTCACACCCCCATGTTTGTTACATTACTAAAATGCCCAGGAAGTGTGTTTCACGCTACATTAGGACTGCAATAAACTGCCTGTAATGGTGGTTGAAATAATGGCCTCAGTGTCACGTCTCCAAAAGAGGACAAAAATGAATGACCCGGTCTTAAGGTTACATATTCTGTGACCTGACATGAAGCAAGGGAGGCAGTTGGTGTACTTTGTACTGAAACAGACTGTAAATACGAGGTTTAAGTCAACAAACCAGTGCATTTGCTTTAATGTAACTGATAAGACGTCTTTCCAGCCAGTTATAAATTAAAAAGTGTGAGATTGTGTTGCCTTTGCATGGATGTGGGCGCAGTTTCTGCTATGGGGAGGTGGACGGGTTCAGAAATGATTTCGCATTCACCACTGAGAAGCAGAGTCATAAAGCTGAAAAATGAACATTCTTTGTCCCTCTTTCTACCTAAACAATCTGATAATTAATGGCATTGAGCCATTTCTGGGCTCAGTTTCCGTGGCAGCTGGGATGTTGTAACGACTTTCAGTGATGCAGTGCAGGGCCTAATGGCATTAGTCTCCTGAGGCCAGCATGCATTGTCATGGCTGACCTACAGTGTCAGGGGATAGAGCGAGCTCTGGCCAAGATTAAATGAGATAACTGTCGATGAAAGCTGTCAGAGGACGTCACATAACGCTCCCTACTGAGAAACAGGCCAAGAATAGAGACAAGATAGTCAGGGATAAACCTGGAGGAGGGCGGAAAGCGGAAGAACAGAAGTGGGAGGCAGGCAAAGATAGATGGATGAGAGACAAGCAGTGTTGATTTTACTGAGGGACACCACAGTGCAGATGGCCGCTTAACCGCCTCTCTAAAGAAACATGTGGTTTGATATGTAGATTCACTGGTTTATCCTTTATTGTGGTCATGTTAAGCACTTTCATAGTGAAGAATGACAGAGACATTTTATAGAGCAAATTCCGTACAGCGGGAGAAACAAGATGCATTTTTCTATTTATATTCAGGTTCCAACCCATCCCAGAAGGCTGGAGCAGCCTGGGTTCACTAGTTTGTTATTCTTCAGGAGGAATCCCACGCTTTTTCCAAAAATGTCATCCTTGTGACATCTAAACAAGGATAAGTTTAGCAATGCATGACAATTATAAAAAGCGGATACATTTTGTATCTTTCCTGGAAACATGACTATTTACACAGCGGCCAGACCCTCTAATCTCTCCCAAAGGCCCATACTGAGGACAGAAGGTCACTCTTTATTTGAATACTTCAAAATGTCAGTGGTACTTTATTTAGTGAACAAAGCAGATCTGTTGTCAAGACAACTTGAAACAAGTCCAAGAGCGAGCACACACAAGTCGAGACGTAACTAGACCAACCAAACCAAAGGCATCTCTCAAGACCAAGACTGAGGAAAGATCAGAACAATGGGACGTGAAGAGGAAATCGCAGGGTGTAGTTTAGTAAAGAAAAAATACATTATGGTTACTCTACCAAGTGACACAAATGCCGGATATCCGACCAACAACCAATTTCAGCGAGTTTAAATGCACTTTCCATCAACTTGTATAGGCTGTGGTACATTTGGATGATACTTCAACATGCTCACCTCCCATCTTTGTCAAAATACTCATCAAATATAATATGTATCAAAATATAACTTGATCCCTAGGACTGTAAGAAATATATATATATATATTGATAAAAGTAGGGTAAACTGACTGCCTAAAATATAACATGTAATTATTGTATTCATTTTAAAACCCTGCAAGCACATTCTATTGTACAGATTCAAGCAAATATAAAAGCTTTTGCGCCGATTGCACTAAAAGTAAACCTATGATGTTGGATGTTAAGGACTGTGATGGAACGCAGATTCCACCGTTTCAATTGCATAAACGTATACATATATGCAAATGGTGGTGTGTTCTTTATATTATGATGCATATCAGATATTTAGACCTGATTCAGGACCAAAAGTGGGCAGTTTTGTGTAAAGAAGAATATCTTAATGTTCTCAAAATAAGGCAGAATACTTTAATTCATGAAACTCCATACTCACAAACAAATCAGTGTCTAAACTTAGAGATCCCAAAAATCAGTGGGAGCTATTATGTGCTTTTAAATGAAGTCTCACTCCACCTACTTATGATTCACAGCCACTCACTCCCACTAAAAGCACCTCGCAGCCAAAAGAGGCTGATGGAAACTGCAGAGTCACACCTGTTAAATCACAGTAACGGTCCTCATCAACAGTCACAGACTCTGTGGAAGTGTAAACCACTTCCTGTGCTGGCTGAAGACTACAGCTCTCTATCCAAATAACATACCGACATACTAGTTATGATGCTTAAGACGAAAAATTGAGTATGTAATACATTCCAACTGCGCTTGGTGTTTGGATTTTGTGTAGGTGTGAAATGCTCTGATTTATACCACATAAGCTATAATGCGTGAGCATGAGACGTGAGCTTAATTAAGATACTAAACAAACCCCAAAATGCATTGCATCGAATATGCAATGGCTGCGAGGCAGACGGTTGAAAATCAATAGTAATCATTACGAATAATGGCAAGTATGTCCGGGTAAAGTTACATATACAAATTAACTGGAGCCTACTAATTTAACACTAAGCCTGCATATGCATTTGTGATAAAGGACAAAGCTTGGATCACAATGTTGTGTCAGGATGGCCGAGCGGTATAAGGTGCCACACTCGAGGACAGACAAATGGAGGCATCGGTTCAAAACCTACTTCTGACTACGGCAGTAGCTCAGTCTGCAGGGACTTGGCTCTGGAAATTAGTTCAAGTCCTGATCGGACCAAAATAATACAGTGTGAACTGATAGCTGGAGAGGGGCCAGTTCGCCATCTGGGTACTGCTTGAGCAAGGCATCAAACCCCTTAATGCTCCCGGATGCTCTGCCACACTAATGCATGTGGTCCTGTTTGTATATTTGTTCATGTGTATAAAACTATGCGTGTAATGTAACACCCTGAATTGTATACAAAAAAGAATGTCTTTCTTTCTTTCTTTCCTCATAAGGCGCATTGATTGATACTTGTATGCAGTACATGCAGATTGAGGGTGTGCTATGCAGTAAGTTAGAATGTGATGTTGAGCACAGCCTCCATGTTTAGTTTGGATAATGTACAGTCTGCTACATCATCATCATCACCTTCAGCAACAGCCGTGTACCTGTTGAGAAGATCTCTGTCGCCACTCCGATGAAGGCATCTGAAACCATGTTCTCCATGGCAACAGAGATGTTGAGCTGCCGCGCCACGTTCCTGTACAAACTGGGCTGTATACACTCCAGCTCGTCGCCTAGGTAACAGAGAGGGAGCACAGACACACAATAAGAGAGAGAAGTGTTAAAAGTCTGTGTAAACCGATTGTTTAAATGTCTGGGTTAAACAAGCTTTTAAACAACCTTTACACTGATTCAAACTATTTGACTTTTCCGTTAGTGGAGTGACTCTGATGACTCCGGATGTTCAAAGTAAGACTTTTATATCTCACCAAAATAGGACTCTGGGCACTTTAGCTGCTGTGTTAACTGATTCAAGTCCTCCACATGTAATCAATTTGTTCTAGATATCCATACACACAAAGACATCTCTTTCTCTCATCCTCTGAACCAAGCTTATCAGAGTTTGAAAATGATCAACAGTGCAGTGAAAACTAGGAGTTTCTGGATAAACAAATCTATATATATATATTGCAATTATTATGACCGATTGTGCATTTGTGATATGATTCACAATATTGGAGGTGAATGTGAATCATTATTCTCCTTATCATTGAACAACATATACAAAAATAATCATGATGTGACTTATTGCTAGGATCTGTACCAACGAGAGATTATTTCTCATGTCTTTAGAATAATATGTGCACCATAACATGTAATTTGGTAGAGCATTTTGACACATATGTTCCCTTAAACAAATTGCGCTTCCTGGGATGTAGATACAATGTACTTGTCCGATTTGAGATTTCAATAACATTCAGAATAATTGTTCAGCACTAGTGGAAATCATTTAAAGTAATATCTAAAGAGTTATTTTCCTTCTACTTGTTCATATTTTATGTTGTCAATGGTGTATTCCAGCTCTGTTGAGTCATCGCAGCTCTCAGCCTACTTTAATCTAAAAGTAGATTAGCATCTCTGCTTTTGACCCAAGAGCAGTGATCATATCTCCGTCACACTGGCTTCCGGCTGAGATCTCACTATATAAGGGTACAAAACATCAAAGTCTATCATTTTGAACCCAACCTATAATGCTCTAAGAAAAACATACAATAAAGGGTTATTTTGAGAGTTTTCAGTACTGTAATAATGTCCTGTTATTTTTCCAAGAGGACACTCAAACTAACTTTTGCAAAGTCGTAAATCCAAAACGTTCATGTTTAAAAGTGGACCATTTTCTTGCTCCCCTTATTTTATTTCATGTTGCAAAAAAAAATAAAAATGCTCCACAAAAAAGGGATCTCTCACTCTATCCTGTTGGTTAATGTTTTTAAAACCAGCAGGCATATTTCAATGTGGATCCATCGGATTAATAGAATGTCGTAATATTATAAAATAAATAAACACATTTTCAATCTTAATCGTTCTATTAAAAAAATGATGTGTTCTGTGGTTAAGACATTGACAATAAACCAGAATTTCCTCTGACCGCTCTCCCTAATTTGTTGTGATCCTTCTACTTTCAACACTAGGTATAAATAAAAAAGTTGAAATGGCTTAAGACTATGTGTCATTTTTGACTCGCTGACAAACGCTTGGACTTTATTGTTAGGTGTTAGAAGGCTGTGCCGTTACAAGGGAGTGTCGAGGGAGTTTTCTGGTGAGTTTTACTGTGCAGTGTTTGCTGTGCTGCGCTTTTCTGATCTAGTTAAAAGAATTATGACCAAACCACTTTGTCTTATTTTAACTATATCCTGGGTGTTGGAGGTTCAAAGTACACAAAGAAATAACAACCAAGGCCTTGAATGTTGGCACACATGTTGCTCTAAGATGTCTTGGAATTCACTTTTTTCTGAGACTCAACATATCTTTAGGTTTCTCTTACCGAGGCAGAGAAGCACCAAAGAAACCTCAGCAAGCGTTGTGTTTGAGGGAGAGAGGTTGAGTTCAGTTTTGGACCATCCCAGTCCGTTCTGGTTGAGTCTGGACACTATGTAGTCTCTGCACAAGGCTTTGGACTGGGACACCAGCTCCTTCTCAGACAACGATCGGTCAAACACATCCAGGACTTCTGCAGCAAACACAGAGGACCGGCGCAGGACTTCCATGTCCTCCTGCGAGGGGATTCTGGGTCAGAGAGTGTCTGACCTCTAGGGATCAGCTGTGTCTCAGCGTGCTGTCTCTTAATCCCAGAGGAACAACGTTTAATGAGGTGGACAATATGGCAGCTGTGAGGAGAGAAAAACATGACTTAGAGGCAGAAAGAGACAACTGGTTGAATGCATGATTCACATATCTTAATTTTGAAATGTTTCTGTCAGAATAGGTGTGAGACAAAGACACTTTTATTCAACCCACTAGTGCAAAAATGATAGCATCTAGATTGATCCTGCTATACACACTTTTTTTACATTCACAAGGGTGGATACAGACACTGATAATCTAAATCAGAAGAGAACCTTACATAAGAATATGATGGAGGCGTTATTGTTGTGAGTCACATGGTGAGATAGTCAAGAAGATATTGCTACATTTCTTGGGTTATGCAATACCAAGCTGATACCACAAGGGAAATATGTTTGAGTATGACAGCAACAGCCCTCTAAATTGAGCTTAACACGTTTTTAAAAAAATGCATATTGCAGGCGTTTTTCAGTGCAACATAATGAAAGGAGAACATCTAATAAAAAAAACACGGTAGATTTATCAATATTTAGAGCGGTTGCACGCAATATCATACTTACATTCAACGTTGTGTCCACATCTATGTCCCCGCTTATGATGTGATAAATAAATGTGGTTTGCCAATTTGCCTAATTATTTAGAAAACATTTAACAGCTATCTGGTCAAGTGTATCCCAGCTAAAAGAACCAAACAGTCACGGGAAAACAGCTCGACAACTCTGAAAAGAAACAGTTTCAGATATTTAGGAAGCAGCGGGATAAATGTAGCCTCATGTCTTATTCCTCAAAGAGCTCATGTTGTGTTCGGTCCACTTGTTTCGCCGGAAAGCAACGACTGATCGCAGGGACTCAGTGAGAGGACGCCTACCTGTAGATCCACCTTCCTATTGGCGCTCAATAGGAGCGTTTGATTCAAAGTCAAGAAGAGCCCGGAGGAGGAGTTTGACGCCTGCTTTCTTGCCTCCCAGCAAATAAACAGTCGAACCTGACTACGGCGGGCAGAGAGGGAGGTAAATCATCTGCATCTGTATTTTCATTCACAAATCTGTGAAAACTACTCAGAAAGAACCTATTTTATGTCACTTTTGTATTGTTATTTTACTTACTGATTATCCTGTGTATTGTTATTTTACTTATTACTGATTATCCTGTGTCCACACTGTTGTAGCCTTCCTATAAGAACATTTTTGGTTTCCAAAAATGTAACAATTGTGATGTGAATGGGGGAGTGAGTAACATAGCATTCCTTGGTGCATGTGCAGTCTGCCGGTGTAACGAGATGATCTCCTTCCTGAGCAATGTGTTCTTTACCGCAGCCAACAGTGTCTCACATTAATCCCGTGCAGGGCAGATATATATAGATCTGCACATAAAGTAGCCTACTAAGACACACTTAATTGGGGTTTTACCAGTCTATGGGTTTTGCATGCTCGTTGTATAAAGCTGTTTTGTAATTTTCTTATTAAATCAAAAATAAAATGAAGCTTTTGTTTTGAAAGGTGCTGTCAAAATATTTGATCATGTATTCTACAACGTCAGAAAAAGGAAAAATAAGGTCAGTCAAAAAAGAAAAGCTGTTATAAACAATTTTTAAGGACACAATCAGACGTTTGATTTCCCTCTATTTCAGGTGTGTTTTATTATCAATATGTCAACGAAACTAATTCTGATATGTGATTATGCAAACAAATATCACAGTTATAATGCATATTATTGGAGGAAGTTATTTAACTCATTAACCCTTGTGTGGTGTTCGGGTCAAATTGACCCAATTTCCATTTTCAAAAAATGCCCACCCTCATTTATGTCCTTCATAGGTTCGGGTCAATCTGACCCGGGTACAATACCAGGACAGACAGACAGAGAAAAACACACAGAAACGCACAAACTAAAGACACACACACACACACACACACACACACACACACACACACACACACACACACACACACACACACACACACACACACACACACACACAATTGTATAAATAGAGAAGCTGGTTGTACCTGAACAAAACTATCCTAGAACATTATAAACATTTTAGATCTTCCAGAAATGTATAAACATTTGACATTTTCTCGCACTGTCCCCCTCGCACCTGCACGCCGGAGGAGGGACTAAACAGAGACATAACCTCACATTACAGTGTGCAGAACTACAATTATCTACCAGCAAAATGGCCAAAACATATTCTGCCTTGGAGCTAATAATGGATGAGAGTGAGTGGAATGCATTAGAAGAACATGGTGAAGTGGAACAAGAAGACATTTCTGAAGATGATGATAATGTCATCAGTCTACAAAAGGAATGGAAGCTAAGCAGTTTGATTCCATTTCATGTTTTTAAAGCTAGGATAGACGCTATACAATCAGAAAATATTGGTGTCTGTAAATGCTACTAGTATACAAACTGTAGTATCATATAATGTCCTTTGTTTTCTGTCATGTTTGTATTAATGTTTGGAACTAATTGAAGCAGGTCACCATTGTAAAAGAGGTCTATGATCTCAATGGGTTTTATCTGTATAAATAAAGGTTTTGAATTGAATTGAATTGAATGTGGAGGTATACTCAGAATTTGACAGCGAATTGGAAGATGAACTTGACTCAGAGCCAGCTGCTGGAAGACTCCCACAGCCAGCCGCTGAAGGACCCCCACAGCCACATTAAAAATAATAAACATGAATGAAAAAATGTTTCATTTACATTTGTGCTAGAAAAGCATGAGCAAAATGTAAACCTAGTTTTTATTAGTGTATTTTTTTTTAACATAAAATTACATTTTTATCACAAAAAACGATGGACACTTCCATTGTTAAATTTGATCTAGCAAAGAGTATTTTCAAAAACTAATCATATATTTCATTTATATTGTTGGGGAATTAGTTAAAGACAATATATATATAAGGAATTGTGCATGTTGAATTTAGTTCTGTATTTTTTTAAAACCCTGAAATATGTCCCGGGTCAATTTGACCCGAACATTACCAAAGGGTGCGAAATGTGAACAGAACACAAGGGAATATCGATAGGTTTAAACTAGTTGTTAGTTCAGTGTTTGGCCGCTGAGTGTCGCTGTTGCTCCCTTCACTGTTCAGCTCAACATTGTCAACAATGGTCTCGGGGGTTCATTCATTCAGAAAACATAAAGCAATATTACATTCTCTAAACTAATTTGATGAATAAATCATAACTAGTTTGTGTCTTGGAACATAGTTAGCTTCTTATTGGTACATTAATATATATAACACCCTAACATTTGCACGTTTTACTTTTTGTATCAGACTGATCATCCTTGTGCTCAATATGGCAATGATATGTTTCATATAGCTAGATCATGCCAAACAGAGAAAAATATAAACCTTTCCTTTTCGATATTTTTTTCTGCCGGTAGAAGAGTCTCCACAAGCTTGTCTGGACCAGAAATGCTCTGCATAAATACTGTAATTCATTCAGTTTAAAAATCACCAATAATATGTCTGACTACACTGACAGGTTATGTTCAGCCAGGTTGGTGATTGACACAGCATTGTGGGACCGGTTTACCTTTGACACAGTGGTAATCGTACTTCTAGTGGAGCACTAGAAGAAAAAAAAAGCAACATAAAGTAGAATTATTATTATAATTATAGTAAACCTCAATTGAGTTGCCCAAACTTGTGTGAACCATTGTCCCTTCTACTAAAAATAATACCATATCATTATCACATTAAACTGCAATCTCAGTTTTTTATTTAATAGTCCATAAATTAATAAGTTGGTCCCTGTTGATATGTCTTTATAAAACAAAACCTGTGTCCGGAGAGATTGAGTTTTCAGTGTTCAGCATGTTGATGGGTGAGTTTCTAAGTGATCCTGTGAAAAGAAAAGAGTGACTTTATAAGAAAACCTCGCCCCATTTTGAGTCAGTATTCACAATCATTTGTCCTGATGAGAAACCTTAACTTTCAAATAGACTTACTACTCACCCATCCCTAGTTTGTATAACAGGTTGTACAGAGTATTATTAGTATAGTAAGTTGAAGTCATTGTTTCAATGTTTTTGGTTAATTTAAGTTATCCAGTTTATTATAGTTTGGTTTAGTTTAAGCTAGTTTAGTTTGGTTTAGTTTAGTTCAGTTAAGCTTAGTTTAGTTTAGACGTTTTTAACTTATTCAACTCAATAACAAAAATCTAATTTATTAAATCAGTGACACGTCTTTTATTTTCAAGTATTGACAAACCAAAACAAATGTACACTGACCTGAAAAGGTTTAGAAGCCTTAGCTTATTTCACCAACATAACTTTTTTGTGTAAAATGATCATTAAATGTATCATATGTTTTGTCAAATTGAGTAATTAAAACAAAAATAAATTTAAAATATATAATTTGTATTTTAAATACCTCAGAAGTCCCGAACCAAAATGAATTACACATTGTTCAGTTTTATAATTGTTATCTTGTATTTTATTATATATATTTGACTTTGACTTGATTTGAAATGTATTGCAATGAATGAAACACAGCTACAGTTGCCAACCATATTACCATATTGTGAAACAACACATTCTCTACATAAGACACCTTGAATGGAATCTAGTTATGTCTCATTACAAATAACCACACAGTGCAGCTCTAGGAGAACATATCACTGAAAGGTGGATTTACAAGCTTCGGTGACTCTTTTGCTAAACAATTTCCCCTGCTATTTCAAAAAATACCGCATTGCATGTCCACATTCATGATCACTGACTTAGTTCATTCATGTGAAGCAGCTGAGCTCAGCCTTTAACTTCCTGAGGAATCTTTTCTGTTACATTTTTCACAATTAGCTGATTGATTATGAGCTGGTATGTTTCAAGGCCGCTGTCTATCCTCTGGCTGTGCAATTAGACAGAGAACTATGCTACGGATGTTATGCTGTTTTGTTGTTTGTTAGTTTCTGATTAATTCTATTTGGCCAAACCTTGTCTTACATATTAAGCCAATGTGAAACAGTCACAAGACCTACAAGAACAGGGAGTTTGTTGTAGTGTGTAGTGTGATGGCGGTTATGAAAAACAGCTGACCAAGTGGTAAGAGACAACAACTCCTATTCTCCCATTCAATCTTGGTGAAAAACATATGAGAGTGCAAAACATGGAAACTTTTCTGTCGTGCTTTGCTTTCCATTCATCTTTAACATGGACAAAGGGGGCTATATTTTAAGAGTTCAGTTAAAAACATCGACAAAATGCAATAGCCCTTATTTAAACCAACACATTTTGATATTACCTGAGCTGCACACAAACAAAAGAAAATGATTTATCAAAAGTAAGAAACAAGTTTTCTGCATGAATCCTTCACTTGATGTGACTGTATTAACTTGTTTAAAAGGAAATGTGTCTTTAGGTTGACTTACAGAATCTGTCTAGGGTCTACAGATGAAAAATAGCCTCTTGGCCAACTCTGGCACATTTACAGAAATGATGATTAATGTGCACTGTCCCTGTTAAATAAAGACATTAGTTAATTAATTAACTTGAATACAACAATGCTTTATCATATTGACAAACAATTCCCAATCCTTGACTGCAGGCAGCTCTGCAAGAAATTATATAGTGCAGCTTCTCCTTTGCAGAAACCCTTGTTGTAAACAGTATACATCGCCCTCTTCAGAGATCAATGAGTGAAACTGAACAGGTGAATATGTTAACAAAAGTTTCTCTCCCATTTGAAATTTTGCTGACCTGAGGCAATTGAGACTGAGTGCTACACCTTCAAGCGGCCATTCAGTAGCCACTGGTCAAGCCTTCTCTGAAAAAAATAATACCAAGAAATGTTGTCTACCTGACAAACGAACAAACATTGAACTTAACATCTTAAAACTGTAGTGAAATTCTTGGAGCAAAGAACTAGAAGAGTATACTGGAGAGCTCCGAATGGATGTCAGATACTGAAGATGTATTGGAAGGAGAATTTACATTACAATTTTCTGAGAGTAGTGACACATCCTCCTTCCCAACTGTGAAGTCCTCGTCCCCTTGTGCCTGCCACTTAACCATTCCTAAGAGCAGAATTCACATTAAACTACAAGACGCTGCAAATCCTGTCCCTGTCAGGGTCAAACTGTCCTCAGGGAGGTTCTACCTGATAAGATGGACTCCCAGATGTCTCTCCGGCTCTTCTCCGTCAACTTTGTTCTGTTATTGTCAGAAGAAGAGATTGTTTTGTATTCATATATAAGACACAGCTACAGCTGAAGCCTTTATTTGATCAATCACACAGAGAGAATGCTGAAGCCCAAGGCTGTTTTCCTGCCTATGAAAGAGGAGTGAGAGAAGAGGTAAAAGCTAATAACTAAACGACCTCTGAACAATCAAATCAAAAACCACATCAGCATGTCATATTTGTGTATAAATCAAACATTTATTGATTTAATGTCTGTGGTCTTCATGCATGTACTTAATTGAAGAGCCACCATGTGTTAAACTGTCATTCAATATGTAAACAGTCAGTGATGACTCTTTCCCCGCCCTCCCTTCTGTCCCTCTTCCTCTCGTGTAGAGATTCTTTTCATTCCAGTCTGCCTTTTATCTATCGTACGACTTGGGGAGTACATTTCCAACTTTACGCAGGCCTCACGCCCATGCCTGATGAAACAGGTTAAACCAGAAACTCTGGCGGGCTCGTCATAGCGGCAAGGATTGGACGGGTACCCAACCTCTGTGACAGGGATGGGCAACTTTAAAAGTGACGTTAGGTTAGTTAACATAGGAAATCTCACCTTTAGCCTAAATCCTGTTTGAGGGACATGAATGAAGTTGAAATATAAAAACCTTCCTTATTTCCTTTTAAACTATTCAGATAATTCACAAAAAAGAACCTGTGACCTCGTAGGTTAATAATTGTGCAACCTTTATCAAAATGTTGTTGTTTTAGCCTAGTTTGCTAATTAACTGAAGCATCTTAATTTTGATACTGTTTATTTTTAAACTGTAACTTTGTTTGTCAATAAGTGTATCATATTTTGCCCCAGAGTGTGGATTTCTTTAACCAAGGCATGTAACTCCATGACCCCATCCCCTTTACCACCATTGATGAGGCAGGACCAATCGCAGAGAGGCTAAGTGAGGATATGAAGGTGGGGCTAAGCACTGAAACAGGGTGTGGTCCTGAAACTAGCAAGATTTGTAGTAGTGCCCCGGGGTTTAAATGGACTGCCTGCCTGACTGACATTCCCATAGTTATCTTAGTTTGCTCTGTCTCTTGCTTCTTTTCCATTTCTTACCTGTGAAGCCTGTTTTGGATTTCCAACATTTGAGGACATCTGGAGGCTTCCACCCACAGGATATCTCTGCATGTGTCTGGTTTCCACCTGATCACCTCTCACTGCTGCTGCTGATCTGTTTGATTCTCTGGATTGAGTGCTGCCTGCTGTGGCTGTGCAGCTGCTTTCCTCACACACAGGACTGAGGACTCAGCCGGTGAGTCACAACTGCAAGTACTTTAGATTTTTCAGAAATGTGAGATTTGTACCTGTGCTTCTCCTGTGGAAGTGTTAATTGTTTGTTTTAAACTTTTCATGGTTTAAAATGGCAGACACATCTCCCATTTAACAGTTCAGTATAGTTTATCTGGATTAGGACAGCAAAATGTTGATACTGTTGCTTTAAATAGAGTAAACTGTGTAGTTTCCCTCTGGAAATCCCTGATCAGCTTGTATCTTGGGAGTTTAGGAGGTTGGCTACGCTGGCTATAAGGGCCAAGTTCGTTGCCTCACCTGTTTGACTTGCTCTGTTAGTCAGCAAGAGAGTATTTCATTGTCTTCACATTGACTGAAGGGCTCAGATGTTTCACAATCCTTATTTTAACGGTTGTTTTTTTTTGAGTCATTGTTTTCTTTTTCAGTTGCTGAATTAAATAAATAAAGCTTTTCACTTTTTTTAATCGAGGCACACATGGTGCTAAAACAGTAAGGATATGTAGTTTAAACGCTACATTTTTGATTAGGCAGTGAAATTAGCTCCTACAGATTTGTCATTATTATTTTTTTAAACACAAGGGCACTCAGGGGAGTTTGAGCTTGTGCAGCTGTCTCCTGTTTGTTCAGTCTGTGAGGAAGCAGGTGGACAGGTTGCTTTGTCACTTACCTGCCCAACCAAACTCACTCAGCTCGGCTTCATCTCCTGGTTCCTGACTGTTTGTCTTTTCTTTTCTTTCAGTTGTGATTATAGGACAAGAAACAAGGAGTCATCATGTCGCAAACGGCAGTATCGATCATTTCAAAATTCTACAGTTTTGTAGAATTGAGGACTGGTAAGTGTCTTTGTCACTTTAACAGTTTTTACCCCACTGCTTTGTTAAGATATGAATGAATGACTGCTGATCTAATGGAATAATGATACAATGTATGGTTTGTAAAGGGTAGTTTCCTAAACTACTTCATGAATCTGACAAAACTGTATATAAACTGCATTTAGTTTTAACCAGATATCTGTGTGTGTATCCATTACTGACATGCCTTTTTTAAGATGAGAAATGTGTATTTTTGTGCTCCCCAGATGAACGAATCAAAAGTTATCCCCTCATGCAGAGACCTATAGGGATGAACCTCATCCTGTTGACCTATGTAATCTTCTCAAAGTACATTGGACCTCGCCTGATGGCAAACAGGAAGCCCTTTCATCTCAACACAGCCATGATTGTCTACAACCTCAGCATGGTTTTACTAAATGCCTTCATTGTCTATGAGGTAAACTAAAAGATTAAGCCATTTGCTGACTAAAATTCCCATTTATTCCCAAACCTGAGATGATAATAAGTTGTTGTTTTATTTACATCTAGTTCCTGATGGCCGGATGGGCAACCACCTACACGTGGAAATGTGACCTCGTTGACACCTCAACCACCCCTCAGGCTTATCGGGTAAGCCAGTCCACTGTTTTTCATTTGCCTCGGAGCAAAGAAGCTCTTAGGCCTACTACTAAAATGATTCTGACTATTAAAAGTGTGTATGGAAAGCTATTACTGGCAGAAATTAGGGAAAACGAATTGTGTTTTGCATTTCAATAATACAGTTTAAATGTCGAATCCTAGAGCTTTTGAGATTAACCAATATTTATTTGGAAAATTTTACTTTTATTTTCAAAGTACAAAATAAAGATTTTCCTTTCCTTTGGCCTGGCCATAATGCTCTTTCGTGGTTTGTAACTGTTCTGAAGGCAGAAAAACAAAGATTATTGTCTGGTTAAGATGGATATATGAATCTTTGACATTCATTTTCTTATTTTTCTTTCCCCAGATGATTCGAGTGTGTTACATGTTTTATATGTCCAAATATTTCGAACTCCTTGACACAGTAAGGACATTCTCATCTCAAACATTTTCCTTATTTGATTATCTGACCTTCTAGAGACATGGCTTTTGTGCGTGTAAACTTATGCTTATCCTACTTTCTTTTCTTTTTTTAGGTATTCTTTGTGCTGAGGAAGAAACAAAGCCAGATCACATTTCTGCACGTTTTCCATCACTCCTTCATGCCCTGGACGTGGTGGTGGGGCATCACCCTGACTCCTGGTAAGGTTTACTCTGCATCACATCAAAGTAATCCATTTCACACACATAATATGCATAAACAAACTATTTTAGCTCTAGAAATGGCTTAAAACGTCCTTAAATTATATATTGCGAGTGTGCTACTATGAATCCAAAAGAATGAAAATTCAACGCCCAAACAATATTTGAAGAGATCCCTGTACAGTTGTTTTAAAATGTTTTATCAATTAATTTCCTGTTTTCCCCCTTTCAAGCTGGAGGAATGGGCTGCTTCCATGCCATGGTGAATGCAGTTGTCCACGTTATCATGTACTTCTACTACCTACTCTCTGCTTCAGGACCTCGCTTCCAGAAATACCTTTGGTGGAAAAAATACATGACCGCCATCCAGCTTGTATGTCCTATAATATTACTGGCATATATTATGATTTTAAATTGGATCGAGCGTAGAATAAGATTTTCAATAACAATTTCTCCTTTCTCTGTTTTTTGTACAGATACAGTTTGTCATCGTCTCAGCTCACATCAGCCAGTACTACTTCATGGAAAAGTGTGACTACCAGATTCCCATGTATATCCACCTGATTTGGATGTATGGCACCTTCTTCTTCCTCCTCTTCTCTAATTTCTGGATTCAGGCCTACATTAAGGGAAAGCGGCTTCCTTCTGTGGAGGAAATGCCAAAACAGAACGGCTCAGCCAGTAAACCTATCGCTGTGTTGGCCAACGGGAAACACATGGAGAATGGAAATGGGCACCACCACACCAACGGCAATTTCGTCATGAGCAAACTCGTCATGGGCAAAGTAAAGGAAATCTAACTTTGTGACTTTGGAAATCAGGAGGAGACATACAAGAAGTTGATATAGAGCTACCTTGAAAGTGTCATCCAGCATTCAGACCTAGTAGCATATTGGATTGGCACAATTTCAATATGTTACTTCTAAACTTTACATGTTCTATATACATTTAGTCTTATGCACACTTGTTTTTGATGGGTGTTTTGGTGAAGATCTCTTCTTGCCACATTGTGTTTGTTAGTTGTTGTGAAAACGATTAACTGTGATGAACACTGTATGAAGATTGGTGCTCACTTTGTCACTGATGGTATCTTCAACTCAGGCTTGGTCCGCACCAGCCTGACCTACTGTCTAGCGGGCAGGACTATTGTTTATCACACAGTTTCCACTAAAGACCAGCAAATTTAAATACCTGCTACAAAACAAAGCTGTTGTTGTAAATGTCAAATATTCAGTTTTGTTGTTTTTATTTATCTTTTTGAAATAAATCTTTTTAGATAAAGGTCTGTGTCATTTGGAAAGCAGTTGGGGTGTGCACTTTTCAAAAAGACATACCACACCTCAATTTTATTTTTTCAATTTTTGGAATTGTGGAAAATAAATGTTATACTGTATATTACAGTATTAATGCATTTAGGTAGTGACATATAAACTGTTTTCCATTTTGAGTTTTGGAACCCGGCATGGTCTGTTTCTCAGCACACTGCAGGGGCTCGCAGGAAGTTAATACACTTCCTATCAAATTCAAATCAGAAAAAAGAGCACTGTTTCTGAATATCCCTGCAGAATGAATGTTGTTTTGTAAACCTACCAGTGTTTTTACTGTTTTATATTACACATGTGCACTGATGACAGATGAAGTCGTTTTGAAGTACTGCCAGCCTTTTAAAATTTCATTTGATATTTGGCATAAATACTTCAGATTGGATGTCAAAGTGTATCCTTGAGCTGTTTGTTACAATGAACCTTCAATGTTTAGTAGATTTACCTGTTTCTGACTTAAGCAGAAATAAAGATGTTTTGTAATTATGTTGTTACTTGTTAGACGCTTTTATCCAAAGCGACTTACATACTCAATACTGTTGACAATCCCCGCAATTTGGGGTGAAGTGTCTTGCCCAGGGACACAACGACATGCTGACTGCAGTGGGGTTTGAACCTGTGCTCCCCCTGATACCAACGCCTATTCCACTGCGCCACACGTCTCCTAGAGAATTCTTGTTCAACTTTTTTACCCAAGTGAATAATTTATATTTTAATAATTGTCTACACCAGGTGAATCCTTAGATTCTTAGAGTGAAAGAGGACAAAGCATCAATACAAGAAAACGGGTTAATGTATATAAAAACCAAAATAGTTTGTGGATCTTCACTAAAGAACTCAAAACATTAATGTAATGCAGTGGCGCAGGTTGGTTCGAGATGAACTGCAGATAATCTGATCGTTATCTGTGCCCTTGGAATCAAATGCTTCACATTCCAACATTGTTGCATATTAGCAAGTCATGCTATTCAAACCAGTACTGGGGTTGATTAAAAAAAAACTGTCAATTAACAATGACGAGAGAAAAGGTCACAGCATTAGTTATCAATTCCTGTAAATCCTAAATATTGACGTATATCTTTAGATTACTCAGCTACATGGTAATAGTTTACAACAAATCCAGTCAGACAATACATTAGTTTTGGTTGAGACTTACATTAAACTACTTTATCAGATGCTGGGCTTGAGAGTAATGAACTCATGTTAATCAGTTACCATGCATCATTGAAATAGGGACACTGCAGCAGGTGTTGGTTAAATATCAGATACGGTGACCTCAACAGGACTTTTAGTGAATTCTATAGAAAACACAGCAAGCGGGTTTGGAAATATGCAGGGTGATGTATATAACAGTTCCTGAGGACACGGATTTAAGTGATCAGATATTGACGTAGACAATAGAAGTTGAAACCAAACCAGAGGCAAGCTGCATTTTGGGCAAGAACAAAAAAGATAAAATGTGGGTTGGTAGATGTTACGACATGGCACACATTTAAAAAAGGCTATCACCATTATGTGAATTATTAGCACATGCCAGTTAACTGACAGAAGCAAAACATTGGGTAATCAAACAATTTATTTAAAACCAAGTCAAATACATCCAGATTATAAACAAAAGCCAAGGTCATATATACACTTTCTGATTCAAAACTTGTACTTTACCACATGATTAATCCTGTATAAACACTTGGGACCAATTCCAACACTGCAGGAACTTGTCAGTTACAGCTAAAACACTGGGTAGATATCTTTATTATGGATGAAATAAAACATTTGCACATAACTCAACCGGCATGGACAGAAAATCCTTTCATAAGACAAAGCACATCATCTGATAGACTGGTGAATGACACCGCTAGTTGATTTGGCCAGCCTCTCTTTGGCCTTCTTCTTAATAGGATCCAGTTCAAAGCTCTTCCACATACGGATGGTCTCGTCTCCAGCAACAGTCGCAACGGTGGAGAAGTCTGGGCTCAGAATCAAACTGAGAACTCTATCCTCGTGGCCTGTAATTAAAAAATAACACATTCAGACCAACAGGAAGCAAACAATGTGGATAGTTTCTTCTATTTTTCTTTTTGTTCCTTTACTCCCCCATGTCTTGTCTTTTTACCGACTTACCATTGAGTTCTGCAACCCTTGTTAGAGAGGGGTACTTCCAGATAACGACATTGTTGTGGGCATATCCATGGGCGGAGACCAGCTCCTTGTAGTTTGGTGCGAACACCAGGGATGAAATCTGAAATGCAAAGTTATTGTTTACGATGAGAAAAGGGACAACCCCCATGTTGTTATGTTGAAGTTAAATACATTTTCAAATGTAATCCTTTTTGACTGAAATAAGCATTGAGGTTCTAGCTGTGGTATGTACCTGGGACTGAGTGTCAAGCGAACTGATGCAGAAGCCACTGTTTACATTCCAGATGCGAATGTGACGGTCACTGGTTCCACCTCCAGATGCCAGGATGTTTGGCTGCCACGGACACCAGGCCAAAGCCTAGAATGTCAACACATCCAAAAGTTAGTTTTTCAAGCTTTTACAGTCTATGGAATAAATTGTGGCTGGTATTACTGCAGTTCTGGAGAACTGCGGTAGCCTTTGTGTCAAATACAAATGCTAAAGGCTTCATGTAGAGCTAGAGTTTGTCTGTTCTGAGCTAACGTATAAACATGGTGGTGCAACATAGCAGAATCTGACATGTTAACCGCTGCCTCTCTGGACATGAAGGGTTAATTCTGTGGTAACAAAAACATGTTTTGGTTGATCTACTGATTAAGATCGTTCTGAATATTGTATTCCATTTGTGTCAAAAGATTCCACTAAAACTATACGCTGCCCATTTGATAAAATTAGGTTACTTGACATCAACATGATGGGATGGGGGGGGGGGGGGGGGGGGGGGAAGACAACAAATTAAAAAGTTGATCTCATGGTTTGAGCATTAGCTAAAGTGCAGGGCAGTCTATTGTGTAGGGTTCTTGTGTGCACATATTTGAAAGCGTAAAGGAAAGAGTGTTTTCTTTTAAAAGGTGAAATAAAAGTGAGTGTAGAAAATGGCTAAGCAAATCACTTGGGCCATTTTGATGCTCACCTTAACAGCTCCTTGATGTTCACTCCAGGAGTGGACGGCCTGGTTGGCGGGGCCATCCTGCACACGGGGCCAAACGTACACCATGTTGTCATTGCCCCCACTGGCCAGGTATCGCCCATCAGGGGACCACTGCAGCCCACACACTTCCTGTGAGTGACCAGTGAGAGTCGCAATGTGGTGGTTTGCCACCCTCACATCATGATGGTGGATGTGTCCTGATCTTGAGCCACTAGGATAGAGAGAAACATATTTGAGTCTCTAACAAACACAACTAGAAGTTTGTCTTTTGTATGAGAAATATGGGGGAAAATGTACCTGGAGAGAACATGGTCATTCCAGCTCAGGCTCACAACTCTAGACGTGTGGCTGGCCATGCTGCGGAGATGCTTCTGGTTGTAAACATCCCATAACTAAGAAAATAAAACGTCATAATTAAAAGCAAATAAGAAAGCAGATATTTTATTGCCACATGTCCTTATTTTAAATACAATGTGCATGCCTTTTATATAATAGTGTTCCATTTTAATCATCTCTATCTTTACATTGCTGTAACTTCCCATTTGTGGGACGAATAAAGACATTTTATTGTGTACTCAAGTCGTGTGTTCCTCAGCGAACTAACCTGAGTTTGGCAGTCACTGGTTCCAATAGCGAGGTAGCTTCCCTCTTTGGTCCAGGACAGTGAGCAGATGTAGTCCTCCTCACGTTCCAGCTTCATGAGAAGAGTGATCTCTCCTTGAGAGGCATCCAACAGGTAAACACAGTTATGAAGCGCCACAGCCAAAACATTGCAACTGCTCCAGTCAAGCAAATTCAAATCTGTGGAGGAAAAAAAGACAATTAATGCTGGCTAATTGTACAGTAGCACCTTCTTGCATAAAACCTTCTTTACATCACTAATATGCAGCAGTGTTAAAGGAACAACCTCGAAGTGCCAAACTTACAGAAATCATTACGAAGCTCAGGAGCATCCAAGATTCTGTCAGGAGTTGAAGAAATGTGCCGTGTCTTTTTGACAGAGGCAGGTGTTGCACCCTGACTGTAAAGCACTTTCAAGTTGTTTTGATACCCTGTAAATAGGACACAAATAAATGGTTAATTCCCAGACACCCCTTTTATATGTATGCAATATTCTGGCGATGCAGCATGTTGACAAACACATCTTTACCTTCTGGAGCATTCAGCGGCTTCCCTCCAAGATGCAGGATCTTTGCCTCTTCAATGTTGTATCCGTTTAGTGACATCGACATGGCCTTTTGGTTTTCCTTTAGAGACACATATGATCTTAATAAATACAATCTTTATTTAACTATAGGATCACTAAAAGATAAATCAATATTTTTTAAACGTACCGATGTTGCATTTTGTTCGTTTGTGTCCACAGTTTCATTCTCCTTAGTGAGCAGAAAGCTTGCAACATCCATTTGATAGCTGTTTCTGGTAGGTATGAAGCGGTCGCCTCCCATCTTAGAGGGTGTTTGTTTTTTATTTTTGCCTACAATACAAAAAAAAAAGTGGTTAAAATCTCCAGAAACAAAACACAGAGCGTTTTTACGTTGCATGGATAGAGTTGCACAAACTACCTGGTGTTTTGTTGGGCGTTTTTGTTGTACTAAGAGACACATTGGCAGACTTGCCAGGCGACAGGCCGTTCAGCGCAGAGGCGTTAGAAGAACTGGCCTTCCTCTGCCACCTTGCCATGGGAGCGTTTGTGATGGGCATATCCAGCTTCAGGATACTGTGGATGTCGTTCTCAAACCCAAACTGCGCCATTTTATCCAGGTTTTCACACAGCCTGTCAGGGAAAATAGTAATAATAAGTTAACACAGTAATAATATTAACACGGTCCGTTAGCGTAATGGGCGACAAATGCTAACGCTTGGATCCAACTTCAGCTTCTGCAGCGGCTGGTGTGAGCCAGAAAACGTTATTAATTTAATTCGGCAAAAAATTCAAACAAGAAGTCGTTTCACAGCAGCTTAACCCGTCTAGCGTTCAAATATTATAATTATATTTCGTTTATCATAGCTAGTTGACCATGACGTGAATGATAACAGGTTAGCATTCAATTCAGCATTCAAAACAGCTTAAATATTATATTCAAAAGTAGGCTTTTACAATGAAAAGATTATGACCTCACCTCTTGAATGAAACGTTGACTTTCCTGCAGCAAACCCTGTTGTTCCTCTCTCGTTTCTTTCTAAAGTTTGAATTTCGGGACAATGACGACACACGGTTTAAATCCCTGTAAACGCTCCTGTGATTGGTTTGTTCAAGAAGCGGCCGTTACCAGCAGGCATTTTACGAATGCGTTGATGTGATTGGTGGAAGAAACTCCCTCCCCAGAAATATACCGCCACCTATCGGACAAATTATGATAACGTTTTGATTGTGT
This sequence comes from Gymnodraco acuticeps, assembly GCF_902827175.1. NCBI lineage: Eukaryota > Metazoa > Chordata > Actinopteri > Perciformes > Bathydraconidae > Gymnodraco > Gymnodraco acuticeps. The sequence goes on from NW_022990940.1 coordinate 860,721, forward strand.
CAAACGTAGACAAGAACAGAGTTCATTAAAATTGTAAGAATCAAAATGTTCTGAATAAGGATTAAGAGAGTAAAAGTGTATACAACTATGTTTTATTTTTATATATCTTTTTCTTTTGCTATTTTATTATTATGCTGCAGAAACAATATATAGATAGATAGGTACTTAATTGATCTCAATTTGGGAAATGTTTGCGTTGCAGCGCATAAAAAAACAAGGCAATGTACATAGGAGAAATTAAGACACAAGAAATAAACAGTCCAAAATATTTCTGAAATATAAATAATAAATGTACATTGTTCTAGTGTTGGGTCAATATGGCTCTTATTTGACATTTTTCTTAAGCATCCGACCTTTCAAAGATAGGGAGACAGAAAGCCAAACGTTATTCAAATGTTTCATACAATTCTATTAAGTATATTGAGAAATGGAATATATCTTTAAATGCATGTCTGTAATATACATAGTTGTTGGTGCACATAAATGTTTACAGTTGGGTAGAGTTCAGTTTGTGTCATGTTCTGGTCATGTCTGTCCAGTGAAACAAGTGTTTGTGTCTCTGCTATTTGATAAAATACCAAGTTTCCTTATGGATATGAATTAGATTAAGTTCTTGATCGATTAGTGGAAATGTCCACCTCATGCATAATGGATAGTGTGCCAACAAATCAGTAAAGCCCCTAACGATACAACTTGTTTTTGTATCGATTCATTTAGAATACTTATAATACAAACTTTATTTCAGACACAGACCACGGTATATCATCTGATGTATGTGTGAATAAAAAACTCTTTGCTAAATCCAGGAAGCATGTTTTCTTGAAATTAAAATAAATAAGATATACAGTATTAGTTCTCAGTGGGCTCCCAATGCAAATCTGTTATCATGGGAAATTTGGTGTTCGAAATCAAGTATAAAAATAAATAAATTCAAACATTCAAGTCAATCACAGAAATTAACATTGACATCAAGATAAACATTATGTCTCTGACTAAAACTTTATCAAAAATGATCAAATCTGGCCCTCATAAGATTATATGTGCCAGAAGAGCAGAAGGATAACGGCAGGCAGTTGATACTGCTCTTTTTGATTGTTTTGCTAGTATCAAGCAAGATAACTTTGATATTAAAAACAATTGTTTCCCAGAGAATTAAAACAATAATTATGGAAATGAATGTCAATGTGGAAACTTTTCAACTATCTTGAAATCATCACACAAACACATTTTATAAAAGTGTATGACTGACTAATGATGAGGTGCAAATGTCCAACTCTTTTCCTGCTACATTAGCCATCTGTAAGAGCCATTTCAGCCCTGTCTGTTTTGCTCAAATGTTTAGGTTATTGACACAGGTTTAACAAGTTCTAAAACTATTTTATAGGTTGTTTGTCATTTTTGTAGTTGTTTTTCAAATGGATTTTAGTGTGGGAGACAAAATAAAACTTGGATTTTCGTTAAGTGAACTTTTGAAAGAACATCCATAACAGTCATCGGTTTGCAACTTATATATATCAATATTCCAATTACTTGTATATAGACTATTCTCCACTATTTCTATTATATTCTATTTTATTTACTTGCACTATTATCTGTTTTATTGTGTTGCACTGTTGGAAGAGCCTGTGACCTAAGATTTTCATTGTCAAAACTACACTGTAGCTATGTACAAAGGACAATACAAGCCTTGAATCTTGATGTGGCCACTACACTATATCTTATACAGAGTGATGCACAAAAAGCAAATTTAAATATAAATGTATATCTTAATTTGTATATATTTCTGTGAAGCCCAAACCTGTTATAATATAAAATGGGGCGAAATGAATTCTTGTTTAGAATACATAATCAATAGGGCAATCTGACTCTGAATGAGAAAATAAATCTGACAAATATTCCATAAAAGTAATTTTTAATAGAACATTTTTCTCAAATGTCACACAAACAAATAATAGGGGAACATATAGACAGTCACAAAAACGTATCACAAAGAAATGTGAAAATCACAAGTATGCAGCACACTCTTTGGATAACAAGACACCTCAACAGTTCATCCAGTGTTTGGCAGAGTTCCATGTGACATACACATGCATTGTTTACCGGATTAGCTCAGTCCAGAAATAATTAAAACATCTGCCCATATGGTTATTTATTTTGCAAAAAGAAGCTTGTACATTGCTTTAGGCAGTGATTATGTTTTCATTTCTTTGGGTGTGTGCGTTTATAAGAATATGTATATATATTAAATGCATATGCAATGTGTTAATTCAGTGTGGTACAAACATTAAAGTGCATTAAATAACCTGGAATCCAGACCACAGGGGTTTCAAACATTGGGGCAGTTGTTACTGTTGGAAAATGTTGGTTCCATTAATGAAGCAACACTGTCCAATGGTGAATCAGCAGGGGGACATTCAACAGTAGAAATGGAGGAAAAGCTCAAACATGGTTCTGTTCATCGGCTGGAGCTTTCAACTACAAGGTACGGTAACCATTGCCTTTTATTTCTGGAGCGGTCTCACCGATGTCTTTAGGGTAATGTATTATCGAGCCAAGAACACCTGCAAGAAAAACAAAAAGCACAGAAAAAAAGACATAAACATAATAAGCTCAGCACTCTCACTCGCTGTTTTCAATTATTAGACGTCATTCCTAGAACAATTCTTATCAGCATTCACTATGTTTTATTTCTGACGCTAGGATGGTCCCTGTCTGACCTGACAACTTCAGTCATATTATGTATGAAATTCAGTAATAAAATGTATTCAGTAATAAAAGTGAAGTCATGGTGAATCAGGAGGACAAAAAAAACAAACATTTCCATACAAATGGTATCTGGCTTTAAGTTGATTTAATATGTAACCCCTCCCTTCATCCCAAGACTGTTATCAGAAAAGTCTTCAGGAACTTAAGAGAAAACTGGAATGTTGTTTTCTTACCTCCAGGGTGCCTCAGACCTAAGCAGAGAGTGTGAGAAAGACAAAGCACATGACTATGCTTTATATTCCCCTGTGAGCATGAGACTCCATACCCAAATCATGTGACAACAATACAGCCATGATATGGAGCATTTTATGATGGTGAATTAAAAAAAAAAATGAAGTAGCTGCCACTGTCTGCTAACAACATGCAGCACAACACTTCAAACTAGCTTATTGCTGATTTGGAAGGCTGCTTTTGAGCAAACATCTGTGATGAATGGCACGGTAACTTTTGTAAGAATTATTTAAAATGTAAGACTCTTATTTACTCACCTTGTTTTTTAGAGAGGAGGATAGTGATCATGATTAGACCTATAAACACCAGGACTGCCAAGATTGGAACGAGGAACTGAGGCAAAGGTATCCCTGGAACTGGAAAAAGAAAAGAAAATAGATCTGTAAAAATGGTCACGGTAAAAATGTGTGGGAAATTGTATGTAGAGATGAACTGTTGCAATCGTAGTGACAAACTATTGTTTTGTTTTCAATTAATTAATAACCTTTCTTTTTTTCCATCGTGTCATATGACTTACAGTTAAACACCATCAGCTGCCTCCACCAGTTAGGCATTAAGGCTTTTTCTCTCCTGATTTTCAAAGCTACTAGACAAGTACATGTTGGTCTCACTACAGGTATTGTACATTTGTTCACAGCAGTGAATGAAAATGTAGAATGGGTGCTGGCTGCATTACATTACAAAAAAGGTTGTCCTGATTATTCATGATACAGGCCTCTTATTGTCACAACTATGTATATTAATGCTACCATTTTCATACATACCTTTATAGTTAAAATTACTGCAGTAATACATCTAATAATTTGGGTTTTCTCAAATTCGTTTTAAAAATGTTTAACAGTGCAGCCCAAGAGCCTGTTTCCAGATATATCTAAAGACCAGATGGTAACAAAGAAACTAGGAGCATGTGGTCAATGGCAACTTTAAAATACCAGGTAGATCTAAATTTGAACAACCAGCTTTCTTCATAAAGGACCTTCAACTCTGGAACGCATTTCCAACAGAAATAAAAGTAATTCCACAAATAAAATCCTTAAGAATAATTGTCTAAAAGCATTTTCAATTTTCCTGTAAATTGCACGGTGTAATAGTGTATGTGCATATTTATTGTATTTCAATATTTGGAATGTATTGGGTTTTTTTTATACTGAAAGCTGTTTATCTTTAACTCATCTTGACATAAGAAAGCAAAAATTGGGACAAGAGTTGACAATTAGTCACAGCTAAAACTCTCTCTGTAGCATATCAGTGTCATGCTCTGTATTGTAACTATGTTAAATTGCATTGATCCTAACTTTTAAATTAAGTTCTTAATCAAATACAAACATTTTAAAAGCATACTTATTTGTTATTGGGTTGATGTTAGTTTCACATTTTTCCAAAAGCTAAAAAGAATATATACCAGACTGCTCCTGAGAAAGCATCAGTTCTTTCATCAGCTTGACGCATTCCTCCTGCAGGCGGGGACTCTCAATTTTTGTGCGCTGCTCTTCCTTCTCCCACAACACTTTGAAGGCCAGTGCTTCCGGTACGTGTGCTGTCCACGTGTCAGTGTGGTCCAGAGTCAGATACACCTTCCCATCGTAGAAGACACGGTCAGCCCAGAGCAGCTGAGACCCCTCCAGTATGCATTCTCGAGAACGGAGAACAGTGTGGTTACCTAAAGAGGAAGAAGGCTGTTGACAAATGTTTGACTGACCATCCCTGTCCAAAATTGTACATGTTGATTTTCTTACTCAGGATGGAAGTCTGGTTCACATTGATAAGAGTTGGGAATGAATCAACTGACATGGTTTGAATAATGCTGTCAACTTCCTGGCTTTTGTCTTTTAAAGAGACTCCATTGAGAAGGACTTGCTCTGCGACCTGCTGAGCCCCCACCACTCCCCACTGCTGGACCTGCACGATGACGGTGTCTAATGAGGGGAATATAAAATACATAGATTAACACTCAAACATTGAAAATAAGGAATAATCCAAACGTTACAGTAAACTCTGGTAAATCCCGGTAAGAAAGCTTTCATGTTAAGAAACAGATGATTACAAACAGGCTAAAATGTGAGCTAATGTGTGAAGAAAATATTCAAATGTATGATTTTTCATTTAGAATAAGTGCTGCGTAAATATTTAAGTTTGCATGGCATAAATAGATCATACCTGTGATACTTAAAGTAAAACGCTTCATTCTAATAAAGAGTCCTTTTCAAATTGTTAAAATGATCAATGTTTTTACAACAGGTCTTTGTAATTATGGTCTAAAGGGCACTAGATCCAACCACATTTAATGATTAAAGTTTTTAACTATTACAATGCATTGTTCAAGGTTAATCTGTAATGTATATAGTCTAATTGCATTTGTAAAAGTATAACAAGTAGTTTGCAATGTGACCAGTTTTATTAGGTATAGCCTACCTGGTCAATCTCACATTGCAGACCTACAATAAGTCTTACATTAAAATGCATTTGAATTGAAGTTATCATTATATTACTGAAATCTCATGTTTTTGTTAACACTGTCAGATAGTTACATTTAGCATTGCATGATGTTGTGAGGTGTTTTTAATGATCTGTTCCTCTAGGTTTGTAAATAGATCTGGGTGATACACCTAACTTTCTATTTGACATAGTCCAATACGAAACCACAACTAATGTGACCTCATAAATAACCATAAGGGGGAACTAACACTGTGTCAACAAAGACTGAGCTAAAGACAGGATTTATTGCAGGGCTCGTATTGACATTGTATAGATTAATATGACAGTCTAAGTCAGCTGTACAATAACATTTTGTCCTGTGACAAGTAGAGGAGTAAGTGTTCTCACTTTACTGATTAATCTTTCCAAATATAATGCATGAGCAGCAACAAATAGTGACGTTAGCTGCTTGCAAAGGCTAATTAAATGCATAAACAAGTTTTAACAATCGTGTGAAGTCTTAACCAGGAGTAAAGCAATGCAAAGGGACACGCTTCTTACCTACTGGAACAGGAAAACACAGTGATAACTCGCATGTAGTTAGCACAAGAAGACCAAGGAAATGGCCAAGAAACTGCATTTCTAACGCGAATTGTTGTCCCGTTATTTTTAACCCGTAAAGGAAGGATAAAAGTCTCCCGAGTTATAAATAGCACGGATTGTTTTAAGCCATTTAAGCGAAACCAGGGAATAGAAAACAGCCAAAACGAAATACTTCAGACGGTCACGGACATCAACACCAATCTGCTCCACTCCACTGTTTCGTTTTGACAGACTTTTCTTTAAATGGACCACCTTCTCTCCTCTGATTGGTTAATGCAGCTACTGCGTAAATGGGAGGTGCTCTCTCGCAGATTCAGTTTAACAGGTTTGCCGTTTGTGCCTTAGAAAGTGAGTTTAAGATAACAAATAACCTCCTGAAGGTAAAGGTGACCATCCAAGCCAACACAAACACTGAGAAGCAGTAGAAGTTAGTTAAACGATGGATTTATAAAGAGAGAATTTCAACCAACCCTGAAAGGGTAACTATGGCAACATGCGCGGCAGTAGCTCAACTGTATGTACCATCGCGATATGTACTTGGCTTTGTAACCGGAGGGTCGCAGGTTCGAGTCCCAAAGAGGCCAAAATTGACAGCTGGAGAGCCCAATTGCTCCCTGGCACCTATGCCTGTTTTCTAATGCATGTGTGTATTTGCACGCTTCCTAAAAATATGTGTGGAAAACGGAATCTCCCCAAGGAATTAATAAAGGTTCATCTTAATCTTGCAGTGGCTGACTCCCTCGCTTCTCCCTCCCCAACCATCTGTGGCGCAAACCAACAGACCAATGTTGTAGGCTAATCTTCTGGAATATAATGGCAACAAGAAACCCTTCGCCACAGATAAGGACAAAGTCCTTAATTCAACATCTTATTTAAAGTATAAAACATGATCGTTTTAAAATACTTTTACTCTATAGTTATACATCTACAATGTGCATTGTAGCCTACTGATGCCAGTAATAAGACAATTTGTACCCTTTTTCTTGAGTTCGATAGAGCACGATTTTTGTGGCCAACATCTGATTCAATGTTATTGTTGTACTAATAAAGAACTTGATCAAATACACTTAGGCAAACTGACAGTAATACAGTTTTGAGCATTTTCCTTTTTTTACTTATTGAATAACTCATTATAAGTGAAATATTGCTTGATTTTTCTCTATAAAATGTGTCTTAAAGCTATAGTTAATTTGCCTGCACTTTATTCATAAAATGCTTACACATTAAAGCTTCAGGGAATAATTACATATTATAACACATACTAAATGACCACAGCAATTTTCATTAAGATCACAATATTTCTTTTTTTGAATGTAGGACCATTAGTAGAGCTGATCAATGTGGCCATGCTTGAGGATTTCCTTTGCTCAATGTTGGCAATAGTGAAGAACTCAAACATCTCTGGACACGGTAAACTCAGGGTTAAAAAACTAAGAGTTTCTGGTAAACATACTTGAAAGGTCCCTCCACTCTGTATCGGACAGACTGCAGTGTTTAGGCAGTATGGCATGTCTTAAACTCTATGATATTCAATTGTTAATTTACTGACTTTACCTGTTTGTACATCATCATTATACATGCAGAGTGCAGACTTCTGCTTTGTCAATGATTCTGTGACATGCAGCTTCCAAAAGACTGTTTTCTAGTAAAGCGTGATCCTGCATGTTGTCAGTTATTGTCCATTTTACAAAGTAAATCATTAAAACGTATTATTTTTCTGCTTATACACTTTGTTTAATGTTTTCTTCATCTCAGTCTCCCAGTTTAATATTGTATTTGGACAGTTTTTTTATTATGGGTTCCTTTTTCAATCGTATAGCCTCGGATAAAAAGGTTTGTTATCAGAAACAAATGACGTAGGAGCAATACTAATGATTAGATGTGTAGAGCTACAGCATCTTCTGTACATTATCTTATGATGGTATGTAATATATACAGGATAATTAGGTGTGCTGCCTCAATATCTTGCAGGCAGATTCCTAAAATGGAAGGTCTACAAGGGATATGGAAGTGATTAAACAGTCTGCTGTGAAAGTGCAGGGGAATTCACAGAGAGAGGATTTATGAGTCTATGCTTTATGTAACCCAATATGGCCGGCCTTGCAGTGATGTATTATTTATCATACAAGCTTGTGATCCTGCTCACTTTAATTAATGTTTTTCTTAAATTAAAATATGAAAATAGGTGTACACTACAAACCAATCCGTGTATCTCCGTCCAATTGTTTTTCTTTATTAAACACGTAAACGTAAGAGCGTCTGAGAGGCGTTTTTTGCTTTTTACCTTACTAAATAGAGTGGCGAAGTCACGCCCATCTACTTCCGGTCCATGGGACCTTATTTCGGAAAAATTATGAATTTTGACTTGCAAAATTATCTTTTAAATTGACAAACATCATATGTGTAATTCGTGGCACAAAGAGAGAACAATTCAATATTTAAATGATAACATGTTAACATTTTTTGGGTATCCTTTTGTTGAACTGTCTGTTAATCGAAGCATCAGACAAAAAAAGCTTTTGAAAATAATATGATATTTTGATTTAGGTCAAAATATAATATTTGTAAACCTGAAGAGTCAGTAGGCTTGTTTGAGACGCGTTGCGGCTCGCCTCGAAAGTAGACGAGAGTAGCCGATCGCAGCCGGGGGAGGTCTCAAAAAGCTCGCCTGAAGTCGGACAGCTCCGAGTCGGCTTCTTCTTCTTCATCTTCTTCTTCGCCTTCTTCTTCTCTCGGTTATTTGGCGGATTGCAAACAACTTTAAGGTGCATACCGCCATAGATATATATAAACACTAGATCAGGGTTGCCAACTTTGGGTACCTGGCTGGAGTGAGATTTTGATATCATGGGTTTAATTACATATGCGCACGAAATGACTGCTATCGTGTCAGCAGCAGCAGGACCTTAGCATAGCCTATATATAGGATATATATACAATATATACAAATACACAATATTGGACACAGACTATAAAAGGCACAAAGTTTCATTCACTAATGAAAGTCAAACACATGTTTGTTTCCACTGTTTTATTGTGTGCCTGTCGCGATAAGCAATGAATTGACGTATCGTACGATAAATAAAAATGAACTCGATAAATTGCCATTTACATGAGGATGTGACTAGCAGTTTGAAAGGATGTACTTGAATTATTATTATATATTATCATTATGTCAGTGGTCTAAAATGTATCCAACAAAATTAATTATCGTGAGAGCTATACATGAAACACACACACACAAACAAATCTACAGACTTACACCAAACTGCCAAATATATTAATTAACACACTCTCACTCTCATATACTCTTTGACTCTATTTTGGCCTAGTAGAACAATAAGCAGCAGACTTTTACTTTTTTATCATTTCTACTGGTTCTTAGATCTGAGCATGCGCAATACGGGTCTGCAGTTGCGAGAGAGTATTTTTGTTGGGTAATCTATGGTAGGGCTAACGGTACCCATACAGTGGTGGGGCTCATGTCAGTATTTGCAATGTAATTACATACACGCTCCCCTTGACAGTGAAACGCCACGCGTGAGGTTTAGATTATTTCCCTGTCTCAATCCAAATTGAACTGTATGAAATAAAAAGGTACATTTGTCTTGTAGTAAATAAAAAGGGCGACCTGGAGCCAATCCTGCAATCTCTCCACAGGTGAAAGAGTTGACATGCTGAAAACCCAACCCCTGCAGGGTGGTCTGGGAGGATTCTCCCCCAGGAGATTTTTTTTGTTTTAGTTTTGAAATAGGTTACTAACATAAAATACACATTCTGGTAGCCTACTCTCTTGAGAAGAAAAATAAATAAATACACGACATATTTAAAAAAGTAATGCCATTTTAGTTTTTTGTTACTTTGTTCTGAAAGCTGAACCTGCTGCTCCTCACAGAGAGAAGAGGGAAGAGGCTGTGTGAATTACTTTACATTGTGGATAAGGGTGGATAGGCCCCATTGTTCTTTGTGTAAAAATGAAAGACAGCCCACACACCTATCCAGGGACGTGCACAGACATTTGGAGGGGCATTGCTCTAAACTGGAAAAAGGGTCTCCCCCCGAAAATAAAAAACATAAGACCTTTTTTTAATGTAAAAGAAACCAAATGATTATTACATCAACTAAATTGAACAGTAATTCACATCTCATAACAAAATAAGCTAAGGCGACTACTTGCATTCGGTGACTTAATTTCAAAAATGAAAATCAGGGACATTTTTTGTTTTGCGGTCCATATCTCATTAAAATATCTAATGTTAGTAACTATTAAAGACAAAATGGGGACAATTCTGTTCTAATGTAGTTTGACCATTGTAACTGCTGTGCAGTCCAGACATACTGATAAAATAGGGCCTCTAACCAGGGGTTAAATTGGGCCGGGGCTGTCCAGGGCTGTCCGGGGCTCAGCCCCGGCACATAGGACGATGCTCTGACGTCATCGCCCTCGCTCATTTGTCATTTGTTTAAGCCATAATGTCAAAACATCTCTCGTTCTTAATATAGACTTTATTTAGGGTCGATATGTGTTGACTTTAAAATTTAAAATAGCAGATCTCTGTGACAGGATATCGTTTTTCCGCTTAGTGAACGTGTGTCTCTGCTCCGATCAGGAGCTGCAGCACCGTGGCTCCTTCGTGCCGAGAGTCTGCAGCGGTGTGTGTGTGTGTGCAGAGAGTCTGCAGTGGTACCGCCAAACCCCCGACCCGTCTTGTAACACGGAGCCCGTTTCCTACACCATCAGGGCCGGTTCTAACCAATTTGTTGCCCTAGGCGAGATTTTAGCTGGCGCCCCCCCCTGCCAGAAAATCGTTCAGTAGAACAAATAAAAGTATCCAAGGAATACACAATAGAATATATAAAAAATAAATGAAAAATCTCTACAAAAGACCAATGCACTACAAAAACAGAAACGTATTGACATAAGTCATATACATCAAAGGCTTCAAATGTATTCAGTATTATATGAACATGTTTGAATTGGGGTGAGGACATCACATCCTCTAGGGGGGTCCGGGGGTATGCCCCCCCGGGAAGAAATGTTTGAACATTTAAAGTAAAATTCTTCAATCTGGTGCACTTAGAGCACACATTACTAGAGACCTGATCTAGGGGGTACAACTCTAACGGCCCGTCCACACAGCGGCGTGCGTTGAAGCTTGCCGGCGGGCGTGTCTGAAACTCGACCAACAACCAATCACATGAATCTCCCGCCCCTGACATACAAGCAGCGGTTTGATTGGCTAGAGCTTGTACTGGCATATGATTCGATTGGCTGACGCTTCTGCCGTGGCTTCAAAACTTGAACATTGCTCAACTTTTGCAGCGAGCCACGCCAACAAAGTGACGTCACCCCATTCAAAGTGAATGGTGATGCTTTCAACGCATGCTGCTGTGTGGACGGGCCGTAAAACACCCATATGAAAAAGATTGGTTTACATTTTAATAATCAAATAAGTATGTGAACATAACCAATAGCAAATAAATGCAACTTATTTTATTTTTGTTGTTCATTCATATCTTATTTTACCTAGTTAACATTTATTTATGCATATTTTTGTATCTCTCAAGTTTTAAACAATATTTTTGGTTTACTGTCCTATAGTATACATTGAAATGATTTCAAACCTGTTTACCCCAATAATTATAAAAGAGTGCCTTGGAAATATGTGTTTACATAAATTGCATTTATCTCTCTCGCTCGATCCCACACCCACTTTGGCTGTGAGCTGCGGACGCCTGATAAGCCAACACCCCCCACTTTCATCAATTACAGCGCCCATCGTACAGGGCAAATGAAAAGTGTAACCCGGGGTGAAAAGGGTGTTACCTTGACTTAATTATGAATGCTGTTACATCAAGGCCGAAAATTAGGATGAGCGCAAACAGTCAAAATGTTTTTTTCCCTCCCAAAGCTGCCAGCGCAGCGCCCCCCCCCCAGATCTGGCGCCCTAGGCGACCAACTATGTCGCCTATGCCAAAAACCGGCCCTGACTTAACCCAACAACTTATTTAATTTGTTTTCACAATTACTAATGTCATGTTTTTTTTTATTCTTGAAGAAAATGTCTTTTTTTCTGGCATTCTTCCAGGATTAACAAAAATAAGAATAACATTGCGAACTATCTTTGAAGTAAATGGCTGTTGTTAAACGCTTCCCACATTTACTTCAATCATACAATAGAAAAGCTAAAAGTACCCAAGGAATACACAATAGAATATATAAAGAATAAATGAAAAATCTCTACAAAAGACCAATATACTACAAAAACAGAAACGTATTGACATGTTGGTAATATACATCAAAAAGGCTTCAAATGTATTCGGTATTGTATGAACATGTTTGAATTGGGGTGTGGACGTCACATCCTCTAGGGGGGACCGGGGGTATGCCCCCCCGGGAAGAAATGTTTGAACATTTAAAGTAAAATGCTTCAATCGGGTGCACTTTGAGCACACATTGAGACCTGACCTAGGGGTACAACTCTAAACACCCATATGAAAAAGATTGGTTTACATTTTAATAATCAAATAAGTATGTGAACATAACCAATAACCTACCATAGCCAATAGCAAATAAATGCAACTTATTTTATTTTTGTTGTTCATTCATATCTTATTTTACCTAGTTAATGTTTATTTATGCATATTTTTGTATCTCTCAAGTTTTAAACGATATTTTTGGTTTTCTGTCCTATAGTATACATTGAAATGATTTCAAACCTGTTTACCCCAATAATTATAAAAGAGTGCCATGGAAATATTTGTTTACATAAATTGCATTTATCTCTCTCACTCGATCCCACACCCACTTTGGCTGTGAGCTGCGGACGCCTGATAAGCCAACACCCCCCACTTTCATCACTTAAAGCGTCCATTGTACAGGGCAAATGAAAAGTGTAACCGGGGTGAAAAGGGTGTTACCTTGACTTAATTATGAATGTTGTTACATCAAGGCCGAAAATTAGGATGAGCGCAAACAGTAAAAATGTTTTTTTCTCTCCCAGAGCTGCCAGCGCAGCGCCCCCCCCAGATCTGGCGCCCTAGGCGACCGCCTATGTCGCCTATGCCAAGAAGCGGCCCTGTACACCATGCTAAATATGTCTGCATAAAGCTGAGTTATGATCGGTCATAATAACACAGAATTTGGTGATGATTAAATAGTTTACAGTGAGATTTACTCCCATACTTTTGGCCATACTCATGCAGCCCTACAAATGAATTGAGATTTCCAGACAAATGTTCTTTAGCAAGTGTGCAGAGCAGTGTTGATTTAAAAAAGCAATTTGAAGGTTGGATATTTGTAAACCTTTTTTTGTGTATATATATTCATAATTTAAGATGTAAATGAATTCCAGTTTATTTGTAGTACTTTCTATTTTTATTTTTGACATTTGGTGGCATCAATGTCTGCATTTGATACAGATAATGGAGCAGTTGCTTTAGGGCCACAGTGTAGGCCTATATCCCTTAAGGTCAAACAATGAGATCCTCGATCATGTTGATTCGGCCACAACAGAAAAAAATAAAATAAACTCTCGCTCTCCAGAGGGGCAGGTCAGCCAAAAAGGCCAAACGGGCCGTTGCCCTGGCAACATTAGCCCGTACCTGTGCACGTCCCTGCTGCACCTATCAATCATCAAACCGTGGGGTCTTATTTCATTACGTGTTGATTTCTATCAACACGTAATGTTGTATCGATGTATATAGAGATGTAATACAGCAAAAGTATTCTCCGTCGGGACTTCCTGGAACAACACCACGCCGTTATCTTGATTCTGATTGGCCAGAAGACATTATCAAAGATGTTCTATTGAGAATACGATCACTACCTGACAAAAGTTTTCAAAACCGTTTCTAGTCTTCGGTATTCTTGTTTTTGGCGTGAGAATAGTTTGGGCAGCGTGAGAGCGTGAGATTGAGAGTGAAAGCGTGTGTCACACGCCAGATGCGTGAGAGTTGGCAACCCTGCACTAGATGACTCACCCGCGCTGCTGGCCAATGGAGACCGACGTTGCCACTTGGCCGCCATCTTGCTACAGGCAGTTCTCTCATTCATAACATTATGGTTTACTATTTAAATAACCATAGCTTGCTCAATTTTCAACCAATTTTCAAACGGTTTGGTTTTTTATAAACATCAAAGATGTAGTTATGATACTGTATACTTATAGTCATGGACTTTCTTATGAAAATAACATTAAGCAGATAAAGCAATAGCTATACACACACACAAGGTATTTCTATTAAATATTTGCCGATGTATATATTTCCATTTATTTTTATTATATTGTTAATATTTAAAATAAATTATAAAATTAAAATATATTTATATTTTATATATAAACATCGGTCTCATGTTACCACTCTGTAAGCCAAGAGTTGTTAATTTAGCAATGCCTTAGCTTTAAGAATAGGGACACAACTAATGACAATAGCATATGGTGGTATATTATTTAGATATTCACACCTTTATCAGAAGAACCAAACCAACATAAAATGAGCTCACAGACAGGCCAGTTCTGTCTCATTTATCACAATTATACGAATATATAAATAATAGTAATATGGAAATTAATAAGTTACTTTTTTAACAATTCAATGTTCACTTATCAATACTGTGAGCCTGATTTTTCTTACATTCTCCAACAGAAAACACAACTCAGCGTACTTTTAAGAAATTGATCTTAATAGGCTTTTCCCCTTATAAGGCAAAAATATGTTTTGAGGCTCTGGACAAAAATGGCTATTTTGATTGTAAAGGTTGCCAATCCCTGGGTGTAGTTTCAATGTTTGCACATGTTTATTCAAGTGTATGAGTGACAGAGCAAGTGAGATGGCCAGTGGTTCTCAAACCTTTTACACAGAGTACCACCTCAAATTATATTGGGCTCTCCTAGTAACACCATCATAGACCTTCCTGGGTACCACCGAGATAAAGGATTTAATATGACAAGCCATATGATGCTCTCATTTGTTAGTGACATTCCACATGCAAATAAAACAAGATAAGATGGTACTTTATTGATCCCAATTTGGGAAAACATTTTTAGTTATAGCAGCCTAAGGGACAAAGCATTTTACAAATAAGCAAGAAAAATAAAGAAAAGAAAGAAAGAGGAAAATATACATGTTGAGTTTGGCAGGATATTATATATATAATATACATAAATATAAGGCATATGGAATATTAATGTTAAATATTAAATAGATTATATATGTGTAAAATGTACAACGTGGTTATATTCAAGAGAAACTATGGAGCAGAGAGTTATCTTCCAGCCAGAGGTGATTTGTTGAGTTATGGCACTGCGGAGCTGCAGCAGTCTGTTGGAGAAGGAGCTCCGTTGACTGTCCAGCTGCAGGTGGAGAGGATGGGTGGGGTTATCCATGATGGACAACAGCCTGTTCAGTGTCCTCCTCTCCACCACAGCTTCAAAGGGGTCCAGCTTGATGCCGATGACAGACCCAGCTTTCCTGATCAGTTTATTGATTCTGCTGGTGTCACCGGCTCTGATGCTGCCCCCCCCAGCAGACCGGAGCAAAGAAGAGTGCACTGGCCACAACAGACCGGTAGAAGATCTCCAGCATCTTACTGCACACGTGGAAGTATCTCAGCTTCCTCAGAAAATAGAGTCTGCTCATCCCCTTCTTGTGCACAGCATCAGTGTTGATCCTCCAGTTCAGTCCGTTGTCTAAGTGCACTCCCAGGTATTTGTAGTCCTCCACAACAGCCACATCCTCTCCCAGAATGCACAGGGGTAGAAGAGACGTCCTCACCCTCCTGAAATCAATGACCATCTCTCTGGTCTTGGCCACATTCAGAATACTCACAACATTAGGCTGAGGTTCATCTTCCGCTCTTCTTTAAATGGTTGTGCTTCTTGTTGCTTCCGGCTAAAATAAACATAATTAAAAGACATTTTGAGTGTTTAAAATGTGCTGTAATACACAACACATTATTTATTCCTAAACTTGCAGAAAGAAAAACTAAAGTGTGACATTTAATCACATATTTATCAATCAATCTTATACACCTTGAATTCTTGTTGGCCAATGATACACATACCCTTTGAAGATGAGCTGGGAAATTGAATACTGTTGGCACAACACCATCTTTAAGCCGGACAGTCTGCCCCGTCCTGTCAAAGTCCTCACTCCTGAAGTACTCACTGCAGAGCAGCGTCCTGCCAGAGGAAACAAAACCGTCCCTTCTTAGGGCGAGTTCCCACTGCCTCCTCCTCTCTCCGCTTTTGGGAAACCTTAAAAACATGAGAAAGGTAGCCAGATATATAAATTATTGTCAACATTGTCCGCCCTTCTTTCCTTTAACATTAAGGGTAAGGACAAAAATACACACCGAAATTATCATATTTTTGGGGTAATTGTATGTATGTATGTAATGTATGTATGTATACTTTAAGAATAAGACAACCACACTAAGAGTAATAAAAAAGGTGTCCAAAAGAAACATTACATAATTGTGTAAAGAAATGGTAGCAACATATTCTAAAGAGGCTGGGTCAACATCAATCTTGCAATACTATTATCTCACATAGCCCCACTGATCCTGTGTAGCAGGACTTGTAATGTACATACATCCACTAAGTAATTAACGATTATCCTAATTATAGTCATAATATTGTCATATCTTACACGTGAAAGGTGATTCCACGGGTTCTTGTTTGCAGACTGCGGCGATTAGAGCAGCCGTAGGCTGCACAAAAGTCAGGCATAGTCAGGTACTTCTGTAAACACAAAGCCAGCAATTTCCTGTATCATAATGTATCTAAAAATGTAAGATGTTTTTAACAAGCCAAACCACTTGGAAGAAATCATGTGTAACTTAAGTTATGTTGAAAAGAAAGAGCAGTTCTGCCTCTCCCACTGGTGTAAAGTTGCTGGGTGAACTTCTTAATACTAGGTCTCACTCACAGCCTCTTGTTATTAGCCAGCTAATAAATACAACCACATACACAAAGAAAAGCTGCAATTTCAACATGTCCAAGCATCCTGTATCATAGCCATGCTAATAACGTTTATAATAAACAAAACCGTTTGTAAATCAGTCAAGATTTCAGCGATTTAAGAGTATTTGTGTGCAGATCACTCACCTTACAACAGCTACCATAGCGCGTACCAGAGTAACTGTTGACTGTAGCAAGATGGCGGCCGGTGAGCTACGCTGGAAAATCTCCCATGAGCCATCTAGTGTTTATATTAGGGCCGGGACTTTAACGCGTTAATTAAGATTAATTAATTACACAAAAATTAACGCGTTAAAAAAATTAACGCATTTTAATCGCACTTATTTTTGCACTGCGGAACGTTTCTCACTGGATGAGTTCCAGGCGTACCGATTATACTGGAGCACCAACTAACGTTCATGACATCAACAACAAACCACAGTGAATAACAGTGGGAAATGTTGTTTTAAAAAACGGACGGATGGAAGCGTCGATAAGAGCACGGTTGTGTGCAAATTATGCAAAAAGGAATTCGCATATCACCGCAGCACATCAAGCCTCAAGTATCACCTCAATGCAAAACATATAGCAGCTAGCGTGGAAGCTAGCGTGGACGTTAGCCTCTTTTATCGCGTTCACACCAAAAAGAGCCGGTACTAAAATTAGTTCATGAGAACCTTTTTACCCCCACGAAAGTCCCTGCTAGAGAGCAGAGCTGCTAGAGAGCAGGGACTTTCGTACGGCTCTCTTGTGAGAAAAGAGCTATATTTCTGATTGGCTGGGCGGATTGCAAACCACGCCCCGTAAAACTCCCAAAAAGTTTTGTGAAGCCGCCATTTTATTATCCTCGCATTAGCATTATTAGCATTAGCCCAGCGCAGAAACGCAGAGAGACTAACTTATGGCAACACAAAATAACACATGGGAGCGGTGGAGATGAGGAGGTGTCGGCGTTCTGGCGATTTACTCGGAAGGCTGCTGGGACTCCCAGCAGCTTCTACTGAAGCCAGTCCCCAACTCCGGGGACTTCCGGCCGGGGACTTTGGGCGGCAGTATACGCCGTGAAGTGGTTTGCGGCCTGTCAGTAAACCCAAAGCAGAAGAAGAAGTGACGTCAGCGGCTTCATTTGCCTAATCCTCCCCCAGGTTCAGAGAGTTCTCATGAACTAAGTTCTCATGAACCTTTGTGGGAAAAGTACTGCGGTGTGAATGCGCCTAATGGTATACTAAAATCCATGTAAAAAATTGCTTCTCACTGTTCTTAGGTCAAATATTTATATGTGATTAAAAATGCGATTAATTTCGATTAATTAATTACAAAGCATCTAATTAATTAGATTATTTTTTTTAATCGAGTCCCGGCCCTAGTTTATATATATCTATGCATACCGCCACCTCCGGAGTCGGCTTGACTCGGTTTGCATTTATAAAGAATGCACACATGTGTTTAATCGTTAATGTCAGATATGTACTAAGTAAATACATTTGTTCCTGCTCAAGATTAGATTAAACTTTATTGTTATTGCACATATTACAGGTACTGAGACAACGAAATGCAGTTTAGCTTCCAACCAGGAGTGCAACAAGCAGTGAAGTGAAAAGTAATGTACACAATAGACAGAATAAAATATAGAATGAATTGAATGATGAATAAACAGTGAGGGATATGAATACACTAGATATCAGCCTGTGAGCAGTATGAACAGTGTGTATGAATATGCTAAGATATATAAAGTATGAAAACGGTAAGCAGTGCAAGTATAGTATAAAATATATGGATATTAATTTCATGATGATAAACATTGTGGAACAATTATGAAAAATGTTAATGGTGGGGGCGACGTAAAACTGACACAAAACAACAACAAACGTTTGCCGAGCCAATTGGAGAGTTTCATCACCAGCACGTGGTAAAAACCACCAATGAGCGCTCAGCTCGAGATACCAGCGAGTCGTTTCCCATCAAGCATTTCGCTTCCGCAGCCCGTGGAGAGGAACTGCGCCGCCTCGCCGCGCCTCGCTCTCAAGGCTGCGGGCGTCTTTGTCCCGCGAGATTTCAACGTCTCATGTAGGCGGGCCTCCAGAGCAAGTCGGACAAAATGACTAACCATCATGCAACGCACTAGCAAGACGTTGATCGCAACTGCGCAGATCTGCGCAGGTCTCGCTTGTCTCAAACAAGCCTACTGCCAGTGCCTCACCAGCCATGAACCTTACTGCAGAAGCTTATATATAGACATCTACGTTTTTTGTGCCCCACCACTTTTGTACATATAAAAACGCCACTGCAAACAGCATCTCTGTAAACTATGTGTATTCACTGAATTTCACTCTCTGCCTTTAACGGCTCGTTGTAGCTCCAATAGCTTCAGCCCCCACCCTGAGTCCGGCGCACTTCCTGGGGGCTTGGTGGCAACCAGTGGCAACAGCGCCCCCTGGTGTCTGGTCGCAGAATGAGCCTTCTCCTGATTGGTTTACCGGTTGTCAGGAGTGTTTACAGGAAACATGGCTTCCCGGTCTGTTGGAGAGCTTCAAGAGATGGAAGGTGAGTACATTTATAAAAAATACAGCCGTATTATGGTCGTATAACCTGGATGAACATACATTCATTAAGACAAAGGTACCGGTTTTTATAGGAGCAAATTGGGAGATTTTTTGTTTATTGTTAATAAATACACCTCCATCATTGGCTGGCTAGCTAACATGCTAACAACAATCCTCGTTAGCTGACGTTGTTACCCACACTGTCCAGCTAGTCATTATCTAATTATAGTTTCATAGCTGCTTTGCCATGCCTTATGGTCCACTGAAACGGGATGTTATGTTTAACGCAGATTATCTGCCTAAACATGTTTACAATGTTGGCTGGTAAAACTGCCTACTGTGCTCCATCAGCTACCCAGCTAGCTAACCTGGTTAGCAGTGTTACCCCTGTGCGTTAACTTGAGTAAGCTAACTTCGACTTGTGAGTTAGTTTCTTAACTGGTAAGGTTGAAAATACAACTATGATCAAATTCACAGCAGTTGTTATTATCCAATGGTGTTAATACGTGATAAGTGTCCTCGTGGTCTGTCACGCATGTTTGCATTGCTACAGAGTCTTGATCTGGTTTAAAGGCATGTTCTTCTACAGTCAGAGAATGGCTTGATTTTTGCCTTTTTTTTTTACATAGCTTCCCCCGAGTCCTCAGTGGGCGAGCTGGGCCTTGTCTTGGCATTACATTACACGTGCGTCAGCTAAATGTGTCACTGATAAAAACAACTTTGCATCTGCATGGGGTAATCGAGCTATGTGTCTCCTTGTCTGCTGACCGCAGTGGACAGAAAGGGTGAGTCTGAAGAGTCTGGTGATGATGAGACCAAGAGGAAGAGTATCAATGGCAATGTGGACCCCAATCAGCCTGCAACCACAGGTAAAGCATCACACATCCAGCAAAGGAGACACAAGTCAGCTTTAAACTAATGCAATCAATTATGTGACGCAGAGTAATCATCAGTCTATCTGATGACAGCATTACATACCAATGTAAGTCTTCTCAAGCAGCCTTGTGTGACTATATCATGCTTGATGTAATGGTCACAGGGTTAGTAAAAAGTCTTGAAAGATTTGGAAAACACTTGATATCAACCGTTATATTTCCGAGGTTCTTGAATGCTTGAATTTGATATTTTAATTTCAACATAATCTAGTATTTGATTTATACAATCACCAATGTCAACAAAGAATATCTGAAAATATGTATTGTCTTCTGTGGATTTAAAGGAATTTGGAATACTTTGTTTCCCAAGTTGAATCTATAGTAACACTTTCTTTGTATTGAGTGTGGATTTTTGGTTTACAGTATGTGAAAGTGCTTGAATTTGACTCTTTAAAACCCTGTGGTCATAGGAGTTAATGTGCTTTATTCTTGCTCTCAATAAAGGTAAAGAAGAGTCTCCTGTTGACATGGACACCATAACCTTGGACCCAGAGGAAGAGGTTAGAAGAGGGTCTAGAAACAATGCTACTGTTTTTCTAGATTGTATTTGTAGAGTGAAAACACTACTATTACTACTTTTTACACAACAGTATGTCATGTCACCCTAATCTGTCTGCTTTCTTTCTAGGATGTTGATCTTGTTCATTGTCGTATTGGGAATATTGAAGGTTTGGAGGTCCTACAGAAGTGTAAAGTAAGTTACTTTAGTATTTATTGCCACTGTGTGAGTTGAAGTATTGGTAGCAGCATTGTATGCAGATCTGGAGTAATTCATTTAATGTTCCTTTCTATATAAACCAGACAGGATTTTGTTCTAACCACAGGTTTTTATTTCTTTTTTAATCATTTGAAGGATTTGTATTAAATAGTTATTTAATGTGTCTGTTAATGGCTTTCTTTCCTTCTATCTCTTTCTACAGACACTCTCCTTAAGACAGAATCTTATTAAAAAGATAGAAAACCTCGACAGTTTGAGGTCTCTGCGGGAACTAGATCTCTACGACAATCAGATCCGCAAACTGGAGAACCTGCAAAACCTTACAGAGATTGAGTAAGTCTGAAGTAAACTACGTCTATTTTTCATGCTAATAATAGAGATTTAATCCAGAATGGCAAATCATAATCTTTACACACATTTTTACCTAATGGACATTTCCTAAGTTGTGTTTTTGTGTATCTGACATTGAATAACACTCATCTCAGGTACATATTATTTCTAATGTTCATACTTCTTTGACTGTCCACAGTCAGCTTGACGTCTCCTTCAATATGTTGAGGAAGGTGGAGGGTTTGGAGCAGCTAACTCAGCTGAAGAAACTTTTTCTGCTTCACAACAAAATTGGCAGCATTGCCAACCTGGACCACCTCACAGGCCTGGACATGCTGGAGCTGGGCTCCAATCGCATCCGGGTAAGACTGTTGGGCAGTGACATGTAAAATCGATATTACTCACATAAAAACGCAAATTACTTACATCATTTTCAAATACTGATGTTGCATTTATTAGTGTCACTTTAATGGGGCAAAGTCTGCAAGCTAGTTCAGGCAGTTAACCCGAGCACATATGCTGCATTCATACCTAACGCCCCTTGCCACTCTACAACCAACCAAACAGAGTCTCCTTGATATGCCGCTCTATTTAACCTGCAAGATCTCTCTCTATGCATTGCTTGCTGCTGCTATTGCTGCAGCTACTTCCACGTCGCTGCTGCTTGCCTGCCCCACCACCACCCCAGCTTCCACCTGTAGGCTCGGGGGATAGTTATTTGATCATCACTCATCGTGCTATGTATATCTATGGAGTGATGATGCCCGAGCCTAGACGCCAAACTATATGCTGCTTCTAATAAACGTGTTAAAGAAACACGTGAGTTGTCTGACTGAAATGTGGTTGTGTTTCTCTTTCATTGTGTGTGTTTACAGATCTTAGAGAACCTGGATACACTTTCATCACTGCAGAGTTTGTTTCTTGGCACCAACAAAATAACTACCCTTCAGAATCTGGATGGTTTGCACAACCTGACAGTTTTAAGCATTCAGGTGATTCACAAATTATTTAAAAAGATGTGTCAGTCCTTTTTAAAAATACAATAATGGAGTATGTAAGTAACATTGATTAGTAATGTTGTGTACTTTTTTGTTCAGAGTAACCGGATTACTAAAATTGAGGGCCTACAGAATCTGCTCAACCTGAGAGAGCTCTATCTGAGCCACAATGGCATTGAGGTCATTGAGGGATTGGAAAATAATGTGAGACATCAACAGCCTATTTCTAAAGCACTCAATGCAAAATCAGTCCATCATGCAGTTCGCTAACTGTGCTGCAAAGTTTCCTATGTACGTTTAAACACTGTTTGTTTCCTCTCACAGAAAAAGCTTACAACCCTGGACATCGCTGCCAACCGAGTCAAGAAAATTGAAAACATCAACCATCTGACAGACCTGCAGGAGTTCTGGGTACGGATAGTGTGCATAGTTAAACTAGAATGTATTTTAACGGTCTTTATTTGTTATATTTTGTATTTATTCCCCACGAGCGTAGTTATAGTTTTAAAAGAAATATATTAACAAACACTTATCTCCGCTTGCAACTATGTAATAATGTGTTAAAGGTGTTACTAGGCAGTTTATAAAGTTATTGTCTCCACATCCTCCACACTGTATGTTGCAAGAGTGCTTAACATTTGTTTTTGATCTATCTTTGCAAGACAAAACTAATTATGTTATTGTCTTTCAATCCCTCCCAGATGAACGATAATCAGATCGATAACTGGTCAGATCTCGATGAGTTGAAGAATGCCAAGTCTCTGGAGACGGTCTACCTTGAGAGAAACCCTGTACAGAAGGACCCACAGTACCGGCGGAAGATCATGCTGGCGCTGCCCAGTGTCCGCCAGATCGACGCTACCTTCATCCGCTTCTAAACTGCAGTGTAATTCACCTGCTGATTCACAGTGTTTTCCCCTAACCCCCCTGCCTTCCCGTCCCACAAAACAAACTTCATTTTGAAACACGCTGGCCTCACAGAATCATATCGTTACTTCGTACAGAGACACACATTCCAGCATTCACCATCCCCCACGGCTCACGCAACATATTGTACATGTATGCATGTATGCACTCACTCACACCTTGATCTATGCTATTGTGTAAAAGCTTATTTATTTATTAAGCTGGATATGAACTGTGAAAAGGATTTTACCCTATGCCCATTTCATAATTTTTCCTCTTTTCATTTGACTTTTGTAGTTTTGCATGTGGGAGACAGTATGGAGACATTTTTCCCCAATCTTTCAGGGCCCATCAGGAAATAATATATCAGTTTTTGTATAGTTTCAGTTTTGTTTGATAAATCACATTTTTGAGGTTGCACTGCTATCATTTAAGAGGAAAGGGAGGCATTCTTACTGTTTGAGTAATTATGTTGAAAGTTAAGGTACACAGTAAATGAAAGAAGAACTAAACATTAAAGGGAAATTCAATAGTAAAATAAGATTTACACATTTTAATCCTCCGAATACTGCTTATCTTATCTTTTGGCTTTATTTAAGCTTCAAGCTTTTCTGAACAAGTAACTGAACGTTACAACCACAAAAATAACTAAAATGAAGAAACCTACAATGACACAATGCAGCCTTGTGTCTGTCTGCAACTGATGAATCATTTCAAAATAAACTGCTATCATTACAAATGAGGGGCAAATCTTGATGTCCAGCAACCTTGTCTATGCCTTGTCATTGTCCAGATATTTTACAGCCAATCATCTGATTAATAAGAGTGACCTCTGCATACAAAAACCTCATGAGAATGTAAAGATAAGGAAATGTGTCCATGATGATGGTTCTGTAATCAGTGGTACATCAGCCCCCAATTAATTGTTTTCTTCTTTTTTTTTACCTTGAATACATCACTGATTATAGCTTGGGTTCTCTCTAGAAATACATCGTTCATGAAATTATTTTGAGCTGACAAAAGTTAAAAAAAAAGTGAAGTTACTTACTAACAGCAGGGATGGTCTTAAATAAGGGTTAACCAATGTAAGATACATTCTTTTTTTTATTAATATTTTATTTAAGATGTGTATAGACATTACAGTGACACATTCAAGTTTCACCTTTGGTCTCTTTTAATAAAAAATAGATAATCTTGTATATTTATGTTGCCAAAAGACTAATCAAGATGAAAACTTTGAACAAAAACATAAACCTATTTTGTCTCCAGTGTTTAAAAGCAGAGTGCACTAGATTTACTGTTGGGTTACAATCAAAGATATAAAAATGGTTTTCCACCTCGGGACTAAAAGGTCAGTCAGACACACAATTCTTAACGAAAAAAAATTCTGTGTAACATCAGCTACTGACCATAACCACAACAGGGTTATTATTGCATCTCCTTCTCTTTTAAAGGAATTGAAGATAAGAACCAAAATCAATTTAATCAACTTTAGGATATTTATGATATCTTATAAACTTCTATACTAAACTGAAGGCCATTACTAATATGAATGTTATATTATATTCAGATTAATTATAATTTATTCACAATTGGCCAGTTGGATTGTGAATGTCACTGTCTGTTTGTAAATATAGTTCGCCCACACGTGTAGAAATTCAGTGCCATCATAACTTTCCTTTTGTAAAGCAAAATGCTCTTTTTCTTTCTTGTTTTTGCCAGACAGCACAGCAGGTTTGCTTGAGTTTAAGTAATTAAGATACCTTGACTGGTCTCTGAATGACCAATTATTCGATTTGCTTTTAGCTAATTGTAGTCAGAACTGAGACTTCGGGTTCTGGACTTGGTTAACGCTGTTTTCAAAATGAATGTATTATGCAAATAATAAAATGACACTACTTAAAATGATATGCTGTTTTGATTTGGGAGGCTTTTTATTTTCTTTTTATCTTTAAAGACCTTCTAGCATGTTGTAGTAATTGTATTAACAACAAAGGAGTACAAACGTGATTTCAAAATTATTGAAAGTCTTCTTGGCCTTTTTGTTCTATGCATCTTCAATTAAGGTGCCAGACCAGCACATTTAGATTTATGGATTTGAAATTAGTAGTGAAAAGTTACTTAGTAGGTATACAATATGAGGTATTTTTTACTCTACTTGAATATTTATACTCATATCTTAGTCGTATCTCAGTTATGCATTTAGTCCATTATACTTTTTTTAACAAAAATGTAACTTTTTGCTTCACTACATTTATTCTTTGAAACTTTGGTTACTTTGAAGATTTAGATAAGCACTTTATAAAATAAATAAACGAATACGTTATGATTGTTAGGCTGGTTATGATATCCAACAATTATATACGTAATTGTAAAAGTGATGTACAAATTAATCTATTAATAATTATAATTCCTATTCAAAGATTACTCTGGAATCGGGCATTTTGCATGATGAGTACTTTTTAATTTGTTTTAGTAAACTGAATGATGAAAGCCCTCATCTTTCCCTCTAAAACTATTCTTATCAATTTGGACTCTCATGGGTATTAAAGCCTGTCTCAATGGCCTCAATGTTTTTTTGTAATTCCAACGATATCTTGAAACCTTGAGCGAACATCTAGTGCCGTATGAATATAAAATCATATATTATCAGAAAATGTAGGTAATATAATCACATTTCTTAATAAATAATTTAGCAAATGTTCTATAGTAACACGTTTGACTGATTATGTGCAAACAAATCCAACCCTAACTAACTACATAACCCACAATGCAGCACAATCCTATAGTGACGTACCGGCCTCGCGCCGCGCCAGGCAGGGGGAAAGGACGGCGTTGCGCATGCGCCACATTTATGTTGTTGTTTGTGGCGGTAAGATGGCGGCGCTCGGAAACACCTCAGCTCCGGGGGTGAATGGGTTAATACAACAATTCACAGCAATAACAGGTAAAAATAACATTTTATTTTACGTTTGATCCATCAAGAAGGTTTTGGTTATCTAACAGGAACAGCCCCTTTGCCCAAAGAACCAGGAAATGAGTGCGGAGAGAAGAAAACGGCCGTTAAGTGTTGCCATGGCCCCTGCGCTGTCAATGCTGTGCAGAGAGGAAAAAGCACAGCCAGTTACCTGCTAAACTCAAGCGAAACACGCAGAAAAGGAAGCATAAAACCACCCGATTTTAATAATATCTCCCATGGTCACTTACAAGATATCTTTTTTTCTTTGTGGTGTTTTTTACAGACACTATTTCGCTAGCATAGAGCTGATTTTCTGTTCTTCTTTACTGCATGTTGTGTGATAATGTGGAATGGACGTCGCCTGTGCAACATTTCCCTTCTTCATCACCAGCCAGGCTTCACGTTGTGTTACTCTTCAGCTCACTGTGATGCGAACCACACTCGTATAAGCTCATATGTCCATATGCGGTTACTCGTTCACATTTCCTCAGTAGTTTATGTGTGCTTTGACTGGATGGACAGTGTTTTAGATTTAAGTTATTAATCGGGAAAGAGAGGGGACTCAGTTCGGGGGTTGGGTGCTGCTACACTTGGAAAGTGAAACGGACATGCGCAGTACACACGGAGAGATGAGTGCAGCCTAACGGTGCTGTTCACTTAAAAAAAGTCTAAAGTTACCCTCGGATCTAGTGTTTTCTCACATGCAAATACTTACATTGTTCTTTTCATTGTGTCGAATCATGATCTGGATACATTTAAGTACAATTCTGGTGTTTTTGTAGCCTATTGGTAGCCTACAATTCATGTAGCCCCACTTGAGCTATATCACTGCCTGCTATTTCCTAAAGATTACCATAGCTTTTGTTAAGACCGGATGCATATTTTTGCAACCTTTCAGGCCGTGGTTTGCCTTTCATTCATTGTGGTACAGTGTTTCGGTCAACTTGCAGATTTGTTGTTATGTCTTTATGAAGTTCTAATGTTGTTTAATTTCACAAGACCCCATAGTTGAAAAGCTTGAATTTGTATTTACACTGACAAAGGACGTAATGTTCACAAAATCGATAAAAACCACGATTTTCACATTAACAACGTGTTTAAAAAGCTGGCTCAGTTGTGTGCACGTTTGCAAGTGTCTTAATGAATGAATGCAAAAGAGTAGAGTAGGTTTATGTGATATAGTAAACTGGTTAAAACATGCATATATAATCATGGTACTTTAAATACCATGGTACTTTGAATCGATTACTATACAACTAACTGTTGTCTGTATCTAACGAATTTTGATCACAATTCCTTAATGCAAATGACTGAATCTGAAACAAATATCGTAGCTTATAGTAAAAACAAACATGGAATATAAATAATTGAATCCACGCACCCTCTTAAGGGCAAAACATTTTTTTTTAACTGTTCCAATTTGATAAAGTAAGCAGTATTTTATTGATGTGGTTTTGGAAACAAGCGACAACATGCCAACATCAATAAAGTCCATATAGATTATTTCAATATGAGATATTCTACTGATGATCTACAGTCTTCTGTCCTGTATAATTTGTTCCATGACTCACATTGAGAGTGTGAGTTTTCACACACATGTATCATTACAGTGTTAGTCATAATGTTTTTTTTTACATCAGTAACCCTATGTCCGACTCTGCTTTAGGAGCAACAGAGAGTGTAGGACAACACATGTTGGAAGCATGCAACAACAACCTGGAGATGGCAGTGACCATGTTTCTGGATGGAGGCGCCATTGCGGAGGAGCCCAGCACCAGCTCCAGCTCAGCGGCTTCAAGCAGCAGAGCCCCCCCTCCAGAGTAAGCTGGGATTCTTCTTCACACACTTGTTGGATAAAAGTAACACATTGTTTCTTGCCATTTTCGTAGTATCCCAAAGATACAGTCCATGGTTATATTCATAGCGCTTTATAAATTCTCTCCTTGTTGAAATATGTTGTTAACCGTGAGCTGGGAGGAGATTTTGGGTTTGGTACACTGCTGTGATTTGTGTTACGGTTGGGTGATATAACAAACTAAGACTTTGTTTATAACTTTATATATACCAAATGTTTTGCTTTAGATTTCTTTGTTCTTTAGAATAATACGGTTTATTTTCCCTTTTTGTTTCAGTGAAGTACGAGCACCTATTCCCCAGAAGCAGGACATATTAGTTGAACCTGAACCATTGTTTGGAGGTATTATACTTTATCTGACCTAATGCATACATATGTCAAACTACATAGTTGTTTCTGGCCAAATGTGACTTATGATTTGTCTGTAATATCTGCAGTGCCAAAGCGAAGAAGACCTGCTCGATCTATATTTGATGGTTTCCGAGACTTCCAAACAGAAACAAGTAAGTCATTTCAAGCTTTTAGCAAACTTAAAGAGTTGTAAGTGAATGTGGTAACATTGGATTCTTGCTGAAGTAACAACCAATAAGATAATATGTCACATTTTCTCTTTGTTCAAACTTTTATAATTGTCTTTACCTCCTCTAATGTATTTTTGTTCTTTCCCAGTTCGGCAGGAACAGGAGCTGCGTAACGGTGGCACAGTGGATAAGAAACTGAGCACCCTGGCAGACCTTTTCCGTCCTCCAATTGAGCTCATGCACAAAGGCAGCTTTGAGACGGTGAGGAGTCACTCACCTGGCATTTTAAATACGCTTCTTTATTCAGTTTGTGTGAACTTTCTTTGAAATATCAGATGTGCTCTGACTGTGCAGATCACAGGTGGGAAACCAGGTCTGCCGTGCGTGCAAGGGCAGCTGTATGCAGAATGTGTTTTTATTTGTATTCATGATATAAATGAATTTACAGTCATCATTTTAGATAGCATTGGTAATTATGCGAGTAGAAGTGCGCATAGTATTGTGAAAACTTAAATTTGAGAATCATTTGCAGGATGTTTGACAGCCTGACTGTTCGAGAGGGTTTGTTTTATAACACTGGCTTTACATTTTTTTGCAATTTAATATAAGACGTTTTTAAAGTACTAAACTAGTGAAGAGCGAACTGTTAGATGTGATAATTAACATTAATCCCATTCAGTTCTCGGTCCACTTGATACAAAACCAGACCAAAATATATTTTGGACTTTGACAGAAAAAAGTGAACCTTTCTGTAATTTGTATTTCCATCCATTCATCATTGAGGGTTGATTCTGATTTCAGCCACTTACTTTGACAGTCTTTTCCATGTTTTCCAATTTGCAATATTTGTGAAATCAGCTTTTATAAAGTTAAAAATGAAAACCCGCTTAACCACCAGACATGTGATCGTAATCCACCTGTCGATAGTTATGGTTTCTTGACTATAAAGAGAAACAAATGAACTTATATAGTTATCTGTCTTTGTCTTGCCAAATTTAACAATCACATTGCTCACTAGTTGACTGAACGATGTGTGTTTTTTGTGCTTACAGGCGAAGGACTGTGGACAGCTAGAAAACAAGTGGCTCATGATCAACATTCAAAATGTTCAGGACTTTGCCTGCCAATGCCTGAACAGAGACGTTTGGAGTAACGATGCAGTGAAGACCATCATCAGAGAGCATTTCATATTCTGGCAGGTGTGTACTTTCAAATCACAGAGCCACATGTTGTCTGTGTGATGCTTTCATGTCCCTGCAAACTTTGTGTTGAGGTCTTTTCAAGGGTCCTTCTGCTAAACTCATTTGAGTGGAAGGAAGAGTTGAACATGATTATTCAAATGAGAAATGAATTAAGTCAGGGATACCAAAGTTGAGACTGTCGACAGTACAGCAACAGAAACGGTATGTGAAGCTGTGCTTCAACAGCAAACGCTTTTTAATACCCAGTGATGTTGTAGTAAGCACTTCTAGAGAAAGCCTAGCAATTACCGTAGAACACAAAATGAAGTATCTTATCTGTTGTGGTGTTCATGTATTGTTTTGTGCATTTTCTCTCACTACAGGTATATCATGATAGTGAAGAGGGACAAAGATATATCCAGTTCTATAAGCTGAACAAGTTTCCCTATATTTCCATCCTGGACCCCCGCACAGGTGAGTGTTCCTGGGAAGTTGATGCTTGTTTTCAACGACACTATTTTTTGAGGAGAAGAAAATGTATCCCTTTTGCAAACACACCATTAAGGGCTGTACTGAAGGCCTTTTTTATTTAATTTAAAAAAACAACAACAGCATAATGTTTTTTTTCAGCCCCAGTGGAAATGTTTACACCTACAAATATGGAGTGTAGCAGAACATTTGGTTGGATAAATACTTTAAAACAAATTTTGACTTCTGGAGTCAGTCACACATTTTATTTCTACAACTTGTATGACACTAATAATATCAGTGTAGCCTGGTTTATATGTTCAGCTGTGCAGAAATACAAGGTTTAATCACAATGAATAAACATACATTTAAAAAAAAAAAAACTTCACAGCATTCAAATAGTGATTTCTAAATTCATTTTCAACGTTATAAATTCATTTTCAAACTATCGGATCCAGCCCTATTTAGGAGACAACACAACAGCATAAGAACAATATCCTTTAATAATGGCACATGACTGAGAAAGAGATCCTTGAATGATTAAGTGATGACATCAATGCACACCAACAATGGCTTTCTCATTAAATAAATAATGAAGATAAATGCTCTGCATTGTCGTCTGTGTTACAGTTAACAATGTTAACAGTTCAATCAGTAGAGTGAGCAGACGTCTCGCCGCTGTTCATATCTGACAAGTACTTTAAATCAATACAGCCTAACACACCGCCTTCTGCTGACTAAATGCTTTATAACTGATTTTATTATTGACCTATGCTTTCAAAACACATTCACTTCAGGTCAGAAAATGGTGGAGTGGAACCAGCTGGACGTGGCGTCGTTTCTGGAGCAGACGTCGGGCTTCCTGGCAGAGCACGGGCAGCTCGACGGGCCCTCCTGTCAGCCCCCCCCAGCCAAACGGGCGCGCTCGGTGGGTCTCTCATCTCATGTGTCGCCTCTGTTTCTCCTCTCTGCTATAATAAGAGCTGCCTTCTCTCTCTCTGGGACTTTCTAGTAACATAAGAACTCACAATTACTATAAAATGTAGAGCTATTATCTGGGATGTGAGTTATTATACATTGGGAAAGACCTTCATTGTTTTCGGTTCCTTCTCCTAAGGGAGAAATTACATGCAAAAAATAACATGTTCCGTAAATGTATTACACTCTTCTATCTGCATGAAAAGTTATCGTATTACTCATCATATTTTCTCCGAATTTGATCGATAGAAACTTTATTGATCCCTAAATTGGAAATGATTTTGATACAGCAGCAGTGTATGGGCTCAGAACAGTCTCATAATACACACATGCACACAGCCGGATCCACACTTGTGTTTTTCAATGCACACACAAATGTGTTCCGTTTCATATACATGTAAATAAAATACAAATACAGAAAAAAGTTTTACATATGTATT
This sequence comes from Gymnodraco acuticeps, assembly GCF_902827175.1. Lineage (NCBI taxonomy): Eukaryota > Metazoa > Chordata > Actinopteri > Perciformes > Bathydraconidae > Gymnodraco > Gymnodraco acuticeps. Next base: position 892,532 of record NW_022990940.1, read on the forward strand.
TTTGATCCTCACATATTTGTTTTCCGTTTAAATCCCCTGAACCTGCAAACACAAACCGCTTTCTGTGCACGGATCGCTGTGCATTCGTGTGTGGGTTTTTTGAGACTCCCCTGACGGTCACCCGATTCGTACTTGTAATGTTTTCTATCTATAGCCAATCAGATGTCTCCTCAATTCTAAGCCAATCACATGAGCGCGCCCCCACGAGGGTATGATTTATTGCGTTCATGACACTTCATATACGCATTTTGCGCTGTCCGGTCAGCTCGCTAAACAGAGGGCGGAGCTTCAGGTGATCATGCAGAGCTGCGTGTCTCTGTCAGACTCAGCAGCTGATCTGATCTCTCTCTCGCGTCCGGTTATACTTCACTCGCGTTTATGTCCATATCGATCAGATCCAGCTCTCCTGATCGGCCTTTATAGAGAGCACCGATCAAACTATTAAGAGTGAATATCGGCCGATAATGACCGGCGGGGCTCCCCCCCCGTTGACAGTTCACTGTCTAACACTGGCTTCGTAGTGCACTGATCGATTAGGCTAAGCTAACCTGTAGCTGCTCCCTCCACACTCACAACAACTTCATACAGACATAAATAAAGCAGCTGTATTCGCCATACAGGAAACACACATTTAAAACGGTTTTGCCTGCCGTTTTTGTGTACACAAGCATTCATCAATGGTTCGGAAAGTGGCGCTGTACCTTAATAATATAAAGGCTTGTATTTGCATGCATTTCCTGTTCGGAAAGTGGCGCTGTACTGAGAGTGGAAGTGTCCTGAGATTAGCTCCTGCAGGCAGGCTCCATGGACCTGTCAGCTCCGGACAGCGCAAAATGCTTAGGCCTACATGAAGCGCTACATCATGAACGCAAGAAATCTACCCTCGTGGGGGCGCGCTCATGTGATTGGCTTAGAATTGAGGAGACATCTGATTGGCTATAGATATAAAAAATTACAAGTATGAATTGGGTGACCATCAGGGGAGTCTAAAAAAACCCACACACGAATGCACAGCGATCCGTGCACAGAAAGCGGTTTGTGTTTGTAGGTGCAGCGGTTTTAAACGGAAAACAAATATGTGAGGATCAAAAATACATATTTAAAACTTTTTTCTGTATTTGTATTTTATTTACATGTATATGAAACGGAACACATTAGTGTGTGCATTGAAAAACACAGGTCTGAATCCTTTTGCGGATCATGAAATACAAGTGTGAATCCTTCTGTGTGCATGTGTGTATTATAATGCATTTAATGCATTTTATTTATATAGCGCTTTTCACAACTCAAAGACGCTTTACAGTATGAGGGTAGACAAACAAGGACAGGCAAACAAGTAAGTAAAAAATAAAAAGGCAGTCAAGAGGAAGTTATTATGAGACTGTTCTGAGCCCATACCAGTGTGTTCAGGCATTAACATATTTAAAAGGTGGAATAAAGTATAAACATAATCAAATAAACCAATAAACGGCTAAATATATCAGGTCAATAGGCTTGACCACAGTTTTTAGTTTTATGACTCGGCTCTTTGACTTGTTTTCTACAGCTGCATACTCTGTTTTCTGTTCCAGGAGAGTCTGATAGATGCCAGTGAAGACAGTCAGCTGGAGGCAGCGATCCGAGCCTCCCTACAGGAGACGCACTACGAGTCCGCGGATGCCCCAGAACCCCCTGATTCCCCCAGATCTGAGGAGGAATCGGACGCAGAGCCTTTCTCTGACAGCGAGGGTCCCATCTCTGTCGACGGTTCAGACAGCGAGCTGCTAGCGCCCCATGAAGAAAAAAGTTTTACCAGCAAACACGCCTCGCTTCCTCCGGCCTCTGCGGCCCAGCAACGTCTACATCCCGATAGCTCCACCTCTTCCCATAGAAAGTCTACAAACAAAGAAAACAACCACAGTCACAAAAAGGAGGAGAGTAAAAAGAATCACCTGGAGCCTTCAGCTCCTCGTCATCCTCAGCCTGACGCAGACTCTGGAGAAAACCACTGTTCCCCGGCCGCAGAGAGCGCTGGACCTTCCAAAAGCAACACCACCGAAACCTGTGACGTGGACTGTCCTGACGACAATGGTAAGACAACATGTTGAAAACCTCAAACTGTTCTTATAACAGTGAAAGAGTGAGGATGTTTGAAAGATATTAACCACCCTGTGTTTTTCTTTCACGTAGGTCCCAAAGCCAGGTTGATGCTCCGCTACCCGGATGGACAGAGGGAGCAAATTTCCTTGTCTTCTAAAGCAAAACTTTTGGTAAGAACAGACCATAATAACGCTATTTTAAAGAAATCCTTTTTTGGAAATACACTTTTTTACTTAAAATCTAGAATTGTTGCAATGTCAAGTCTGTACACCAAGAATGCTGTGAGCCAAGAGGCGAAAACCTATATATGGAGGGGAAGAGAAGGTTCAAATATGTGCTTATTAGCACATTTTATTGCATCTGTTAAATATGTCTATTATGTGTGAATTATTGTTAAGTCGTGGTAAGTTAACATTTTTTAATTCTTTGTATTACCATTTTTGGCTTTAAGCCTGTAGTGGTGCAGTGACGCGTCCTAAAACCCGGAAGTAAGTTAGCATTTTACCACAAAAAAGCAATGCAATTTCTCCATAGGATTTTGGAAAACAGCTGTAAATAAGGTCTGGGGTTGACACAAATTTAAGAGACGGATCACGTTTTGTTCTACGACATTAAATCCATCAGCAGTAACCCCACTGGTGATTTTTGAAGAGTTACGTGTCTGACATTTTTTGAATCTGTAGTTTTGAATATGGATCTTAAGTTGGCGTGACGTTGAAGCAGTAGTTCGTTTATAGCATAACGTTAGCATTTTGCTTCTGGCGACTAGATTTATGATTCGAAAATTATAAAAGTAGGGTAGACATGTGGAGATTATCCGGCTGAACAAAACGTGATCCGTCTCTTCAATGTGTCTCAACCACAGACCTTATTTCCAGCTATTTTCCAAAATCCTATGGAGAAATTGAATTGCGTTTTTGTCGAAGGAACCGGAAGGAGTTTACTTCTGGGTTTTAGGACTCGTCACTGTGGCACTCTATAAGAGCCAGTTCTAATTTCCCATGTTCTCATGCTAAGCTAACCGGCTTCTGTGTTCAACTTCATATTTACTTTACAGATGTGAGATGGCCATCTTTCTTGTCATCTAATTCTTGGCAAGAAAGTAAATAAGTGCATTTCCAAACATTTCAAATTATTGCTTTAAAATGCCCATTCAACCAAAATAGTCGCTGATCGTCACTTGTACTCGAACAATAACAAAAAAGTGGTTTAGTTTGTATTTATTATGGCATTTTGAGTAATTTTCTCGACAACAGAGAGCGGGTTGTTCCATGTTGAGCTACTGTCAATCTAAATTTTGGCTGGGGGGCATTATTAGCATTATTGGCTACTGTAAAACCAGAGATTAATATCCGCGAAGTCCCTTCCTCGCTTTCTGTTTTTACAGGAAACTTGACTTTAAGTCAAATAAATGTGAGCCGTTCATCTATGCCCAGTGAATATTAAACATTTGTACTGACTCTTACTTTCCTCTTCCTCAAGGCACTGGTAAGACACGTCCAGTCCAAAGGTTACCCTAATGAACGCTTCGAGCTCGTTACCAACTTTCCCAGAAGGAAGCTCGCCCACTTGGACTATGACATCACGCTGCAGGAGGCGGGGCTTTGTCCACAGGAGACTGTATTTGTTCAAGAGAGGAACTAGCCTTTGTCAGACACACACTCACTTTTTGCTTGTCTGTATCTCTCTGATAGACCTCACCCTTTCACCAATGACCTGGGACATTGACACCGGCCTATATCCAATAACCTTCAGTTCTCCTGGAATTAGGCCCTGTTTTTGCCAAGACAACTGAGTGGGCGGACAACTTTCCCTGCCACTCTAGTCTGAATACTGACATCTCTACTGAAAGCCTATTCCCTTAGTAGTCATCTACAGTTGGCCAGTAAGGTGTCACAGATGCCGGCACTCATTTTTTTATGTGATTTATTCTTTTCTGATGCAGGCTTCATTTTGTTCTGAACATTGAGGCTCATCAGGATAGAATATATATACAATAGCTCATATTTAAATAAAAAAAGCCTACTAGCAGATCACTGATTGATGATGACACACCACAGATTTGTACAAAAAGACTTTTTCCTCCCAGAAAGGATGTTAAATGTCAGAGTTTATTTTCTTGCTCATCTTGTTATTGTCTGTACCGGGGACAGGTAAAGGAAGGCTCATTCTCGACTATTTGGACCTACATTTTGGTCAATGTTTGAATTATTGTAATTATTTGAAAGGCACTAAAAGAAAAGGTCCATAAATCATAATTCAAGAAAACATTTCGGACATATTCGACACACTTGTGTAGATCTGAGGATTTGGGTTGATCTGCAGATTTTTACTCAAGTTTCTATCGGTTAATTAGAGACTATTCGATTTTTTTTGGTTTCAACTTTTGATACAGAAGGGAATGAATGAAGGGTGGTACATCTCATCAGTCGGACCTACACTGTACAGAGATGGCTTAGAGAGACTGATATTTAGCTGTTGTCATTGTTTCCTTTCTTTTTTATATGCTGCCAAGAAAATATGCTGATGTTGAAATATAACCACCAAAACAAAGGGAGATTCTGCTTGGTCTTTTGTCACATTTTGTATCCATTTTTATCTTGATCTGATGAGAAAATAGGCATTGGTTACAAATATAGGAACAAAACTGGAAAGCAGCAACTCTTAAGAAACAACTGCAACAATTTATAAAGCCAATTTTAAAAAGCCTTTCAGCTAGCTAACCCTAGTTTCCCTCTGACTTGATTTATTAAATGATATTAGTAAGGCACATTTAGCTACTTTACATTAAATAATGTATTCAAGACTGACTATGTTTATAAATTAAACAAACCATGAGTAGATCATCTGGAGCTTATGATGCTTTTCAATAAGACACCATGTGTGCTTTATTAGGCTAAAATCTGGACAGTTGGTGGCAGTAAAGTGCCTTTTTAATGGCAACAAGTCTAAATGAAATAAGGTTGAAAGGGTGAAAACGGTATCAATTAAAAAGGTTTTCAATCATTTAAATGAATTGTGCACATTTTTTGGGATTAAGAGGTGAAAACAGTATTTTCAGGTAGTCTGAAGGATGTTTTGAAGGACAAAACAAAAATGTAAAAATTCCAAGTTGTTGCAGTCGGTCCTAGGGAGTAGCGGTTTTTCTTTTTTATTCAACTTTTGTTGTTGGAAGTTTTTTTTTTACCAAGCACGAATGGAGGTGATGTGTGCTGCCAAGTCAGTTTAATCTCATCAGAACAAGGTTTGGTTAAAAGTCTTAGCTTGACCCTCATCAGAAGAATACTTGTCTGTTTTCTGATACAGGTGTGTAGAGAGGGAGGAGTGGATCAAAAGCTGTAAAAAAACTCACATGGTCTGTCCAGCTCACGAAAAAACAAGTGTTTATTTGCGTTGTTTTAATGCTAGACCATGCTTATAGCCCACAATGCCTTACCTTAAAGGGGACCTATCGTGCAAAATGCACTTTTGCACGTCTGTTATACATGAATATGTGTCCCCGGTGTGTCAGGGAACTCACCAAGTGTCAGAAAACACAACCCTCTCTTTTCCTCCGTACCTAAATCTCTAAAAACGGGGCTGTAACGGAGCTGATAATTATTTGAATTGTTCTGACATCAGAAAAGGGGTGCTCTGCCTATATGGGCAACTCTCAACCTATCAGGGGAATGAGAGACCGCTCGAAAGCGCTGGAGACGCTGTTGTACATATGCCAGACCTGTAAGTGGCGCTGTAGTCTGCCACAAAATCAGAATCAGCCCTTGCAAAAACAGGGCAAATAGAGCGAAATGAGGCATGGCTAAAATGCATGATCTGTTTGGTATTTTGAAAAAAAAACGTCACAGACATGTTTTATATAGGTATGGCCCTACAATATATGTTTCAAATATAGAATGATAGGTCCACTTTAAATGGTGTTTAACCACTCATTTGATAGAAATATACACATTAAATGTAAGTATTTTTGGGCACATTTTAAAGGTGACCTATCATGCAAAATGCACTTTTGTACGTCTTTTATACATGAATATTTGTCCCCGGTGTTCCAGGGAACTCAAGTGTCAGAAAACACAACCCTCTCTCTTTTCCTCCATACCCAAATCTCTTAAAAAGGGGCTGCAACGGATCTGATACAGACTGATCCAGATTTGAACACTTCTGTGACGTCACAGAAGTGGCGATACGGCTATTGGGCCAACTCCACCAATCAGGAGGAGACAGCCACGGACATTGCCGTTCGAAAGCGCTGGAGACGCTGTAGTACATATACCAGGCCTGTAGATGGTGCTGTTCTCACAGAATCAGCCCATGCAAAGACAGCATGATCTCTTTGGTATTTTGAAAAATAAAAAGTATAAATATGCCTTATATAGGTATGGTCCTACACTATATTATTCAAATATAGCATGATAGGTCCACTTTAAGATAATAATGTTTCTAACTTTACATATATGCAGTGGCAACTGGTCATTAGGGGCAGGAGGGGCACAGCCCCACCTAGTGTCAGCAGAAAGTATTACAATAATGATTACAACAAAATGCAAAAAATATATATAAAATATATTTTAAGATCATGTTTAATCATCTGATTTGTCTGTACATTGCTGTTTTAGTATGTGTTCTTCTAATTAGTGTCTACAGTGTGTGCCTATTGAGCTGTTTAGAGCCATGTGGGACAAAACCCGATCCCGCACCTCCCTCTCATTGTCTAATGGCGCGTTTCCACTGCAGGCCTCGCTCGGCTTGGTTAGGCCTTATTATGGCGCGTTTCCACTGCAGCGGGTAGCTCGGTTTGGTTAGGCCTTATTAGGCCCGGCTCACTTTAATGCTGCGCTTCCATTACAGTTTAGGAACTGGGGTAGTATCTATAGTAACGCAGTGTAGGCGGAGCCGTGACGTCATCTTCAATGAAAAACAACACAGCCGTTAGCTCTTAGCACTCAGAGCTCACAGCTCCTCATATCTGTTCAGAAACTAGACAAAAGTTAAACAAGTACAAACCACAGACTGCCTGTGTCATGGCGAATACAGTCGCTGGTTTATTTATGTCTGTATAGGCCGTTGTTGTGAGTGTGGACGGTCGAAGCATATATAACGTTAGCTTAGCCAAGCTACATTTAGAAAACACGCATTTTAAAAGGGTTTTTCGCCTGCCGTCTGTCTGCAGACTTGTCAAAGCATTAATTCATGGTTTTTACTAACCGGTATCAGTATGTTGTTACTTCGGCATCATTTTGAAACGTGTATTACAATTAAATCACGGTCAAATATGTTCATCTTGTTGTAGTTGTAGCCGCCTTGCCAGCGATTCTCTCTCTAGTTTAGCATACTCATCCCGACTCAGCCTGGTTGTTCCTGGCCCTAGAACCACGATTTAGTCGGGCCAGAAAAAAGGTGAAAAAGTAGCCCCGGGCCAAAACTAGGCCAAGTGGAAACGCAACCAAAAACGGGCCCCGCACGGCTCAGCACGCTTAAAGCGAGCTACCCGCTGCAGTGGAAACGCGCCATAAGTGAACGGTGACTATAAAAACTACACTGCGCATGCTCAGAGTATTGTCCTATTTAATGTGTGTGGCAAAAAATAATGACCATCGGGGAGAGCTGCCATCCCCACCATACGTCATCTCACATAATTCATAGCTGATTGGCTTAAGTACGTGTGCCGCGAAAAGTGTGGTGTGTGAAGAGCAGGTGAAGAGGAGGAGAGAGACGCGTCCTAAAACCAGGAAGTAAATTGCGCATGGCTTCCCTCCACAAAAAAGCAATGAGATTTCTCCATAGGATTTTAGAAAATAGCTCAAAATAAGATCTGTGGGAAACGTAGCTGTTAGATAAATGTACGTTTTGTTCAGCCGGATAATATCCACATGTCTACCCTACTTTTATAATTTTCGAATCATAAATCCATCATTTAGATTTATGATAGACTTTTGAAACTACAAGAAGATAAGGAGGACTTTTACAAAAAAGTAATAGAGATTTTTGTCCAGAAGGATAGGCAAATGGACTTCATCTTCAAGTCAAGGTAAAACCACTATTTTATTGAAAATGGGATCTTACTAAGAGAGAACAATTCAATATTTAAATGATACAATTACATTTTTTGGGTATCCTTCTGTTGAACTGTCTGTTTAAAATTAATTGAAGCATCAGACTAAAGAGGCTTTTGAAAATAATATTATATTTTGATTTAGGTCAAAATATAATATTTGTAAACCTGAAGAGTCAGTGCCAGTGCCTCACCAGCCATGAACCTCACTGCAGAAGCTTATAGACATCTAAGTGTTTTTTTTTTGTACATATAGAAACGCCACTGCATATATGTCATCGCCTCCATAATACATGAGGAAACAGTAACAAGTTATTGGATGCAGACTTAAAGTAAGTCTCAAACTAAGATGGTTTCTAATTTTATTCAAACCGTTGGCATGATGAAGGTCGAGCACTGAATAGGCGCCAATAAATGTATTTCTGCAGGCTAGACCGTAACAGCAGTTTGTATGCAGCTTGACTCACAGGCCTTCCAAGTTCACCGGCCATTCATACGATTTTTACACAAAAAAAATACAATTTGGATATGATGAATATAAGCAGAGGTTTAGTAATTACTACTAATATCAATGAGTTAAGTACTTGAGTATATCATTGTGATTCATAGTGTAAATCACCTTCAAATCTTTGAAGAAACAGGTCATTGGTTAACCTCTTGAAATCAGTGTTTTTTATTCCCCTTTGAATAAGGGCCCCAACTGATAATGGTAACAGTGACTGTACAGGGCAATGGTCAGAGGTGAGAGGAAAGGTTCTGCAGCTGAACAAACAGATGACCCTGTGTCACTCTCCTCGCTCTGTGGACACTAAGAACGTGAAGGGCCTTTTTTGTGTTTGAAGGACCAAAGCAGTGTGACAGGAAATGTTGGCAAAGGGCAGCACTGAAAAAGTACTGAACCCGTTATCCCTTAACCTTGTAAACGCACCAAAATGTCAACTTCCTCAAACACAGAAAAAATGAACTACCTTGAACTATCTTCTTGGCTTCGTATAGATAGCATTGTGAAACTTGTTTTCATGTTTTGCTGATTTTGGTGCTCTTGGGTTATAAAAACATTTCCAAACCCAGCTGGAAAAATACAAAAAAGCTAAGAAAGCAAGCCTGTTCTACTTTCCTGCGAGAGTGTTGAGGAGGTTGAAATGTGCCTAACAGTGATGATCTGCTGGATTCAACTTGAATACCTATATTCATCAGGGCTTAAAGGTTGATGAGGTAACTAGGCCGGCGGCCCCTCACGACCTGCCGTGTTTGAGTTTTTTCCCATTGCATAAGAAGGATGTCGACTCCAGTCGACCTGTCTGCTAGTTCTACGAAATAAGTCAATCAAAGTTAATGTGTTACGTTTGTGGCTGGGGAATTTGAATCACCAGACAAGACCGATAAAATGTGTTTGCAGTCTTCCAAATTCTTCAAAAAAAACACCTAGATGTTACTAAGAATTAAATTAGATTACTTTTGTACTCAAAATCAGATGGATTGTGATCAAACAAAGTCAAAGAATAGATAAGTTGAATACATGTAACCCTCCTCAAGCATCAATCTGGAGGGAAACTGCCCTTAGGAACACATTTGAGGTACTTTAAGGACCTTTTTTCTTCTACTTGGAAACTAAAATGACTCCTACACATTTATTTGACACCCATAGCTTCTTGTTACTTGCAGATTACATTATATTATACAGGTGATGAGGTTTTTGTGAGCTGTTCCTCCAAAGAAAGACCCATACACTTCCCAGATTGTTTCATTTCATTAATTAATTAGTTCAAAATAACTGTTTGAGGCTAAAATAGGTGCAACTATCTCATATTTCATAAAAATAACATTTTCTACACAACCACTACCTACATTTTTAGGATCCTTTTGTTAATACTCCTTCTGTAGCCTACCTTAAATTAAATAACATTTTGAATGCAGGACCTTCCTTTTTATTGATTGTGGTATTAGTATTTTTACTGAAGGAAAGTATCTGAGTACTTCTTCCATCTCTGGTAAAAGCTTACCATTGCTGTCATTGTGAATAACATCTTAACATCATGAACAACTGGGAGCAGCAGTGTCTCTGTTTCCTGATTAACCAGATGAAACTATTTTGAAAGTGCTGATTAAGAGTGTTATCATTATATGGGAGTATCAAGGTGAAACATCACTGGCTGACACAATGTCCCTTACACTTGTACCAACATTTTACATCTGGTTATCCCAAGTTGTTTCAGAAAATGTTATCGGAGCCCTGCACGTAAAACTTAACAACGTAAAAGGTGAGGCTGTGTATATTGCAAGATGTAAAAGCAGAGTGCATGCTAACAGAAAGCTTACGATGAAAACATTTACTTGAGGCGTGCTCGCTCACACAGAGCCCTTCATCACAAACTGTGAGAGTCTGTGTGTAATGTCCAACCTATAATGCCCTGTTAACCCCCTGCTCTGCATGTTTAGAAGAACTATCATTGATAATAAGCTTATCTGCTCACAGTGAGGACGTCCTCGAGGCTGTAATCACTGTCTGACAGTGGTCAGTCACAAGATTCCCAGAGGTACTCAGGAAGCTGTGACATAAAACTTCATACAATATAAGAATCTACTTATAGCCCTGAACAAAACATATCATTGTTTACTACAACAAATATTTGTTTGCTAAATCATTTGCTTTCCTAAATTAATTTTTTTTTTAAAAATTCGTATGAAATTCGATTGCTGAAATTCTGCCCGGTAGCATGCAGGGAATGTGAAGCTGTGCATGAGTATAGGACAGTAATGCTTTTGGCTTGCTGTGGCTGTGTTATCAAGAGGTGTGATCACAGTTATGGTGCTGAAGTGTCAACACAGATTGACAGAGCACAGCCATCTGCCTCAGGGATAAGGATTTCAATCCAGACTCACGGAAGATAATGAGAGACAAAAACTCTCAGCAGTCAAAGCGCCAAAATAACGTAAAGGCAGGTATTAAAAACAAAGCACGAAAGATCAAAAACTGGGCTGAAGATGTATGGAAATAATCAGGCACAAAGCAAAGAAAAGAAAGATAAATAAATAATAAAATGGCTATCAACAAAGCACAGTAAGAAAGAAAATAATCTATTTATATGTTATCATCAACAAATAACATCATCCGCATAACGCAATTAGAATACAAAAAATAAGTAACTATAATTAGCCAAGATCACATTTTGCAAAAAAATGGGTTTCAGATGCATCGTCAAGGATTATTGAAAAAAAAAAGGATTACACCTTTTATAATAACCAATCCTGTTACCCTGTGTAATTTAAATATGAATTGTGTATATTATGTTAAACAATAGCCCCTTAAGCACATCTTTTACAAAGTTGTGGCTTTTCTGTTACAGGAGCGATGTCCACCATGTGGCTTTTGAATAAAAAAATACATAAAAGAAACAACATCCCTCAAGTTTTACACTTTACACATTACTCCAGTTGTTTGAGACAAAACTGCTTTGTGGATTACAGTACGTGACGGATTTATTTATTTGTATTTCATTTTCAGTATCTGATTACATTTCAAATCTGCACAGGAATCTGAGAAATCATGACATCAAGAATCTCTTTTCAGGTATAATGTGCACTACAGTCACCCCTTTGATATCCTCTTTTAACAGTCTACGTGCCTAAATTAACTCATGTGATACAATAGTGTGGACAGAAGGTTTACCTTGAGGACGAGGGTGGAAACAAGGACTTAGTCAGGTCGTGGTATAGGGTGACAGTCAGGTCAGGGTTACATAGCCTATGATTCAGCATAAAGGCCATTTTGAGGAACATCTGGGCACCTGATCAACATTCAACTATGCAATATAGTTTAATTTGTTATAGTATAAAACGTTCTGTGTTGTGTTTTTTAACATTTCTATTTTGCTGGGCAAGTGTTTTGCTATCACTTCATAGCTTAAAACTATGCCAAACATACATCTTCCTATCTAAACTAAAGGTTTAAAGAATATATGTCTAAGTCCATGAGTGGAAATGTAATCTATGCACTCGTCCAGTATTGGATCTTCTAAAGTTTCACCATCCTTTGATTTTGTGTTGTGTAACATTGACTCTGTAAACACGACTCTTAAAGTATGTGGGTCACACTGCAGCTTAAATGGTCATTTAAAAAACGTTTGCCTTTTTACTTCTGATGCTAACTGATGTGAGTCCCATGGTCCCCTGAAGTGACTGAATTACTTTAACTATAGTGTATATATTCAGGTTTACAATACATGTCCTATTCTTCATAAAGCAGGAGGCTCGGACACCCACAGCCAATTACTAATTTAGGAGGTCTTTTTAGGTTTTAGTTTTGAGGTTATTCAATAGTTGCCATGCAACTGTATACTTCTATCCCAATACTGAAAATACTTTTGGCGTAATATTATTCATGGATAAAATGTCATCAATATTATAAACAATTGTAAAGGTTAGCTCCACCAAGACCAACTACATGTAGTTGGTCTTGGTGGAGCTAACCTTTACAATACATGAGTTTAATGCAGCTCACACATTTAAGATATTATTAGAATTAAACAATAATATGATATATGAGGATTTGACTTCTAATGGATTATTTTTACTTCATGCACTGGTTAATACTGCTTATAATACTAATACATAAATATAACGCTAATTTTGTTCTGCATTAGATAAATGATAATGTTTTTCAGTCTTAATCAGTTCACTTTACTTAGCTTACTTTACTTATTTGCTCATGTATTTATATGTAAGGACCTACAATCTGTAAAGCCTGGTTAAGCAGTCTTTATCGATTGATTATTCAAAAAATGAGTCAATGTTTGCCCTCAAAGGGTAACTAGAAAGGCGACCAAATAGAGTTGGAATAAACCCCAAAGCACATGAACACACAAAACATTTTCAGATTAAAGTGTTGACATTCAAATAGTCACATCATTGCAAAACAAATCTGGATCTGTGGATTTCCATTATGTGGAAATGTAACCGCTCTGTTTTCTCGTAGCAGCAAACTAAAGTACAAACACTCACGCGCCCAAGCACGTACACATTAGGAAACCTGAGCACGTTTTTTTCAGCCGATCAGAGGTTTGCTATAAAAGCCCCGGCTGCCTCCCGTACTCTCTGCTCTTCTGACCTGAGACTCAACATGCAGACTCTCCTCCTTGTGGCGCTGCTCGGATCCCTGGGTAAAAAACATTTCATATTCATGCACATCGTTTAATCACAGATGTACCTAAAGCTCAATGATTCTGCATTGGTATTTATTTACCCGTGTATCTATGTTTGCAGCCGCTGTGTCCGCGGTCCCCACTGACAAGGTGAAATGGTGCGTAAAATCGGAGAAAGAGCTGGAAAAATGCGTCGCCCTCGCAGCCAAAGCTACTGCTTTCACCTGCGTGAAACTCGACACCATCGAGTGCATCAAAGCCATTAAGGTGAGGAGAACGACCAGTGGTGTAAAGTAACTAGGGTTAGGCCTACATTTACTCAAGTACTTGAGTATTTCAATATTTTGCTACTTTGTACTTCTTCCCCACTACAATTCAGACTTAAAATCGTGTACCTTTACTCCACTTCATCTATTTAATATATTTAGTAACTTAAACACTTAAATAAGACTTTAGTTACACAGGGAGTAATATCCACAAGTTACCCTTACAAAGTAAATACAAGTAGCTGCACCTTTACCAGCTTTGATAATATAATTAAAACATATCATACATTATTGTGGAATGGGACAATTTGCATAATAAATACTTTGACTTTCGGTACTTTAAGCATATTTTTTTGTGCCAATACTTTTGTACTTTAATATAATATATATATAATATATTTTCATATTATTTAATATGTATTAATTGAAAGTTCCCAAGTAAGTATTGTTAAAAATAAGAAAAACTGAACATTTAGTTACACACAAGTTATGCAATAACCATTGATCACATGTGTGTGAGCTGTTGGTGCAGGTTGGTAATAAATGGTGCATTAAAACAGGCTGGTGAGGCAGATGCCATCACTTTGGACGGAGGGGACATCTACACCGCTGGACTGAACAACTACGACCTGGCTCCCATTATTGCTGAGGACTACGGTACCACATGTAAGTAAACATATCAGCCGTCTTTATTGATGAAATTCTCTGATTAAATACGTGTTTTTACTTTTTGCTCACATTTGTTCTGCACTCATCCAGCTTCGGACACATGCTACTACGCTGTTGCTGTGGTGAAAAAGAGCACTGCATTTAAAATCACAGAGCTCAAGGGGAAGAAATCCTGCCACACTGGTGTGGGTAAATCTGCAGGCTGGAACATCCCCGTGGGCACTCTGTTGTCCATGAACTTAATTCAGTGGTCAGGCATTGAAGACACCCCTGTGGAAGACGGTGAGTAACACTGACTCTTATGACAATCCAAAAAACAGAATCAATATGTCACTATAATTATGTCCTCAGTATTTCTTCTTTGGAATTTGTGTAATTTAGATCCCTGCAACCTCATTTATTGTAAAGTTCTTCAAGTTTACTGTGGCAGTTTTCAAATGTGGTTAATGTTGGACATTCAAACTAAATGCAACAAAACACATGCTTCTGTTTAGTAAATGTTATGGTTTGACTTTAAAAGAAAAGTACATTGTTATGTTATTTAAATCATAGACGGAAATCAGAAAAGTGAACATTTGGTTTTGCGAAGGCATTTGTGCAAAACAAACTTTGTCCAGGAGAAAGTAATTGTTTCTCAAAACGTACCTGAAAAGGCAGTTTTAAAATTGTTAGGAGACCAGGATCAATCTTTATACAACACTCAGAAGCATATTTCCGAAAATAAACATAGTTTTATAGGCTTACTTATATTTGTATGCCCAATGTGTTTAATGTGACTATTTTAGGGCAACACAAACATAATATAATATTTGAAGCAGCTCCATCGTGTAAAGAACTCAGAACAGTATTTATAAAATCTCTTTTTGTACACAGCGGTGAGCAACTTTTTCTCTGCCAGCTGTGCCCCAGGGTCAGCCCCTGGCAGCAAACTGTGCCAGCTGTGCACTGGAGACTGCTCCAAGTCCCACAGCGAGCCTTACTACGACTACGAGGGAGCCTTCAAGTCAGTATCTCCTCTACACTGTTAACTTTCAATATGATCACAGCTCCATCCTGGGACACTTTTGTTTAATGGACCTGTTGATTTGTAACAGGTGTCTAAAGGACGGCGCTGGAGATGTGGCTTTTGTGAAGCATCTTACTGTCCCTGGTCAGTGTCACATTTTAATTTATTCTATTCATTTTTGAATAATTGACTTATATATTAATGTTAGCCAAGCTTATTTGTTTAAAATATGTTTTTACAAATTGTAATTATGTAATCAGTAATTTTTCTAAATGAAGCTTTAATCACGTACTCAAATGAGAATTAGTTTTACTGTTAAATTACGCTTGGATTTAAAACCACGGCTAAGATTCTCACTCTTGGTCATAATTACCATAACTGATATAATATGTGTGGGATTTGACCAATAAAATGAACAGAACTTGATAGGTGGTAATGTGGTAGGGTAAGACTCTTATTTTTGACTGATTGTAGGAGTGATATTTTCAATTGTTGTATCACACTTTCAGATTCCGAAAAGCCACACTACGAGCTGCTGTGCAAGGATGGCACCAGAGCGCCTATTGACGACTACAAGATCTGCCATCTGGCCAGAGTATCGGCTCATGCAGTTGTCAGCCGCAAGGACCCGCAGCTTGCTGACTTAATCTGGAATAGCCTCTCCTCAGTACAGGTATGACACAAACTGTAGTACTGCAGAAAGATCGAGAAGTAAAGTTGAATAAGTGAGGAGATGGAGAAATACAGTAAATCAGGACATAAAATGACTGATTTAAACATGTTACTTTTAAACCTTTCAGGACTTTCAACTCTTCTCTTCTGAAGACTATGCACATTCCAAAAACCTGATGTTCAAGGACTCAACAGTCAGGCTGGTGAGGGTGCCTGCAAACACAGACTCCTTCCTGTATCTGGGTGCTGAATACGTGAGCATTGTCCGCTCCCTTACGAAAGGTACTGTTAAAACACAGATGTTCTAGAACACACATAGAGACTATAGACATAACCATTTTAAGAATGTAGGCTATTTTACTTCTTCATATTGTTAGACTAGTTGATAGAAATCATTCAAATTAAACATAAAGGTGTTTATTTTACAATTTTATTTGCATCTGAAGATTTAATTTCTAAATGTACCAAAAGTTAGCATTAGATAATTCCTCATAATTTTGCACATTTATACATTTCAGAAAACTCATATAATGTAAGTAATCTACTGAAGAAATGTCATGTTTATACTCATGTAAACCTTGTACCCTATTCACCTGTCGTGTCTCTCCCAGAACATACAAACCATCATTCAAACACACTTATTTGATGGCAGACACTGACTCTTGTTTTGCGTAACCTTCCAGAGCCAGCAAGCTCTGTTTCCTCTGCCATTAAATGGTGCGCTGTGGGCCACGCTGAGACCACCAAGTGTGACATGTGGAGCATCAACAGTATGGGTGATGACAACACCGCCATTGAATGTCGGACTGGCACCACAGTTGAAGGCTGCATTAAAATGATTATGGTAAGACTCTTGATGATGAAAATGTTGGAATATCTTGAGATTTAGTTTTGATTCAGTGGTGTTTTATTCTGATTTATATATTTTACCCTGTAGAGTGGAAATGCTGATGCGATGGCAGTGGATGGAGGTCAGGTGTACACAGCGGGAAAGTGTGGCCTGGTGCCAGCTATGGTGGAGCAGTATAGTGCAGGTATGAGGCCTACAGAAACCATCCCATACAATCCTGTGTTTGAACTGTTACACATGAATAATATTTGGATCTCTGTCTCTCTCCACAGATTTGTGCAGCAACCCTGGAGGTAAAATTAAATGTTTAAATATTGATAAGTATATTTGATAACAAAATAACACACATTTACCTGGTACTTTTAACGCATCTTGAACCATAAAGATTAGGAGTGTGTGATAAAATACAGCCTTGAGGACCAAAACATGGTTTTAATGTCACAATATTACAATACCTGTTAGTTTGCACTTAATACGCTAATTTCTAATCATCTCTAGAGAAGTTTCTTGGATTGAGCTGTTGTTTGATTCTACAAATAAAAAAATACAAGTTTTTAAAAGAGAAGCCCCATTAGATTCTAATGAATGTATTGTTGTAAAAGTTATTCTCCATCTATCTTTAGTTTTATTTTCTTGATTAACCGTGAATTGTAATTGATTGATTTGAAGTGTACAGAGTGAAAACTTTTTATTTTCTTAAATAACACTTTGTGAAAATTATTAGGAAATTACAGAACAAATTATCTTTCAAATTGAATTATCTATAACTTCAAATTATCTGGCACAAAACGTTTGTAATTTGAGTCCTTCTGTACTCCCTCTCTTGCAGACCAATCCTCTTACTATGCTGTTGCTGTGGTAAAGAAGAGTTCAGGTCTGACCTGGGACACGTTGAGGGGCCACAAGTCTTGCCACACTGGACTCGGAAGAACTGCTGGCTGGAACATGCCCATGGGTCTAATCTACAGTCAGACTCAAGACTGTGACTTCAGTAAGGGACCGTGTGCTCTTCCATGTGCAAATATGTAACGAAAGACACGTAAAGCTGCCAAGATTATGTTTATGATCAATAATATAAATACTTTTTTTATTGAATGTGCAGTATTTACAAAGTTTTTTACAAACTAAACATAATTTTTTTGTACGTTTTTAGTATGTTTAGATAACTCAAAGTGCTTGGTTAAGTTAAGGCTAAGACTATTTATACTATTTTTCACACAGACAACACTGTTTGGATCTCTGAGATGTAAGATCCAAAGAACAGCAATTACAGCTCATCACCATGGATGTGACCAAAGAAACCAAACAGAGATCATTTAGGTTTTCAAAGTTCTGTGTTTTTGCATTCCCAACATCCACTTCGACCACTCTCCTACGATCTAGAACAAATGTAAATGATCCTAGACAAAAAAAAACATTCTCAGGGAACACAATTAACACAATAACGTTTCCTCCAAAATCATGCACTAGAAATGCAGGTTTTAGGACACATGATTTGCTTCCTTCCCTCCTGAGTGTAACACCTGCCCCCTTTGTCTCGTCCTCTCCTCAGCGAAGTTCTTCAGCAGCGGCTGTGCCCCCGGATCAGAACTCAGCTCTCCGTTCTGTTCTCAGTGTGTCGGCAGTAGAAGAGCGGTGGGAGATGAGTCAAAGTGCAAAGCCAGTGCTGAAGAGCTGTACTACGGCTACGCAGGAGCGTTTAGGTAGGACAAAGGACAGTGGACATTCATCCACTCAGCACTTTTTTTGCAGTTTCAATGTTTGTAGCCAATACATAGCACAAACTCCTCCTTAAACCCCAAAACTGTAGTTTTTACACATTTGTTTATGTATGGCTTAAAAACTAAAGATATTTTTTATTCATGAATTAACTTTTTTTGCTGCTAATAATACAATTGTATTTACTTTTCAAGAGACCCAGGTTGCTTTCCGATAATCCAAAAATTAGCTCCTAAGTTCTAACCCTATCTCCTATTCCTTGACCTCTGAGTGAAACGTCACGGGGTTAAGGGATAGTGGATAGGAGAATTCAAAAGGATTTAGGAGAAGAGACTGCGGTGCTTAGAGAATCCGAATGCACTTTCACTATCCGACGTGTTTATGATGCGCCAGCGGACGTCATGAATGTGCGTCTGCTGCTGTGGGGAAACTATGGAAACTAGTTTTCTATACAGCGGACTACAACATGGATGTTTAATAAGAACGAGGGACTACTGTAAACTCATCTAGAGACTCTGCACCGTGCTCTGATGCTGTTGCTTTATGCTTTATGAACGTGGACAACAGAGAAACATATTCTTCATGACCAAAGTTGGAATTTAAATAAAAAAGGAAAGTTAAACTTATGCTCATCACCCTCTCCCTCCGGTCCACATTAATACAAATGATCCCAATACGTATGATTGTATGAACTATTAAAAGATCTTAAAATAAATACAAATGTATTTATTATAAACGTTAGTCCTTAACATCTATCACTGTGTATATCACCATTCAAACATCTTTTAAAAGTTGAACAAACCCCACACAGCTCAGTAAAGACTGTGAGATGTTGACTTTATTTGATCATTTCTGTAAAAACTAACGTTCATATTTCTCTTTTTGATTATAATACTGATGAACGTTCAGAAAAAAGCACTTTGGCAACTTACCACATACGTTTTAAAATGCTTAATAAGCACCGTAACTTTCATGATATAATTTCTCCCATTATCGTTTGTGTCCGTGAACGGCCGACTGTTGAGTGACGGCAAATGCTGCGGCTGCAATGCATTGTGGGGCAGCATTTTCTCCTCTCCTTTCGGTTAGGGAGGTCCAGTGGTTCCTAAGCTAAAGGAGGTTATAAAGGAAGTTTGAAACCTCCTTTCCTTTCATTTGGAGAATTGGAACGGCACTTATCATGGCTGCCAGTGACGTACTTCCGGGTCATTTCACTCCGTTAGGAAGGTTCCTAAGCTAAATGGACTATTGGAATGGGCCCCCAGGCTAGCTGTCTCCCCATACGTTATTCTTTATGCTAAGCTAAGCTAACTGCCTCCTGACTTTAGCCCTTTACTTAACATTCAGGGCTATCAATCTTCTGGTCTAATAAAGCAAATAAAGGTATTTCCATGGTATTTACTTTCTATTCCGGAGCACCTCATCTTTGTGTTGTTATGTTTTGCATCTCATTATAGGTGTTTGGTTGAGGGTGCAGGGGATGTTGCTTTCATCAAACACACAATTGTTCCAGAAAACAGCAATGGTGAGAGACTGACACTTACCTCTCTTAATCTCAGCTATGAATGTGTTATTTATATAAACTTAAAACATCCTCCTCCTCTTCTTGTCAAAGGCAAAGGTCCAGAATGGGCTAGAGGACTAAACGCTAATGACTACCAGCTGATCTGCCCTGGGCAGGCTGCTGGTGTGGAAATCTCCGAGTACGCCTCGTGTAACTTGGCTGCTGTGCCCGCCCACGCTGTGGTGACTCGTCCGGATAACCACGACAAGGTTGTCAAAATCCTTGATGAACAGCAGGTGAGTGATGATTTTTTAGGTCATGAGGCATAAGATAAAGAATAAAACATGCATTTGTTCTAACTTTCAACAGCATTGTTTTAACTCTAAACCCGGGTCAAATTCTGGCCTTGTAAATAGGTCTGTTTCTAAATCTTTGTTTTTGTTTACAGGCCAAGTTTGGTAGCAGTGTCAGTGATGCCCCATTCAGGATGTTCCATTCAGACTTAGGGAATAACCTCCTCTTCAAAGACTCCACCAAATGTCTCCAGGCGATTAATAAAGGAACAAGTTATGAAACCTTTTTGGGAGAAAAGTACATGACTGCCATTAATGCTCTCAGACACTGCGGTGAAAGCACTCCAGGTTAGTAATATCGTTGGTCAAAACAGGACACAAAACATAACTTTTAACATTGTATTTTTGTATCTTAGACATATCACACTACATATTTGCATCTGATCGGCATACTCAAGTCAGTTTTTGTATTTTTTTTTCCTCAACAGAGCTGGAGAAATCTTGCACTTTCCATCCCTGCCAGCAAAAAACCTAGTGGCAACCACGGACCAAGAGGTGCCTTCAGTGATACGGGCACCTCCCTTCCCACACTCAACCCCCAAATAACCAATAATTGCACTACCACAACTTACAGATCAACTTTCATGTAAACAATCACTACCACATCTAGCTTTTTTCATGCTGGTGTAACATAACGTTACATTACCTTTGTTATTGGATCCACTATGTTATGTTAACGGGCCTGACTTTTCTCAAATAAAGCCTTTTAATGTTCTTTTGTGGTGACAGTGTGTTGTTTTTTGGATGAATGCCCTGTCTAAGCATTCATATTAAGTGTCATTAAAAAGTACACAGTATCGTAGTGAAAAGGGACAATGTTTTTTGTCCCCCAATTCGCTTCGTGTGCCAGAAACAGTCTGGAATAAACCGATTTATTGGTAATCTGTAACTTTAAAGCTTTGTTGTAAAACACAGCTGGAGTCTTAAAGGTCTTAAAAGTGCATGGACTTGATTAACATTCTAACTGGTTATTATAAAAGTAGTAAATTGTTATGAAAAGAGATGCACCACAACATTTCTTCCAACCAGATAATCACAACATATAATCTAATTAAACAAAGGAAAGTCACCTTCAGCTGCATTTCCACGTAAAGAAACATTTACATATTTTTGGATTGGGGGTTCTGCTTGAGTGCTTTTGGGGGGACTCTGAAAAGCCTCAAAATGTCAAAAAATGCTGTCGTCGACTGACAGAAAATGCTATTTCACTAAGGGAGGTTTCAGACATGAGACATCTGGATCATTTTATCAACTTAGGAAATAGACAAACACAATTTCATTGACTGGAGCTGTTTGCCTGGCCAAATAAGCACACAATGAGGCCCCGTGGTAAACATGAACTTTGAGTCCATATTGACCTGCTGTTTGTGGTAATTTGGTCCAACTCAAATTGACTTAATGAAATATGCAACTTTTACATTTGGACACAGGCCCCCTCTACAAATGATCTTGTCCATGCAGGTTATAATGGGCATTTATTATTTCAGGTAATATTATGTTTAAGTGGAGCACATTCTTAAACACATCTGCTGAAAATGTTTTATCACAAATGTTTTTGGGGCTTTTTGCCTTAATTTTGGTACAGCAAGAGACAGACAAGAAAGGTAGCACAGGGCTATTGATCCAAGTTTCAGTCATTTTTAACTTGAATGAAAATTGTTCCAGCTTCTTGAACATGGGAAGTTGGTGTTTTTCAAAAAAGGTGATGGTTAACTGAAAATATGTGAAAATGTACTGTCTGTGAATTAAATATGAAGGCTAACATTGAGCTCCAAGAAAGTTACTATTTTATATTGAAAAAGAAAAAGTGATTCATTAAGAAAATAATTGTAAGATCAGTTAATAATTTAAGTAGTTATACTGAAAATGATCCCCTTTCCATAAGCCACAGGTAAAAATGAGCTGTCCTTAGGTTAAAAAAAAGAATACAACATTTTCATAATGGGGCATTTCATTGGCTAAATCATACTTAACTATAAAAAGGACATGCTTAAGCACTCATGTTATTCAATAACAGTATGGGGAAAACATAGTAAATACATTTGAATTTCCATTTTATGTTATTTTATAAATAATAATAACCCATTGCATTTATTTTAGGGCTTTTACAAGTGCTCAACGTGCTTTACATTATTACATATCAGACATGTAATACATCAATACTGTTGACCCAGATTACCCACAGGAGCAATTTAGGATGAAGTGTCTTGCCCAAGGACACAACAGCCAGACACTACACCCTCAACTGCTTCTGTGTTTATACTTTAACATTTACTCTATTATACAACAGTAACTTGAGGAAAACTCAAATGCATGCTAATTATAATAAGTAGAACAACATAATAGTCAGACATTGGTCATTTTGCATGCTTTTGGTACGTTCAGTATATTATGATGCTTATACTTTTAAATTAACACGTGGAATGAAGTTCTTTAGAAGGAATTTCCTACTACTTAAATATACTGTCGGAATAATTCAACCTCGATTATCACATTTGTGTGAGGCATTGAACAATTGATCGGAGATCCTGTATCACATGACCAAGGAAACAGCCTCAGAATTAAATTTTCCCGGAAGTTGCCCATGCGACTGTGAGGCGCACCGGCTCCATAGACAGAAACATCGCATTATGGCCTCGCTCTGAGCCTCCTGATGCGACAGTTGTGTACATACCTAACCGGCAATCCGTCACCATCGACGCCCTGATCATGGACCTCCAGTCCAGAGGCTTTTTTCGGGGCCATCGGAGTTGTCAATAGTACTCCCAAAGTACTATATTATTTGATTTTGAGCACTGTCACTTTTGCACGCCCGGGGATTTAAACCGAGGTGACAGTAGTAGCACTCACCCCATCTGCCGGTCAGCTAAGCTAGCTCGCTAAGTCCATAGCCAAGAAGGGCATCACTTTTCTTTTGGAGTAAAGGACAAGGAAACTACAACACCACTACTTTCATTAACAGAAGACTGATCAAAGGCTGATTCCCCGAGTTCCCATCTAACTACATATTCACTATTGATTGCTGGTAAGAATAAAACTCACGTTGGTGTTGCTATCTTGAAGTACAAGCCTGGCTTCATTTTTGTCAAAGGCACACAGGCTAGCTATGCTAATGCTAGTAGGTTGAACAGGCCCTGCCGGCTGTCAGTCCTCTCACTGACACAGCTAGCCTGCTAATCTTGCCAAGAACACGATAACGGAGCAAACTAAATGTATCTGAATCGTTTGAGGTTAGTTAGGTACTCAGTCTGGAGGTATTATTTACAGTTGCTTAGCTAACATTAGCTGAAATGACAGCCAGGGTGTCTCGCTCTCGTGGCCAATCTTCATCTGTTCACCGTTATCACCGACGGCTCTCTAAGGTGACGCTAGTTAGCCCTTCATCGTGTCATGGTTTTAAGACGGTTTTCCACATAGTTTCACATCTAACGCCTCAACTGTACCGGTGTGACTGAAAGCTTGCCGTTATTTGTCTTGTTAGCTTAGCACTAGCTCAAGTTTAATGTCAGGTTGACTGTTTAATTTGACTGGAGGAGCTCGCAGGGCCTGTAATTAAATACACTTCGTAGGACAGGGCTGGGCTACATCGCTAACCAACATTAGCTTAACTGTAACCAATCGGTGTCAAGAGTTGCAACATGTTGGCTAGTACCGGCTTATCTGCAGTGCTCCAGTTTTGAGTTGTCAACATATTGTCCTTCTCCACAGAAAGATGATCAAACTGAACTCTGTAGTTTAAGGTTAAATGTGGACATATCGGCCAGCCACGTAGCGAAATGTCTGACAGTGGGACACGTAATGCTGGCCGGCTAACGATTTAACCTGCCTCGGCCGGGAATGCTGCCTGGTTAGCAGGCCAGTAAACCGTATTTTTATCCTGTAACTTCGCTAAGAGAAAATCGGAAGCGTTCCCTTAACTACCCGTCACATTAAATAGCGATTCATAAGTATGTTGGCCATATCTGCTGACAGAACCATCTTGTAGCTTTGTGCATGGATGCCCTGTCTAAAAAGAAGCATGGCATTAGCTAGCGGCTAACGACAGTTCCTGTGTCAGCAGGTGGATGACACGTCTGCTTGTAGTATTCACCATATTTTATTATTCCATTTTGTCTTGGCTCCTATTCAACGGTCGTTTTTCTTGATGAGAAACTGTAGTCATTTATTTTAAACGGGTATCGACTTAACGATATTTGCACATGTAGCTAGCACACCCAGAGGGCATTACAACCAATGTTAACACAGCAAACGTTCTTTGACCTGAGGTATCCATTTTCTTAAATTCCCTCAAAACATGACCAGTCCAAGTGATTTGGTCCCAGGCAGGTATGTACTGTAAGTAGATCTCCCAACCATAAGACATAATCCCCATTTTGTTTTTGCTGCTTGACAGTCATAGTCCCTTATTTTATATTTGAACAACCGACAGACTTGGGTAGACATTATAACAAGCACATGAGTCGATCAATATCTGATTTGAGCAATAAATGCACAGATGAAGTTAACTCTCATGTGCTCATAAGACTGCAAGCATGAGCCATGAAATATCCAAGTGACCAACATTGTGGGAGGTGATGGAGTTATGTAGTCAAACCCACAGACCACACCCTCCCTGCTTGGTAAGATGATGCCACACTAAGGGTTCATGTCTTCATACAGTATTGAGTTATGTCTAACCTGTATGACTAGTTATCATATGTAGAGATCCACTTTGAAATCAAAGTCATTTTCTCTTGATGCTTGTTTTGTGCTAATGCCTAATCGTTTATTTCCCCTCTATTTTTCTATAAGGCTGGCCACACAAAGCCACTCTAATGCAGAACCACAAAAGAACGTGAAATGAACAAACCACCACAGCCTATAGCGGGACCCACCTCCGTCCCAAACCCTTCCCCTTCCCCTGGATTGACACAGGTGAGAGCCACTGACTTTGTTTAATACTAGTTGCTGTTTTTTGTATATTAAAGATAGGTTACATCATTTTTCCTGTATTCTCTCCTCTCAAGGCCGCCTACGGTCCTGGACAACCCCCTTCTCTTGTCTTTGCCACCCCCCCACCTCAACAAATGAACTCTGCACCGCAACCAAGACAGGTATTGTTCACATCAGTGTTTTTCCTACTGCTAAAGTTTTAGATTTCAGTGGCTTAAGTATGTGATAATTTGCCTTGTATGGGAACCCTCCCTCTTCTACTCTTTCACTAAGACTTCTGACACGGCTTCTTCTGCTATAAGGCTTTGGCTAAGTCTCTGTGTGTTTTGGCCTTTTGCCATGTTTCTCCTTGAATGTCAATCTTGACTTCTTTCCTCTCTTCTGCTGTCCTCCCAGTTTGCTGCAGGCCCCCGTACTTTACACCAACAGGTACTAACACCCTGCACTTTTCCTTACATCCCCAATCTCCTTGGTGTAATGCATGTTTTCAGCTCCACATATTGGAGAATATATAAGCTTTACTGTTTTATTAGATGAAATAACTTTTCCTGAGGTCCAGTTGCATGTAACTCCAAATCTAATTTTAACAATGCGTATTTTTCTATAGGAAATAGTTGTTGGCCAGGTCAAAAATGTTTATTAGATATCAACAAGTCCTTATTTATTGTTTATCCATCATGCACCCTAACATTTTGTATTAAAGATAATTAGTTGTAGTACCTGTCCTGCAGCATTTTCACATTGCTTCAGTGCACACATGCGCCTGCAACCTGTAAAGCGATTCTTTAACCACTCAAGCTGGGACCGAATAACTCGAGTGGATCGCACTTCTCTGCAGACCTGAACACAGTCATGTCATCGTTTGAGCTTACTATTCATGGCTGATAAAATATTTTGTTTCTGCCTCTCTTTCTCTTCATTCTTACGGCTTGTAATCTTAACCTTTCACATTGTCTCTTGTCCTCATTTTCACTTAAATCTCACTCCCTCTCTTGCTCTCTGCTCATGTGTTGCGCGGCTGAAGGGGGGATACAGAGCATTACAGGTAACAACTTTTCCCTTCGTCTATCTACCCCCCTCTTAACTCGGGCTAACTTCAGTATAGCAATGAGATATGAGATTCAGCACTCGGTGTAATTCAAATTAGACTTAGTGTAACTCAAGACCTGAACGTGCTGCACATATTGGCAGTCACAGTGAGTGCTTCCAGCTGAGTTTAGGTCTGTGACTGAACACATACACAAGCATAACGCTTGTGTGTTGTGCTTGTGTATGTGTGTGTGTTCATAACACGTGAGTTAGGACCACAATAGCTAAGACACTAAATAAGCACATGGAGCATCAGGTTTGCTTGTGCTTCTGACATACTCTTCATCAGTCTTTATCTTCCCTCATTTGTTTTCTAGAGTTACTATCAGAACCGACCAGCGATGGCCGCGAGTGCTCCAAGGCTGCAGACGAGTAGTGGCCCCCGACCTGTCGGACCCACTCACGTCTACCCGCCCAACTCCCAGATGATGATGATTTCCCAGCAGCAGCTGTCTTTTGCTGGCTCCCCTCAGGGATACTTCATCCCCCCTGGACAGGTTGGTTTACTTTATTAGTATTACTTGGTATCCATTTGACAAATGACATGCAAAGTACATGCATATAACTAGTCTACCCAACAACCTGCCGACATGATATTAAGTATATCTTAATGATTACTGGGATAATAATCTCATCATGAAATGTACATGTTGTCCCACGCCTACTGTTCTGGCTCCAAAGTTGAAGTATTTTTCTCATGAAGAAATACAATTTGAATAATTGGGGTGAACGTCTAAGACATTTAAGTGTTAACAACTGTAAAGGTTCTCTTAGGATCGTAGGGGATTACCTGCTCCTACTAAATGAGTGTAATGAAGCCCCGTTAAACCTACTGCCATGGAGAAAAATAATTTTTGGCATAGGAAATTGAGTTCAAAGTAATTTTCCATTCAAGAGACAGATTGTCAAGCAGCAAAGAATTACGAGTGCCACAGTTTGTCAAATGGTAAACTTAAAAAGACTGAAACATCAACAGCCAGAGAAAATCAGTCTTTCTGCTTCAAAAAGCCTGACTGAAGTGTGTGAGCATGTGACGTGTAGGCAAAAGAAGTATAAGCTGCGTTTCAAAATAAATTGGGGACAATCTGCACAAATGTTAGTTTTTTATCTTCCAAAGACAGATGTTAGAAAAAAGGCTTCTCTTTTTGGGTTAATACAGTGCATTTCTGTGGAGATGACGCATAATAATTCAATATGTGGTTGTAATTTCTGTCTCTTTTATTGTTTCTCTGCAGTACCGGGCCCCATATATGCCTCCTACTCAGCAGTATCCAGTGACCACCGGTACAGGAGGCTTCTACCCGGGAACTAGCCCTGCTGAATACCCTGCTTATGGTAAGGGGTTTTGGACAAGACCAACAACAACCAAGCACAACTATAAACATCGACAATTGTCAGTTAAAACACCAGACAAACACATTTAACTTCAGCATGTAGTTTAAGTCTGTATATATTTGCGCGCCTCTTCGCCCATATGGTATCGCCGGGTGTGTGTGGTGGTTTTGCTTGGCTGGTTGGTGTGTTTAATGTCTCTGTGGGTGAAACACAGCTGTGTGTGGTGAAGTGCCAGTTGCATGTACTCTGGCTTGATTCTGCTTTGGCCTGTGTGCTCTCTATCTGCAGTCTCACCTGACACTGCCTTACAGGTTCCATGAAATGGCTTTGAGACAATAATTGTGTCCTTTTGCTGGATGCATGTCTAAATAGAAATGCTGTTGGGGGATGGTTTTCATGTAAAGACTAAATATTACTGAAAGCATTCAGGACAAAGACTACCTGATGCAAGCAAATATTTAAGTATTACTGCACGTGTTTATAAATGTGCTATATAAATAAAACTTGATTTGACATGAAACCATTTTCTTTTAAATCCCCCCAAACACACATCTTGTGTTACTGCTGAAGCATCTTATTTGCTAAAGAAAACTGTGAGGAATTGGCTTGTTAAAACTTAAACCTCACATTATTTTGCTTACACACACCCCTGAGTGTAAAATGAACACATTATAAAACTTTCCAGGAAGAGAAAATTATGATTTGATTTAAGACTCTTTTGACAGAAACAATAAATCAATAAGATACAGACAGAAACACAAGTTACGAACACGTTAAAAGCTTTGTTCATTTCATGGGACCTTTTTAACACCCTGCTTCCTCTGGATCCTCTCATTAACTCATTCTGCATCTGTCTCTTCCTGCCCTCTCTCCTTCTTTCCTCCCGTCCCTCACTCCCTTCCTCTCGTTTGCTGCGTTGGTTCAGAGCCCTCTCTTGCTGCGAGGGAGAGGCGGGGTGGTGGGGGGAGAGGGGGCGGGCGAGAGAACGTCCGTCTCTCTCTCCACGGTGCTCCTCTCACCTCCCAGCGCTACCCTGGTGAGTAGTGTGTGTGTGCTTGTGTGTTGTTCAGCAGGCTTTAGTGGCAACAATCTCTGTGGCCCTTCCTGTCTCTGGTCGTGTTTTTAAATGTGTTTTACTTTTCTTTATTCTAACATGAATGTTTGCGTTCGAATGGGATACAAAGTAAAGGTTGCATACATAAGAAAACATTCACCGGTGATCATACCACCAGAAAATACACCTAAATGCACACTGTCAGTGACGTTAGGGTTAAATCGGGGTGAATTGAACAATTTCGCTGACAATTATATAAAGGTTATACTTAAAATACTTTAATCTACAAACCACACTTTGTTAGCAGTGCTGATATAATTCTCTCTAACAATATCCTTCAACATCTGCTGAATAAAAAAACACTAACCCTTGCTAGTAAGCAGGTTTCTTGCTAGCTGGACCGAAATGTACAACAATCAAGTTCATTGTTTAAACATTCATGAGCTACAAAGTCATGTTGGCTCTTTTCCTTCACTGTACAGCACTTTAACATCCTGCTTCTGTCCGACCTTCAGTCTGGATGTGAAGGTCATTACTTCAATGGCGTGTCATAACCAATTTCACTCTAGTGCGTTTGAACCTTAAACTTCACACAGGCAAGCTTTAACATCCAGGGTTTTGAGTAATGGCAGCGTCAATTGATTTCACAACACATAAATTAGCCTGTAGATAAGCCTATATCTATATATAATATGTCAAAGTTATTTTTTTTGCTTTGACCTTGAACAATTTATAGACTCTGTGGATTCCTGTTTTCTTTCCTACAGGATGCAAGATGTGTTTTCTCTGTTCAAAGTTCCAAATATGAATGAGGTTAACAGTGTCAGAAAGTACACTGCAAATACTTTTTTTTTCAAGACTACAGGAAAATAAACTCTTGTGACTCCGGATTGGAGCTGCGTCTGACACTTTTGGGATGGTTTCCTTTTCATTAATACTCTTATTGTTTGATTTACCTGTTACAGCAGGAGCATACTATCCAGCGCAGCCACAGTACTCCCCAGCTGTCCAGCCGGCACCTGTCATGATAAACCCCGCCCAGCAACAGCAACAAGCCCCGCCTCCTCAGCAACCACAGGCACCGCCACAAGGGCCACCAAAGAGGGAACGCAAACCGGTAGTGTGTCTCAACAAAAGGGCAGCGCGCCTCTTGTCTGAGGTCAAAAAAAAAAATTTGAATGGACAAAAAAGTGTATTGTCTGTCCAATGTGGAACTTTCCCTTTTACCTGTAAATGACAATAGTGTTCACCATGATGGGTGGCTGCCATAGATCAGTAGCGACAACATTGTTACACACTGGCTGTGCTTTGATTTTGGCTACATGTTAGAAATCTAACCAATATGTATCCTGCCTTTTTATAGATAAGGATACGAGACCCCAACCAGGGTGGACGTGATATTACAGAGGAGATCATGTCGGGTGGAAGATCCACCACCACACCGACCCCCCCACAGGTGAGGAGACATTTTGAGAAGACTGTCTTTATGGACTCATTTGAACTCTGATCTGAAACGGGAAGATATAGTCATAAAAAGTATGTTTTTTGTTGTTGTATTCTGTCTTGAAAACTAACGAGTCATGGCTCTGTTAATCTAGGATTAAGGTTTTTTGTTTTTCTTATCTAATCCCGAACTATTTTTTTTAACACTATACAATACACAGTACACACGGCAGTCTTTAAAATGACCATAGCGCTTAATAATCACTTCTTTGAAACGGTCACAAATGATTTCATCACAATTACTTGTGAAAGGCATGGATGTAATTCATAAATACGTTGCAATCTGTGTTTCCATTTCATTTATCAGAGATTTAAACCCTTATTACTGTTTTGTGACTGCAGGCTTCCACAGCAGAATCGAGTCCTGCACAGACAAACGGAGAAGTTACACAGCCTCCTACAGTGACTAGAATAGGTGAGTACAGTTCCTCAGTTTTGGTTTACATAACGAATACAAGATGGCTGTATTCCACATTTTCCAGATTGTGACTATTCTGTATATTTTGCTGCCCAGATGACAACACTGAGCCTCCTGTGAGTGCTGAAACCCCCCCACCTCCTGCCACAGCAGAATCAGAGCCTGTGGAGGAAGACCAACAGGAATCGGATGACCAGATGACACCGCCTGCTGAGTTAGCCGCACAATCTGTAGCCCCTGCAGCCGCCGCTGAAGTGCCACCCCCATTGAAAAAGGACCTGCCGTCTCCCTCCCCCCCCCCTGCAGCAGCAGTAGCAGAGCCTACTGCTGCTCCTGCTGAGGCCGAAAACACAGTTGATACTAAAGTAAGTGACACGGTAGACGCTCCTGTCAGCCCTTCAGCATCATTAGCAGCAAAAGTGGCGCCTGTCAGGAAGGAAGAACCACAGGTTGCCCCAGCTCCTGCTGAGAAGGTACTAGAAAAGGAAGAAAATAAAATGGAGGAGGTGAAGAAATCTGAGAAAGAGGAGCAGGTGGCCAGCTCTAAGTTGGAGCCTGCCGTTGAGCTTGCTGCAACAGTTACCCCCGAAAAAGAAGCAGAAGAAGAGACGGCTACAAAGACAGAAACAGAGGTCTCTTCACCTCCGCCCTCTGCAGAGGAACCTGCTGCTGCTCAGACTCAGAGCGCCGCCCCGAGCTCTGAACCTGCTGCTACTCAGACTCAGAGCGCCGCCCCGAGCTCTGAACCTGCTGCTGCTCAGACTCAGAGCACCGCCCCGAGCTCTGAACCTGCTGCTGCTCAGACTCAGAGCGTCGCCCCGATCTCTGAACCTGCTGCTGCTGCTCAGACTCAGAGCGTCGCCCCGATCTCTGAACCTGCTGCTGCGGCTCAGACTCAGAGCGTCGCCCCGATCTCTGAACCTGCTGCTGCTGCTCAGACTCAGAGCGTCGCCCCGATCTCTGAACCTGCTGCTGCTCAGACTCAGAGCGTCGCCCCAAGCTCTGAGCCTGAACCCACACCGGCTGAGGCAGCAGAGCCTCTCCTCTCCAACGGTCTTCCTCAGGACGCTGAGGAACTCGCTGATGATGTGGCATTAACAGACACTACACCCCTTGACAAGCCTGAAGCGTCGCAATCTCAGGAATCCGCACCTGTGGCTAAAACGGCAATGCCTGCCCAGGAGGAAGTAGAAAAGGAGGAGGAGAAGAAAGAGGAGGAGAGTAAGGAGACAATTGAAGATGCCCCTCCTGCCGCTGTAAGCTGCCCTACAGAGGAATCTACTATGCAAGGTAGGGTGGAGTTTATTCTGGCTCACGTGTATATTTGTTGTTTGTGTCTGTGGTAGATTTTAATATCAACACTGCCTCCTTTTCTTAAAGCTGCAACGTCCGTACCAAAGAAGAGGAAGAACATGAAGGAGCTCAACAAGAAGGAGGCCATCGGAGACCTCCTGGACGCCTTCACAGAGGTGAGTGTCAGTCCGGATGACCACATGAAAGATCGATATTAGCAAAAGGACACAGTGTTCAAGTGTCTCCGCAATTTCAGACGTATCAACAATATTTCTGAGGACATATTATAACACTAAATTCTGCATCAAGTAACTTGGTTATTATAACACGTCCTCATCTCTTGGTGTTTGTGTTTGTCGTAGGAGCAAGAAGCCAAGCCTGCTCCCGAACCCTCGTCCGCTCAGGCCGACCCGGCACCTGTTGCTCCGCCCGCGCCTCCTGCTGAAGTTGTGGATGAAACTTGGGAGGAGAAGGAGGACAAGCAGAGCGATAAACCTAAAACAAAGACTGAGCCAACTGAGGCGAAATACCAGTACAAAGAAGGTATGCTGTGACCAACATGCTCTAGAATTGGCAATACCAAAAAAGAAAGGGGGGCACAGTCAAATGTATTTATAATTGTGTTGCAACAGTTGATTCATATATACAATGTTTCTTCCATCTCTCTCAGAACAATGGAAGCCGATAGACCCAGAAGACAAGAAGCGGTACGACCGGGTGTTCCTTCTGGGCTTCCAGTTCATCACCGCCAGTATGAACAAACCTGACAACCTGCCCACCATCAGTGACGTGGTCCTGGAAAAGGTAAGGGACTTTTGTACATCATTTTGAGAAATAAGTGAATATTCGAGGGGAAATTAAGCAGTCCTCCACTTCTTTAAACATTAACATTTATTTTTAACTTCAGGCAAACAAGACTCCGATGCGGCCTCCTGACCCAGCTCGCATGATGAATGTCGGTCCTGATTTTACCCCCTCTTATTTGGGGAACCTCGGAAGCAGACCGACGGGGGGACCCCGAGGCCCAGTGAGTGAAATGGACTCTTCAAAATCCCATGGATATGTGTTGACAAAGGTTTATTTTCTAACTTTTCCCTATATCTTTTCCCACCCCTCCTTTTAGCCACCGGGCGGGTCGGGCCAGGGCGGGTCGGGCCACGGCGGGTCGGGCCACGTCGGGCCACGCCGCTCCCAGCAGGGTCCGAGGAAAGACACCAGGAAAATCTTCACCAGCTTGTCCCTCGGGGAAGACATACAGCTCAACAAGGCTGAGAAGGCCTGGAAACCCGGGGTAAAGAAGTCCACACAGAGCCACACCGAAGAGGTGGCCGAAGACGACGACCCCGAACAGGCGAAGACTGCCGAGCTGTTCAAGCGTCTGCGCAGTATCCTCAACAAGCTCACCCCTCAGAAGTTTCAGGACCTGATGAAACAAGTGCAGGATCTGACGATAGACACCGAGGAGAGGCTGAAGGGAACCATTGACCTCATCTTTGAGAAGGCCATCTCAGAACCCAACTTCTCTGTGGCCTACGCCAACATGTGCCGCTGCCTTATGGGGGTAAGTCGAGGGATTTTTGTGAAGATATTATAATTTCCTCCAATGTTGACACGTAAAACAATGCCCTTTTTGTCCTTTTTTGTATCCATATTATTATCAATGAGATGTAAAGTGTATACTAAATAATGTGTTTCTCCCTCAGTTGAAAGTCCCTGCCACAGACAAACCAGGAGTTTTAGTGAACTTCCGCAAACTGCTGCTCAACCGCTGCCAGAAAGAGTTTGAGAAGGACCAGGATGACGATGAAATCTTTGAGAGGAAGCAAAAAGAAATGGAGGTTGCCAAAGAAGTAAGAAATGTGATCTTTTAACGAGACGGGTCTCAACCAACACATGTTTTCGTTGTTTAATCGGACTCAACTGATCATATTACTGAGTACAGTTTCCATTTGTTTCTGCCCCAGGGAGAGGAGCAAGAGCGCCTGAGAGTGGCGCTGCAGAACGCCAGAGACCAGGCCCGCCGCCGCTCAATGGGTAACATCAAGTTCATCGGAGAGCTCTTCAAGCTGAAGATGCTGACGGAGGCCATCATGCACGACTGCGTAGTGAAACTGCTGAAGAATCATGATGAAGAGTCTCTGGAGTGTCTCTGCAGGCTGTTCTCCACCATCGGCAAAGACCTGGACTTTGAGAAGGCCAAGGTAAGAAAAGCACAAACATTTATACATTCAGCTGCCCCGGCGTTTTTAATGTGCCCCCGATTGTTAGTGATGGGTTCGAGGAACTGAGGAAACTATATAAATATCACTTATTCATTTCTACTTAGCTCAACATTTCAAAGCCATGACTCATACAATCTGTTTTTCCCTGTTAGCCTCGCATGGATCAGTATTTCGCCCAGATTGACAAGATCATCAAAGAGAAAAAGACTTCATCCAGAATCCGCTTCATGTTACAAGACGTCTTGGACCTCCGAAGGGTAAATATTCATTCTTCCATAGCGGGATATTGCAATAAAAGTAATCTAGGGAGAGACTTCTGAGTCTCATAAGAACCATGGATGTCCGAAAATGATGGGACTGTTTTATAACGTCTACAGAGTAACTGGGTGCCGCGTAGAGGAGAACAGGGGCCGAAAACCATCGACCAGATCCACAAGGAGGCAGAGCTGGAGGAGCAAAAGGAAATGATGAAAGTCCAGCAGATTATGTCCAGAGGAGGAGGAGGAGGAGGGGGTGGAGGTGGAGGAGGTGGTGGAGGCAGAAGGGACATGGGAGGGAACATGGGGGGCCGAGGCTCTCACCCACAGGGGGGCCGCGGGACCAGCCAGCCTCAGGAAGGGGGCTGGATCTCGGTGCCCATCTCCAAGAACAGACCCATCGACACCAGCCTCCTCAGCAAGATCACCAAGGTAACGTCCAGGTGTTAGTTTGCATTTTTGTAGTCAGTCTTGGGTCAAATATCCTTGTTTTTATCATATCTTGGTTTTATTTGTGAAGTTGAAGTCAAAACGGTTGACATTTGACTCCTTTTTCCTTTTTTTATATTATAATGTCAAGTAAGTCTAGTCAAAATATTTCGTAATTTCTTTCTCCCACGCCGTGCCGTTGCCCTGTAGCTTTAACTCATTTACTCTGAGTCATGCTGACTAGGGCTGCACGGTATTGAAAAAAACTGACATCGCGGTTTTTCCCCCCCCTGCGGTATATATTGCGTTTTTTTTAACCTGTTAAACCCCAAAGTCCCGGCGGGTACTTTACTTTTTTTTTCACGACAGTGTCTCAGGGGATCGTGATATTTAAGAACCTATTAATGTGTTATACCAGATTAACGGAAATAATCTCAGCTAACTGACGATACAAACCATTTTTACCAAAACAAAACACAAGTCTCATAAAAAGCATCTAAATTACCCCTGAGCGAAAAATACTAACGCACTTTGGCACAGAACTCAAGATAAAAGTACCCTTATTATTACTTTTCGTAGCTGCACTTACAAGATATCCGATTAAAGCTGTGGTTCCACAGATTATTTAGGTATATAGTATCATCACTGAGTGATCTGAACTCGGACAGGGGAAGCTAACACAGACATCACAACACGTACCTTTACGTAGCTTCTAAGGGAGATGTCTCACCGTAGCTGTCAATCTGATCAAAAGACGTGTTCAATGGCATTACAACGAGAAAGAAAAACGCGGTTGAATCGGTTAATCCATAGGTTTTTAACGTCTCTGTATAAAAAAAATGATTTAATTTATAATCCATAATTCCATTTTTATGTAAATATCGCAGAGCAAAAGTTAGCTGCTAATGGTAGAGTGGCTGCAGCTTCCAGTCTTGGCTATGTGGCAGTCTAACACACACACATTACCAAATAAGGAGTGAGAGTGACGCGTAGCCAAAACCAGAAGCTGCATACACTCTGGTGGCTACCATTAGCAGCTAACTGTTGTGCTCCGATTTTTACATAAAAATGGAATTATGGATTATAAACAATTGCTTCAAAGCCACAGATACATTATCAACCTATGGATCAACCGATTCAGCCGCGTTTTTTCTTTCTCGTTTTAATGCCATTGAACAAGTCTTTTGATCAGATTGACAGCTACGGTGAGACGATCTCCCGTAAAAGCTCCGTAAAAGGTACGTGTTGTGATGTCTGTGTTTGCTTCCCCTGTTGCGAGATCGGATCGCTTAGATACTATACTTAAATAATCTGTGGAGTCTCAGTTT
Source organism: Gymnodraco acuticeps (assembly GCF_902827175.1). Classification (NCBI taxonomy): domain Eukaryota; kingdom Metazoa; phylum Chordata; class Actinopteri; order Perciformes; family Bathydraconidae; genus Gymnodraco; species Gymnodraco acuticeps. The sequence continues at coordinate 928,700 of NW_022990940.1, forward strand.
TAATCGGATCTATTGTATGTGCAATTTCGATAAGTAATAAGGGTATCTTTATTTTGAATTCTGTGCTAAAGTGCGTTAGCATTTTTTTTTTTTAAATGAATATAACCGCACGTCCCTGCGGTGTGAATACCGTGCATGCGCATACCGCGGTTATCGCCATGACACGGTATATCGTTCAGCCCTAATGCTGACTGATATGAGCGACCTGAAATGGCGACACAGCAGAGGACATGAAGCTGCTGCTTTGACAATATTTTGTCTCCTTTTTTTCTTGTCAAATGAAATTATGATTTTGGTTGATTTTATTTTCTAAACTACAATTAAGTGACTTGTTTTTTTTACCATATGACATGTTAATATTGTTACAGTTTTGACGTCAGTGCCAACTCGTCATCGCCTCGTTCTAGTCAAGGTCAACAAGCATCTTTAGTCATAGTTTTCTTTAACAAAATAAGCCTTTTTAAGGTATTTGTCATAGAACGTTCGTCTCTGAAATCCCCGTTTCAGGTTTTCACTTGAACTCAACGCCTTGTCACCTGTCAGTAATTCCAATATATTGTTTGAGGCCTCGAGTGTTTTTTGAATGCAGCGTAAGAAATTGCCCCAATTCTTTTTACAGTTATCTTTCTCAATTACAACCTTTTTGAACGAAGCTGTGTTCAGATAAATCTGATCTTTTAAGACTAGCATTTGACTGGTTTGTTAATTTAAATGTTGTTTTGACCTTCAGCCTGTTTCTCTGGACTTCAACAATCAGCTGCTGGCTCCAGGGGGGAAAGGCATGTGGGGCAGCTGGGGCAAAGGCAGCAGTGGAGGAACCGGAGCCAAACCAGCCATCGGAGAGCCGGGTAAAACACCTACTTAAAAAAGACAGTGTGGTTTTAGGCTTTTTTTAAGTGGCTGAGTGTTAATCTGTCCTTTTTTAACACTTTTAGAGCCTGGTCGTCAATCTACCAGCACCGTCAACCGTTTCTCAGCGCTGCAGCAGTCTGGCTCCGCGCCGTCTGCCACGGACTCTGATCGCAGAGCTCCTCAGAGGTATTAACTGCTGCAGATATTGTCTCATCAAGGGAACAAATGTTGTATTTTTTTCTTTTGTCTTTTTTAGATCCTTCACTTTCTACCAGAGTAACTGTCATTGTTTATTCAGAGAGTTTTTGGACACTTCATGAGTAATGTTGACCTGTTTTAGGTCAAGCTCGAGCCGTGAGCGTGGCGGGGATCGCTTTGAACCATCGGATCGCAGCGAGGGACGGGGGGGGTCGTGACGACAGCAGCAGTCGCAACCAAATCAGCAAGAGGAGCTTCAGCAGAGAGTCTCAGGAGCGCGGCGGGAGGACCGGAGACCTGCGGTCGGCCACTGAGGCGGTGCGGCGCGTCGCCAGCATGACTGACGACCGGGACCGAGGAAGCCGAGATCGTGGTAGTCAGGATCGAGGCAGTCGGGATCGAGGCAGTCGGGATCGAGGCAGTCGGGATCGAGGCAGTCGGGATCGAGGCAGTCGGGATCGAGGCAGTGAAGACCGGGCCCCAAGCAAAGAGCTCCCAGGTGAACAACCCAGTGAGCTAAAGTGAAGATTTGAAATAGATATGATAGACAGGCGTCCTTTAGGGATAGCTGCATAAACAATGATTGGAATAATATTTAACCCTTACTGTATCTTTTATCTCTGCAGTTAAGCGTGAGAGCGCACCCACTCCTCCTCCTACTATTTCAAAACCTGCCTTGAGTGAAGATGAGTTGCAGAAGAAGTCGAACGCAATCATCGAAGAATACCTCCACATTAATGACTTGAAGGTATGAACATGAGGCCGTGCGAACTGGCATGCACCGAAATGTATTTGACCTCAATGTACCCTTATAATCAGGCAATGCTTGGTATTCAAACCGCTTCCAATGGCCAACCTCTTGTGTCTTGTTTTGCTGCTGCAGGAGGCGTTGCAGTGCGTGACTGAACTCGGCTGTTCCTCGCTGCTCTACGTGTTCGTGCGGAGCGGCGTGGAGTCGACGCTGGAGCGCAGCACCATCGCTCGACAGCACATGGGCATGTTGCTGCAGCAACTCATAAAGGCCGGCGCACTGCCCACGGAGCAGTACTACAAAGGGTGAGCATGGAAAAAGATGTTGATACTTACTCTTTGACCGATGAGAATGTGTGTTTGAAGTGAGATTAAATGCTGTGTTGTTTTTGGGGACTGCAGGTTAGAAGAGACCCTGGAGATTGCTGAAGACATGGCCATAGATATACCTCACATCTGGCTCTACCTGGCTGAACTCATCACCCCCGTGCTCCATGAGGGAGGCATCCCTATGGGACAGCTCTTCAGGTGGGCTACAGCAAAAATAATTGAATCAAATAAGTCAAAATATCTTGGTATAAAACGTTGGTTGAAATGTTGAATACCCTATAAACAGTCATCAAACTGTTTTTTTCAAATAAATAGGGATGTTAGGTAACATTTCTAAGGCAATCTGACAATCAGATTTTACACATTCAGTAAAAAAGACAAACTGATAGTCACATCACTTGTTTTGTCAGCTTCTCAATTAAACTCTCGTCTATCATTCACCCTTTTTCACTTCAATCTACTCACAAATCAACATACCTTTTTGCCTTGAGTGTTACTGGTGTCCCTGAAAATGGTAGTAAAAAGACAACTAAATATAAGTGAAGTCCAAATCAAACGCATAACTCTGTTTGTGTGTGGTGTGTTCAGGGAGATCTCTAAGCCTCTGGTGCCTCTGGGCCAGGCCGGCGTTCTGCTGATACAGATCCTCAAGCTGCTCTGCAAAGAAATGGTACGTCTCACATCAATATTGAACATTTTGAATGTAAACTTTAACATCTGTGTCATTAGATCCTGTTGTTCCTAATCTTAGTGAGTTTGGACACTGGATTGAAGTTTGTTTTTTCCCCATCAGACCCCTAAGAAGGTAGGGGCCATGTGGACAGAGGGGGATCTGAAGTGGAGTGAGTTCCTGCCCGAGGGCGACAACGTCGACGAGTTTGTCACCGAGCAGGTCTGTAGAACAAACTATTTATTCTGTGTCCTCTCCCCGTTTAGATTTCTGGAGGCATTTTATCAGGAGTATATTTCAAAAATACCTTTACACAATCATGTGGAAATCAGACCTATAATGTGCCTATACTTGTCTGGATTACATGTGATGATGAAATAAAGATATTTCATCAAGGATAAAACAAATGCAGACCTTATGCCACACCCACCTAAGCCTCAGGCTCTTGTGTGTTTCGGGTGTTTACGTTTATAAGAGAATAACAAAAGTAATGAGAGGGCGACTGTGGCTGCGAGGGAGTGCGGTCGTCTTTCAACCAGAAGGTTGTGGGTTCGATCCCAGCCCGTGCAGTCAACATGTCGATGTATCCTTGGGCAAGATACTTAACCCTGAGTTGCTCCCGATGGCATGGCCAACGGTGTGTGAATGTGTGTGAATGTTAGGTCCTAGAGCAAGTGGTACCGCTCAGTATGAATGGGTGTGAATGGGTGAATGACATGTAGTATGTAAAGCGCTTTGAGGGGTCGTAAAGACTGGATAAAGCGCTATATAAGTACAGTCCATTTACCATTTAATGATAACTGGAATTAATATGAATAGGTAACAAAACAAATATACATGGATTCATCTGGATATATGCTGTAACCTTTTAGAAATGTGAAATCTTAACAAATAAGATCAAACGACCTTTGTTTCAAGAGTCTGGAAAATGTTTAGGTATCTTTTTAAAATGGGAATTGTACACTTAAGAGCTGTAGAAAGTACGTTTTTACAAGTTGATCCCTTACAAGAATCTTCAATTGTCTGTATTTCTGTTTTATTTAGAAAATGGAGTTCACCATTGGAGAGGAGACGGAGGAGAAGAAAGACGAGGAGAAGGACTTCTTCACTGGAGAGGAGATCAGCAAACAGCTGGACAGACTCATCCAGGACAAAGCCAACAACCAGCGCGTCAGAGACTGGGTCGAGGTGGGACATACTTCCTGTTTTACTATACATTAGATATCCTATTTGTTTTATGCCATTGTTTTCCCTGTTGAACTGATATTATTCTTTTTCTTTAGGCTAACTTGGACGACCAGCTGACCACTTCCAACCAGTTCATACGAGCTTTGATGACGTCAGTGTGTCAGTCTGCCATCATCTGTAAGTGTGTTTAGGCTATAACGGATCCTAAACCTTTACCTGATGGTCATCACTGATTGTCTCCTCATCACAGCATGTTGAAACTGTTTCACTATTACTGATGTGTCGCTGTTCTGTGTTTATTAATTGTAGATTTAATTTTGCAGCCCTCTAAAGAACATTTAATTGAGAGTTTGTCTCTCCTTGTTCCAGGTGACACCCCGTACCGGGTGGATGCTAAGCAGATCGGCCAGAGGGCCAGTCTGCTGCAGAGATACCTGTGTGACGAGCAGAAGGAGCTGCAGGCGCTCTACGCCCTCCAGGCTCTGATGGTGCACATGGAGCAGCCAGCCAGTGAGTAATGATGTTCATCTCCTGTATGTAGAAGTTATTTATCTTCGCTAAATTATATCCTCACCTTATTCAAAAATGGCTCAATAATCACACTGCTTTTTCACGGTTGTATTCATTTACTGTCATCTTTCGGTGTGGTTATGAGGCTGGTGCCATTTGTATTTTATGCATTTTAATATAAATGGTTACTATGATCATTTTCACCTCTCGTGAGAATTACAGTTTGGGTCACAATTAAACATTTTCTAAAAAGGATGAAATGAATAGGAGGGAAGAGTCTAGATTTGACAGCAAAAAGACTCCAAAAAGTACAGTCGGTGTTAACAGACAGTTGTGTTAACACCGACATGCATCACAGACGCAGCCTGAGGTTATATTTACTGCAGGAAGGCTTGTGTAAGCTTTCATCCTCTGCAGCAAACAGTTTTTCATTAAGACTGGCAGATCAGGGCTGACCTCTGTGTGCTCTCTCTGCAGACCTGCTGCGGATGTTCTTTGACGCCTTGTACGACGAGGACGTTATCAAAGAGGAGGCCTTCTACAAATGGGAAACCAGCAAAGACCCTGCGGAGCAAACAGGCAAAGGTGTGGCCTTAAAATCAGTCACCGCCTTCTTCACCTGGCTCCGCGAGGCCGAGGAGGAGTCTGACAAAGAATAAAAAGAGTGAACTGAAAGCTGCCGCCCCCCTTTGGCGACGACGTGGGGGCTCTGCAGGCGGCTGCAGAGAGTCATGGACATTATTGCCATAGAGGCAGACTCAAATCAATCCTCAATGAGGATAAATCTTTATTATTTTTTCTTTTCTTTGAGGGATGGACTCAGAAAACAATCATTTCTCTCTACCTTCCCTCTCTTGCTTCCTCATTATTCCCCCCACCTGCTTGTCACAGCAAGTGTCCTCATCAAATAAACTTGAAAACTGATGCAGCAGGATTGCTTGTTAACGAGGTGTGAAGTATCTCACATCAGAACTGTTTTCTCACAATAATACAAACCAACAGGCTGCTTTTTTATGGTTCTAGATCATTCTAATGCCTAACATCCTATCTGATCTTTAAGAATAACAGCAGGGCGTGTGGTGTAGTGGTTCCCTGAAACGTCATGCCATAATGTGTGTTCAACCCAAACTCAGCTCTTATGTCTTTGTCCCTTACTGGAGTGTGCAGCATGACTGAAGTGTGTTTCTATTAATGATACAGTGGACGAAACGTCGATAGACAAATGTACATGAACTAATCTTAATTTGTTGGATGGAGTTTTTAAAGCAAAGGTTGTCTATTTTCTCTTCCTGTTTCGCAACATGAACTTACAAAGGACAGAAACATGGAGGACCGGTGTTGATCTTTGACCTTCACTACTGGGGGGGGGGGGGGTATTAATGCTTTCTCTAAGCCATCCTCTCCCATCCCCAGTGGTGAGCCACACTGACTGACTTCTCATCTTGACCTCTTCTATACTTAAACCTGAGCTGTCGTAGAGGACTAATGACCCAATCACCCTTAAAACTTGAAATCTACAGATAATTGACTTGATGAAAATATATAAAGTAAAAAAAAAAAAAACAGCAACACAGAAATGATCCGAAAGCCTTTTCTACATCAAGTGGAAACTTATTTCAGGAGCGTTCTGTAAATATATAATAATAATTATAAAAAACTTCTTTTTTCAGTTTTATTTTTCAGAAGCGATGAATTGCTGATTTAATTGCAGTGTAACCTTTTCCAACAGAAACCGCAGTTATCCGGATGCAGAGGTGCTTTAGATAATCCATTGATTATTAGTTGTATTGGAATTTTGTAAATATTTTTTTGCTTTCTTTATTTAAGAAATTGCTTCTTTTGCATCGGAAACTGGAAAGATGAGGTAACAGAACATTGCAAATAAAGGACTTATTGCTGAGAAGAGTTTTGCATGAGTCTGTCTGAAGCGTGTCCAATACCTTGGATTTATTGTTTGTGTGGTTGTACAGAGACTCTCCAAATCTATGACCTTTCCTTTCTTTACTGTAAATAGTCAAATGTAATGACGTGATATTATAAAAATAACTGGTAGAAGATCGCAGCACAGTCAATATTATAAAGACAGGAGAACATCTAAAGATATAAGCTAAAGTCACCAGCCTTAGGTTAAGAAAATGATACTTCAGTATGTTTAGTAAACTGAGTTCAGATTGATGAAAAAGGGAAATCGTAGGTTTTTATTTGGAAATGTTTTGTCTGTGAGTACGTTTTTTTTGCATATAGAAAATTGTAATTCAGGAGAGGAAAAGTTGGAGTGGTTCCTCTGAAGGTTGCATCATGGCTGCATTAGCCCACTAGGTCACCTTGGAGAAAATGGGCTGTAGACCCCCCCACTGAGCCCTCATTTTCCAACTGAGTGTATGCAGTCTGTTGTCTGAAAACAAACACATACACTGTAGCTTCAGTATATTTTATATATTAATAAAATGTCAAAAAACGTCAGCATTAGTATTATTTTTCTGTTATGTCCATTTATTTTTAATTTATTAAAATATAATAAGGGAATATCTTATAATTATTCATAATGTAAATTAACTTTAACATTGAGCCAAAAATATTTGCCAGAATAAAAATTACAACAAAATGTAAAAAAAAAAGTTTTAAAAATAACCAATAAAGCTTAGAAGGCTTAAACATACCTAGCCTACTTATATTTATATTATTATAACATATTGGAAATAACAGGAGCATGAAAACAAATGCATTGTGATAATGAAGGAAAATAAGACACTTGATAAAATAAGATACAAATATTATACATGCACATAAGTGGGTTAAATTCGCTTTTTTATAATAACTACTTTTTTAAAGATATTTCCAGCGTTTTCTTGACATCAGACTGCAGTGGATTCCGCACATTAACCGCATGCCCCCTGCAGAGTCTGTTTACCTCACCACTGCGGAAGTGTGCGGTAAAGTAGCCTAAAATCAGAGCAACAACTAAAAAGAGAGAATAATAAAAGAAAAGCAAAAACCAGCAGCAGAGCTATCCGGGGCCAAATCTGCAGGTGACTGTATCTTGATGCTGTCTGCGGGGAGGAAGGGGGGAGGAGTGGGGGGTGGGGACATAGATGTGACACCGCCTCGCGCTGATGACGCTTACCATCGGGAGACATTTGGACAGCCAAGTAACCCACATAGCGAGCAACAAATGGTGCGTCTGAGCCGGAGACCTGATGCTGGAGACAGGAGCATGGTGTTCCCGCACCCTGAGAGCCATTGATGCTGCAGAGCGAGCTGCACGGGGACAGCCGTCATCTGTTGATCGGATTGTAGACAATTAAGCGCATTATCATGATGAGCGGTCCCACTTACAGGTAGGATCATTACAGAACATCGAGCAGCGCTAGTGAAGGGGGCGTTCAGGGCAGGGGGGTCCGGGGTGTTTACCCGATGCAGGTCTGGAGACATTGGTATGCAGATGCAGACTTCAGAGGTTGCCTGGAGACCTGCTGCTGCATCTTGTGCGTTATGTTCCCATAATTGAAGGCTACAGGCCTGCAGCAGTCAATGGCGATGATGTGTTGTTCAGCCGTCAGCGTGTCGCTTCTGTTGATTGAATTTCCTGAAAAAAAATCAGCACTGCGTTTCCATCCATACAGATTACATATATTACAGATACAGTTTGACTGCAGTCGACCCCACTTGTTGGTCCTGCAGGGAGAAGTCACACCACAGGCTGACGATCACCCTGTGAGACATGTTTAGTCATGTTTGTGTCAAAAGAAAGGCACACTGCTGTCTGCCTCTGCAGGTAGGCTACAAGATAATCAAAATATGAATGTGTAAAGGTCTTTAAGCAGCATGATCACAATTGCAAATCGTGCTACATGTTGTGTTTTCAGGATAAATGTCATTTAGCAGCATGTGTATCAGCTGACAATCAGCATGTTGAAGTGGGAGTCTTTTTAAAAAGCAACATCACATAGATGCTTCAGAGAGGCCAAATCGTGCAGGTTAAATGGTTCAAAAAGAGAACAACAAGCAAATATAAAAGGGAGTGTCACAACACATTTGACTGCTTATCATTTAAATGATTGGTTAATCTTTTTTTTTTTTCGAGTCATCAAGGCTGTAAATAGTGAATATATTTACGGAAGTGGTTCCAATAATGGGGTCCAGACACCTTAATTGGGTCACAGCCTATATCTGAGTGTTCCCAAGATAATTAATTATAGGACTGAAACTAATAAATATTGCAAGTTCCTGAGGAATACGCCGATTATTTTCTAGATTCACAATAGTTTCATCTAGGCTATAACATCTCATAAAATTGGGGAAATGTTCTCAAGTCAAAGGTGATGTCTCTAAATGTCTTGTTTTGGTAGTCCTAAACCCCATTTCTAAGAAGAGACAAACCCAAAAAAAGCAGGAAATATATTTGAGAGTCTGGAAACAATCAGTTTTCAAAATAGTTTGCTATTATGTTTTCTGCCAATCAACTTATTGTCGCAGCTTTAACTGATTGCAACGAACGGAGAAAAAACAATCATACAACATAGATTTTTTTTTAAATCGTCTGATTCGTCTCTAATTTTGCTCTTTTCTTCTCCCAACCTTGTTAACTTGGTAAAATTATCAAAATTAAACATTCAGAGAGGAACATTTCAATTTGACAGTGAATATATTTTTGTTTCGAGGAGACACAGACTGAAAAGGTATGGAGGGGAACTGCGGTGTGACAGTGTGTGTAGGTGGTGACAAACTAGGCTAATTGGCACATGACCTAAAAATAAGCTGATTTAAGTGTATCTTCTTCTGTCAACATGTTCTAAGATGTCCACGGTGCTGAAAGTCTTGCGGTGTGTTTATCACTGTGGAGCATGTCAGACGTGTGCTGAGCTCACAGGAGTGATTTGCAGCGTTGAACGTCACCCGGTCGTCACATCGCTGCCCCCTCACTGTGGGCCTCTGACACATATTTGATTTCTGACTTCAACGTAAGCCATTAACTGCAGGAAGGAGCCTCTCCTGTGGGGATGATCTGCTCAGGGATATCTGTCAAGTCATGCACATGCTCAGTTTGTTCAGGCAACATGTTGTTGGACTCACCTAACCTTCAAAATAAGACACATTCCCAGCAGATTTAGCCGAGCAACCAGATCGACCTCCTGCAGCCATCTGTGTCTTTGTTCTTGGTCGAGTAGTTAGTAGGGTGGCAATATCACTTTTAATATGGATCAGCTGGCTGGAGCTGCTTAACAGAGCCGGTCAAATGTCATATGTCAGCCCAGTGGCTCGAAGAGTGTCCGCCTGCCTTCAACTCTCTCATCCACGACCATTGTAACAGGTTCCTTTCGGCTTACAGTGGCTTTAGCAGCTGTTGCAGTTAAATGTAGGGCATAGCTGTTTGCTCGTCTGCCTGGTGGTTTAAACCAGACAACTCGAGCTGTGACTTTCAGTTGTGTGGTTGCTGCGTTTTGCATCAACACTGTACAATGAGGCTGAAACCCAGAAGTAGAGAAACAAGGGAGATACTGAGAGAAGAGGTAGGAAAAGTATCTTTTGTAAAGCTCTGTTTGGGATGGAGCACTTATTCTGGCATGAAGGCCCAAACGTGTTTGTTTGTGATTCATATTTGAATTTTAGCTTTTCATTGACATGCTTTTAGAAGGTTTCTCACAGTGTAAATATTGGCCTGGTAAACATTTACTGTTATGTGGAAATCCTGGAATAACTGACTAGTGCTGGGTGTGACCCAACAAAGTTAATTTGCTGCTTGTCAAACAAGGAGTTTTGCTAAACGTCTAATCTGTTTTACAGGTGAAATCTGAGGAGAGTGAAATGATTCCGAAGTCAGGAAAATCTCCAGCAGACTCGAGGAAAAGTGTTGGCATCCATGAGTTTGCAGCACTTGCCAGATCCTCCTTAAATGGTATTTACTTGATTTCAACCGTTTATACTTGATGAATGAATGTCTAGAACTAAAACATCTCCTCTCTGTGTTCAGGTATCTCTCAGGCAGTGAGGGACCATGTGACCAAGCCCACCTCCCTGGCTCAGGGCCGGGTCGCCCACCTCATCGAGTGGAAAGGTTGGCCCAAACCTGCAGAGCCGCCGCCAGGCGCTCACTTCAACTCCTACTGCCATCTGAGCGAGGGAGAGAAGGAGGCACGCTTTGCTGCAGGTATTCATTCTGCCACCTTCAACCAAGGATAAGATTTGTATCCAGCTTTAGTGTTTAACTAGCTGTTTGCGTAGGCATGTCATTTACACTGGGGATGCTGGGGACCCACCACTTTTGAATATGGCTGATTACTTTTTTCAGTCAAATGTGCACAAAAAAACAACTATGCACCAAGAAATGTTAACTTAAAAACGTTCACAAAGATGTATTTGCACAAGGAGAATTCATAAAAGGAAATCTAAATACAAAAACTCATTATTAAATTACAAAAAAGTAACTTTAAGCATTTATTGAGATAGTTTCTTGATATTTTAAAATCTTCTGACCCCTCATGTCCGCACTACTTTTGAACACAGAGGGCCACCCTTAGGGCACTTGCCTCCTCTTGCTTAGCTCGGTTTAGCTCCAGTATACTCTCCTGTCAGTCGGCTAATCCCCCGACCCTCCTGCCTGTCAGCGGTCCGCCCCGCCCACCACGCTGTCTCCGGGGTGATGTCTTGTATTGGCAGCAGATGGTGGCCTATTAGACTCTCTCCCAGAACACTTCGCTGCCCACCGACGGTATGACCGCTCCTGCTGTTTCACTGTGAGTCATCCTCTGTGGTGCCGGCGACATCAAGGGAGGGAGAGAGGGATAAAGAGAGAGGTCGTGACGGATGATTAAGTATTTTTTCTTCACACTTAGATCAAAGCTCCAAAATAAGTTTTTTAAAAAGCTTGTGATAAGCTGAAACGAATAGTCGTCGATAATTAGGTATAAAAAAAAAAATCAACATAGAGTTTTTGATGATCAATAAGTCACCTTGCTCTTAAATAGATACCATCTTCTTAAATGTAATTATTTATACGTTATCCTATATGGCGAGCTCCACGTCACATTCTATATGCAAACGAAAAGTTAAGACGTTTAGCCTATAAATCGTTGAACCAATGTTTACACTGAAAAACAATGTGCTGCGATGATATCACATAGGATTGAAATATGGCTTTAAAATTGTTTCATGAAAATAAAATACACACATCCATTTTAGGGTCTTAACAAGGACTCAAACACACTTACACTTATTCTCATAAAGATACAGCCAGTTTTCCTCCGTTCACTCGGAGCTTAAGTGTTGTCCCTTTATCGGGCTAGAATCTCGTTAAACACACAATTAAATTCACATAGCAGAAATGTAGAGGCAGTATAAGTGACAGACAGTCGACGTTTCCCTTATTAAATCAGCCCCTCTAAAGCCAAACCAGGCAACATGTGCAACATAGAGTTTTTGATGATCAATATCAATGATCACCTTGCTCTTAAATATAGATATCATATTCTGAAATGTAATTATTTGAGGCTTTTTAAAGATCAAAAATATTATTATAAATTGAATATTTGGATGCATTTCTGTCTGTAGGTAAAACAAAATGTAACCTTGGGCTTTGGGAAATTGTGTAGTACAGTTTTTTAGACAAGGCTATCAACCAAATAATGGGCCCATTATAAAGCCCTAATGTTTACTTAGTCTGACAGGGTAGCAGTTTCACTCTTTACTTTCCTTATATAGACATGGCTGTCAGAGAAAATGAGATGTTTCTTTCTCCACTCTATTGAATACATTCATCTTTTAAACAAGTCACAACAAATCTGAGGGTGTCACAGGATTCAAAAGACAAACCGTTTTTTTATTTCCTTTTTATTATAGAAATCTGTGCATCTCTAAAAATTCAAATAAAACCAAGGAAAGACAATAACCCTATTAAAAGATGCAGCATTTCCTTATTTTAAGGTTGTCATAAATGTATTGGACCTGTTTTCTCTGCTAGGAGTGGCGGAGCAGTTTGCCATCGCAGAGGCTAAGCTGCGTGCCTGGGCGTCTATAGATGACGATGAGGAAGACTCCAATGATGAAGACTGCCACACCAACGGACAGAGTAAAACCTCCTCCAACGAGAGCTCAGGTATCCACAGTCTCCTCCATCTTGTTCATTTCATCATCTCCATCTTCATTTCTGCATCATCTAACAAATCGCCTTCATCTTCCCATCCCCCTCTCCCACTTTTCCATCCATCTCCAGGTGTTCTGACTCTTTGCTCCTCCCTCAGACGGCGCCGCGTCCCGTCCAATCAGCGCTGTGCCGAGCCAGCCTGAGGGCGAGGGTGTTGAGGCTCCGCCCCCCGACTGCCCCTTGTGCTCCAGCACTGCATCCCACACTGACCCTCAATCGTCCCAGACCAACTCTCTCACTCTACCCAGCGACTGCCTGAGCCCCTTCCTGGATGAGGAGGAGGAGAGGGTGGAGGGTCAGGAGGAGCCCACTGTTTCCCAGGAGCAATGCAACGAGGTCTGCATCCACAACAAGCCTGAGTGGAGACCCCGGGCCCGGAGCAGCAGGTTCGACTCTTGCTACTCCACCTCTCACTCCGAGTCTCCTGGAGAGGAGGACGAGGAGGACGAGGAGGAGGAAGGCAGCGTGTTTCACGAGTTTCGAGCGTGGCAATCCAGCCGGAGAAGCTTCTTCTCCGACCGCGCCTCATCCGGAGTGGCGTCCTTCGACGAAGAGGAGGAAGTCGAGGAGAAGAAAGAGTAACTGAAGTGATGTGTTGTCCATCTTTATGTCTCTTTGAGTCTGTGTTGATTCTGGATATGATGAGCAAATCGATTCTGCTTTCACTGTAAACCTCTCTCGTCCTCCTCTTCCCCTCCTCCTCTGATCATCTCCTCTCCACTCGCTGCCTTCTGTCTCTCATCCTCAAAGCCTTTCATGTTCTGGTCTCGCTCCGCCGTTTATCGCTGCCGTGAAACAGTATATTTATTGGAGAGTTCAACCAGAATGTAAAGCTGTTGTTCAATCTGAGTTTTGTACATCTGTTTGTGGAGAGTCATGTGTTGCATTGGTTTTCTATGGATATTTTGTAGTGTTGTTTTCTCTGGGTCATGCTGTGTCATGTGGGGTCGGGCTATGTTTGATACTGAATGTCTGAATGTCATGAATATATAAATAAATGATTTTTCTAAAAAGGAAGATTGTCTTTTTTTCCTTCACTAAACTGAACGTACAACAAATGAAAACAACTTCTGAAGGTGTTTTGTTTTTTATTTAGTCATTCACTCATGTACAAAAACAATTTCATGTCCTCTGAAAAATAACAATGGCTGTTGAATTTCAAATGCATAATTCTCCTATGTACAATATCATGTACGTAGATCTCATCCATGTATTTCCATATGCACAGAGCATATACAGGCCAGTGTGCCATATAAAGGGAGATACTACAGACTTATTGCTTAACTATATACGCTGCAAATTTGCTTATACACTCTCTACATTTAACTCCTTATATGTTATCCTATATGGCGAGCTCTACGTCACATTCTATATGCAAACGAAAAGTTAAGACGTTTATAAATCGTTGAACCAATGTTTACACTGAAAAACAATGAGTCAATGTGCTGCGATGATATCACATAGGATTGAAATATGGCTTCAAAATTGTTGCATGAAAATAAAATACATTCATCCATTTTAGGGTCTTAACAAGGACTCAAACACTCTTTGCTCTTTCGACAACAGAGGCCAGGCTGGATTACATTTACTCTCATAAAGATACAGCCAGTTTTCCTCGGTTCACTCGGAGCTTAAGTGTTGTCCCTTTATAGGGCTAGAATCTCGTTAAAAAAACAATTAAATTCACAAAGCAGAAATGTAGAGGCAGTATAAGTGACAGACAGTCGACGTTGCCCTTATTAAATCAGCCCCTCTAAAGCCAAACCAGGCTACATGTGAAGTAAACTATACTCATGCTAAATACAATGTGCTTCACCACTTTGGAGCCCTGTTACTAAGCTTGGTAGACCTTTGGAAGCAGTGGCGGTTCTAGACCAATTTTACTGGGGGGGGGCAGTTATTTCATGAGAGGGGCACAATAACAAGTGGGTTAAAAAGACAAAGACAGTATAAAGTAATTGTGTAAAATAAACATAAAATACAGCAATTGATATTTGTAAGATTATTTGTTTTAGTAAATGTAAGTTAGAGTCCTTTGTTTCAGTAGTTTTTTCATTCAGAATATTTGTTTTAGTAACTTTAAGTGACAATTTAATTAAAAAACATAAACAGTATTTGCTTTTATATAAGGTAATGAACAGTTTAACCTCCACTCTACATCCGGGACTCTGATTGGAATTAGTTCCAATCAATCGTAATATTGTAACCTTTTTTTTGGAGGGGGGCCACAGGGGGTTCCCTGGTCAGTGTTACGGGGGCACTGACCCCTGTTGCCCCCCCCCTAGAACCGCCCCTGTTTGGAAGTTGCCTTTGAACGTTAGATCTCTGCTGATTTGGGGATTTTCGATGTGACAAACCATTATTTGTTAGTAAATGATGTGTGGTAATTAAACAATGGAGTCCTGACAAACTAATGACACTGTTGCTATTAAACCCTCTTTTACTGCATTATTACTGTATATTTGTTGCATATCATCCAATACCTTTATGTATAAATATTATCAGCCACTTTCTAGTTTATTGGTCCACTGATAGTGAATAGGTAGTAGTTTCAATTCATACCATCGTGTGCTCATTTGTTCTTCTGTGCTTTCTTGTCTATTATTGTTCCCCCTCCATTATTTGTGCGTGACTTTTATTCTCTAAGTAATGTAGTTGAAGACATGATAACAGGATTTTATTTTTGGCATGAAGACTCAAAATATGTTAAAGAGTCCAAGATCTGAGCATGGAAAGGAAAGTGTCAAAATGTCTCACGCACACACACACACAAAACATACAGCTTGCAATATTCTACATTTTTCTCATGGTCAATAAACCCCATGAAAAGATAAAACTAGTGTATTTGTAGACCACCATAAAACAGAGCTAAAATGAATGCCCAACGAATGCACTAGTTACTTACGTTTGAGTAATATAGCCTACAGTACCCAGCTTGCTGAAGTGTTTAAATGAACGTCACATAAAGAGCGACATCATTAGATGAGCATAAGCTTTTGATTATTGTCCCCTTAACAGAGAGCTTTAAAGGTCGTTCTTGATCTCGGTTTTACTCAATTTAAAGACACACAATTTAACATCGGTAAGTGCTCAGTTAAAAAAAGGGAGATTTTAACATCTATTATTCCATGACGACTTAGCAAACTCCTTCTGTAGAGCAACATCAGGTGATACGTTCAAAATCTCAAGGCAACTTAAAACTGATATTTGTTCCTCCACTGATTGAGTATTGCACTCCTTGAACATTGTCAGTTACGAGGGACAGTCTAAATAAAGGTTCCACATTAATGCAGCAGATTGTTTTCTATCCAATTAATTATTCTTCCTTGTCAAAACCTGGTGCTTACATTACCCACTTATTCTAGCAGAGGCTAATGCAGCTGCAAGCAAAGAAGAGGAGCTATAGTGGTCTGGTCATATCACTTCTCTGTATCTCACTTGTCAATTGAATCGTAGTTCATGAAGGGTTTCTGAAGCCACAGAAGGTTTTATATAGTTTTTCTTTATATAAACAGTAGTACTCTCTGACACTGATCTCCAGTATTGGCCCCTCAGCTACGTGACCCACCGAAATGCGCAAATGTTGAGCTTTCTCATTACTTTTCGCAGCTTGAATTGGTTTTCATGGGATTTCATTGAGTTATAAAAATATAGAATACAACCAGCTTTCTCCTTTAAAACAGGCATTTGCACAGTTTGACAGAAACACATGATGATAATGATGTCACATGTACTCATTCTCACTCACTCGCTCACACAACAAGGTTAGAAACACGGTATCTAGGCTGGACTGGGAGGTGAGAGCGACCTCTACGAATGTAAGAAACGTCGATATTCATGATGCGTCAGCGAGGATCCCCTCGGGTCATTCTGATTGGGCCTTAGTGTGGGCGGGGCAAACCTCTCCCTCAGGTTCTGATTGGTCCTTGTTCAGAGACGGGCTTCCCTGATCCAGCTCCGTGTGGTCCGGCTCAGGAGTGTGTGTGGGGAAGTCATAGTCACAGGCCAGCTCCGACTCCTCAGTGTGGGAGGGGCTGCAGTCAAAAGTGAACTCTGATTGGTCCTCGGTGAACGAGGGGCTCTCCTGCAGCACCAGCTCTGACGACTGGCTCGAGGCGTCTCCGGGGCTCGCCTCAAACTGCAGGTTCGTTTGGTCGGAGAAGTTGACGGGGATCTCTTTGTACGCAAGGTCTGGCTGGTTCTGCACATCTGGACGGTTGGGTTCCCGTGGCAACGAAAGCCCCCTGTGGCGGAGGCACAGCTTGTGTAGTTCTGTTACCTCGGATACATTCGAGCTGTTCCCACTGTCACGGAAACTGGCCAGCGGGGGGCGCACCTTCACTCCAGTCACCGTCACCGAGCCCTCGATGGCCTTACGCAGCTGGAGATACAGAGTGACAGAAAAAGGCAGTGAATCAATTGTATAACAAAAGAAAAAGGAATGGCGAGAGACAAGGCGATAATACAAAACAGGGAAAATTCTCCATTAACTGAAACCAATTGATGCTACATTTTAAAAAGGAAAACTTAAAAACACACAACTCATGCAATGTAATCAAAGTCTGAATTATACAGTCGTGTGTGCAATCCACATACATCTTCCATAAAACCTTACCCAAAAAAAAGATTCTCTCTCTTTTTGTCCTGATTCTTTTATATGAAAACCTGTCTGAAAAATGAGCTGATCAGATCTTGGCCACTTTGTGATGTCATAATGTTTTTTTGGGTTGTGGAACCATTAGCCAATCACCAACCAAGGTAACCCCGCCCCCCCACCTTACCACCTGAATCTCCTCCTAGAGCACCATTACGTTCTTTTTAACCAAATATCTCTCAGAGGGGCGTGGCTCCTTATTTTCATCTAAAGTAACAGACAGAGAATCAGCACTTTTGAAACAGGGCTGAAACAGAGGGGTTGATGGGATGCTACAATGCGTGATCTGTTGGGTATTTCGAGCCAAACACTTCAGAGACATGTTTTGAATATATCTGAGACCTATAATACATTGTTGAGAATTAGCATAATAGGGGACCTTTAAATAAAAGATCATCATTTTAAGTATATTATAACAATCATATCAAAAAGAAA
This sequence comes from Gymnodraco acuticeps, assembly GCF_902827175.1. Lineage (NCBI taxonomy): Eukaryota > Metazoa > Chordata > Actinopteri > Perciformes > Bathydraconidae > Gymnodraco > Gymnodraco acuticeps. The sequence continues at coordinate 946,427 of NW_022990940.1, forward strand.
TGTTTCAATCAGAAGCCTGAACAATTAAAGTAAAGACATGCAAACCTCTTTGAGAGAGACGACTCCAACCAGACGTCCCATGCTGGTCACGTAGGCGTGGTCCAGGCCCAGCAGAGAGAAGATAGTGTGGGTCTGTGGAGGGGCAGAGATTAATGACTTTTACTTGATTCAGAGAATAATCTACTTCTACACTAATTCTTCCACCACTGCAAAGCGCTCAAGAACAAATGAGTGATGAGTGAGTGTCCCTCCAGATGGTCATTTGGCTGATATTGTGCAGAATGATCCCAACATTAGTCAACGCATTAAAACACCATTAAGAATTACTTTATAATTAAAGGGTCATTAAGTACATTCAAAGCATCTTTCAAATAATTCAACTGGGGTTCATGGACCTCATAACACCTGCAGTTTTAGTGCCATGTCCTTTAAGCTGTAACACCAGGATAGCCCATCAGTCTGGTGATTAAGCCCACAATGAACTACATTTGTGTAGTACTTTAACACAGTGTGTAGTACTTAAACATAGTGTGTAGTACAAAAAATACACATGGTTGGCACATTTCCAGGGCGTTTATTGTTTAATATTCATATCATAAGTTGAAGTCAATGTCATGTAGGTCTTTTTTATAGTGTACCTTATGCAGAGATGTTTGCTCTACCAGCTGGAAGGGAGCGGGATCAATCTTGCAGTTCTTGAAATCCACCGGCTTGTCGAGCTGCTGCTCCTCCCACTCAGCTATCTGCAGGGAGAACGATAATGAAACAATTACACTTCTAAACTTTTTTATTCTACAACACAATTTAACAGTATTGTATTCTGTAAATGCAGCTCTCACGTCTGATGGAGTCATGCCATCTTCCGTATCAGTGGAGTCCTAAAAGACAGTCCAAAAATTGACAAGTAAGATGTACATTTACCCTGTTTGACACACACATACAAAGGTTTATATAGGCAAGGCAAGGCAAGGCAAGGCAAGTTTATTTATATAGCACTTTTCAACACAAGGCAATTCAAAGTGCTTTACAAAAAATGAAAGAGATTAAGAAAATGGCATTTAAAATCAGTCATTAAAAAGAAAAGCTAATAAAATAAACATTAAAAGAAAAATACATGGATAAAAGTTACAGTGCAATTAAACATTAAAAGAAAAAGTACATGGATAAAAGTTACAGTGCAGTCTAAGATATGAATAGTTCAATTAAAAGCAGCGACAAAAAGAAAAGTCTTCAGCCTGGATTTAAAAGTAGTAAGAGTTGCAGCGGACCTGCAGGTTTCTGGGAGTTTGTTCCAGATATTTGGAGCATAATAACTGAACGCTGCTTTACCATGTTTAGTTCTGACTCTGGGGACAGAAAGCTGACCAGTCCCTGAAGACCTGAGAGATCTGGATGGTTCATAATTTAGCAGGAGGTCAGAAATGTATTTTGGGCCTAAACCATTCAGTGCTTTATAAACCAGCAGCAGTATTTTGAAATCTATTCTTTGACACACAGGAAGCCAGTGTAAAGACTTCAGAACTGGAGTGATGTGATCCACTTTCTTAGTGTTAGTGAGGACTCGAGCAGCAGCGTTCTGAATTAGCTGCAGCTTCCTAATAGATTTTTTAGTGAGACCTGTGAAGACACCATTGCAGTAGTCGAGTCTACTGAAGATAAAAGCATGGACAAGTTTTTCCAAATCCTGCTGTGACATTAGTCTTTTAATCCTAGATATATTCTTTAGGTGATAGTAGGCTGATTTAGTAACAGTTTTAATGTGACTGTTGAAACTCAGGTCAGAGTCCATGACTACACCTAGATTTCTGGCTTTATCTGTTGTTTTGAACATTGCACACTGAAGCTCAGCGCTAACTTTTATACGTTCTGCCTTGGCTCCAAAAACCATTACCTCAGTTTTATCTTTGTTTAATTGGAGAAAGTTCTGACACATCCAGTCATTGATTTGTTCAATGCACTTACTCAGTGTTTGAATTGGAGCATAGTCTCCTGGTGAAATTGTTACGTAAATTTGTGTGTCATCTGCATAGCTATGGTAACTTATTTTGTTGTTCTTCATTATCTGAGCCAGTGGTAGCATGTAGATGTTAAAGAGAAGAGGCCCCAAGATGGAGCCTTGAGGAACCCCACATGTCATATTTGTCAACTCAGATGTGTATTTACCTATAGAAACAAAGTTGTTTCTGTCCTTTAAGTAGGATTCAAACCAATTCAGAACTGTTTCCGAAAGTCCCACCCAGTTCTCCAGTCGGTCTAGTAATATGCTGTGGTCAACAGTGTCAAACGCAGCACTGAGATCTAATAATACTAACACTGAAGTTCTGCCACTGTCTGTGTTTAAGTGGATGTCATTAAAGACCTTTACAAGAGCAGTCTCAGTGCTGTGGTTTGGACGAAAGCCTGACTGGAACACATCAAAACAGTTATTTAAATGCAAGAAATTACTCAACTGTTGAAAAACAACTTTTTCAATGATTTTACCTAGAAATGGGAGGTTTGATATGGGCCTGTAATTGTTCATTACTGAAGCATCTAGATTATTCTTTTTTAAGAGCGGTTTAATGACTGCAGTTTTCAGGGCCTGTGGAAAAATACCTGAGTGAAGAGATTTGTTTACTATATGAAGTAGATCTGAGGCCATGCAAGGCAAAACATCTTTGAAAAATCCTGTTGGAATAATATCAAGGCAGCAAGAGGAGGATTTCAGAAGTTGAATAATGTCCTCTAGGTTTTTATCATTAATCTGATGGAATTGTGTCATGATGTCTGAATTGATGTTAAGTGGAGATAGGGACAACACATTTGCTGTTCCTGATGCAGACGCACTGACTGCTTGTCTGATTTTCTGAATTTTGTCAGTGAAAAAGGAGGCAAAATCATTGCACGCCCTGGTGGATAGAAATTCAGAGGCTACTGACACTGGGGGGTTAGTTAGTCTGTCGACGGTAGCGAACAAGGCACGTGCGTTGTTTTTGTTTTTGGTAATGATGTCAGAGAAGAACGATTGTCGTGCGTTTTTCAATTCCAAATTATAAAGGCCAAGTCTCTCTTTATAGATTTCAAAGTGAACCTGGAGATTTGTTTTTCGCCACCTGCGTTCAGCTTTTCGACATTCTCTTTTTTCTGTTTTCACGGTCATGGCCTTTCTCCATGGAGATATTTTCTTGCCAGACACTTCCTTTACCTTAGTTGGAGCAATGGCATCTATAACATTTTTAATTTTTGAATTAAAATGATCTACTAGCTCATTTACTGAGATGTTGGCAGGGGCAAGTGTGGAAGAGAAATTCTGAGTAAACATTTCCCTAGTATTTTCAGTTAAATATCGCTTTGTGGTTACCTCTTTTTGAACATTTTTGTGAACAGAAATAGAGCTCTCAAAGAAAACACAGGAATGGTCAGAGAGTGCAACATCAGTCACCACAACCTTAGAGATATTCAGACCCTTTGAGATAATTAAGTCCAGAGTGTGCCCCTTATTGTGCGTGGGCTCCGTCACATGCTGAGTCAGTCCATAGCTATCAAGAACACAAAACAGTTCTTTAGCCCCTCTGTCCTGGGGGTTGTCAACATGGATGTTAAAATCACCAACAATGACTAGACGGTCAAAGTCAATACACACTATAGACAGCAGTTCAGTAAAGTCATCAAAAAAGCTTGCACAGTATTTGGGTGGTCTATAGATATTTAGGAACAGAGCTCGAGAGGAGCATTTCAGCCGGAGGGCCACATATTCAAAAGAATCAAAGTTTCCATACGATGTCTTCCTGCATTGAAGGGAATCATTGAACAGAATAGCAACTCCACCCCCTTTCTTATGCATTCTTTCCTGACTCATAAAACTGAAGTTGGGAGGGGTTGATTCGATAAGAACAGCTGCACTGTTATTTTGTTCAATATATACAATATACACAAAGTTACACCATTAAGTACACTACAAAGTGTACCAACACAAACACATTATGCGTGGGGGAAATCTGAAGGGGGGATCTGTTTGTTGCTGTGTGTGAAATACAGAGCTGTACGCAAATTAGTCACTTATAGAGTTTCAGAGGTTTACGCTGAGATTTGATTTATGGGTCAAACTGTTAACACATTTCCCAGAAAATTAATAACACCTTCAGCATTAAATTAAACACAAACAAACAATGACACGAAACAGAAGGCATATTAACAGCAGTTACAAAGAAAGCTGATGAGACACCTGTTTTACACTGATGTTGAAAAGACTATGAAACCTTTACAGCCCCATCTCTCTACTTCTCTGCAAAGCCACTCTGACGCTTTGTATGTTGCACCACAAATATTTTGGCCCAGCACTCACTACGTGCGTGTCGCAAGGCAACGGTTACTAAGCAACAGTCTCTAGGCGGTAGACAATCTTACCGCCATGGAGATCCGCACTCGTTTGGGCTTGGGTTGTCTTTGTTCAGGAGGAGCCGGCCCAGCCGGGCTCTTCCGACCGAGGAGAAGACATGAACACAACATTAACAGAGCTTCACAGTTTCCCCCTTTATGCTGCTGCAACATTGGTTCCCCGTCTGACTTCTACCAGGAGAAGTCACATGACGTGGGCACAATGTTGCTGAAAGCGTATAATTATTACAGTAGCCTACAGAAGAAGACAAGGGCAGACAATCTGTAATGAAACCCAATGTTAATACAACATGGGTTATACAATGCCAGGAAAAAGGGGTCTGAACACCACACATTTTTGTTTGGGACTTTAAGTCGTTGTGATTGTCTCTGTTGTCTCCATAAGGAGCTATTATGTTGAAAAATTGCACATTTTCACATACTGTTAAATCAGCTTTTGGTTTTCTGATGAAATGCCTCAACAACTGTTGTTGATTTATGTCTCCCTCAGGATAAACTGTAACAGCTTTGATGATCCTTTAACATCCCTCAATATCCATCAACAGGCTCACATTTGTCCAATAATGTGGTTTATCAAATAATACCTGCAAAACTATTGACAATCCAATTAGTAACACTTATTGTGTTCATTGCTTGTTAGGGAATGTAATGAACATGCTAAACATCAGTATATTAACATTAGCATGTTGATGTTAGCATTCATCTCAAATAACCACTGTAGTCTCAGTGTTCTTCATTACATTTAGCCGTGTTAAGACTTAATTAAGTCAGAGGGTGTTGCACTGATTTATTGTTCCTTACAAATCTATGTCGCTTAAGTTGGCATTGATGAATGACTCAATATAGTTATTGGTCAGGAAAAATGTGCGGGCAAACGCTTGGGAACCACATGCTGCATAACATCATGTTGAACACCAAGACTGAATGTTTGAATGGCTGCTTTGTTAAATCAAATTGAATTATGTTAAATCAGTTGTAGCATATTGAGTACCGGTATCTCCGCTATAAACTGAATTCATATCTTTGTAATTGAACAATGATTGACCCACCAGAGCATCAATATTGTTTAAGGGTTGAAAATACATAAAACACATTTCATACCCTTAAATTTGACCAAGAACTGTGAACATGCTGGATGTTCAAAATGAGAGGCAGTGACGGTGTTATGCAATGCCTTATACAGTAAGTTATACAACTAAACTGCACTGATGATAGCACACAGGAAAACCCTGCTGCCAGTGGGTGGATCCTGCCCGTCAGCAGGAAGAGGAGGAGGGCGGCATATGGTGGACTCAGAGAGAGCCCACGCCCACGTGTAAGATACGCGTCATATTCATACTTGCACCCACACATATCATATCCCGCGCTTTAACTCACCTCCATTAGCTCCTTATCGTGGTCAGCACAGGTCAAAGTCTGAGAACCTTGAGAGAAAAGAAAAACAATTTTTTAAAGCTTATTTGATGTTCCTGGAATCAAACGTCACTGTTACTCTGTATGTCTTAATGTGTGTGTGTGTGTGTGTGTGTGTGTGTGTGTGTGTGTGTGTGTGTGTGTGTGTGTGTGTGTGTGTGTGTGTGTGTGTATGTGTGTGTGTACACCAATGTTAAGTACATACTATTTGGCGTCTCTGTGTCGCCGATGGCGGACACAGTTTTCAAGGCAGATTTCAGAGGAAGCTGAGTGTTGGAAACCACCGGGCTGAAGGAGGCAGACTCCTCTGTGGAGATCTATGTGAACACAATATTAACAGGCGAAGCCACACACACACACGAGCACATGCAGATAAACAAACAGGACAGGTAATGGCACAGACGACAGAGACACAGAAGAGAAGTGTTAATGTTACCGTGGAAATAAAGCATTTTAAACAGTTAACAGTAATCACTTACCACAACAGGTCCATCTGTGCCTTTACCTACTGCTACATGCTTCACACATGCTGTGGTTGATCCACTCTATGTCTACTGCTAATAACCCAAGCCTTTTCCCCCAGCCCTGCCCTGGCGCCCCCGGACGCCTCACACCTGTTGGGTGCTCACCAGGAAGCGGACCGCTTGGCGCGCGCTGGTGGTGGTGGAGGCGTTGATGTGGGAGTGGGAGCAGGGGGAGCTGGGCGTGCTGTCGGTGGTGAGGCTGGACAGGTGATCGTGGGTGCCATTGTCCTGGGCCAGCTGGCGGAGGTACTCCAGCCTCTGCTGGTGGCCCAGCTGAACAGAGAGCAGCGACTGGAGCTGCAGACGCTCAATGGAGCCCAGCAGGATCATGGACTCTGAAAAAGAAGGAGCAGACAAACGTTGACAGAAAACATGTGAGGAAATTAGATAGAATTGGCTATGCAGAGGTAAAAGTGGAACATGGAATAATTGCTTTGAAGGGGTTGTGTCAGCATACGTTACAACCAAAGTCAGTATTAGTCTTAATTATTTTACTGAAACTAATACAACTTTATGTACTTTAAGTTTATTTCAATAATCTGCCCTTTTATGTTTCGTTTTTAATGTCTTTCGTTTTTGTATTACCTGTCCCTTTTTAACCCTGCTCACCTAATCCTACTTCCCCAAGTAGTCACAGTTTATAGCAGCCCTGTTCCTTTGTGGTGGCTGAAAGTAGCTTTGTTTGTCTGGAAGCTGCCTGCTGTTCCTGCTTTTTAAGTATCTTCATTAAATCTTCAGTCTCTGAGTCTGCATGAGGATCCTTTCTGCTTGCCTGCTCTCTAAACGGTCCTAAATATAACTTAAGCTTATAAGCATCATATTTTTAAATGAGATGTTGATTCAGCTTTATTACATTTGTGATGTTGTTGCATTCCAATGTGTTTGTATTAAGTAAATGTTTCTCAAATGCATTCTAAACTCATTTATATCAATGGGGGGAGAAACAAGGCACAACCTTCATGAAGATTTATCGCAGGATTCTTTAATTAGACTACAGGATGACTGAGTGTACTGTATCATTTAAATGATCATTTATTTTGTAAAACGATTTAAATAATCTATAAAAAAAGGGTGAACTCATTTCAGCTGAATAACAATTGAGCAATTCATCCTGAAAAGGCCGGGTCTCACACCTGAATGATTGTTGCATAAAAAACAGTCAATTACCAAGTTTTTGTTTGGAGTTTTCCTGGAACAGACAGTTCAGTGTCTCTGTAGTATTATAATGTTACATGCTGAGATTTGTTAAGATTGATTTGGTTTGCCATGCACTTACCCCTGGACTCAACCAGTGCCAGAGTCTTGAGCTGACCAGTCAGCAGCATCTCCTGCAGGTCCCGGTAGCAAGAGTTCAGAGTGATGTAACGCACATCCCTGACCATAATGTCCTCCACACGGATATTATACTTCCTGAAACACGAGAAAAGGGAATCGAGAGGTGTTGATGCAAGAGGGAAGGAAATGAAAGGCGAGAGAAGAGATACAAAACAGATGAGCGCACAGAATCACACTGATAATAACTAAATATAACTCCATCTGGTCGTTTTATTGAAAAACAAACAGGTGGGTAATGACAAACACTCACTCTTGATGTCCCATGCCGAGTTCAGGCAGATAAGGGAGTTTCTTGATGCGGATGATGGAGTCGTACAGCGATGGTTGGAGCGACTGGGCCACGGCGTTGGCCAGGATCACAGCGATCATCACAGGCAGGATGTGAGAGATCTGACCCGTCAGCTCAAACACGATGACCGCTGTGGACACCGTGTGGGTGACCGCTCCAGACAGCGCTGCAGCACCTGTGCGGGGGGGAATCATAGAAGAAAAATGTCTGTCTTGTGTGTGTGATGAGGAATCTTTGTAAACATGAATAAAAGAGTAAACAGATTATGTTAGAAAAATATCACTCGTCACCGGCTTGAGCTTCAATATCAGGATACATGTATTTATTATCCTTGCAAGAATGGAAGTAGTCATCACATACAAAGTTGCATGGGACAAAATAGTTCCCCGAACAGTGTCCTTCACATGCTTATATACAAGAGAGGGTGTTACACAGTGACAAAATGCAGGAATACCGGTACAAAGCAGTATACAATGTTTAGTTTTAGATTAGCTAAGACCCACGGCAGAAATGATCATTCTTGTCATAATGTCTGTCTCCATAGAGGCTGAATCATCATGTTAATCACATAGCTATCATATGTCTAAAACATTGTGTCCTGACGCTCTTCTAGGTAATCATACATCCTGTTACGTACACAGCTACAGTTGGGCCTTTGTTATCAAATACATTCAGTATTTTCCCAACAGTTTAATATCTGGTGTTAAATGTACAATGTATCTGTGTTTTAATCATCAGAGAAGGAATGCTTCATGACAGCAAATCCAAACCAGATTTTCTGCAGGATGTCGTTCTAATTCATAACATTTAGCGCCACCCTGTCACACTAACCAGTGAGCCACGACCGTGGCAATTTTGTATCAAACGATTTTCTATTTTACTTTGGAACAAATGTAGTGTTCAACTTAAGTGGAATCAGTTTTCATCAATCTTATTCTATAAGCTGGCATGAAGTGATACGAATGGTTGCAGCTTCGCAGCGGGGACAGTTTCAATTACACAGAAGAGAAGAAAAGTGGCTTGGAAAAATTATTATGAAGACAAATTAGAAACAAAATGAATTAAGGTACAGTTTGTAAAACAATAACATAACTCACCAACTACAGCATAACCGCCGGGAACTATGGGATACACGCTGCCATCAGCATGTATGCCATCAGGAAACATGGTTGCCATGACCTCTCCAACAAGTCTGCCAAATCCTGCACCTGCTCGTTGCACAAAGAGAGAAGTTATTTAAAAAGGCAAGATTGTGGCTTTATCGAAAGTGCAAAGTAATTACGTAACAAAAGGACATTCAAATACAATCAAGACAGGTATAGAATACAAGAATAAAGGTTACATTGAAGTGAAATAAATCAATTATTTGAGTCAATAAAAGGCCATCACAAATAGTCTTAACATATTTGGAGCAGTTTGTTCCATATATATGGTGAATAAAAACCGAATGCTGCTTCTCCATGTTGAGATTTCACCCCGGGACAGAAAGAAAACTTGTCCTAGACTACTTAAGAGGTCAGGGTGTTTTATAAAGTAGGAATACATATTATACTGTACATGTATTTTGGCCCTAAACCTTTCAGTGCTTTGTAAACCGACACGAGTATAAAGGAGGTTGTTACCACGGCAGTAGATTCGTTAGAAAACACTGAATAATTTACTCACCGATAAGAAACACTGGCATGAAGGCCCCGCATGGAACCGGCATGGTGGTGGCCACAGCCGACATCCAGAACTGAGACAGAGAGACAAGTGTGTGTGACAATAAGTAAAAAGGAATCAAATCCTACACCGTTTCTTTCTATACATATGTCAAAAGCCTACCTTCATAACGATGAAGAGGACGAGTGTGATGAAGACGTTGACCTGCGGATGTTTCCAGCCGTTGTGGTGGTAATCAAACTCCTCGGCCACGCCCTGCCGGCACCACGTGCGGTTGTCAAACAGAGCGACCAGAGACTCGTGCTGCGTGAGCTGAAGGGTCGACACGAGATGGAAAGGTTATCTGAACGTGATTATATAGATGACAGACTTACAGGAGAATTAAAGGTCAGCTTTGGATCTACATCATCATGAAATCCCTGCAGCCAGAAATGCAGTATGTGGTACAGCTGGTGGATGTCATCTAAATGTTTCATTGTTTGCTTTTAATTAATCTCAGACTCCCTTAATGATATCTTCAACGATACTGAGGAATACCTTGGTGAAATAAGGAACATTGAATGGAATTTAATCTTTTCTGTTATCTGTGCAGTGCAAAGACACTCAATTTGAACTTGTGATTTTGGATATACAACTCCTCATGTTTCAAATATTCTAGAAACAAGTACACCTTTTTTGATGGCAGTGCAAAAGCTTGTCTTTTTGACAAGACTGTTTCAATTAATGAGCGTCACTGCACAGGACAAATAAAGGTTGTTCTCCCTCCTCACAAGCAAAGGTTTCTTTCTTTTGACAGTCTGAAAGGATCAAAGTGAATTTAAATGGCTTGTTATGCACAATGATAGTGGAGTGTTCAGGCAATATCAGCCCAAAAGTGGTTTGCTTTGCAACTTTGAGAAAAGCTCAAACTACGTTTCACTTTGTTGTTTCAATTGTCAGATATTTCCAGTGGCAGCACCTTATCTGAAAAAGAGGCGTATTTCTTTCTTTCATACACAATACTGCAGTGCTGCATCAAGCAAGTTATGTGTAACTCTATGACAATGAACATTTGTTAACTGTTTTTTGTTTTAATGTTGCTTTCTTTATACCAATCCATATTAGGTACCATGGCAGCTATTGAACAGCTCGTGCCATTTTATAGGAGAAGCACCAGCTCTCTATTCACTCAGAATTACCATCAATCATCTTACAACAGTCAGCAGGCTTCAATGCCGTCATAAGAGCGTGAAAGTACTTTCTCACCTGTCCCGCCATGAACTGCCCGAAGCCTGGAGGGAACGTGAGAGTGGAGATTAGCAGGGTGACGACGGCGGGATACACCAGGCGCCTGACAGGGAGAGAGGGACTGCGGGGTCATTAATGGGGGCGCCTGTCACACTGTATGTGCTTGCTTGATTTATGTGTGGTGGTGAGGCATAAATAGCTCTCTGTGATGTGTAAAACTGAAACAATTGATATTAAGACTTAACCTAAATTTCCCATGAATACATTTAACAGGAGTTATTTGAGTGCATTAGACCGACTATGGATAAGCACTTGTTTTTATTAAGGAATAATTTAATACTTTGAGATATATGCATATCCCTCGTCTTGCCTAAAGTAAGAGAAAATGATAATTCCCACTCTCATGTCTGAGGAGTATCAATCATCTCATCTCTCGGCAATAAGACAAATAAGTGCATTTCATAAAATGCCAATCTACATAAGTGTTTAATATTCTGTGTCAGTCAGAATCAGCTACTCACTTCCTCAGCAAGAACTTGTTAATAGTCTTCTGCTTCCTCATGCACTCCACAATCAGCCGGTTCAGGTAGACAAAGAGAGCGCCACCAAAACCACAGGCAATCCTGCAGACACACAAAGACACACCTGTTTGAAGGAGAAGCAGAAAAAGCATCCCAGGACAAAACAAAACCAGCTGCACTGAAAAGCAATCACACTGCCACTGAAAAGCAATGTTCCTGCATGGTTAACGATGAGGCAGGCAGTTTATTTTTGGCATCATTGGGCAAAACATTTCATAGTGACCTTTCAGCATATTCAACAGGTCGGAAAGAAAAACGTTTGAAACCCCTTTGGACGTTTTAAAGCTTTAGAAAATCTAGTCCCTGATGGGAGACTTTGGTCAATCTCAGGTCATTTTACAGAGAGTGTGTTCCTATTGGCTGTTCTATAAATGAACATGCATGTCCCTACAGGTGGTGAAGGCCTGATTCAGCAGCACAATATCCTGCAGAAAAGCAAAAACTGCCCAAACTTCAAAAGCAACCTGAGAAAAAAAGAAAGACATACTTATCTAAAGGAAATTGCTTACAATATCAATGTTGCTAATAGAAGCTCATGACTGCAGATTGCTCATTTTAATGCTATTTAATATTAGCATCATTTGTCTCTAGATCTGAAACACTTTACCAATATTGTAGCTGGGGCCTCAAATCAAAATATGTCAGTGTATTTAAGTCTAAAAAGGAAAATATGACGGGAACTCTCATAATTCTCGCTATAAGAGCGCATTCAGATCACAATGATAATCGAGATAATGCTTGAATTGAAAGACTAGTAACTAGCGTGTCTATATGCCCGTGCTCATCAGTGGGAGGGGCTGTGGACAGAAGGGCTCTTTATTCAGATTCAGTTTTTTTGCCATTTTGAGAAAAACCTCAAATACAATTACTGAAATGTTGTTGTGAATTTTTGCCCAATGACATAAAAAGAAAATACAGCCTCCACAGCTTAAAATCACTTCCTTTGAGAGGAGCCAATAATTGTTAATCTTTGTTTTTTTCCATTTAATAGGTTTTTCGCATCAAACTAATCCAATTTGGCACGTCATGATGATACAGTCACTTATTGTAATCAGCAGAGTAAAAAGTTAATTTCATGCTCCGTTCTTTGACTACAAATCAACCTTGAGCCTGCAGCAGAAATGTGAATGTGCCTATGAGGAGACTACAGAGGGACTGGGGGCTCAGATCTCCTCAGTAACAGTAACTGCTCTGTGATCAGGTCTATTGTGGCGTCAGTCCAGGGAAAAGACTCACCCGAGGATGGCGAACGCCGGCAGCTCCTGAAGGTCAAACGGGAAGTCAAGACGGAAACGAGTCTTAAAGAGAGCAGTGATGGTCTCTGAAGGAAAGAACACTGTTGTAGGCTGCACAGCAATTTATCCATTTGTTACAGATGTAGATACTGACATTTAAATTGGTTTTGGAGACCAATTATAATTTATTTTTACAAATACAGAATCACATTATCTTATGATGCTGAAATCTATGTGTGTAGAGATGCTTAAAATACTTATATTGATCATCGCGCCATTGACATGACTGAACATAAAGTATGATAAAACTCAAAACGTTAAAATAATATTCTTTATCATTTTTACCAGATCTCATTTATTTTATTTGCTGAGGCAAATCCATGAACAAAGGTAAGCTGTTATTCTTAATTAACAAGATAATTATTATTTCTTCCCTTGGTAGCTTGTTCATTTAGAAAAAACTGTTCATAAAAGGAGAAAATTATTGCTTTTCTCGAGATTATAAAATGATTAAAGGAGGGGTAGGTCATTTTGGAGAAACCAGCTCGAGTGCGCTAGAATTTGAAAATACACAGCCGGAAAAAATCTGCCACTTCCTTACAGAGCCCCTCCTCCAACACACACAAACGCGCACATGACCAATGAGGGCACGAGATAAGTTTGTCCACAGATGGAAGGCTGACAGGCAGGTAGGCCATCCAGTTACTTTAGCCGGGCCGGCTAAAATGATTGGTCGTGCTTTTTACAGCGCTACGGCTTCCACAGATGACATTTTTTTATGTTTTTTTTGTCAAAGCACTGAAGATATTCATTGCTATCGGGATGTTAAGAGCATTCCATGGAATATAACAAAAAGTGTATCTCGAGCCGGTTTCTCAAACTTACCTACCCCACCTTTAACTCACTGATTCAGAAAAACAGGTTTAATATTTTTTTTCTCAAGGGATTAACTTTTTTTCTATTTTCCCGTAACTATGGCATCCAGACAAATAACAAACATGTGGTAAAAAAAATGTGTCCCTAACCTTCCTCCTGGTTCCACACTGCCAGCACTCTGAATATGAAGGCGCTGAAGGTGGCAGCAAAGAAGCCCCTCCAGTAGTTCCTCACCGCAAAAAACGTGGAAGTGACCTCAATGCTGAACAGCACCCCTGCACCAAACAAACAAACAGAAGACATTTAACAACATTCAGACTTTATTCAAGAAATGGTTAAATAGGCCGCTATGGAAAACTGCGTAAATGTTATATCTACATTTCCATGATCCATCATAGGTTGGTGATAGCTACTCCCTTGTTATCACGTATCCTCTGAAGGTCACAGATAACCAAAGCAAATATGTTTTATCTACATTTCTTCCTTCCTTTTTTCAAGTTTTCAAAAATTCTAGAAAAGTAAAACTTGTTCCCACTAAAAATGTAATAATACAAAACACAGAAAACAAGAAGTTAAACAAATATTAACAATAAGAGCCAGTTCAAAAAGTATTATCTACATTTCATGGATCATGGACTAAAAAAAGGTTAACCTGAAACAGTGGGGGAGCTCACCTGAATACACATGCAACATTGAATGTCAATCTAGCCAAAGAGTTTCGAGATACAGTTAGACAGACAGATTGACCAAAGATTGGAAATTGCTCTCCTGCTGGCAGGATAGTCCTACCTCCAATCGGAGCAGCGAAGCAGCAGCCCACTCCCACTGCACAGGCAGCCGACAGCATCTCCGTGTTCCTCAGCCCGTTCTGCCCGACAGGAGTCACACACCCCCACACACCCCCCACACCCCACACCCCACACACACACACACACACACACACACACACACACACACACACACACACACACACACACACACACACACACACACACACACACACACACACACACACACACACACACACACACACACACAACACCACACCACACACACACACACACACACACACACACACACACACACACACACACACACACACACACACACACACACACACACACACACACACACACACACACACACACACACACACACACACACACACACACACACACACACACACCACACACACACACACACACACACACACACACACACACACACACACACACACACACACACAAATCCCAACAAGGTACATGTAAGTGCAAATGCCACAGACACAACAGGTGCATTTGTCATGAAAAGCCAGCAACTGTTCACAAATTCAACACTTTTACTATAAAACCAAAGCTGTATCTTTCCACACGAGATTACATATATGAGTGATGGGATATGGGGGGCCATAATGGAAAAACCCAGGATGGAGTGATGAAACCATGAGATGTTTGTATAGAAGCAAAGATGGCACAGATTGATGCCTCGCTGTGATGGTTCACTGAACAGAATCAAACAGCGCAGACAAAATGGAAAAGCATCAATCTCTCCTCTACTTCTGAAATGGACAGCATGGATTATTAATGTTGATGAAATTGGCAATAAAGGAACTATCCGACTGGTGCATTTCATACCTTGCTTCCCTCAAAGGGCTCTTCCTTTAGCAGTAAAGGTGAGGGAAAAAGAGAAAGAAATATGTGTGAGTGTGATCTGTGCGAGTGTGGAGGTTACCTTTGATTTCTGCTCCTGGAAGACATCCAGTTTATTATCCAAACTACATAAAATCAAACAAGGGCGGATGAGCTTCAGCAAACAGTCTGGATTCAGCAGTGAACTGAGTTAACATTTCCCCAGACTGATTATGTTTAATGGCTGCACAGTTGACCCCTGGACTATATCAGTCTTTCTAACTGGGCTGAGTTTTTCTTCCTCCACATCTCTGCAGTCTATCTTCCTCCGTACTCATGGTGACGCTGGTACATGTGGGAGAAGCACAGCACACTGTCCTCTGCAGAAATAGACAGAAGTCCAGGGTATGGTCGCAAGTGAGTGGAGGTGAGAGTGTGTCCTGGGGAACGGCAGAAAGTCAAGTAAAACATCATAGACATTTTTATGATTAAATTCTTTTTTTTTGCAGCTTCACTCCTTGAAAAAAAAAAATCATAACTCAGAGTATATAAGGCAAGTTACTGGGAACTAGTTACTCATAAAGTCTGGAGAGATGTTGCAAGGTTAAGTGGATTCCAACCTTTATGGTATGAGGTAGCCCCACAGCCCATTAATCATATATATGTATGTATTTTAAAAAGTATAACCATAGTCATTATATAAAAGTGGATATTGGTTACCGTTTTCTGCAATTGAACTGTTAAACTTTAACTTAGTTTGGTCAGCAATTAACCTAACTACCTGGAGAGAGGTTTGACGTTTCAAACGCTTATTCATCACTTTCAGTTTCCTTTCTGAACTTCTTGGCTCACTTGCTAACTCGTTTACAGTTCATATCAATCAATGTCAATATGTTTTTTCTAATATGTTAGTGTAGAGAGCATAACCAACTACTGTAAATCTGATGGCATGTTATTTCAAAAATATTCATAGTTTATAGAGTACATTTAGTTGATGCAAGAGGCATAACCTGTGAAGGCCCTAAAGGTTAAATCTCTAAAATAAGCTATGCATTTGAGGAGAAATCCGTGTTACTTTTGTAAATGTGGTTACTGTCCTCACCATATAACTCCCTCCGAAAAGAGGAGCCATGACTTTGCTCAGGAGAGCGGCGCACAGACTGGCCACATGAACGAAGGGTCCCTGAGAGAGAGAGGAGAGAGAGATCAGGATGTTAGTGTACTGGATACGACTTAAGGCACATTTGAGTTCATGGGCATTCAAAAAACCTTACGCGATCAAAGTCTGCGACGATCCAAACTTTCTAATCCTCAAATGAAGGAAATGCAAACGGTTATCAGCAGTAATTACCGTTTTATTTTCCCAGCTGTTACTTTAATGATACTGGAAGAAGCCGGATTATTAAATCCTCCCCACTGGGAAACTTCAAAAACTGTCAAGCAATCTGTCATGTGTAATTTGTACAGCCAAGAAGACTGATGTGTAGAGATGGAGGAAGATGAAACCTCTACCTCCTTTCCCAGAGGCATCCCACTGCCAAGAGCACAGGTCAGGCCGATGACTTTGGCCACGAACGTCTTGAACGTCAGGTACTCCTTCAGGACCACACCCCTCAGTATGGTCTTCATCTCAGGAATACCTGAACCTGGGGAATCAAAAAGAAAGATATTCCAGGTGGGGTGATGGAGTGGAGAAAAAGGACGAGTTGAAAGAAAGCAATTACAGAGAGAGATGAGGGGAATAAATGAAGAGCGAGGGGGGTGGGTGAGGGGGAAAGCTGATTGATATTCATATAGTTTTCTGTATGCACATCTCATCAGGGGTTTAGCGTATGGATTTATTACAGACGTTACCACTGAGACACCTACAGCACATGTCCTTGGACACCTTATGCTGCATTATAGAGCCAATTACATTACTCAAACACTGAGATATGGACATAATTAGATATAGGAATACATATACCTATGCATGAATTGTTGATGTGTGTGTAAGTGTGTGTCTTACCCACAGCCTGAGGGGCCAGTATCTGTGTAAATCCCGCTGAGAAAGTGATGAGCACTACAGGGTAGGTGACCCAGGCGATGTACTGCAGAAGCATGTTGCTGTCCAGTCCCCCATGCATCCACTTCTGTGCTGCACACACACAAACACACACACACACAACTTCATCTCAGTATAATGCAGCAGAAAACTAAACCACCTAACAAACAGTTTCCTTATGCATCAAGATTAATCTGCTGTGAATACATTAACATGGTTCCTCCTTTTTCTGCCTTATTCATTAGTTTTACTTCACCTGATGTACAGCAGCTTGGTTTCCTCCTCCTTCTTATTAATTATTCAGCTCTCTTACCATCAAACTTAGCCTTTGATAACATTGTAAAAATAGGAGAGGCCATTCTATATATAGGTGAAATGCTTTTTTTCTCCAATATGACAAACATTTTCAAACTTAAAAGACATTACAGCTCTATTTCAGGACTTTAATGTGTAATGGGAACATTTTCATTGTTGTTTTTGTACTTTTTAATAAAATGTCTGAGCTTTTCTCAAACATTGCCCAGAGTGAATGAATTAAAAGTCATCACCCTTGCATTGGCCAGGGCAGCATAGGAAGAAAACTCAAGACATTTTATTAAAAAGTACCAAAAAAACCAAGTCCTGTATTAGAGCTGTAGTGCTCGGTTGATTCACACAAAAAAGAATCAACAATTTTTTCTTTTTTTTTAATTCTGCTATCAGTTTTTATCATATATATATATATATATATATACATACATACTTTATTTTTACTGAATATCTTTGGGTTAAGGAAAGACCCAATGAGACATTTAAGGACTTGGACCTTGAGTAGTAAAATATTCCGCACAATTTGTTTACCATTCTCACTGGTTAAGTTGGAGATAGATTTGATTGATTGATTGATACATTTATTTCGAACAAGTAAAATAAATAATTACAAAACAAATGTTGTAGTGCATAGTCATGTAAGAGAAATCAAAACAAAAAATGACATTTACAACAGCATTAGCAACATAAACAGTGCCACATCTAGTGTTCGAGAAGGAGTGAGAAGAAGTATCATTTATTTAATCTCACCCCCTTGTCCCTAAATGATTTATTTATAATCTATAATCGGCAATAATTATAATTTGTATGCATTATTATTGATATTATTAATCTGCTTTACCTGTTGATTGACATATATACATACACATACATACATATATGCACACATACATATACACACCTACATACTCACACATATACACATAGTCAAACACCTTCCCCATCCCTGTACCTCGAGAAAATAATTTTTCTGTATTTCCTCTTGAACTGGTTAATGTCTGGACATCGTTTTAGCTCCATATTCACACTGTTCCATAGTCTCACTCCACAGGCTGAGATACAAAAAGTTCTTCTGGTTGTACGGACCCTATGAATTTCGAATTGAAATTGTCTCCTTGAACTATATCCCCCCCATTCGTTGAGTGAATACTTTTTGGATGTTTCCTGGTAAAACGTTATGATTATCCTTAAACATGATTTGTGCCGTTTGGAATTCTACCAGGTCTGTGAATTTTAACAATTTTGACTGCAGGAATAATTTGTTAGTGTGATCAAGGTATTTGGCATTGTGAATGATTCGTATGGCTTTTTTTTGTAGAATAGATACTGCATGTATAGAACTTAAGTATTATATAGTTTAATAGTTTAGTACAATGGTTATGCTATACACAATTGTGGCTTAATTAAGTGTTTTTTTTTGTGTTATTTACAGATATATAAATAATATTACAGATATTTTATCATGTGAGAAAAAGGGACTACAATTTCGATTTAAAACGTCAAAAAGTTATCTGTATAGGAGTGCAGTCTTTTATTAAAGGTAATGCATTTCAGAGGATTTCCGTTTTTTGCACTCAACACGTTTCTTCATAGTGAAATTAGTTTGGACCTCGGCACCTGGTGGATTAATTAAAGTGACATTGAGGTAACATTGATGCTACAGTATGTGGCCGCAAAAATCCCCTTTATTGACCCTTTCAATATTGATGAAATCCACTTTGTTAGCTGGCTCAAGATCAATATAACTTTGCTAGTGAAGGCCAGGCAATTTGTATTAATATGTTCTACCTTCACACCACATCTCATAGATTAATACTTTGCAGCCTTTTATTCACTGTCCATCTATTCATCTTGTTGCTTTTTCCCTCCGTCTCTCCTACCTTGTTGGCAGAAAGCGATGGCGTAGTCCATGACCCAGCTGACCAGAGCCATGAGCAGCCCCAGCAGAATGAGGAAGATCCAGTCCTCCCCCACCCGTGAGATCAGGAACTTCTGGCAACGAGACGCACACACTGAGGGCACAGAAAGCAAGTTAAAGCTATGAGATTATTCTTTAAAGTGTGAAGACTAGAGAAAGATATTCGTGGGTGTGAAACTGAAAGTGTGTCAGAGGGGAAGTAAAATAAATGAATAAATCTGTAGTGACGGAGGAGATTGGATTGCAGCCAAGGCTAGAACATCCAAGTATATTCAAACGGAAAATACATTTTGAAACCCAAATTAAAGGATACAAATCAATTTAGAAGAAATGTGAAAAATAAAATTGAAAAGAAAGTTATGATTAGTTTAAAGGCTGTGTAAAACATAGTGTAAGATGAGTATTGATAGATACTTTTGATAGCTCTCCATTTCATATCTCCAGTATAGGCAATATTCATTATGGGCCGATACAAGCAATACATTTGTAGTAATTTTACAATTTTAAATATAACTTGTGGAATTAAATATTTTAGAATGTTTATCACTTTTGTTTTGTTATTTTTCCTGGTATGTTATCTTAAACATCAGCTTATGCTCTGTGATGCATGGTATCTACATGCTGCTTCTTCATGTTTAGCAGAGACACTACCAGATGTATGTGGTAAAATCATAGACTGTAGGTCAAATGCATTCAAGAACATATTTTGGTCCCAAACTATGGAGAGATTTGTCTGAATGTCTATTCCATTTCAATAAGGTGAAGTTTCCTGAACTATATTTTTGAGGGCGATAAATGAGAAAATACCATAACATTGACCTAACCTTGTGGAAATAAAAGTGACGACAAGATTTAATCATTATTCAATCTTCTGACAAAGAAATGGGAAAACAAACAATAACTCTCAGGCGGCGTGAACAAATGATCCAGTTTCAGAGGAAATTCAGAATGAATGGTGTATTATAGAGACAATGAGTGGAGTGGACAGGGAGATGTAATCTGTTTATACAGCGCGGGTGAGCCGTGGAAGAATAATAACAAACCAAAAACGCTATTATTTATTGAATTGTCATCCACCTCAAATATAAAGAATAAGGAGACAAAACACGACTGTGTTACGGATATAAATCTACCACTACATTTTAATCTATAACTCTGAGCTAGGTCGGCTAAAAGAAGCATCAGTGGACTAATTTCCTCTTTTTTGTCTGCGGACACTGCCAAAGCCTGGAATTCCCTTCAACACTCAGAGTATTTATAGATATGCTCATCCCAAGAGACGCTTCAAATGTTCCACTAACACAATTATCAGATCCATTTCATCAAAAAAAGTTGAAAAAGTCCAGATACTTTAAGTTAGTTTTTTTTTTAAATCGTGTTTGGCAATCATAGCAGCATCATGAAGAAACGTTTGCAATAGAGAAGAATCCGAAAAAGCTACATATTTGATGGTGACCCAAAAAAAAAGGGAAAAAGAAAATACACAAAAAGCGTGGGACAAGAATATTGGTTGGCAATATTATAGAATATTTTTCTTGAAAAAGAACAAAACCATCAATGAGTTGAATCTTATTTTACTGTTAGTATTTTCTGTGAAGCCAAACCAATGTTCTTCAATCATTCAAGTCGAATTTGTAACTATACTGCTTGTACAATTTGCTTCTCATTATTGAAATAAAAGTAGTCCTACAGTACCACTTTCATGTCTCACACATATTTTTATTTGTATTGTTTGATTGGCATGCTCCTGTATGATAATATATTATGAAAAAAGAACATTTGCAGCTGTTTTTCAGGTACAGGATTCAGGTCACGGGGGATACTGAGTCTCCTGAGGACAGGAGGTGAGGCACAACTGTGTGCATAACAAGCCAGCTGCTCGCCAAGCAAGGCCACCTGCTGGAGGTAAGTTTCCCACAGAGGAACCAACGACATACCAAACACACTCATGGGCAAGAAAAACCCATCACCACAGTTGAACAACCACTCATCTAGTTATGTCAGAGAGAAACAAACAAATAAAAATCTATCTGGGCAGATTACACTGCCATGTGCTTCACTGGATCTATAATGGTTGTATTTCAACAGTTCATTGGACATTCCCAGGTCCCAGGGACAAGGCACCCGGCCCAGAGCATCGGGCGGGACACACACACACACACACACACACACAACACACACACACACACACACACACACACACACACACACACACACACACACACACACACACACACACACACACACACACACACACACACACACACACACACACACACACACACACACACACACACACACACACACACACACACACACACACACACAACACACACACACACACACACACACACACACACACACACACACACACACACACACACACACATCACACACACACACACACACACACACACACACACACACACACACACACACACACACACCACACACACACACACACACCACACACACACACACACACACACACACACACACACACACACACACACACACACACACCACACACACACACACACACACACACACACACACACACACACACACACACACACACACACACACACACACACACACACACACACACACACACACACACACACCTTCTCCTGATCCCGTTATAAAAACAAAATCACCCAACGGCAGATATTTTTTCCACCTCTGCTAGTGAATCACATCACCTCACTGAAAATAGCTGTAATCATAAAACATACTAAAAATACACCTATCACCTATCAAACAGCATATTCAAAAGGTGCAAAGTCGCTGAGTGACATAATGGTGCTTGGAGTAGATCTGAGTAAAGCCAGCTATAAACTCCCAGAAGACTCACTCTATGAGTCAAAATAAACACAGTACATGTTTTTAGCTCTCAATCGCCGGTAACGGAGCCCTTGGCTGCATGTGTAGGCCGGAGTTACTGATCTGCACAGAGGCACACACTTGTAGTACATCACCCACAGAGATGATGATCCCACACAGATACATGAGAGGAAAACACTAAAAACTCCCACATCCACCAAAATCTGAAGGGTTGTGTTACTTAACAAGTAAACAGCAGTACCCTTCTAGCCTGAAGTCAGGTCTAAAAATAACCACCACAGCTTGATCTACGAGCACACAGCACACAGACAGCGAGAACACACAAATCACTCTGGCTGGCTCCTGATCTGAGAGTGATTGTTTTAAATGGCTCCCATTACAGCCAGCGAGCGAGGCTAGGCTGATATAGTGAAGCTCTCACCTATGGTGCAATGTATCGAGCTTTAATCAGATCACTAGTCACAAGGGCAGAGAGGAAGAAACAGATCCTGGATAACAGCCACACTGCTCACTTGTGCGAAGACGTAAAACAACAACAACAAAACTGCCTTTCTCTTATGTTCCTTTTCTCACTTGTACTGAGATTATGCTGTTTTTAGACTATGTGTTGATTTTTTTTGTTAAAAACCCGGCGGTGGAACAAAGAATTTATGTTTTATTTATTAGTCTATAAAATATTTGTTAAAGTCCTACACTAAAGCCAACTACATTTCCCATTATTTAGTGGATGTAAACATGGCCTGAAACTTGTGTTAGATTATTTTAGTTTACAGTTTTGCAATTTTGACATCATGAAGAGTATGCTGAATTAGCCATTAGGAGGTACTGCTTGCAATAAATCCACAGATATATATATATATATATAAAATAACATTAGTAAATCCAGGTTTTTTTCAGTTTTTAATTAAATACAAATACGAAATAAGTCTGGTTTCAATAATAATTTATTGTAATGTGATTTTGGATAATTCTGTTTGTATTTCATTAGGTCCACATTAATTCAGGTAGAGTAATTCACATGGAGCTCACAGCATCTTAATATTTATTTTTACACAGCTTCCTTGTTTCTAGCCAGCAGCGTCAGAGTGCATAGTTTATTATGGGGATCGATCTCTCTCTCGCTCACACACACACACACACACACACACACACACACACACACACACACACACACACACACACACACACACACACACACACACACACACACACACACACACACACACACACACACACACACACACACACACCACACACACACACACACCACACACACACACACACACACACACACACACACACACACACACACACACACACACACACACACACACACACACACACACACACACACACACACACACCACACACCACACACACACACACACACACACACATCACACACCACACACACAGCACACACACACACACACACACACACACACACACACACACACACACACACACACACACACACACACACACACACACACACACACACACACACACACACACACACACACACACACACACACACACACACACACACACACACCACACACACACACACACACACACACACCACACACACACACACACACACACACACACACACACCACACACACACACACACACACACACACACACACACACACACACACACACACACACACACACACACACACACACACACACACACACACACACACACACACACACACACACACACACACACACACACACACACGTTGGCTGGAGGTCATTGCTCACATCAGTCCCATTTAATCTTGTTCACATCCTCTCCTGCTTTCCTGTGTCTGCTGTACTGCTGTAAGAAATCAATGTTTTCACACAACTTTCAAACATGCTGGAGTACCACAATCTCTCACACACAATCACACCTGCTTTACTTTTTATATAAGCATCACACACTTGCATTGGTCTGACCTTCACAACATGAAAACTTCCTGTACACGTTGTCCCTGCACTCTCACTCTGAAGAAGAGATGTGGGGCTTGATGCACGATCACTTACTATGGCACTTTGCACAGGGGTCTTTCTCATACTCCAGCAGATCGGCAGCACGACTGCGAACGCTGGTGTTCCTCCGCAGTCCTCCGCCATCCCGCACACCTCCATCCCGTAGGCGGGCCGCTTCCTCCTTGGCATACACACCCAGCTCCTGGGTGTACCGCCCATACATCTTTGTGCATGAATGACAGAAAAAGACAGCTTTTATAGCTACATGTGGTGCAAGTGGGAGGCAGTGAAAAAAATGTCATAAAAAAGTGTTTGGGCACAGTAAAGAGAGTCAGCTTGTGTAAAAACAGTGAAGTTCGAACTCAGAGTAAACAGGTGTCAGATGTTTCACTGACTGCAGCTTTCCTGCTAAACCCACCCAGCTCTGACTCAACTTCTTCTCAGACAGCCGAGCAGACAATAAGCTTCACCTGTCAGCTCTCAGCTCGTTAACTCTGCAGGGCTGCCACACAATTGACTCCTAACGATGAAAGGCGGAGTTCTCAGCAAAGGACACCTAATGATCATGTATAAAGCCTGCGTCTGAGCCATGGGTGACATTGTTGCAGCTTTGGTGCATTGACTTATACCATAATGGATCTTTTCAAGTGTCTGTTTGGTTTGGTGGTTGTTTTTGCCTGTGATGCGTTTGCCCAGAATCCCTGGATGCAACCCCTGCAGGAAAACCAACCTGCTCTTCCTCCTCAGTGGCCGCAGCAACAGCAGAAGGTCCCTCCACCTGAAGCTCACTTTGATAAGTGCCAGGTGGAGCATGCTAACAAAATCCAGTGTGGAACTGCCGATATCACTGCTGAGCAATGTGAAAACATAAACTGCTGCTTTGAAGGCAGGCAATGCTACTATGGGAACGCAGGTATGTGCTCTTAATTTCTAGTGCCTCTCAAATGAATGCTTCATTCCAGTGTAAAATGTCTGCTGCTGAGAAATTCATCCATTTCTTTTTATTTTCACCCAGTGACTGTGCAGTGTACCAGGGATGGCCAGTTTGTGGTGGTTGTGGCTCAAGATGCCACTGTGCCCAACATAGATGTGGATTCAGTCAGCCTGCTGGAAACAAATTACCCCTCCTGTAATGCTGTCAGCGTTACCTCTGCTTTTGCCATCTTTCAGTTTCCTGTGACTGCATGTGGCAGTATACTCAAGGTGGGTGTCCTCTTTGCTTTAGTTTAACACAGGTTAAAGCCTGTAATTGAGAAATCTTTACACTTCAAATTGATAAAGCATGACTTTCCCTGGTAGAACTTGAGAAGTCAGCCATTTCACATTGTGAAGCCTGAAACAGAAGTCCTGCTTTTTTCCCTTCATAAATGACAAATTAACTTTTTTTTTAAATTACTTTTGTCGATCGATTTCCTCATTTGAACACAAATGTTTTTTCCTCCTGCAGGAGGAAGAGGGTTTCGTGGTGTACGAGAATCACATGTCTTCCTCATACGAGGTGGGAATTGGACCCAGAGGATCGATCACCAGAGACAGCCATTTTGAGTGAGTTTGTGTAAAATCAATCTCCCTTATTGGCTTATGTGGCCCATTGAGGTTTCCTGAGATGTAAAATCCTCTCCTCGCTCCGCACAGGTTATTGTTTCAGTGCAAGTATTCTGGCATATCGGTGGAAGCTATCGTCATGGAGGTAAATAATGTTCCTCCACCTGTGCCGGTCGCTGCTGCAGGACCCCTGAGAGTGGTGCTACAACTGGGCAACGGCCAGTGTTACTCAAAGGGATGTGTTGAAGGTGAGCGGCACAAAAGCTTGAAAATGATGCCAGCATGTACACTCATTTTGTACGTATAGTAACACTGGTATGTTTTGCTTGCAGAGGCCGTAGCATATACCTCCTTCTACGGTCCAGAAGACTACCCACTCACCAAAGTGCTGAGGGAACCGGTCTATGTTGAGGTGAGCATCTTGGAGCGGTCTGACCCAAACATCGTCCTGAACCTGGAGCACTGCTGGGCCACTTCCACCCCCAACCCCCAAAGCGTTCCACAGTGGGACCTCCTGGTTGATGGGTATGTGGGGAAATCTAATATGGTGTACATTTCGGCAAATTTACTGTGCATTCCGTTTTTAAAAATCACTATTCTCTGCACCAGGTGTCCCTACTCTGATGACCGTCGCTTGACCACAGTGGTGCCTGTCGATGGCTCCTCTGAGCTGCCTTACCCTACGCACCACAAACGTTTCATCGTTCAAATGTTCACGTTTGTGGATCAAAACAACTTCTCTACTCGCAAAGACATGGTACAGTTTTTTTTAATGGCATAATAACGGTCTCTAGAGTCGTAATCAATTTGTAGTTTCCGTCACTAAATGTGCAACTTAAACGTTTCCAGGTGTTCTTCCATTGTACAACGGCTGTGTGTTATCCCAGCAGCACTAACTCCTGTCAACAGCCATGCCATCGGCAACGTAAGTATCAACTGCAAAATGTCTGCAACTATCTGTTTTTTTAATAGTCATTTAAATGTGACAATGTAGCGCAACTTCAATTTCATTTAATTCTGTATTTACTTCAAGCTACAGCAAATTGCCAAACTACTGGCCAAACTACTGGCCTTTTTTTAACATTTAAAAAATAAAGGAAGTCAAATCAACACTGAGGATATACATTTTTAAATTAGAGGGGGTGGGGAATAAACTGCTGTAATTGGGTACTGTAAAGTTACTGATTCACTTTCCATCTCTTGCAGGAAGAGCTGTATCTGCGGTGAGGAAAGTTCCTTCAAGTCAGACAACTCTGGTCTCAAGTGGAGAGGTGATCCTGACTGAGCAGAGGCCATCTGCTCCCAACACCAGGAGATAAAAAGCCACCGGAAGCAAAGTGTGAATTCCTCTTTTAATAAAGCCTGTTAAAAGCTCACAATTACAACTGGTTTTGTCTCTTTTTTTTTAAGGTCACTCGCTATACATTTTCTGCTGAGGTGGATTTGTGCAGAGGCAGTGTAGTCGAGCACGTAATCCAATCTCTCGCTTTGTGCTGAGAAATCACAAGCTAGCATTACAACTTGATACTTAGCTGCAAGTCTAAAATTAACTGAAATGTGAATATGTAAGACATGGAAAATTATTCTTGAAGTGACGCTAGAGAATTTTGCAATAACTAGAAATGCCAGATTTGCAGCACTGGTGGTATGAACAGGCCTCAAATCTTTATTTTCCTACTGAAACATTGATATTTCAAGCCGGCAACATTAGTATGAGCATCACGACTCCTGCAGGCTCACTGCTCCTTCCTGTTCTCTCCTTCTATTCTTTATTTTTTGACAACAGTCCCTCTAGGTTTCTCTTTATGCTACAACTTGCAACATCTCTCCTCCACTGCTCTACGCACCACCTCCCTTTGTCCCACTCAAACCCGTCCACCCCCTCCTCTCATTGAGATGGGCATCACGACTCCAGACTTTCTGCTCGCATGCACAGGAGGTGCAGAGGGAAAGCAGTGCAGCCGTACAGGTTCACTCTGACTAGCAGAGAGAAGACCACGCTGTCAGGGATGCTAATCTCCATCTACTTTAACCTCCAACCTGCTGGGGAATTATTTAGGCAAAACACTGCTATACATCATCAGAGAGCAGCACGCCATCCTGTAAAATGTAACATCCCAAAGGACTCGGCCAAGGTTCCAGCTGACAAACTCTAACTACTGCTCTGTGGAAAATGCATAAACCTACATTGAGTGAAATGTAAACATGTTTTGCCACTGGTTTAAAACGTCTGTCAATTAAAACCAACGTGTTGCTAGAGCAGTTTGCATGTTGGGCCAAACGAGTCTCGCGTTTGACTAAATACTCGAAATATCCATTTTTGAATTTGTCTGCATACGGGTCTTAAAGCCGCACTGAAAACTGCCTTCAATTTGATCTCAACTACACACGTTTAAGATTCATTACAGCCTCTTGCACAGTTGTGATGCGTGGTGACAACAAGGTTTCTGTGGTAGTTTCTGCTACCATGGGTCTCTCCAAGAGCACTGTTTGCATCACAAGGTGAACGTTACCCTTAATTAGCTGTTACAGCTGTTTTTTGTGTAATGAAACTTAGTAATTCAGTTTTTAAGGCTTAAGAAAAGACAACACAACCTTCACAGCATAGCGGTCAGGATCATTTTTAAGACTCAGAAGGGCATTCAAATGTGCAATGTCATTTTATAATTCATACTCTTATTTTTGGCGTCTTGCCTTTACTGGAAAACAGTTGCGATGCAGACAAACGAGGGGAACATGTCCTGCAGCCAGATGCAAACCAGTGATGCTGTTAATTGATTTACAAAAACAAATGTTGCACATAGTAAGAAGAAAAATTATGATGGCTTTCAGGGCACTTTCTTCATCCAAAATTAATTGTCAATTTCGAAAGATCTTGTCAATTCACTACATTTGTTAAATTAAAATCTATTCAAAGCTACAATGACTTTCAACTTTCTTATTGAATCTTGTGTGTTGGCAAACACATTTCTCCTTTGCCCACACGTACAGTATAGACACACAAAAACCCACCACCAGCACCAGACAAACACCCACACAAACCAGGCCTGTGATTCTTTCTTTGGCCTGCGTGAAAGCAATCACTGGCCATCTGGAGCCCCCTGGGAGAGCAGCAGGTGGGACCCTGTGTGTTAAATTAGCTGTTATCTGTAACCAGTTCACCTCCCACGTGACCAACTTCTGTATCTACATTAGTCAGTTTACCTCCCACATCACAACCCTCTACACCCGTTCAGCTCCTACTGCCTCCCACAGGTTGCTATTGACTGGTTTGTCATAGACTATGACGCCCACAGAGAGGACTGTTCCAGTGTGAAATAGTTTCACATGGGAAGACATTTCTCACCACAAATGAATTTGAGTAAAACGGTGGAAGACAAATCAAACTCGCAATAATCTAACAAATTAAACTGGACACTCATAGACAGAAGATCTAAAAAAAAAGAAGCTTGAGTCATGCCAAACATTAGTCATGCCATAATTCTCATTTAAATATCTAATTTAAACAATAATTCTCATAGTTGCCACCTAGTAACAAATCAGAAGATGTAACAACTTTTTTACCAACAAAATGTACTTTTGTGCCACTAGGCAAAAGACTGCAAAGTGGATCATGGGAGTTTGTCATTGCAGTCAGATTCTTTGATTAGGATTATATTATTTTTAATTGTTCAGGGTTTTGTTTTTAACCTTGAACCAAATGATTCAAAGAGTTTTTCTTCTCTCCAAAACAAACCCTGGCAAGAAAAAAAAACAAGCAGTTTTCACATTAAATATCAGTGTTTCCTCAACGGAAGGGCTTCAAGCTTAAGGCTAACTTTGACTCAGCTAGTTTCTCTTTTATCTAAAGAGTCACGGATCCAAAGTTCATCTGCCAGATGAAAACTGTACAGTTAAACAGAGAGCGCACCACATGTCCACCAAATGTCTTCTGCGTCAGACCCCCCACTTTATGGCTACATCTACCATTTTGCCACTTTTCTCAGTCAGATCATGGCAGCCTTGCACAAGATGAGGTAAAACAAAGTTCTTTATCATGCAGCCATTTCTGCAGAATAATGTATTCATTGATAGGAGACGACAAGGACAAATATTTGACAGTCTAATGATTAGGGTTTGAGCATCAAATCTCTCCTCCTTTCTGCTTTTCCTTCCTTTTTTGTAGTGTGAGTGAGAGTAAAGGGAGCTATCACAGCGGAGGGAAAAATTGATGTTTCAGACTCTTAAACTCTGACATACTCTTGTGGTGGTGTGATTACTTAAACGCGTGCTGAGTGTGTGTATTATAGAGACCAGGGGAATACCAGGAGCACTAAAGCACTCAGGCTAATCTGAGCCATTGCAGCCTCCAGAGAAAATATTGGAAATTGAATTAGAGGAGGAAGTGACAAGTTTGACTCATCCCGCAGTGTACATTTGCATTAATATAGGTACAGGCGTCTGCTTTTAGAGTAGTTAGTCATGAGTCAGAGCTCATACACACACACACACAAAAATAGACAGTGAAATTAACATGAAAAACCTCGATGCTGTCGAGCAAACCCTGTGCACCGAGACAAGTGAAAATACACCAAAACACACTCTGATTATATCAGTAGAAAGCAGCACAAAGATGGGGAAGGGTTTGGAGGGAGGGGGGTGATGTCAGATAGACTGAAGGATCAAGCTGAGAGAGTGACATCTTGTCAGAACACGACTTGAATGGGGGTACGGGCTGTTTTGTGTAAATCATGACACTCATCTACATCTGCAACAGGTTTAAAAAGAGCGTTACCGGGAGTCAGAACAGGGAAGATACACTGAAAGTCTCCCCGTGGTGGTATCTACATTTTAAGAATGTACGTTTCTAATGCGGTAACATTTGGAGGTAGTACAGTATATCTATTGAATGCTATTTTTTATTCGCTTACTTCATTTGAATATACGGTACATTGCTTTTACTCACAAAACCCCTCAAACAGCGATGGCAGCACCTTCCATCAGAAGAAATCATCAAGACCTTGATCATGCAAGACTCAAGGTCACCTCGCCATCAAACCACCAACGCTGCGGTTATTTTGTCCTGATCTACCTGCTGCGTCACCTATATTATGTTCCTCAGAAAGAAATAATTTTTTACTTCATTATATTTACCTAACAAGAGCATAATAGTGCTATTGTGCATAAGTAATATTTCTAAATAATACTTCAATAATTTTTTCTCAAGATCTCAATATTTCTAAGCTATTCAATGTGGGTTATTAACGAATGTTTATTATACAATTGATTAGGCCCTACATCCTCTGAGGGGTTTTAATAACAGAGGGCACAGGTATATTGTATCTTGGCAGTTAGTTATTTGATAAGCGAGTACCCTCAACAGTACAATGAGCAGGGTCTATTTGAACAGTGATGGATTTTGTCTGTCTGCAGTCTCTGCAGTTGGCCGTTGGCAGGTAACAGCACTACTCGGAAGTGACAGGAACTGAAATGGACTTAAGCCAGCCTCCGTGTGGGAGAAACCGACAGAGTGCTGACTCTGAAGAACTAGACCCCCCTTCAGAGACAGCGCTATTATGTGAGTGTGAGTATGAGAGTGAGAGAGGAAAAGAAAGATGCTGAGATACAACAGGATGTATGTGACAGTCAAATCCTTTTCACAATGTCAGAGTTTTCTTTATAAAGCTTCACATTGTAACTGCACTAAATGCTGATGAGATTTATGTTAACAACATTTAATTACAAGAAACAGAAATCCTCCAAAGTGATGGAAGTGAACCAAACAGCATGCTTATTTATACCAACCCAACTGCTCTGTGACACTTTCCACCAAACAATGCAAAAGAGAAGAGCGAGGCAACAGATCTCACAGTCCAGTCTTTTTGGACAAAGTGCTTTCTCACTGCTCTTCAGGAGACAATCTGTGTCTGTGATGCACAGTGCAAAGTAGCAATAATGTACGTGTCGCAGGAGAATACAAATGATACTTTGCCCAGTGAGACTGCTATGTTCACACAAATCTTACAAGTATTGTGACTTTAAATATTTATGAACATATGGAATGAGATACAAAGGCGGTGAGTCTTGAAAGTCAATGCAGCAGGTTGCTCAAAAAACATACATTCAGAAAGGCCGGCAGCTTGTGTGCTGTGTATGTTTTCCCCGGTGCTGCAGTGCCCTGTGGCGAGGAGTGGGGGGATGGGGGGACGCGAGGTGTGGGTTGGAGGCTTTCCTCTTCAGGTATATCGTGACTTTGATTCCTGCAGTAGTCGTATCCTCAAGCCTCCCGCTGCTAGGACATGAACATGGCGTCCCTAACATCTGCTCCAACAGAGACTCACCATAACCACTTATTTCCACGTACGTGTAGGCAGGTATACACCTACACAAACATACACATGCAAGACCTATGAAGCAAACAAGCCCACGCTTCTGAATGACACATGGAGACCTCCTACACCTCTGAAAAAAGCTTTTGAAAATATTTCAGTTGGAAGGCTACAGCACTTCAACATCGTCTGTCTCTTTTTAATTCAATCTCTGGTCTGTGTCTTCTTCACTGCTCTATCCCTCTATCCCACGACATGCCCGGCGATTAAACCACATAGTTACTGCCTTCTGTCCCAGCAGACACTGCACCTGACAGTAGTTGTAGAGGTCAGTGACCCATGCACCAAACCCTGGCTGCTTTCCAACTGTCAGTCTCTGCATCTCCACACAGGAATGAGAAAAACAGCTAGCTGCCTAAAAAGGCTTCCTACACACTGATTAAATCATGACTATCTGAATGGTTATAAATAGCCAATTTATTCTCCGTTTTACTATTGCCTTTGGATAATGAGTTCAGAGAGGAGTGGGGATGCTTTTAAAAAAAATGTGTTTGGTGCAGAGGCAGAAAATACTGAACAGCATGAGTGCTGCTTTGTACGATTTATGAATGGGTATGATTTACATATGAAATAATTGATTTCTTTGTGGTTGATGTTGCACAAAGGGAAATGTAATCACGGTCATTTGCAATGTAATTAAATCAATTATTCAGCCGTTCATCTCATTTATTTGATAAGTTTATAATTTACCACCATATTTTATCTTAATGGATTTTCACAGCAATGCTCACTGACTGTAAAACTCCAGCACCAACTCCAGCCATAAAACAAATAGATATTTTAGTTTCTTGTTTTGGTAAACATGACTGGCAATTAGCAGAAAATCAAATAACATGTGAAAGCCAGAAAAGTTTAAATACTGGAGGGAAATGGCTATTTTAGTACAGTAGCTGTGAATGATATGACATTTATGTGCCGCTTCCTGGTGGAGAAGTTATCAGATGCATCTCTATTTTTTCTCTATCTGCATCATGTCATCTGCTCAGTCCTGTCGCACAGCTCGTTGTTCTGTTCAGCAAGAAATTCAAACCACCACATGACTAAAAGTCCTCTAAATCTTGCTGATGGCAAACAATAGAAGACAGAGGATCCTTTTGTCAACATCAAAATCCAATTTGAGACTGCAGCTACAGGCATAAACTCTGTGAGCCTTCCCTATTTAAATTTGTGGTTAATATTTATCTGAAAACCCAGATGCTTTGTTTTACCAGAGGGAAGGTATTTGATGAATATTGCTGCAGCTTTACACTTAGAAAGTATTGAGGCACAAGCAGCAAAATTGCTTGCATGTGCAGAAACACACATTTATTTTAGGGGGAATGGACTGGTATGCAGGGAGTGAATGATAAAGCCATTGATCTGAGTGCTGGTCAAAGGAAAGGGATGGGGCAGACGACACGTTCCACTTCCAATCTTCAGAGACGACTGCCATTTTACATTAACTATTGATTTTTGCACTGAGACATACAGCGCAGCATTGATCTTCACAACAGAAAGCCGAAAAAATACCTATATACCACAAAAACATACTAACAGATTTTTCACATGTGAAAATATATACACAAACTAAGAAAGGAAGATGATAGATAACTGTCAGACTCACAAATTAGGGTGGAAGGACAGTTTAATCCACTGATTTGCCTCACTGCCATCCTGTCTGTCTGTCCCTTCATCTGAATATACATATCCCTGCGTGGAGTGCTCCAGGGTATCATTGTCAGCCAGGACATAAGTGGGGAAAACTGGTGCATGAAGCAATTAATATTCAGAAACACTCCACTTTTAGTTCATAAGTAAAGGGTCAATTTTAAAAAGCAGGAAGGGCTGAGGGGAAGATGATAGAAGAATACATGAGGGGGCATGAGAAGGGACAAGATCTGCAGGATAAATGTAGGAGATAAGGACGACACAGGACATGAGCAAAATACATTAGAGTTCAGTAAGCAGAGTAAAGCTTTAATCTCATATTTCAGTGACTTTCACATCTTAATAATGACCCGTTAGGCCTGACATAAGATAGCCATACTGTACATGCTTTTTTTTTGTTGAGGATAGCAAATGGTTCTGACTTGGTTAAGTCTAAATTGAATTATAAAAAGCATGCAGTGGCAAAAATTGATGCAACACCTGTGGATCAAGGTAAATGAATGAAAAGCAGCAGCTGCAGTGAAACATACACAAAGGGAACACAATCTGCCAACAAAGACAAAGCTATTCTGATATCTTATTGGAATATTCCATAAAAAGCTATCCTTTCCCTCGAACAGGACACAGTTGAGCAAGCAGCAGCTGAGCCTCCATCCTGCGGCCAAACCGGCCTCCATGACAGCGATACATGACTGACAGATGACTGAAAGCATCATCTACTATGACCTCATCCGAAACTCACCAAAGTTTGCTGATACTGAAGCGTCCGGTTTTCGGCCTTGTCCTTCACCATTGCCGCAATATCCTCATTAAAGTCACCCAATCCGAAACTCCCGGGAGCCACGAGAGCGCGCGCTAATTAGTGTGCGACCCGGCGCGACTGCCTGCCATCACACGAGCGGCGTGTAACAGGTTTCTTATTATCAGCCCTCCTGCATGATGGAAAGCGCCGCCGCTACCTCGATGTGTGTGTGTGTGTGTGTTTATTTGTGTGTGGGTGTGTGTGTCAGATGAGAGCAGGCTGTATCTCAGTAGCTGGCGCCTCGCAGCAGCGCTGGTGCGGGTTGACTGCTAAACACCGCCTCCTCCTCCACTATCTGTGCTGCTGTCTCTCTCTGGAGTAACTGGAGTTTAGTAGTTGTGTGTTTGTGCAGATGTGTTTAATTATGATGTGAAGGTATGATGTTTTTTGCGTGGTATTTTCAACTGTCTTTTTGAGTCATCACTGGATTGATTGTGATTGAGTGTGATGAGTAATTCACAAGGGTGAGGCTTTTACAGGAGGATGCATGGCTTTGTCAATGTCAAAAGACATCTACAACATCAATAAAATCGCGGTAGTAAGCGAATAAAGAAGTTTTTCTGAGCACCCATTAGTGTCTTTATAAGTAGCCATTACCTCACCTTGATGCCTAGTTTCAAGGAGAGTGGTACAATTTTTGTAAATCAGTTTATAATTCTGTATTTCAGATAATCTTTTCGAATCCCAATCCATTAAAATATGTTTTAGTTGTTGGCCTCCCTCTTAGACATGGGTCTCATAGAAGACAAGTAAAGATTGATCTGTGTCAATGCAGCAGAAGACAATAAATACTGACTTTTGGTTCCCATTGGGCCAAGCTCCCTACATTTGATGTGTCTTAGAAATCACATAATGCAACTATATGTATTAAATTACCTCCTTTTGCAAGCTATATATTACAAATGTAGAGTCTCAGAACAAAATTGGTGGTGGTCATGCATCAGTACAAACCTGTAATCAACAGAATGAGAATGAGTATTAAAGCTTCATGTCGGAATTTAAAGATTGCCTCATGTTCAAGTGGGGACACTTGGTGGACAAAAGTCTTCTTGGCGACCTAACAGCCCCATAAGAAGTATTTTTGCAGTGATGTGTCATGCTCATGGGCACCACAACATGCCCTGTTAACGCTATATGCCATACAACTGTCTAGAGTGTTTAGCCTCTTTCACAACTAGTTTCTCTGTAAATTACAAGAATAACCTTTAAAGGAACCAGTGATTTTTGGTGTTCACAAATGCACTGTATTCAGGAACATCTTTGTTTTGCACCTTTCACACAGGACATGGCAATGCCGGAATAGATGGGACAAGGGACAGTCCAGTAGATGGCGGTAATGCAACACTTGTGCCAATAGCCATAAAGCTCAACAGAGACATAGCTCATAATATGAATATTATTATTAATTATAAATATAATATAAAAATACAACATATTGTACATCAAATAACAACATTTAGGGCAAGAAAGGAAGAATAACAAAAACAAAAGCCTTTGGAGTCTGCTAAGCAATTGGAGTTATATTATAAATGTCCAAATAATCAAATCGGTTTTGCATTTATATTATTTGAGTTTAAAATGTTCAGTATTCAAGTAGATTTTCAAATTGGTATATTATAAAATAAAGAATGAGGTATAGTCTTCTAAGCGATTCCATTTTATCGATATAATAAAAAGGTAATATATGACCCCATTCAGGACATTTCCATAAACATTTCAGGGCTAGACTGCATGTGTGAAAAGGGACTTCAGTGTCTGTGTGTGAGCTTGCAGAATCACCTCAGAGAACATGTATTCAACACTGAAAGCTCCCACATGAAGGTTTGCTATATTCTCAGATCACTTCCTTTTCATAGATGCCATGTATTTCAATACTCTGAGCTATATCCTCTGCAGTGGCGGTTATAGACCAATTGAACTGGGGGGGGGGGGGCACTGGGGGGCCAGTTATTTTCTGAGGGGGGCACAATAAATGCAGGACGAAAAAGAGAACTAGACAGTATGAAGTAATTGCGCATAAGAAAACAATGCAATACAGTTATTGGTATTTGTTTCAGTGCACTTATTTATTTCAGATAGATCTTATAGTTATTACTGTTTGCTTCAGCTTAAGTTATAGTGCAATGTTTGCACTAACACCATATTTATATAAAAATAAAGGCAATGAACAGTTACATCTCTACTTTACATAAGGGTGTCTGCACAATCTCACATTACAGCAACAAAATCCTGCGGTTTTTGGCAAACCGAGTACCAGAAAATATACATTTAAAAAAAATTTTTTTAAAAAAAACTTTTCATTGTTAGGGGGGCCACAGGGAAGTCAGAGGTCAGTGTTAGGGGGGCACTGCCCCCCCCTGGCCCCTCCCTAGAACCGCCCCTGACCCTCTGGGCTTTCATCAAAAAAAAGCTTTTCGGAGGTGCTACTCATTGGCTGCGAAATCTATTACTGAAGATGTGCCAAGAGAGACTCACACCTGAAAGATAGTGCTCCAAGGATTCACTGCTGCTGCTTTTCCAAGAGCCAAACATCCCTCATGTTTGCCAATATGCCCTCAGCTGGATGAGAAATGCAGGACACTAAACATTTCTGGAGTTCATAACTTTCTCAGAGTCCAACAAGTATACTTTGTTACCAATACTTACTCCGAACATTGTTTTTAAATTGTACAACCAAAGCAGCAGGTCACTAATGCATTCAACTGGTCTCAGGCCGGCTTTCATTTGAATATCAAACTCTCTAATCCTGTACAGGTTAAAAGACTTCACTCTTCTGGGAGTCATTGCTTGTGACTGGCTGACAGATAAAACGGTCCCACACAACCCTGCGAATGATTGGCTGTTGGCAAGGCAACTAGTTCAAAGCCCTGGTCGGCATGCACCTGAATGAACGAAGGCCTCTGAGACCGCTGAGTGATGGGAGGGATTTCACCCAAAAGCCAACACTGACAAATACATAATTCAAACATTTCATTATTCATGCACTTCAGGTTCGTATGCACCTTGTCCTCATATTATCTCCCTCTCTCATAACTGGGGGTAAAGAGTGTCACTGACTTCATTTTATTAGGGAGCTGGGCCTGGCAGGCACAGACAGACAGGAAGGGGTACAGTGGCCCCGACAGCAAATAACTAGGTGATCTGCTGCCCCGAGCAGCAGCACACTGACCCACATCTCTACAGGACTCTTTAGAAATATAAACCCACCTTTGCATGGAGGTTTGGTAAAAAAATACAAAAGCAAGAAACACATAACCCCAGGCCTGTATCATAGTGAACAAAAAGATCAATGGTCCTTCTGTAAAGAAATAAACATCCATGCGACGATGACAGTGCATGAGAAAATAGGCACTTCCATTTACCAGGGCTTATTAAAAATTGTTTGAATAATTAATAGTTGTGATTAAAATAGGTGATGGATTGGTATAGTTAGATGTAAATTAATTGTGTGCCATTGTAGAGAGAGCTAAGTCTTGGTTGTTGGTCAGAGGTAAAGTCTCAGAAAATGTGTTACCTTCCATTATTTATTTGTTTTCATCATGGCCTGAAAGTAACAGTGAAAGAAAAACACAGCTACAAAAGGCATGAATGTATGCATTTTCTCATATATTTTACTGCAATACTTCTCCAGAATTAAAATGAAATTAGTCATTGGTGGCAACATACAACCACCCTTTCTGTTTTGAATGGCAAGTTTTTCAAATGTCATTCATGTTGGCATCACCTGACAGAAAAAAAATCACAAAATGACCTCAGGACAGCAGCAAATACACCATAACACAATCAGACCTTCAATTACCATTTGCCCTTGAGCTAGATATGGACAAAGTTCTGGAGACACAAATGCATTATTCACTTTGAAGAGAAAAAGAGAGAGGAAACATACTTACGGTTTCCCCTGTTTTCCTCCTCCTTTTTCTTCTCTTCTCCTCGGGCTACGGATTCAAAACCGTCAGCTGTGTCCCTCCATTGTGCCTTGGCGGAATACAAACTGAAATTAAAGGGCACACAGCTACAGGTTGCAGTGAGCACACTAATGGATGTTGTGATCGGGCAACGAAGGTCTCCGAATGGTTCCCGGGGAAATCACACTTCACTCCACCGGAGAAAAATCTTGGTAGATCCCACAAACTGGCCAGTCGCTGATGCGCAAACCATGCAGCACCGCGCCAAACTTGTCAACACGGCGCGTAATTACCGGTTTTGCGCCTCCAAAACAGCGCACAGCGGAGCAGGCAGCTGCTGGCTGTTTTGGAGACCAGGAGCAACACGATCTAGCAGTATGAGAGCGCGGCTGAATGGGATTGTGAGGCAAATAAACTCTAGGAAAATACGCTACAGTCTACTCATCTGTTCCACTTGAGGTGGGAGAGGACAGCGGGGTACCGGGTGTCGTGTCCGTGATGCAATGTTGGTACCGTCAGTGCCATGGCCCGCAGTTTGATCCTCGTGTGCAAAAATCCATGTGCTCCGGTCATTGTCTGCGGAGCCGCGGCGCGCATTCGTCTTAATTAACGGCGGTGGGGTTTGTCGGCAGAGATAGCAGGAGGCTTGGAGGGGAGAACGCAAAGCACGTGTAAAGTGTTGAAGCTCTCTTCTCTCTTCCTTTCTGCTTCTCCTCCTCTCTCTTTTTGTATGTGACAGCACACACACTCTTGGGGTTTAATATTAGAGAGCATGCGTCTTAATTATGACACAAATAAACGTCTTGGGCAAAATAGAAATGATCAGGGGCTCAGTCAATGTCCAGGCTGGGCTGGGGTGATGGTGTTGAACAGTGTGTCTGAAATGAGGATGGATGGTGCATTGCCTCATGTTTTCTCTTATCCATGTCGTTGACAGCTAATATACCTCCTCAACCCCCCACATGTCAGTTGAATTGGAGCCCATCGCCTCTTCCAGCTGTGCCCTCCAGGCATTACAACCCGAGGGATGTGTATCCGGGTGAAGACCGCTTGTTCAATTCTTCTCCTGGGTGATAAATGCAGCAAGTGTGGCTGTTAAACAATCCTTTGAAGGGTAATCACTCAGTCAGTGATTTCACCTTGTCCCCCATGCAAAGAACAGAAGCCTGTAAGAATACATGAAGCACTTATATTCCACTTAGAGAAAATCTAAGTGGAATAACAACAAAATAAGTTACAAAATTATAATATGAACAAAATCTGTCCATCTGGTACACTTATACCTTAGATAATTATACTACTATTTTCCAAGCAGGCCTAACTTGTATTACACACACAGTTAAAACACAACCAACAAGCTGTATAAAACACCTATAATGAAGAAAAAAGGCCTCCCACTGCGGGCTGTAGCTTCCTCTGACACCAATTTTGTGAATTATCTGATTCTGAACCTGAGCTGCTACCTCTATTGGCCGGAGCAAATTGTGCCATAAGGTAAATAGTCTCCAGCAGTAGTGGCGGGATTTTGATGTTAGCTTTGCAAATGGAGTCTTTCACAATAATAAATCATTAACCTTTTAGTCAGCAGTGCAGCCCACTCAACGCCCGGAAAGCCAACCCTGGCCAAACGAGAAGCAAACTAGTCCCGCTAATATCAATGAAAGCCATTTTCAGTCTGTAACATTTTGTTATGCTGAGCAGCAGGAAAGTTGATGCGCATCCTGTTCTCCAGATAACACTTGCACTTCCGACTGCTGAATGAGAAGGTGGGATATCAAGTGGGGAGAAGACAAAAAGGACACACAGCTCCTCTACAGAGGACACAGGGAATTATCCACCTGGCATATTTCTTAATGGAACAAATGTGGATTCATCGGGAGTGGCCAAGCAGGGCATGGCGTTAAGCAGTGAGTCTGAAAGGTTTGATTTACGAAGATTTTAATGCTATGTACAAGCTGACTTGTGGCACCTTAGCTTAGTGTGTGTTTGTGTTTGCCCAGGACTCCTGCTGCTCTTTATGGTAGCCTCTGAACTGCGGGATGCTGAGACAAAACCCATAGAATTTGTGTGTAATAAAGGTGCCAGGCGGGCTATTAACATTGTGGCAGAGCTGAAGAGTGCACTGGTGAGGATAGATACATTTTACCAACATTTCTCTGCTTCTCTCACCCATGTCTCCCATCAGCCTGTCTCTCCCTAGTCCAAGTTATCTATCAATTGTCTCCTACATGTCTCCCTT
Source organism: Gymnodraco acuticeps (assembly GCF_902827175.1). Taxonomy (NCBI): domain Eukaryota; kingdom Metazoa; phylum Chordata; class Actinopteri; order Perciformes; family Bathydraconidae; genus Gymnodraco; species Gymnodraco acuticeps. The sequence goes on from NW_022990940.1 coordinate 987,176, forward strand.
CCTTGCAGAGTGAATGTTATGGCTCGACAACGCTCTCCACCCCGGTTCAGCTACCCTGTACCGAGCTTCACGTAGCATCTTGGGAAAACAGATCAGTATGTTGGCACATAGTTGAGTCCAAAATCCTCAAAACAATGCTTTTCTTGCTTGCTTACTATTGGTTTAATGAGAATTAACTTGTCTTTAAAAATACGATTGTCTTCTAAATTGTCCTCTAAAACATATTTCTGTATACCTCAGGACCAGGAGAAGAGAGGAGACATCATTGCATCCTTGAAGCTTCTTGTTGAAAGTGTGAAGGTGTTCAAGGCCCAAAGCCAGCCGGGATGTGCTGCTTCACTTCTGCAGAGACTGGAGAACAACATCAACAACTACCTGCTCATTCTCACACAGCTTCAGCTGAGTGTAGGTGGCAGTCACAGTGACAAACTGCACGCAAATAAGATTACAAGCAATGATTTGGTGATTTGTTGGAGATTAGTAGACATGTGGAGGTTAAAACTACTATTGATTTAGATGGAAAATGTCTGAATGTTGTGGATACATATAATAATTTAAATATCTAATCCACAATTTAGAAAATCAAGTTGTACACAATATAGAAAATAAAAAGCTTCTTGGAAACTTTTAGCCTGTAAATCACCAAATCAAAGTTAACTCAGTCTGCAACTCACACAAAAAGAAAGGCAAATAAATGCATCAGTGTGTTGATCACATGTTGCCTGATATCAGACAGAATCTGGCAAGAACATTCACACAAAGTGAGTGAAAACGTGTTGATGGAGTTCTCTCTCACTGATTTAGAGCCATTATCAGTTTCCTCTGGTGTGGAAATATCCTGGCTTCTCATAAATCTGTGACTTACTAGATACTATGTGCCCTGGGAGTGATGATGTTATGTTTAGTGACCCCAAGCCTTCCTTCCTCAGGACAAGAAGAAGATAGCAGTGCATACTTTCCCAGTGAGACACAGTGCAACACGGATGGCCTCTTTCACTTTTGTTCATGTTCGGTTTTGTTATAACAATGATCTTTTCTGTTTGGACCAGCAGGGGCCAGCAGTGAGTCCAGGACTGTCATGTGTTCCTCGAAGCACCCAGAGTCTGAGCACAGTCCTGTTGAACTACAACCAACTGATCTCAGGCAAACTAGAGCGGTTTGTCATTAACCTGGAAGACAGATGCAATTCCAATTAACATATGAACAAATAAAGTGGACCTAATGTTCTTCAAACTGCTCCCCCCAGGGCGATAAAAGAAGAATGAAAATCCAACAGAGCAAAACTGTCAGAAAGATCTGGATATTCTCCTTTCCCTGTTCCACATGTGTATGCACTTTGTTGTAGATCTCAAATATTGTATAGGTGAAAAGTTTGCTTTATTTATATAATGTATAACTTTTTAAGAGGATAAAGAAGAAATACAACCTTTACTGCTGGTCGTTAAGCGCAATTAGAGTATCATGGACAAATGAATGTATAACTGAAAGGCAGTTCTTTTTAATGAATCTACTAAACTATGGATGCTTTAAAGTTTGTTCTCAGCCAATGGAACTATTACAAGCCTACAATCTGCAAAAAGTCAACCTGATTTGGATTCATTTTATTTTTCAGATTTGTTGTGATCTTTAGTGGTAGCAAGGTTTGCAAAGCTGTGGAAAACATACAAACCATCCAGTTGCAAATAGTTGTATTTCACATTGTTTTATATCCAAATACTGCAAGCCCTTGCACATTTGCTTAATTTGAAAAATCTAGTTCACTTACTGGGGATTTATGCCGACTGGTCAAGTGTTCCTGGTATGAATTTAGAGAGCAACTGTTTATTCTCATTGCACTTTTAGATATCTCTGTTTACATTTTTTATTTTAAAGTTTATTGATTTGCTGTAGATTTGTGCCTTTTTCTATGTATTTCATATTTTAATTTAGGAAATGTATCTTGCGTGCCTCAGTGAATTTGTATATGTATATCCAGATTTGTCATTTTAAGAGGACATTATTTAGTTGTTTATCAAAACAATATAATATGCAATAAACTATGATTTTATACAGCCATTTATGGAATAATTATTGTATTTATTTTGTGCTTAGTTAGTTAGCTGGTTAGGTAGTTAGCAGTGGTGTTAAGTAACTAAACTTACACAAGTACTGCACATAAGACAATTTTAAAGAGACTTGTACTTAACTTGAGTATTTCCTATTGTTGCTACTTTTTACTTCTACCCCAATTTAATACATTAAATTACTTTGCAGATTTGGATGGATTAATAATGTGAAGTGTAATAAGATTAAATAAGACTTTAGTGACACCTGAATCAGCATTCACAAGCTACACTGCAGCATACAAAGTCATTAATTTATAAAGAAAATAATATATTATTCTGAAATGGGCCGATCTGCATAATAAGTACTCATGCATAGGAATGAGATTCAATCAATGCAATGTTTTAATCCACAAAGACAACGCAACAGAGCTGTTTGGAACTACGTTAAAATGACAGTGTAGTTACACATTCAAAAGAAAGTTGTTCCAGTCTTTCAGGCAGGAAACTGCAAAAGGTAGTTATGTAGGTAGGCTAGCTAGCGTGTTTGGGCTAGCTAAATGCTAAACAAAGTAACCGGTGGATTAATTAAGGAGAAACTAGAACTGATTGGATGAGCCCATTACAGGAGGCGGTGTCGTCTGATCATGAGCACACCCTCCCTCATTACTTGCAGAAGGTGATGAGGGTAGGTGGAGGTTTATGACGGTTACTCGACTAAGTTAGCTAACTGCTGATTCGAACGTTAGAAAATGTCACCATAGCTAGCAAGAAGACGGCCGGTTGAAACTGTGCTGTTCAGTTAAAACCAGCGAGTTGAATGTATCGTTAATTATTACTAACGTATCTACCATGTCGGAAAAGACTCCTCTTCTACATTACCGACTTACCAGCGGAAGCACCAGCCCGGAGCCGGAAAATGTCCACGACCATAGCAAGGCCAAGGCGGGCATAGGCTGTCTATGGGCCAAGGAGAAGGGCGACCGGAAGCTCGGAGTGGTGTTTGGCGTGGTCGTACCAACGCTACTGTCCATGTTTAGCGTCGTTGTATTTCTGCGAATTGGTGAGTAAAAGAGTGCAAATAAATGTTAAACTTTGGTTTGATTATTAATTTCCCAGAAATGCTGTGTTAGACTGAACAAATGTATAAATGAACGAATAGTTTGAAAAAGGTTCCTCCCGGTTAAATTGGCTGGCGGTGTGGTGTGTTCTCTTTTTTAATAGTCAGGTGGTGGAGGCTTACAAGGAAATTGTATATTAATTTTAGTAGTGGCTGCAAGCCTCGAAAATGACTACCATAACTACATTTAAGTCCAGATAAAATGCAAATAATATCACTTAAATGTGTCAACATTGTATTATTATTATCCATTATTTTCTTAGCTACATATTCATGTATCCGTTGTCTTTTATCAATGATAAATGTAATGTTTAGCTAAAATGTGAAAAATACTAATCAAAGTTTCCCAGCACCCATGATAACAACTTCAGCTTGCTTATTTGGTTTGGTCCAATGAATTGTCCAAATTCCCAAGAACCTTAGGTAATTTACTCTTAATTCCATCACTAGACACAGGTGGAATAATGTAATATGATTAAATTACTTTAAACAAATTAAATCGGTAAAATGATCTTGCATGTAACTTGCAAACAGAGTAACGCTTCAGGCCTAAATTGAACATTGGTCTACATTACTAATCCGATTTCCTCCTACCATCTCATGTAGGGTTTGTTGTGGGTCAAGCAGGGGTCTATCAGTCCATTGTGATGTTCCTAGTGGCCTACCTAATTATCACAATGACAGTGCTTTCCGTCTGTGCCATCTCCACCAATGGGGCTTTAGATGCTGGAGGAGCCTACTGTATCCTTTGCTGCTGTGTAAAAGCCTCACTTGGGTGTATGCTGTTGATTAAGCCTGTCTAATGGATTAAGGGAAAAAAGTTCCTGCTTTTAATTTCTTCCCAGGTTTTGATTTATCCACAACTGTGTGGCTTGCGTTTGGTCTAAATCTGTCAGGTGGTTGATCTGTAACCATGTCTATTAGGGCTGCACGATTTGGGGTAATAATCTAATTGCGATTTTTCTGACAGATATTACGATTCGATTTGCGATATTTGTTTTTAAGCGACCCAACGGAAGTTTATTGTAAAATGCGGCCATATCTCCGGCTAGGAAGGTCGTATCAACGTGCTCCCGTCTCAAGCACCCCCGCAGCCCGAGCTGTGAAAGAACTAAATGTACATGAAACTTCCATTGGGTTGCTTTAAAGTCAAGCTTCAGTTTAAGATTCACTCTGTAATAGATGTAAAACATGTGATGGAGCATTACTAACCTGACTCAGATGGTTTGTTTCACCAAACCATCTAGGAAAGCTCCATTGGAAGCCATTTGGAAAGGGCAGGCACTTTCAAAAATACTTGGCAGGTGATTGGATTAATCTGTCTATCACCTATCATGTGTCACTTCTGATTGGTTAACAATGGCTGGTACATGTGGAGCACAGCACTTCTGATTGGTGTGGATGACTGACACACAAGAAGAAAATAAAAAAGTTTTTTTTTTAAATCGCATCGAAATGATGCGATTTGATAATCGCATAATTTCGATTTAAGATCGATTAATCGTTCAGCCCTAATGTCTATCAACCTAACATATTTTGTCAAATCGTAGTTTTTTCCACAAATAATCCCTTAACTTGGATCCCCAGATATGATCAGCCGAGCCCTTGGTCCAGAGTTTGGTGGCAGCATTGGGATCATGTTTTTCTTTGCCAATGTGTGCGGCAGTGCTCTCTATGTTTTGGGTCTGGTTGAGGCGATCATGTCTACTTTTGGCATCCCAGAAGGTAAAGTATGTTAGGGCATGGTGTGACATCTTGGCATGAGTGTTTTGATATACCAATAAACCCTGTTTTGCCGTCCCTCAGAGGGTACTGCAGTTGTCGCAGGTCTCCAGGTGTTGCCCTCAGGATACTGGTGGTCTCTGCTGTACGGCACTGCCTTGCTTTTCATTTGTTTCATTGTCTGCTTGGTGAGACTTCATTATTATTATTATTTGTACTGCACATGCTTATACAAAACTTTTTTTTAGATGCTTTTGTTGTTGGTAATTTTCACAATATGTTTAGATGATTAATTCAACTTTTAGCGGAGTTTTGAAAACTGTTAAGTTTGTCCATAGGCCACAAGTAATGACAATTTTTAAATGTAATTGTCATCAAGGCAAGATTGATTGATAACTCTTAAATCCAACTGGCCTGTCCTTACAGGTGGGAGCCCACATATATGCCAAAGCCACCTTTGTTATCGTCATCATATTCGTCGTAGTCTTGACTACTATCTTCATCAATTTTATCATTGTGGGGCCCATTGTGGTGATGTTGCCTGGGAATTCTGGGCTGAACGGTACCAGCACGAGAACCGCAAATTATACTGGCTTCCGGCGCCACACCTTTGAGGGCAATCTATTGCGTAAGTGTTGTTTCATATTGTCAGATGTATTAACTTAGAATTGTTTATGCTTTCATCATCTTAAACCTATATAAAACCTATTAAACAATATTGGACCTGTTCTGAAGAAAACACAGCCTTTTGATTACGTTAGCTTTAATATGTTAATCGAGGACTTGATTTATTTAAGCAGAAGAAGCAAACAATGTATGTAGCATGCCAGAAATCCCTGTTAGTTTGTCTAAGTGAGCCTTTACTTGTATAACTAATCCGGCCTCCTGTCACTCCTTCTAGCCAATTACACAGTAGACTACACCACTGGTGCCATGATGAGTTTTGCCAAAGTGTTTGCAGTCATGTTCAATGGCTGCACTGGGATCATGGCAGGATCCAACATGTCAGGTAAGATGGCTTTCAAACAACCTCAATAAATACATTCTTTGAGGGAAAAGGATTTAGTAAAGTACATTTCACATCAATAATAAATGTAAACCAAATTGTTCTGCAACCTCTTGGAGAAAAGCCTTTAAAAATTAGTTAAGGCAGGTCTAGAACTGTGGGAAATTGGTGGATCCAACCCACAATCGAAGACACAGTACTTGACAGATGTATAGCAGATTATAGCTTTAATAGATTACAGTCTGTTTTTAATAATCAATTTTTGTTATCTGATTTCCAGGTGACCTGAAAAACCCCAGCTATGCCATCCCAAGAGGAACGCTTGCTGCTGTTCTTACAACTTTCATTACATACAATGTGCTGAGTCTGCTGGTTGCGGGGTCCTGTGAACGGTAAAACACACTCACACAGTCAAACACATTAAGCAGTGCTCCGTTGAATGCTATTGATTTATATATAATAAAAAAAAATCAGAACCCTGTAGTCACTTAAATCGGTTAATGTCAATGCTTAAAAATTATCTGGCTTTATTAACACATTAAGTTTGATAATGTGGTCTATTTTTAACATCTTTCTTTTGTCCTTAGCAACCTTCTCCAAAAAGACTACAATTTCCTGGGAGACATCAATATATGGCCACCACTGGTGACAATTGGGATTTACTCCTCCACCATTTCTGCTGCCATGAGTAACCTGATCGGGGCCTCCAGGATCCTGTATGCCCTCTCCAAAGACAACCTATTTGGTGAGATTATTGCTGCGTTTGTCTGCTGCCGAGTTATTTGCAGATTGGGGATTCAGCTAATTTGGCCTCGACTTTTTCTGTAGTGAGAAGATTTAAACTGCTTCTCCTGCTTGTTTTGGTTAAGATCAGGGCTAAATAGTTGATTCATAGCATATCAAACTCCAGCTGGTCTTTTATAAAGCTAAGTCAACGTTTTAATAATCAGCCATCTGTTGAAAGAGGCCTCACATGTAAAATGTGAGAACTTGACACTTGTTATTAATTTCATCATGTCTTGTTTCTCAAGTGGAGGCATGTTCATCTGGAACGCATCGTTTGACAACAGATGGCTTGCAGTCTTGCCTTTTCTCAGAAGAAGCAGAACAAAAATCCTCATTGTGTGTTGGGCGAGTGCAGTATGACTCAGTTGTTTATCTGATTCAGGAGCAATAACAGTGACTATTTCTTATGATAATGTTTTACATTTCTACAGGTGGTTTCCTGGCTCTGGTTAGGAAAACCTCTCTGAGTGGGAACCCCTGGTTCTCTGTGCTTGTGTCCTGGCTGCTTGTACAGGTAAGCTAGGAATGCGTGAGGAGTGGGGACAGTTTTCCTCCATGCATAACATTGAGTGACTCTCCTTGAGCTCTACTAACGCTGACATTGCTATACTCTATCCCCCTTCCTGTTCCACCATAATTCTTTGCATGTTAGTTTAGTGATTTTGTTCACATATTTGCCTTGTAAAATTACTTTTTAGCAACTCTCCAAACTGAGTTTTTTTACAAATACACACACAGCCATCCACGAACCATTATTAATAACTAGAGAAGAACAATAAAGGGCAGTCAAATATTATTAAAGCTATATAAATATACAGGTGTTGATTTCAGTAACGTTTAGAAAATGCAGTGATGCCCCGTGTGGAGTTAAAAGGAACAGTAAAGCTGGAATTGAGGCAAATAAATTAGCAGCTGCCAATCTGATGGATCACTGTCAGATTCGGATCTACTGCCCCCTTCATCTTTTGGTGCAAAACATTATTTACTCTGCTTCGGATTGGTTGACCAATTGTCAAATGAAGCTTGAAAGGTGTGCCCAGGGAGACAGAGCAGGGTACTTTCCAGCTAAACTAGTAAGTGAACTCTTCATTTCACTACCATGCCACTTCTTATAAGCATATTACCTAGCTAGTAAGGATAAGTAAGGATAGTAAGGATAGTAAGGTTTGTTGATTCTTGGAGTTTATGGGCTTGCATAGTATAGCTTTTTATGAAAAACAGTTAGGCTGTTTCACAGGGTGGTTCATGCAGTCTAGATTGTGGGACTTGTAATAATAATACATGAGACTTGTATAGCTCTTTTCTAGAAACTCAAAGACGCTTTGACAGAGAAGAAAAATACAAAAAGCGATAAACAAAACAGAAAATAGGGGGGGGGGGGGTGTCAGTGGTTGAATGCAGTGTTGAACAGCTGGGTATTGAGTGATGTATTGTTCGTATACATTGTTCTGGGCTTGCATACTTTTGGTTGCTACAATATTGCAAATTGTGTTTGTGAATGTTTAAAATGTGTAGCTGTAACCTGAATGAGATCAGAGCAGCACAAGATATAAAACATATTGATAAAATCTGTAAGCCAAACTGTTGTTTCTTATTTATTCCACTAGGTGGTGCTGTTCGCTGGTCAATTGAACACCATTGCTAGTATTGTAACCATCTTCTTCTTGTTGGTCTATGCTGCTGTGAACCTGGCCTGTTTGGCTCTTGAATTGGCTTCTGCACCAAACTTCAGGTACGGTGCAGGATATTTGAAGGCTTTCTGTTTTCTTTTGGATGATTCCAAAATAAAGGTATTTTTCAATCCACATTCTGTCATGATATTTGTTTTGTTTTTCAGACCCTCGTTCCGTTGTTTTACATGGCATACCTGCACGCTGGGCATTCTTGGCTCACTGGTCATGATGTTCCTGATCAATGCCATTTATGCATTTAGCAGCATAGCCTTTATGCTGCTGCTGCTGATGCTTATCCACTACCTTGGTCCTATCAGCAACTGGGGCTACATCAGCCAGGCGCTCATCTTCCACCAGGTGTCACAAACAAGCTATTGTCTCACTGAAACTACAATATGATGGAAGTTTGTATGAATAACTACATCATCACATCTTTATTCCCTCAGGTGCGCAAGTACCTGTTGATGTTGGATGTGCGTAAGGACCATGTGAAGTTCTGGAGGCCCCAGCTGTTATTGATGGTGGCTAACCCTCGAAGCTGTACAGGTCTCATGACCTTTATTAATGACCTGAAGAAGAGTGGCCTCTATGTACTAGGACATGTAAAGCTGGGTTTACTTGGTAAGAATTGTGTAGGTAGAAGATGGATGCATAACTAGTTTTGTGTTAATGTGTCATATGAAACCCAAACTTTACATTATTAAAAACTCAGCTACTGAAGGCTTTAAGATCGGGTTTAGCTTTTTAAAGCCTCTAAGGAGCCTTTTTTTCTCCACTGTGTAAATGATTCAACATTAGAATTAATGCAGGATGGTTCTTTTAAACACACTTTTGAGATTATGTGTTTCTGCAGATGGGTTGCCATCTGATCCTCTGCAGAGCCGTTATGACTCCTGGCTGTCTCTAGTGGATCATCTCAACATAAAGGCATTTGTCAACCTTACCCTGGCAAACTCTGTCCGACATGGAGTTCAGAACCTGCTTTTCATCACAGGCTTTGGTAGGCAAGTTTCAATTGCAACTCTATGGCAATGTTTTATTTTCATTATTGAAATATAGTTACGTAAAATGCAAACTTAACAGTTCTAATCCAAATATACATTTGTCTGTTTGCTTCTAGGCGGAATGAGGCCAAACACCCTTGTCCTTGGTTTTTATGATGACTGCATCCCTGAAGATGACCTTCAAGGTCAAATGCTCTTGTCTACAGGCACTGGCTTTGATGCAGTGACTCCATCCATAGACCGCGGCGAGCAACGCTCTCCCTTCTTCCCTGATGTGAGGGGTGCCTACGACCTAAAAGACCTTGGGGAAGAGGAATATGTGTCTCTGATTGCTGACGCGGTCAAAATGGGAAAGAATGTGACTCTGGCTCGTAACTTTAACCAATTCAACCGAGAGGTCTTGGTGTCGGGGAAAACGATTCATAGCCACCGACGCATGACTGGGCCATTTGTCGACGTGTGGCCTTTGAATCTGCTTCGACCAGACAGCCGCGCTTACGTCGACATCTGCTCACTGTTCTTACTGCAGCTGGCCTGCGTGCTTCAAGAGACCCGTGCCTGGAAGCATGCACGACTCCGCCTCTTCTTGTGTGTGGAAGCTGGTTGCAGTCTGAAGAAAGAGGAGGAGAAGAAGCTCCGGTCGATGCTAAAGGAGCTAAGGATTTCAGCTCAGGTGCAGATGGTGGTGTGGGACCAAGTGGTGGAGCTACACTGGCAGAGACGAGGAGGAAAAGTGAGGGGGAATCTGGCAGAGTCTGCACTGAACGAGGAGATGGAGAGACGAGAGGAAGTTGAGAAGGAAGACGTTTTCCAAATATTTCCCAACAATGCTGCTCAGATGACAGATGAATATATCTGTGCTGTCAACAATTTGATACGAAGACACGGTGCCCCTAAGCCTGCTGTGCGTTTCCTGTATTTGCCCCGGCCACCAGCAGACACAAGCCTTTACTGTACCTACCTCCACCAAGTGGACATGTTGAGTAGAGACCTGGGCCCAACTTTGCTGATCCAGGGAGTTACTCCTGTGGTCACTACTGACCTCTAAAGCTCTTGACAGTTAATCTAGCCTGATCTGGTATTGTTCTTATATTGGACTATGCCTCTTGCCACCAGTTTATTATTATTATTATTGCATTAATATAGGTCATGTTTTCCTTATAATATCAATGCACTTTGAGAAAATTGATTTGGTGAAAGCAAGTTTACTTCTGATGGATATTGAAAGTTATAAGTGTTTGTCTGTTTCATCGTCACTTGGATATAGTGCTATAGTGGAATAGAAATGAGTGATTTGCACATTTTGTGGGGTCAAAAGAGTATAGCTCCCTGCAGTTCCCTAGTAGTGAAATAATGTTGCCACACAGGGACTGCTTTCATTTCTTTGACTTTTGTAAATAGAAAAATACTAAATGTATTTATTGTATTGCCACATGTTTCTTTCCTACAGTTTTAAATGGAATTCAGAAAATAAAGATACATGAAAGTAAATAACCATTTGTTGTGTGTTTTTTAAAAGATTGCCTTGTATGCATTTGTCCAATTTCGTATGTTAAGAGAGCCACTAAGATTCTCCTCAGTCTTTGCTGTTGAATGCCAGCAGAGGGCGATGTATGCCCAGAATGATGACTGCAGAGGGTCTGTCCCAAGACTGCCTTAAATCTACTTTGAGAACAAGTAGGCCAATCTGATGTTACAGGTGTTGTCTCGTATACTAGCAGGACACTATTTCAATCTGTGAATTGTTGTTTATAAGGTAGTAAGAGTTTATTATCGTTTCACAGCACCATTTAAGAGAATCATATTTGAATTAAGTGTAGCTATTTCTTGATTAAAAGGAGCAAAAATATATCCATCACCTACAAAATGTCTACATATCATTGGGTTCATTGGAAACAAATGTTGTTCACCTCACATGTAAACTTACTAGAGGAAGAAACCGACATGTACAACCAAGATAAGGATGCCAAGCTTTCATACAACATTTTTATATATTAATATATTGGTACCACTTTACAATAAGACTACCCTTAGAAAGGATTCATAAAGGGTTTATAATTAAGTTATGAATTAGGTTGTAAACACTTTATTAATCATTAAGAACCATTTATAAACCAGTTCTAACATAGTTTTCATACATCAACACAGGCTCACTATTTGGCAAGAGGACTAAGCCTTATATTGGCTTCTTAGAGAGAATCAACTCAGTGACCAACAGATACCAAGGAAGCTGGCTGATGAAGAAGATGGAGTAAGCTAGGTAGGCAATATAAGGCTTAGCAGTACAGATAAATGTGGGCTCACCATTTGGCAAGCAACCGGTCACAGCTGTATAAAAGCTTATTAATGATTTATAAAGTGTTGACAACCTAATTAATAAATGAATTACAAACTATTCGTAAACCCTTTATAAGGGTAGTTTTATTGTAAAGTGGTACTAATATATTTATAGTTCTGGTTTTGTTGTTGGGTTGTATGAAAAACGTATAAAAGGGACAGTTTATTTCTTAAATTTTTTTTCATTTCATTTCATCGTTATTTGAATAGGGCCAATGCGCATTAATGAACACTTAAGACAAATAATGCTTCAAGCGTAAATATACCGGATTTTTAGCTTTGAGCTAATTTCCATCCGTAGTCCCTGACATACAACATATAAGAACATGACATTTATAAACATAGCAAACAAATAAATACATGATATGCAAAAAGAACAAGAGCACAGTGGCGGCGCCAGATATTTTCTTTTGGGGGTGCTGTGGGGTAGCTTGACGTTTCATAGAGGGTGCTAAAACATTTAGCGTTTCTCATTAATGTCCCGGGCGCTACAGTTGAATGTTCTACTGCAACACTCCCCACACGCACATACACAGTGTATCCCAACTGTTACAATGAAGGCTCGATAATCAGCTCACGGCATATAGCAGGGATAAAGTGCTATTTTTTTACAAGTGGGGGGTGGACCTAACATCCTCTAGGCTCTAGGGGGGTCCGGGGGCATGCTCCCCCAGGAAGATTTTTTAAATATTGAAATTAAATGCATCAATCTGGTGCACTTTGAGAGCAAAATTAAGAGATCTATGGATACATCTCTCATCAACACCCATATGAAAGAGAACTGTAAACAGATTTTCTATTTCTTTATGGATATTTTACAAATCACTCTCCTTTTAAACTGTATTCTTGTTTTACTGTCATATAGTAGGCTATTTCATACCTGTTTTTCCATTTATGTTCTTATTTTTCTATACCTATAATGATCATATAAACGTGTGCCTCAGAAATACTTATTTACATTAATTGTGAACAAACTGAGATAACTTAGACTAAAGTTAACTATCCAAACACAGAGGGTCCTTTTTTTCACCTGAGCTGAGGTTATCTGAGACTCTCAGTCTGACAGGAGAGAGTTCTCCCTCCACCTTGTTGTTGAAAAAGCTCCTTATATCCGTTAACGTAGCTAGCACCAGATGCTAACCACAACGATCTCCAGTACCGGTGCGCGCTCTCTCTCTCTCTCGCTCGCTCACACAAAATGGCTCGTGCCACACACACACGCAGAGCTTGAATGAAACACAGAGACCCAGAAGTATGCTACTTGTACTGTACTGTACTGTAGCATATTATTTTCGAATCAATCATTTTTCAAATTATGAATTTCACACGTAAAAAAAAAGACACATACATTTCTTGGGGTGCTTAGGGGGTGCTATGGCTGTCCTGGGGGGTGCTTCAGCATACACAAGTATTTACCACATGGCAGTACAATATAGCAGCAACGACATATAAAGTGCAAGAGATGATACAAGAGCTACATAAAGTGCAAGAGGAGATACCCCTGTATTAACCCTCCGGTATCACTGTGGACGTTTTTGTCAATATGGGTCATTTTTTCACTTTTCATTTTGCAATAACTTTGGTTGTCCATCCATCCATCCATCCATCCATCCATCTTCTCCCGCTTATCCGTGGTCGGGTCGCGGGGGTAGCAGTTCCAGCAGAGAGCTCCAAACTTTCTTTTCCCTGGCGACATCAACCAGCTCTCACTGGGGGATCCCAAGGCGCTCCCAGGCCAGCGAAGAGATATAATCCCTCCACCTGGTTCTAGGTCTACCCCTTGGTCTCTTCCCAGCTGGACGTGCCTGGAACACCTCCCTAGGGAGGCGCCCAGGTGGCATCCTAACTAGGTGCCCAAACCACCTCAACTGGCTCCTTTCGACGCGAAGGAGGAGTGGCTCAACTCCGAGTCCCTCCCGGATGACCGAACTTCTCACCTTATCCCTAAGGGAGACACCAGCCACCCTGCGGAGAAAACCCATCTCGGCCGCTTGTATCCGCGATCACGTTCTTTCGGTCATGACCCATCCTTCATGACCATAGGTGAGGGTAGGAACGAAAATGGCCCGGTAGACAGAGAGCTTTGCCTTCTGGCTCAGCTCCCTTTTCGTCACAACGGTGCGGTAAAGCGACTGCAGTACCGCTCCCGCTGCTCCGATTCTCCGGCCCATCTCACGCTCCATTGTTCCCTCACTCGAGAAGAAGACCCCGAGATACTTGAACTCCTTCACTTGGGGTAAGGACTCATTCCCTACTTGGAGTGGACAGTCCATCGGTTTCCTGCTGAGAACCATGGCCTCAGATTTGGAGGTGCTGATCCTCATCCCAGCCGCTTCACACTCGGTTGCGAACCGATCCAGTGAGTGCTGAAGGTCGCAGACCGATGAAGCCATTAGAACCACATCATCTGCAAAAAGCAGTGGTGCAATCCTTAGTCCACCGAACTGCAGACCCCCTCCCCCATGACTACGCCTCGAAATCCGATCCATGTATATTACAAACAGGATTGGTGACAAAGCACAGCCCTGGCGGAGGCCAACCCTCACCGGAAATGGGTCTTACTGCCGAGGACCCGGACACAGCTCTCGCTTTGGGAGTACAGAGATTGGATGGCCCTGAGTAGAGACCCCCTCACCCTATACTCCCACAGTAACTCCCTGGGAACTCGGTCATACGCCTTCTCCAAGTCTACAAAACACATGTAGACCGGATAAGCGTACTCCCAGGCCCCCTCCAGGATCCTTGCGAGAGTAAAAAGCTGATCCGTCGTTCCACGACCAGGACGGAATCTGCATTGTTCCTCCTCAATCTGAGGTTCGACAATCGGCCTGACCCTCCTTTCGAGTACCTTAGAGTAAACTTTCCCGGGGAGGCTGAGTAGTGTGATGCCTCTGTAATTGGCACACACCCTCTGATCCCCCTTTTTAAAAAGGGGAACCACCACCCCGGTCTGCCACTCCTTCGTTACTGTTTCCGACTTCCACGCAATGTTGATGAGACGTGTCAACCATGACAGTCCCTCAACACCCAGAGCCTTCAGCATTTCTGGGCGGATCTCATCCACCCCCGGGGCTTTGCCACTGTGGTGTTGTTTGACGACCTCAGTGACCTCCCCCCGGGAGATTGGTGTTGATCCCCTGTCATACTCCAGCTCTGCCTCTAACATAGAGGGCGGAGTTGTCGGGTTCAGGAGTTCCTCAAAGTGTTCCTTCCAACGCCCTAACACTCCATCAGTTGAGGTCAACAACGTCCCATCCTTACTGTACACAGCTTGGATGGTTCCCTGCTTCCCCCTCCTGAGGTGTCGGACAGTTTTCCAGACCAACTTTGGTTCAGCCCGAAAGTCCTTCTCCATGTCTTCTCCGAACTTCTCCCACACCCACTGCTTTGCCTCGGCCACGGATGAGGCTGCTGCCCTTCGGGCCTGTCGGTACCTTGCAACTGCCTCGGGAGTCCCCCGGGATAACAAATCCCTGAAGGCCTCCTTCTTCAGTCGGACGGCTTCCCTGACCACCGGTGTCCACCAGGAGGTTCGAGGGTTACCGCCCCTTGAGGCACCTAGGACCTTGAGACCACAGCTTCCCGCCGCGGCTTCGGCAATAGAGGCTTTGAACACCAACCACTCTGGTTCAATGTCCCCAACCTCCACAGGAATGCCCGAAGAGCTCCGCCGGAGGTGTGAGTTGAAGGCCTCCTGAACTTCGGCCTCCTCCAGACGTTCCCAGTTCACCCGAACTACACGTTTGGGCTTACCAGGTCTATCCAGAGGCTTTCCCCGACACTCGACCTAACTCACCACCAGATGGTGATCAGTTGACAACTCCGCCCCTCTCTTTACCCGAGTGTCCAAAACATACGGCCTCAGGTCCGATGATACGATAACTAAATCGATCATGGACAATCCATGACTAGCACAGAAGTCCAGTAACAAACCACCACTCCGGTTCAGTACAGGGGGGCCGTTCCTCCGAATCACGCCCCTCCAAGTGTCTCCATCATTGCCCACATGTGCGTTGAAGTCTCCCAGCAAGATTAAAGAGTCCCCTTCAGGAGCCCCATACAGGACTCTTTCCAGGGTCTCCAAGAAGGCCGTATACTCTGAACTGCTGTTGGGTGCATAAGCACACACAACAGTCAGAGTTTTCCCCCCCATAACGCGCAGGCGTAGGGAGGCGACCCTCTCGTCCACTGGGGTAAACTCCAACAACGAAGCACCCAACCGGGGACTTGTGAGTATCCCCACACCCGCCCGGCGCCTCACACCTTGAGCAACTCCGGAGAAGAATAGAGTCCAACCCCTATCCAGAAGTAAGGTTCCAGAGCCGACGCTGTGCGTAGAGGTGAGCCCGACCAGATCCAACTGGTAATGCTCCACCTCCCGCACAAGCTCCGGCTCCTTCCCCCCCAGAGAGGTGACGTTCCACGTCCCCAAAGCCAGCTTCTGTCGCCCGGGTCTGGTCCGTCGAGACCCTCCGCTTTCACTGCCACCCTTCTGGCAGCGCACCCGACCCCATCACTGTTTCCCGTAGGTGGTGGGCCCGCGGGACGGAGAAGCGGAGGTGTTGCCCACGTTGCCTTTTCGGGCTGAGCCCGGCCGGGCTCCGTGGCAAGCCCGGCCACCAGATGCTCGCCGACGAGTCCTTCTTCTGGGCCTGGCTCCAGAAGGGGACCCCGGGCTTCCTCCGGGCCGGGTATCCACACTTCTTGTTTTTTCTTTCATGAGGTCTTTTGAACTTTGGTTGTGTTGGTGCAAATGGTCTGATTTTTTGTAACAAGGCTATTTTCTCGATCTATTTTGGAATTCCATTCAAATCGGTCTTTAATTCACCGTGTAACAAATCGACTACGCAAATTAGTCATTCGAGACAAAAATGTCCACTGCAAAAGACTTTGATAAAAACATTATATTAAAAGGTTTTTTTCACAACTTTTTTGGGTTCAATCTTTAAAGCAACTTCCGCCCTAATAGAAAATACCAAAAATGTAATCATTTTCAGGATTTTAACCCTTTAAATGCCATTTTGAATACATGAAACCGCTGTTTTTTTTCATGATGAAAACAGAGAAAATTAGTTATTTTCCCAAAAATACATATCTGGGGACTGGCTCTTTTTTTATAACAGTCTTGGATATGTCAAAGATTAGCAACAAAATGGATTTTTTTTTGCATTATTACTTTTTGCACAACATAAGATTGAACAAAAAAGTTACAAATTAGTAATTCGGGACAAAAATGTCTTCTTCCAAAAACTGCTCTAAAATGACAACAGATTAATATTTTTTAAAGCTTTTTGGGGTTAAATCTTTCAATCAATTTCAGTCCTGATCAAAAATACCAAATGTTAACTTATGTTCAGGATTTTAACCCTTTAACTGCCAGTTTGAAAACATGAAATTGCATTTTCTATGAAAAACATGCACAAAAAGGCAGTTATTTTCCATATAATGAATGTTGGGGGGGTCGGCTTTTTTTTTAATCATGTTTACCATGTTTAATCATGGAGGTTTACAGACAACAGACAACAAACAACATGGCGCACCGAGTACAGGTAATTATTAAACGTATTGTGGTTTTAGATATAATTACATACTATTTAGGTTCTCGTTTGTTTGTCGATGTGGCAGTTTAGCGCAGTGTAATTGTGTTTATTTTGCTATTATATATATATATTAGGGCTGTCAGTCGATTAAAATATTTAATCGCGATTAATCGCATGATTGTCCACAGTTAATCGCGATTAATCTCAAATTAATCGCACATTTTTTCTCTGTTTTAAATGTACCTTAGAGGAATATTTTTAAAGTTTTTAATACTCTTATCAACATATGAGTGGACAAATATGCTTTATGCTAATGTTTATTATCATTTGAACAATGACAAATATTCTCATGAATATTAAACACAACAACATTATAAATATTCGCCTCAATTCAACCTGGAACCTAATACAATACAAATGGGGGTGTGTGTGTGTGTGTGTGTGTGTGTGTGTGTGTGTGTGTGTGTGTGTGTGTGTGTGTGTGTGTGTGTGTGTGTGTGTGTGTGTGTGTGTGTGTGTGTGTGTGTGTGTGTGTGTGTGTGTGTGTGTGTGTGTGTGTGTGTGTGTGTGTGTGTGTGTGATGGATCGTTGGCGCTATGTGCAACTCAAGGCATATGCTCGAACGGGAGCTGCCTGGACGCTGCAATCATGTTGCGCACTATCCGTGCTGAGTGTGCTGACTTCTCGTACAATGTCCCACTGTCTGGCTTCCTGCATAAAGTCAAGTACTCGGCGCAGTTGTCGGCGAAATGTCACTCCTCTGTTTTCATGGAAACAGCTCCTTATATCCGTTAGCGCAGCTAGCTAGCACTAGATGCTAACAACAACAATGCACGTAAGGTCTCTCTCTCGCTCGCTCGAGCCACACATACACACACCCTCCCGGTCCTCCCAATAGCCAGTCGGTGCCTGCCCGTGAGCGTGGAAGTGTGGTCTGCCACAAGCGGGCGGCACGAGCAGGGCTGTCAGCATCAGCTTGTAGATGGTATTTTAAACTCGATGCGCTCTGAAACTACGGGGCGGCCGAGGAAAAAAAATACACATGCGTTAATCGCGTTAAAATAATTAGTGGCGTTAATATTTGTTTGCGTTAACGCGTTATTAACGCGTTAACTTGACAGCCCTAATATATATATATATATATATATCTTATTATTAATACATCATTGGAACGGTACCTCCAGTATGCCTACATGACAAGCATTTTTATAATATAAAGTAAACATATCTTTGACTTATTGCAAAATTATAAAATGAAATTCACCCCTGCTGTCATTCTGGCTTTCACTGTTCAAATGAGATGTCAACCATCAACATGGGATAAGGGGTTCCAAGGGGTTCTCAAACGGATAGGTTATTAATTGATTTGCCTAATAGTTGCTTAAAATGCTACAATAACATGCCATGTACGGTCTCTCAGCCACCCTGGGCGGCGTAGTAGGGGGCGTGTCGTGTAGTGTCGTCAATTCGCTTTTCATCTGCCATGCCTCTGCCATGCCTCTCAGCCACCGTCGTGTCAGGTGGGCGTATCGTGTACCGTCGTGTACTGTCCGTGGCCGCAGCTTGACCATATTGAATATGGCGGACCATCTCGCACATGCGCAGTACCGATCGGGCAGGGTGACGGATCGGGTAGTGACACCCTGCTTCTCGTGGTTTCCTTGCGTCCCAAGGGAGGGACTAAACACAGGGAAACGACGCAAGTGAGGGAAGCAAGGATTTAATTTAACCGACCTGAGACGGGGCCCTAGTGTTAGCGGTGATTGCACGTCTGTTTGTTTCTCGACCATTCTTTGATGGCGCCTGTGTCGGCATGCCGCTCCCTCAGCTATCTACCTTTAGCTATCCTGTTTTTGTTTTATGTTTGTCAGAATGTCTCTGCTCTGCTCGTCTATGATCGCCAAGCTCTCCTCCACCTAAGACCCTCACTGGAGTTTATGCTGCTGCCCAAACCTACATCTGGCAACCGTAAATCGACTCCCCCCCCCCCCCCCTACTGTCAGTTATTCCCACCTACCTGCGCCGGTTGCCCTGCATCCTGCCTCACCGAAAGCGCTTTAGACGACAGGGAAAGCGTGGTGGCTTGTCCATCAAAAAGCACACCTGACGGCTTCTCCTGGGACTTATCCACGCATCAGATGTCATGGCCCTCCCGCTGCACGCCATGTGAGGGATCGATGGATTCGCCCTGTCTTTCCGGAGCTGCGGCCTCTGCTGGGCCCGCTCGCAGCTCCTCCTGCCCGACTGACTGCTCCCGGTCCGCGCGGCGTTCAACACGCACATCTTCGTCCGCTAAAACGCACTACACCTTCGGCACCTCCGGAGAGAAAACTCTGCATGGCTTTGCTAAACGCTAGGTCAATAGCAAACAAGACGTTCCTGTTAAACGACTTCTTCACCTCTCGTGATCTGGATTTGATGTTCCTGACGGAGACCTGGGTCCACACTGGCGAGTATGTACCGTTTTCTGAACTTCTTCCTCCTGACTGTACTTTCTTCAGCTCCCCCCGTACCACCGGCCGTGGTGGGGGCATCAGTGTTTAGAGCTAGTCTCCAATGCCGATTGCTTCACCCTGTAACTAGCTATGCTAGCTTCGAGTTGCAGCTTTTTGAGCTGAACCCGGCCTCGCCTATACTCTGCCCAGTTGTGTATCGCCCACCAAAGTTCAATAAGGATTTCATAACTGACTTTCTGTCCGGGATCATGGTGAAATATGATCGTGTTTTGATCTGCGGAGACTTTAATGTCCATGTGTGCTGCGAGTCCAAACCTTTGGTTAGGGACTTTTTAAATCTCCTCGACTCTTTTGGTCTCATTCAGTCCGTGGCTGGTCCAACACACGATAAAGGACACACCTTAGATTTAGTATTATCGTTTGGACTGTCTATCTCTGTGGATGAAATCTGTGCAGCAACGCGTATCTCAGACCATTTACCGGTTCTGTTTACAACCTCGATCCCTTCTGCGGGAGTCGAATCACGTGCCTCTGCGCGTTGTCTGCGTTCAATTAACCCCTTGACTGCCTCACAGTTTTCAGATGCTTTAAATGCTTCTCCGATCTGTAAATTAGAGGTGAACTGTGCTCTTAGTGCTGATGAGCTTATCTCCATGTTTGACTCGACATGCACACTAATACTGGATTCCGTTGCTCCTTTTACGCTTAGACGCACCACAGTTCTCTTAGAGCCGTGGCTTAATGACTGTACTCGCGCTCATGGTGCTTGCAGGCGTGCAGAGAGAAAATGGAAAAAGGATAAACTTCATGTCTCCTTAGAAATCCTTCGTGCTTGCCTTTCCGACTACCAGATGGCAGTCAAAGCAGCTAAAACGGAGTATATTTATCTGTTAATCTCTAAAAACAGCCATAAACCTCAAGTTCTTTTTAATGTCCTCAATTCGATCATTAATCCTTGTGATGCTTCTTCAATTGTGCCATCGACTACCCTTTGCGATACATTTCCTAAATTTGTTATCGAAAAGGTATCTGCGCTTAGGCTAGCCCACACTAGTGCTACCCCAGATTCTGCTCCTGTTCTGTGCCCTGCTGTCCTCGACCACTTTGAGCCTGTATCCCTCTCTTCTTTCTCGGATGTAGTCAAGCACCTGCGGCCGACAAACTGCACCTCAGACAGCATTCCCTCTCGCTTCCTTAGAGATGTTTTTGAATCAGTTGGAGCAAGTGTTTTATTGCTTGTAAACACCTCTCTTAGCTCAGAATGTGTCCCAGCTGCCTTCAAACATGCCGTGGTTAAGCCACTACTTAAAAAGAAAAATCTCGACCCTTCCATTCTCGCAAATTTTAGGCCCATCTCACAGCTACCTTTTTTATCTAAAGCCCTGGAGCGAGTAGTCTACGTCCAGCTGCAGTCGTTTTTAACCACACATGGTATCCATGAAAAGTTTCAGTCTGGCTTCAAACCTATGCATAGTAGTGAAACAGCCCTTTTAAGAGTTTTTAATGATCTGCTCCTAGCCGCCGATTCAGGTAGCTTAGCTGTCTTGGTGCTGTTGGACCTGACAGCTGCTTTCGACACTGTGGACCATAGCATCTTGTTGTCACGGCTTGAACAGTCCGTAGGCATCACAGGCTCTGCCCTTGCATGGTTCAGGTCCTACCTGACAGACCGTAGCCTCTCAGTGCAGTTGGGTGCCTTTTCCTCTGCCAAAGCCCCTCTTACCTGTGGGGTTCCCCAAGGCTCGATTCTGGGCCCCATCCTTTTTCTACTGTACATACTGCCCCTAGGCTCAATTCTCACAAAACACAATATCCCCTTCCATTGTTATGCTGACGATGTACAGATCTATCTGCCTCTCAATCAAAATGCCAACTCACTACAGCAGTTGATGGACTGCTTAACAGAGATTAAATCCTGGCTGAGCCAAAACTTCCTCACCCTCAATGAGAGCAAGACCGAGGTCATCTTTTTTGGACCCCGCCTCTCCGGTTGATATTCTGGGCTCCCTCAGTAAAAACATCCTCCCCTCTGTCATGAACCTTGGAGTGACCTTCAATAGCGCTTTTAAATTTGATAAGCAGGTCAGCACCGTAGTCAAGACCTGCTTTTTTTAAATACGACTATTGGCTAAGACCAAGTCGTTTTTATCTTTTAAAGACCTAGAAAAGGTTATTAACGCCTTTGTTACCTCGAGACTGGATTACTGTATTGCTCTGTATGTGGGTATGGACCAGGCCTCAATTAGACGCCTGCAGCTAGTGCAGAACGCAGCTGCACGTCTTCTAACTGGCCATAAAAAGCGTGACCACATCACCCCAATTCTGGCCTCATTGCACTGGCTTCCAGTTCGGTTCAGAATAGATTTTAAAATCCTTTTATTTGTTTTCAAAGCCCTAAATGGGCTGGCTCCGGCCTATGTAGCCGAACTCCTCCATCGCTACACCCCAGGCAGAGCCTTAAGGTCGGCTGATCAGCTGCTGCTGATAGTGCCTAAGACCAGGCTCAAAACCAGAGGGTACCGAGCATTCGCAGCAGCGTGCCCCAGGCTCTGGAATATTTTGCCCCTCCATGTGAGGTCGGCCCAGACCCTGGGGGTTTTTAAATCAACACTTAAAACTCACTTTTTCTCTCTGGCCTTTTAGGCTTCTCTTATCAAGAATAACTTTTACCCAAGACCTTTTCCCTCTTTAACCTCTCAAGTTTTATTAGAGGGAAACGGTTTGTAGAGTGGCTTAGACAGGCCGGGGAGTGTTACAATTCGTAGACACAGCGTACCTCCCTATCTCTCATCAATTTCCAACTAAGGCTCCAGTGGGGACTTTGTTCCCTGAGTGTGCCTCTCCACCTATGTTTCTTACTCTCTTACTTGCTACCCTTTGCCCTCAACCTATTCTAAGGGAGTGCTTGTTCTTCCGTCTGTCTGTCTGTGTCTGTGTATTCTCTTGTTCCGATTAACCCAGCCACATTTTTTCTTGTTTTGTGTCTATATCTACACCGGGATCCGGAGTCGAGGCTGGTCTTCTTGCTGTGGTCCTGGATCCTATATCCTGAGTTCTGGATTAAGTCGTGGACTTCGGATCGTGGCTAAACCTGTCTCTGCGGTCCTGCCTGGGTCTCGTTTTGCTGCCTCCCTGAAGGCTCCCACAGGATTGTAGTTGACATCTTCGTAGATTCGTCTTCTTATTACAGACACATGCATTTCCTAACATTTGGACTACCTATGCTGTAAAATGTATTATTTCTTCGATTTACACACGGCATCTATTGTACGTCTGTCCGTCCTGGGAGAGGGATCCCTCCTCTGTTGCTCTCCCTGAGGTTTCTCCCATTTTTTCCCTCTAAACTGTGGGTTTTTCTCCGGAAGTTTTTCCTTGTACGATGTGAGGGTCTAAGGATAGAGGGTATCGTTTTTTCTCATACTGATATTCTGAACAATCTGTGCTATTGTATTAGCTGTAAAGTGTCTCTACTGTAGGCTATTTTTTATTATATGTACAGCACTTTGGCTCGACCAAAAATCATTTATAAATGTGCTATATAAATAAAACTTGATTTGATTTGATTCTTTGAGTTGACCTTTAAAGCTATTGAGAGTGGGACAATCCCGTATCTGAGTTGGGAGGCTATTCCAGAGTGAGCTGCCTTTTAATGGAGAGTACATTTGGACCAAAAGTGGTCCGTCGACGATGGACTTCACCGTCTCCTCTGGTTTCTGACCTAGTGCAGCGTCCAGTGTGTTTTTTGTGGATTAATTCCCCTTAGGGAGGGAGGGCCAGTGTAAACATTTATAAAAAAAAGCACATACCTTTTTAAAAGACTTAAAATTATCAAAACACAAGAAATTGTGTTTTTCTAGGATGGTACAGTGGTGGTATGAATAAGGCTTTCTGTCAAACACCTTGATAGCTCTCTTGTACAGCTGTTCTATGGGTTTCAGGTTTGTGGCACAAGCAAACGACCAGTTTGTAAAACAGTATTCAATGTGGGATAGAATCATGCAGTGGAGGTATGACTTTGCAGCATTGACAGTTAAGAAGGGTCTGATTTGTTTAAAATGTCGCAAGTTGAATTGAATAGTATTGGATACTTTCTTGATATGTTTCTTAAAATTCAAGATTATTCAAAAAATACAGTAGATTGCAGCACGCATGCCCCCAGTTTTGGAACAGGATGACGGGAGTAAAGCAATGTACTGCTGTGGGCAGTGCAGCAGTAAAATATGTTTTCATCAATTGGTTTTGTTTTGCGACTGTTGTAACTTTTCTAAAGAGACTGTGCTAGACCAGCTGTGTGTGCATGTAAAAATGTTGTGGCTTTGGTGGGAACATACATGACGGCTTCAGTATCCCGCTGGAAATGGCTGTTTGATGGCAAGGGACAAATTCTAATGGGTTTTGCTTTTCTTTTGTCCTCCTGTTTGATTTTCCAAACGTGTTGCGTGCCTACTTCAATCTACCATTTGTAATGCACTAACTATGGATAAGTAGCTCACACAACCCCACCTCAAAACATCTAAATTATCCTGTTAATACTCAGGGCTTTTCCATTCTTTCTAAAAATAATTGAGACAATGCAAACCTGACATTTTCACTGAGTACACAGACGATCTAAACATTTCCAAGGGCACGGTATTTAGGAATTAGAGTGGAGTAGGCCAGTATTGGGCGAGCATGTGCATTCTCCAAACAGGTGTTCAACCATGTCATAAAGGGGAATGTCTTGAATACTAAACAAAATGTCTCCTCTTTTTGGTTATATAAGGTAGAAGACCTATGCACATGGACATGTTATCAGCATAATTCATCTGGTTTGTCAAAACCAGATGAATGACAAATGTAGCAACCCCTCATCTGGAGAGTTGCATTACGTATAATGCAATGACAACTATCCTGAATTATGCAGTATATCATTTGGCATTGGAAGTGGGTGGTGGGTGATGGCGAGACTGTACCTGCTGGTTGAGAGCTGAAACCATCTGTAGCATACAGTATGTCACGTTGGTAGTAAAAACATCCATGCGTTGGCAACTACAAGAACTGACACCTGCATGCACGTCACTGACAACGTGCATGTGGGATGGAGTGTGTTCACAGATGGAGACAGAATGGTCTCCAAGTACCATAAATATTTACCACGTTGACAGTCGAGACGGGAAGCATGAGCATCTAAGATATAGTGGAGTATTGAGTATCTTTTTTTCAAACTTTTTTGGATAGCACTACAGTGTTGGTCCTCTGCTAGGGCCTGTAACACAGGGATCACGTAATTGAACATTGGATTAAAGATGGAGCATTAGTTTGAAATGATTTTCTAGAATTAAATTGGGGGGAACTACTTTTTTATATATCCTAATCATTATAATCATAATTTCCCTTTCAGTGTGATTTTTAAGGTGCCAAATATGCTTTAACTTTAAAATAAATGTAATGAACACTGTCTGTTGCTGTCTTTTCATCAATAATTGTTCAGTACTAACTAAAACAAATTGTGCTTTGTTTAACAATATGGATTACCTTAACTCACTCCATTTAAATACATATTCAAATACTTTTATGAACTTCTGACCATTATATCTGTATTTCATTTGCCACACTCTGGCAGATGAAATATTTAATATGCCACGAGACTTTGGTACTAAACCCTTCCAAGATATCATAAACACCAGCCAACATGTCATTTATAAACTGCATGTGGGGGGGAATGTTTTCACAGAAAAACGAGGCAGGCTCCAAGTGCTATAAAGAGATACCACGTTGTTAGACATGCAAGTAACGGATGAAAAGTAATAGATGTACAAAATGCATAAGACCTTTCTGTTGGCCTTTATTAAAATGGAAAGTAAAAAACATTACCTGGCAATATAGCTTCTTCTAATCCTTATCTCACTTCAACAGATTATCCAGGTATGAGTGTATTGATGCTCAGACCTGGATTAAGGTTTGTTTTTCATCATTGTGGTCCTCGTGTGTCTAGTTGTATGAATAAGTCACAAATATCCTAAAACAAATACGATACGATACGATATTACTTTATTGTCAGATCAAGTCTGAAATTTGACTTGCGTCACAGCAGCTCCATGTCCAACATCAACAGACAAATATGCATACACAAATACATGAAACACAAACATTTAACATAACAGCACAATCAGTGAGAGAAAAACATGCTCAAAGAGCCTTCAGCGTGCATTTGGTCTGGGATTTAGTTCTGTATTTACTGTGAGGACTGACTGATGCACAAAGGAGTGCTTCAGTCTGACTTTATTGAATCGTGGGACCCTGTATCTCCGATTAGATGGTAGCAGTTCATATTCACTGTTCAGAACATGGTAGATGTGTTCCTTCTTCTTTTCTCTCATGTTAAAAAAATACAAAAGCTTTAAGATTCAAGACATACAAAGTAATGTTTCTTTGTTTGGTTTTACTAGTTATATTGCCTGTAAAGAAATATGTTTTTGTTTTGAGCAAAAGACATGTATGGACATTGAGTTAAAATAAAATAAAAAATCCAACATCATCTTGAAGCAGTCTTTAAATACCTACTACTAGTGATGGAGTGTTACTTTGGAAATAGCACTTGTATTGTGAAAGTACTGTAACTTCATAAAAATAGTTTTTACTTTTCTGTAAATTAGCAGGGCCTACAAAAACAGATTTCCTTTACGTTCATGGGAAACTAGACTCGATATATATTTGCCTGCTCTGAGTGTTTTTTTTACTTCATCTGTGCTTTTTTCGACAATTAAATAGCAATCACATTGCGGGATTGTTGTTGAACTAACACTTCAATATTTTCTACAACATGAACTCCTGGCATCCTGCACATGCTCACATACATGGCATTACCTTTAAAGCTGCGGTTGTGTCTCTTAAAGCAAGTCACCAACCATCAACCAATGGAATCATTGTTAAGTCTGTTTTTCATTTTTTAACCACACAATCACCTCAGTATTTACTGATAACAACTTGCAAGATGATCCTGCTTGACTCACTGGTTGATGTCTTCAGGATGCTGTTTGAGTCATACTAAATGTGCTATATAAATAAAACTTGATTTGATTTGATATACTAGTAGTGTTACCGACGATATGGTAGCTGTCTCGTTCCTCACCCTAATACCGGGGATGCCTTTCTTCTCAAAGAGGCATTGATAATGCCAAGGACTGAGCTGATTCCGTCTCTCTGACACTTTAACTCTCAGACGTCAAAAAAGGCAAACTTAAGTTTCAACATGCCCTCCTCACATCTTTGAGCCTACAATAGTTTTCTTTCATATTATCAATCCTAGTCCAGAGACGTATTGATTCTGCTTCACTGACTGTGAAGAGAGGCTGAGCTGTGTTGACCTGTGGCTTCTTTACAGTGTCACTTAAAACACATACAATTTCCTTCCATGCCATCAAGGCCAGTTCAATCAGACGTTGCTGATTATGAAATAAATGACTTCATCCAGAGGTCAGGTTTGAAGTACACAATACTTGGTTTGATATTGTTTTGTTTGTTCCAATATCTTATGTTCCACTTCGCTCTGAAAGTGGTTAAAAACATCTGAATAAGGCAATGAATATATTCCCTCACATACTACATTACAGTATAGTTTAATGTGTAAGATGGCAATACTTTAGGTTTATTTGACCAGCTTTATAGCAATGCTGGCTGGCACTTGCGTTGGGGTAATACAATCAGTGTTACTGTTGACAGGTTTTGTTGAAAGGGGATGCAATGGGGACCACTTGACAGAGAATGGGCATCAGTAAAATAGACATTGTGTCTATGAAAATTCTCAACTGTAGGCAGCTGTATTGGCATGCATCAACCCCTCTGGTGCACTAAATCCCACAGACAAAATGAAACCAAATAAGGAAAATCCGGTTTTCACCCTGGCATGTTGTGGCACTACCTTGGTTTTTACTTGCCACTGAGCATAATAACTCTTTACCAATCATTATCAGATACAACGGCACAGGTAAATATCCTGTACACTGACTTTAGAGAATTACAGGTCCACTGATAAATAAGTAAAGAAACTGTAGACGTGGAGAAGGAATGCTAATGACCTGTGCTAGTGACATGTGCGTCGTTTAGAAAAACATGTGCCATTATTGCATTTATTTTATTTTGAAGCAATTTCGGCACTTTAACATTTTGTTTTATTATCATTCATCTGTCCTTTTCATAGATCTTTTGATTACAACTAAGACTGAGCCTAGTGTCTGACACGTGTTCTTCCGATTTTTCTGGGTCTTATCAATCCAAGTATTCGGATTCTGGGTCGCTGATAGTGTAAGTAAGGATTTCCTGTGACCTGTGGCTTATTTTCAGTGGCACTTGAAACACTTACATTTTTTTTCCCTCTTGCCAGTTTCAATCAGAGTTTGCTGATTAAAATGACCCCATCAACAGGTCTATCCATCTCCATCAAATCATATATCGATCTGTCAACTCCTTCATCTATCTATTGAACCCTTCATCGTCCTTCTCTCACATGTTCATGTGAGGGGAAGAAGATGAATGTCCATGTGAGAGGAAGAGGATGTGACTGATTCTAAAATATGTGTATCATACTCGTTTTTGGGGCTGCACTTGACAAGTACTTCTCACCTTGTCTCTTTGCTTTGGGTCAGTATGACGCAAAGCACAAGGCAGCAGCACCAGTGGAGTCCGACCAGCTAATTCTGCCTTCCGGTGCTGGTTCTGTGCACGTATAGATGACAGCACTGTCATCCCAGATACTGATGACAGAATGCAAACAACCATTTTGATTGTGGTATGTGTGTATGTGAACATTGTCTAATTTACAGATCAATGCAAATTAAAATGTGCATCTTGTTTATAATTGTGAAGTGGTGATTTCTTAAGAGCTGATTCTTGTCCATCAATCACAGCTTTGTCTCTCCAGAGCAGATGGTAAGACACTGTCACAGTGTCTGTAAATGTGCGAACGGAGGTCGGTATAGTGTGAGAAATATGTTAATTTCACATGAGTGTTTCAGGATTGATTTATTTAGTACTGGTTAAAGGCATGATACATTTTCGTTGTTAGGTAATGCTTTATACTTCCTGTGTTATTCCTGTTATATTTTTCCTGTTAATTCCCTTTGTTATTATTTTATTTCATTTCTATAAAAGGTTATTTTTATTACGGATACAACTCAAACAGTCCAGAAAGGCAGGTTGTCTGCATGTGTTAGCCCTATGATAGGTTGTAAGATGTCAAGGATGGTCTCTGCCTCTCGACCAATGTGAGCTGAGACACAACACAACTCCTTATGACTTTGCACAGGATAATTGTGTATCAAAATAGGATAGAGGGGAGGTATTACTGATAACAAAACAGTCATTTACTGATTACATTTTCTTCATTGTCTGTAGTGCACATTTGAAAATCTGCAGTGGATAAAGCAGATTACCAAAATAAGAGCATACATCATAGTATTGATCTTGATCTTTTTTTCACAAAAGAACAATAAACATCACTGATCAATTAAATGTGATTACTTTGTCTTTCACATTTGTTAAACCCATATAGTTATTCGCATTGGAATACAGTCAAAGTCAGAATACTGGCAAAATACAGGATATTGTCTGCTATAATATGGGCTCTCTCTATCCTTATTAATGGCTTTAGTTGTGAACACAGGTACTTAGTAAAACAAATGAGCTTGGTGTATTAGCCACACCATTGCAACACATTTCCAAATGTTCACTGTCCCGCTCTCAGCATTTGATACATGTTGCAAACATAGGACAGGGAGTTATAATACCACAAAACAAGTATACAAACATCCACACAATATGATAAGTTCAGGGAAGTCCAAAGTCAGCCACTAGATGAGCTATTGAGTATCTCCTCAGAAAAAAATGTGTATTGGACAACATGAAAATGTTCCGTATGAATGTTCATTCTCTGCTTAAGCATTGACTTAATATTCGAGAACTATGTTTTTAATATATACTTTACTTTCCTTAGGCTTTTCAACATAAACATATCTTTATATTAAACAAATACTATAAGACAAAATAAAGACAGAACTTTGAACACACGTGTGCTGATGCTGTTTTATGAATTATAAAAAAGCCATGCGATGTAAAAACATTGTTGCTCCACTGCAGTGATTTGTGAGTAATAATTACTTTTATGTGGATAACAACCACGATACAAATAATTATAGTGTTATAATAGACTACATTGTTATGCAAAGTTGAGGAATATGCATGCTTAAGCAAATGATTACGCATAACAGTTACTCTTACTGGAGGTTCGTGCTCTGCTGAAAGCACGAAACTTGGCTTACAGATCTGGTGACGTGGCAGCTCTTAGAACAGCAAGAGCCAACCTGGACCATGCCATCAGAGATGCAAAGCTCGCCCATAGCCAAAAAAATCCAGAGTTTCTTCCATGACCCCATGGACAGCAGGCGCATGTGGCATGCAGGGCATTCAGTCCATCACTGGATACAAGGCTGCTCCACCATCCTGTGACAATGATACTATATTTCTCAACAGTCTCAAAAATCACTTTGGCCGTTTGAGGCACTTAATAACACCACTGCAATGAAAGCTGTCCCCAAGCAGGGGGAACAAAGACTTCGCCTTGACACAGCTGAAGTTCAGAGGACCCTGAGGAAAGTTAACCCCAGGAAGGCAGCAGGCCCCAACAGTATACCAGGACGGGTGCTCAGGGACTGTGTGGACCAGCTGGCCCATGTCCTCACAGACATCTTCAACACCTTGCTGGACCAGGCCATTGTTCCATCATGTTTTAAGACAGCAGCCATTGTACCTGTGCCAAAGAAATCCTCAGTGACCTGCCTGAATGATTACCGGCCTGTGGCACTCACCCCCATCATGATGAAGTGTTTTGAGAGGCTGGTAAATAACCATATCGTCTCCATACTTCCCCCCACACTTGACCCGTTCCAGTTTGCTTACCGCCCTAACCGCTCTACAGAGAACGCTATCTCCTCTGCGCTCCATGTGAGCCTGGCCCACCTGGAGGAGAAGAACACCCATGTGCGAATGCTGTTCCTGGATTTCAGCTCAGCGTTCAACACAATCATCCCCCAGCATCTGGTAAACAAACTGGGACCCCTGGGACTAACACACCCCTGTGTAACTGGCTGCTGGATTTCCTAATTGAGAGACCCCAGTATGTTCGGGTCGGTAACAACACCTCCAGCACCATCACCCTAAACACCGGCTCCCCGCAGGGCTGTGTTCTGAGTCCACTGCTGTTCACCCTGATGACCCACGACTGCTGCTCCAGGTTCAGTACCAACCACATCATAAAGTACGTGGACGATACGACAGTGGTGGGACTCATCAGGGACAACAACGAACAGGCCTACAGGGAGGAGGTGAAACATCTGACAGACTGGTGTGTTACGGTTGCTGTTTGTCTGCTTCTTAATCTGTCTGGGATTGTTTGCAGCTGTGTGCGTGTGATTATGCAAATGAGCTGTGTGGTAGCCCCAACATCATTGGCTGCCCATCTCCTGGTCCGCCTCTGAAGATGGTGATTGGATCGACGTCGTCCAATCGCAGCGCACAGCCGGCGCACACCTGCTGGGGGAGGAGTACAAAGGCTGCGGACTATCACTCTGGAGGCTCTGACATGTGGACAGACGCCTCTCGCTACTTGCTCTTGTAGAATTATGTTAACTGTGGTTAAACTTGTGTGATTAGTAGTGTCTAGAGTAGTTTAGTTAGAGTGTAGAGTAGTTTAGTTAGTGTTTAGAGTAGCTTAGGATTTTGTGACTGTTGCCTTTTAGTTTAGCTGTGTGTTTTGTATATATTTCCTGTGTTAGTCTGTACCACTTTTAAAGTGAGGTTTTGTTTCGTTCTTTATTTAGTATATTAGTATTTATTTTCCCTGTATGACTTTAGACTCCTTTTGAGTCCTCCCTTAGTTTGGTTATCTGTCAACCTGTGCCCTTTTGGCCCCTTTTGTTTGTTTCAGGCTGCCTGCCTGCCATTTTGTTTACCGCTGCTATTATAAATAAATCACTTATAATTATACCAATTCTACTCTGGTCGTGTCGTTTCCCTTTTGTTCCCCTAGCCAATTGGGAACGTAACACCAACAACCTGATCCTGAATGTCGATAAAACAAAAGAGATCACTGTCGACTTCAGGGGAAAAAAGCACTGCCACCCACATCAACGGCACAGCAGTGAAGACTACAGACAGCACCAAGTTCCTGGGGGTGCATATCACAGGCAGTCTGACCTGGTCCACTCACACTACATCACTATTTAAGAAGGCACAGCAGCACCACTTCCTGCGCAGGTTGAGAAGAGCACACTCCCCACTCCCATCCTCACCAGTCACCACGTTCTACAGAGGAACCATAGAGAGCGTGCTGACCAGCGGTATCTCCATCTGGTCGGGAGACTGCAACGCCAAAGACTGGAAGTCTCTGCAGAGAGTGGTCAGGACAGCAGAGAAGATCATCGGAGTTTCTCTCCCTCCCATCAGAGACACCGCTCAGAAACGCTCCCTGACAAAAGCACAGAACATTTTTAAAGACCCCACTCATCCTCACCATGCTCTGTTCTCCCTGCTGCCCTCCGGTAAGAGGTTCCGCAGCATTAAGAGCAGAACAGTCAGATTCTGCAATAGCTTTTTCCCCCTGAGACTGCTGAATATTATGTAGACCAGTAACATAGAGATTACATTACGCTGTGTAAAGCGCACATATTTTCTATATAGTATGTCTATTTTATTTACAAGTATAGGAAGTCTTTATATTTTAAACGCACACTTTATCAGCACCACGTCACTATTATTTATTTATATGTACACTTTTAGCACGTTTTTATATTGTCCTGTTCCTGTAATCCAGTACAACGAAATTTCGTTGAAATAGTATACTCTGTGTCTTGTTGAAATGACAATATAAAGTATGTCTAAGTCTACATTGGCCACACATGCTTGTATAACCGTTTAGATAACAGTTGGCTGCGCTGAGCCACGTAAGCCAACCATGGGCACCGACTCATTCACATGCATCAGCGTCGTAGTGATTTTATGGAAGCAAATAAGAGACAGAATGATTTGAATTTTATCAGACACCAAATTTATAGCATTTTATGAAAATCATGTATCTGAATCTGTATTTTTTGTGAAATAAAAATCTGAAATATTTTAATACGCAATTTCAAAAGCTGAAATTCAATGTATTTGTTTCAGTGTTCACAAATTCAGATCCAACAATTCAAGTTAAAATAATTCGAATGGTCAAATTCAGATCCCAAAATTGAAGTAAAAAAAATTAGAATGGATAATTTCGGTGCTTAAAATTCGATTTCCAAACATCATCCGGGCTATCCAGACAGGATAAGCAATCAAGCCTGAATGCAATCGAACCGATTTCTGGCCTATCAGAGCACGGCTTTCTCAGTGATCAAAACAACCCGGGAGAAAGATGACGGAGAACAGCGGGGCTCCGGTAAGTAGTCAGTTTGTGCAGTTTATTTTACAAGCAGTGAGGGCTCGACAGCATTTGTATCTTACATCCAGCCTATCCTCCTCCAAAAAACGACCAAATAGGTTGATTGTTCAGCAGCTTATTACGACCTATAGTCACGTTTTAAAGTTTAGCACCCCTAGTGGTCGTGTAAGAAACAACATTTTGCGGCATATGCTGCCGTTGATTGCAAACACTCCGGAGGGTCGTATATTCACAAATAACCCTCTCTGGAAAATCCTAAATTGTAGGATAGTATGGCCATTAAAATGCTTTTTGATTTGATTTCTAGTGAGAAGTGTATATTGTACTTTTAGAATCCACGTCCAGTGGATGTGTAGGATCTATAGTTTGATAGACATTTGAGGTCTCGTCAGGAGAACGTTAATATACTACGTCCATGTAAAGTTGGCGTCAACCCTCACAGACAAAACAGTATTTCCGGTCTCGAAGTTTTCATAATAAAACCAGAAGTATTCCCCTGGCTGTCAAATGATTTCACAGTGATATCTGCATATATCCACTAAAAAACATCAGTATATCCTTGTTAATTACACAACATTGATTGGTTTAAATTGTGTGCAATGCTTTTGTGTTTTTAACCTTTGATTCGGAGAAACAAATAGTTTTTTTGGGAGTTTTGGATGGCCGAAGACACTACGCTACCCATAATCCTCAGCTATCGTTTGGGACTACAACATCCGCGTTGCTTGACAAACCCCGTGATTAGTCCTCAAGCTCTGTGATTGGATGTTGGAGTGGCAGTGCGCCAAGGTTACGCCGAGCGTCACACAGCTCTATGAAATGGAATGAAACCATTTTGCAAATATGGCAGTAGCCATCGATCATCTTAAGATAAGATATACAGTGGGGCAAAAAAGTATTTAGTCAGCCACCAATTGTGCAAGTTCTCCCACCTAAAAAGATGAGAGAGGCCTGTAATTTTCATCCTAGGTACACCTCAACTATGAGAGACAGAATGGGGGGAAAGAATCCAGGAAATCACATTGTAGGATTTTTAATGAATGAATTGGTAAATTCCTCGGTAAAATAAGTATTTGGTCACCTACAAACAAACAAGATTTCTGGCAGACCTGTAACTTATTCTTTAAGAGCCTCCTCTGTCCTCCACTTGTTAACTGTATTAATGGCACCTGTTTGAACTCGTTATCAGTATAAAAGACACCTGTCCACAACCTCAAACAGTCACACTCCAAACTCCACTATGGCCAAGACCAAAGAGCTGTCAAAGGACACCAGAAACAAAATTGTAGACCTGCACCAGGCTGGGAAGACTGAATCTGCAATAGGTAAGCAGCTTGGTGTGAAGAAATCAACTGTGGGAGCAATTATTAGAAAATGGAAGACATACAAGACCACTGATAATCTCCCTCGATCTGGAGCTCCACGCAAGATCTCACCCCGTGGGGTCAAAATGATCACAAGAACGGTGAGCAAAAATCCCAGAACCACACGGGGGGACCTAGTCAATGACCTGCAGAGAGCTGGGACCAAAGTAACAAAGGCTACCATCAGTAACACACTACGCCGCCAGGGACTCAAATCCTGCAGTGCCAGACGTGTCCCCCTGCTTAAGCCAGTACATGTCCAGGCCCGTCTGAAGTTTGCTAGAGAGCATTTAGATGATCCAGAAGAGGATTGGGAGAATGTCATATGGTCAGATGAAACCAAAATAGAAAACTCAACTAGACGTGTTTGGAGGAGAAAGAATGCTGAGTTGCATCCAAAGAACACCATACCTACTGTGAAACATGGGGGTAGAAACATCATGCTTTGG
Organism: Gymnodraco acuticeps; assembly: GCF_902827175.1. Classification (NCBI taxonomy): domain Eukaryota; kingdom Metazoa; phylum Chordata; class Actinopteri; order Perciformes; family Bathydraconidae; genus Gymnodraco; species Gymnodraco acuticeps. The sequence continues at coordinate 1,022,128 of NW_022990940.1, forward strand.
GGCTGTTTTTCTGCAAAGGGACCAGAACGACTGATCCGTGTAAAGGAAAGAATGAATGAGGCCATGTATTGTGAGATTTTGAGTGACAACCTCCTTCCATCAGCAAGGGCATTGAATATGAAACGTGGCTGGGTCTTTCAGCATGACAATGATCCCAAACACACCGCCCGGGCAATGAAGGAGTGGCTTCGTAAGAAGCATTTCAAGGTCCTGGAGTGGCCTAACCAGTCTCCAGATCTCAACCCCATAGAAAATCTTTGGACGGAGTTGAAAGTCCGTGTTGCCCAGCAACAGCCCCACAACATCACTGCTCTAGAGGATATCTGCATGGAGGAATGGGCCAAAATACCAGCAAGAGTGTGTGAAAACCTTGTGAAGACGTTTGACCTCTGTCATTGCCAACAAAGGGTATATAACAAAGTATTGAGATTAACTTTTGTTATTTTGACTTATTTTCCACCATAATTTGCAAATAAATTCTTTAAAAATCAGACAGTGTGATTTTCTGGATTTTTTTTTGTTGCTGCAGCAGGAGGTAGAGAAGTGTTTAGAGGTGGAGAAGGTGGAGGAGGTGCTGGAGGTGGAAAAGATTAAATGTGAGGTGGAACATGCTAAATTACGGCTGATTGGAGAGGGCAAGCTTTCATCTGATGGTTCGGCATCAGGTAGTGGTGATGTTATTTCTAACTTGCGGTTGGTGCCAAAGTTTAATGAGTGTGACCCTGACATTTTTTTCACCCTATTTGAGCGCGTAGCTGCGGCAAGAAACTGGTCAGATTCGGAGAGAGTCCTGTTACTTCAGTGTGTACTCACTGAACGAGCACAGGAGGCCTATTCAGCTATTTGTGGCAAAAATGCTTTGGACTATGCTAGAGTAAAATCAGCGGTGTTAAAATTATACGAACTGGTTCCTGAGGCGTATCGTCAAAAGTTCAGAAGTTGGGTCAATGGGGATAAGCAGACAAATGTGGAGTTTATCCATGATTTGACTTCTCATTTTCAGTAGTGGTGCGCGGCAGCAAAGGTTGCCAGTTTTGACGGTCTTTGTGAACTGATTGTATTGGAACAGTTTAAAGATGTTATCCCTCAGCGTGTGGCCAGTTATGTAAATGAGCAGAAGCCTTCCACCGCGCTTAGAGCTGCCAAATTAGCGGATGATTTTGTGTTGACGCAAGGGCAGTTTTACAGAGAATTGTTCTAGGGGTGATTGGAGATGTGGAGAAGATGGTGGCTATTCCCGCGGTGGTGCAAAGTTTTCACCAGGCTCCTCCCGTAGATTTGCAGGTCCGGGGTGACCCAAGGGCGCTAGAGTGGGTCTATGTAAATATTGCAGAGGAGAGGGTCATTGGAAGGATCAGTGTCCGTTGCTGGAACCTGAGGGGAAGCCTCGTTTTTCATCACATGCTCCAGCCATGTGTTATTCTGCCGTTTTGGTTAAAAAGCCGCAGGGTGTAGGATCGGGCATGGTGCCTGATAAGAAGCTGGTTTGTGCCGACTTGGATGTGGGTTCTGGTTTTGAGCCGTTCATAACGTAAGCCGTTGTATCAGTAGTGACAAGTATGTTCCGATTAAGGTGTTGTGTGACACAGCAGCTAGATACTCATTTATTGTTGAGTTAGTGTTGCCTTTTTCGTCAGAGACAGAGACTGGGGATTTAGTGATGATGAGGGGCATGGAGATGGGCTTGATTCCTGTGCGACGTCATACAATAGTGCTGGATTGTGAGCTGGTGCAGGGAGTGTCTATCGGCGTGCGTCCCACGTTGCCACTTCATGGGGTACATATGATTTTGGGCAACGATCGAGCTGGTAGTGCTGTGTGGGCTGGTGTGCCCCAGGCCGTTGGCATCTGAGGAGCCAGATGAGAGCGGTTTGCAGTTTCCAAGTGTGTTTCCAGTTTGTGCTGTTATGCGTGCGCAGAGCCGTAGAATGTCTGCTGACCCGCCTGTTTCGGAGTGTAGAAAAAGTGGTGTTGAACAGGTGGTCTCACTGCCTGATCTCCCTTCGTCTGTGTCAAAGGAGGAGGAAGACGACGAGGAGACTCTTCCTCACTCAGAGATCCTGAATATATTCGAGGAGGGTCTTTCTCAACTTGTTCAGGACCCTTTACTCTGTGATCTGCCAATTCAGGTACATTTGGAGGAGGTTAATTCCCAGATTGCTTTGGAGTATGGCCAAGCCATGACTGTCAGGGTTTTAAAGGCAGATGGGGAGATTCTGCCCATCTGCAAAATGCAACCGTCTTGGATCTGAAGAAGGCCAGTGATGACAAGATGAGGCTTAAGGACTATGGGATCAGAAAAATGGACGAAGTGACGTTCATGAAAAGACACATGAAAAAAGTCCATACTGGACACACACCTGATGGTCAATATACACAGGAGGATGTTGGTTTGTCGTGGATCCCTTTGGGGCCCCGTCTTGAGGGGGGGGGGGGGGGGGCTGCGATGCCCCTGTGGGTTCATCTGGAGAGGGTGTGGCTGTGCTGCATCCAGCCTCCTTGATTGCAGTAACTCCAACCCAGTCTCACAAAAAAACGTGTAATAACTACGTTGGTCCACAACTTGGGACGTAGTATTTCTACAAAAACGCCTCTGAAATTGTAAGATCCCTAAGTTTTTTTTGACCATTCATTCCAATGGCTATGTCACGTGATCTTCAAATTTCTCCCTGCAGAAAAAAAAAACATGGCTGAACTTCGTTTTATTCTCGGTGGGAAATGCCAATTTTAAGGTTAGTTTGGCCATTAAAATGCGTTTTGATGTCATTTGATGCGAGAAATATTAGTTGTTATTTCAGATTATATGTGTAGTGGATGTACATGATCTTTAGTTTGCTAGTTATACGAAGATTACTTCAGGAAATTGTGTCTATACAACGTTTTTATTGTTACCAAGGTGGTTGCTAGGGACGCTGCTATCAATATTATTGTTATTATGTTATGTAACTGTTTAATGGTGTTATCTTTATTGCTACCCCCTTCCCCATCAATTTATAGTGTTGGTCCACAGCGCAAACGTATTAGTTTAACAAAATCCGCATCTAAAATTGTGGCATAGATATGTTATTTTCCCCAGTGTAATTCTCCAACCCAGTCTCACGTCTCACATCACATCGTCTTAAACAAATACCGGAAACAGACCGAAAACATTTAAAAAAAAAAAAATAATACTTTATTCCGAGTGTGCTTGCTTTTCTCTTTGAAAGTCATCACATAACGGCATTGTAATACACGGTTCGGCTGCATTACATATTACATATCTGCCGTAGTTCTCTATTTATAGAGCCCTGATGAGAAGACTTCTAGACAAACATGAGGAACTGCCGCCAAAACTGAAAACGTGACGTGGATCATAAATATATCAGCAATTAAACAACATCTTACATTTCTTTTCACACAATACGTCTCCTTGCAGTATCAACAGTAATTTGGCTGACTTTTATATTTGATCCAATTGGTAGATAGGCTGTATTTACACCATAAAGGTGCACAGCTGATATAAAGGGACACCTAGTGGTTAAAGCATGTTATTGAATTTCATTATTTGTATTATTAGATATTAATAGGATCCCTATAAAGTATATTCATTACTCGTTATTCTCTACTAATAGTTAATTAAAGACTGTATATAATGACTATTTTGCACATCCCTTTCAAGATTTCAAGATTTTCTAAGGTTTATTGACATATCTTATACACAAACAGTGTAGTTATGCAATGAATGAAAAACTTGGGTCCCAGGTTCCTCAACAGTGCATTACAAGACATCTATCAACATACCTCCAGCAATGTTAACTATGTTGAAGCACATGTTTTACCAACCCCACACAGAAGCCTTTTGGTATACAGTATCATCCCACTTAATGTTTTACACTTCTCTATTACGTTTTAACTTGAATGCTACGCATAGCATCGTTAGCACAGATGTAGCTACCAATTGCTCAAATGCTAACCCAACTCTAAACATTCATTAGGTAGGTAAGTTTGAGAAACCGGCTCGAGATACACTTTGTGTTATATTCCATGGAATGCTCTTAACATCCCGATAGCAATGAATATCTTAAGTGCTTTGACAAAAAATCCATTAAAAAATTGTCATCTGTGGAAGCCGTAGAGCTGTAAAAAGCACGACCAATCATTTTAGCCGGCCCGGCTAAAATAACTGGATGGCCTTCCTGCCTGTCAGCCTTCCATCTGTGCACAAACTTATCTCGTGCCCTAATTGGTCATGTGCGTGTTTGTGTGTGTTGGAGGAGGGGCTCTGTAAGGAAGTGGCAGATTTTTTCCAGCTGTGTATTTTCAAATTCTAGCGCATTCGAGCTGGTTTCTCCAAAATGACCTACCCCACCTTTAATGTAAGCTTAATAAAAACACCAGTAACATAAAATATGCAGGTTTGACTTACTGAAGAAACTGCATTCAATCACGGTCTGTTCTAACCTCAGAGCCATAAGATAAATCCGATATTTGCATGACGAGTACTCCACCAGGCACCAACACAACAAACACGTTTTCATATTTGAAATTAATTTAAGTTTTCCGCACTCTCGCGGGAATATCTCCATAATGGAGCAAGCTTAAGTTTCACTTTCGATTGCATGATATAGCCCAGATAAACACCTTCATCACACATGTTGCCACTTGTTTGTACCATTTTCAGGCGATTTGTAAAAAACGATGTGTTTTTGGATATTTGTGGAGTTAGGTGGTCCGCGAGTGTTTTTTATTGGTTAAGTGGTTCCATCTGCATCCATCGCTTCCGCTTCACGGCACTGCCTAGACCCTCCAGAAAAACGCGATTCTGCGATTGCAGAATTTACCGCATAATCAACTAAATGGCGCAGATTTTTAAAAGGCCGCATATTTATCAAAAGGCCGCATAATCCCCGCATTTTTCCACACAAAGTTGAGAAAAAAAAAAGTTAACTCGTCTTGACTGATGATGATGATGATGATGATGATGATGATGATGATGATGATGATGATGATGATGATGATGATGATGATGATGATGATGATGATGATGATGATGATGATGATGATGATGATGATGATGATGATGATGATGATGATGATGATGATGATGATGATGATGATGATGATGATGATGATGATGATGATGATATAGATGACGCGACGTCATCAGCTCGCGCATCACAAAAGGTAAACAACACCGTAGAGTGAACGTGTGGAACTCACACGAGAGAGAAAACACCAAGATGAAAAAATCGAATCCATCTCATTTACCGACGAACATTTCTGCGAAAGACCGGGCAAAGCAGTACCCCGATGTCTTGCACGAAAGTGGGGGGAAACTATTCTGCACCCCGTGCAACTGTGTTGGAGCATAAGAGAAAATCCACGGTGACGATCCACTTTGATTCATTCAAACATTCGAAAATGCTTTCTGCTGCTGCGGACAAGAAAGCCAAACAACTCACGTTCACAGAGGCACCAACCTCCAAAACCCTTTCGAGGGCTACAAGAAACGAGGTGAAAAGCCTACAACAGAGGTGCCCAGTACGTCGACCGCGGGCGACCGGTCGACCGCGGGGGCAATGCTGGTAGATCGCGAGTCATTCATAAAAAAAAAAATCCTGTTCCGTTAAAATAGACTAAACAGGTTTTGATCCCTCCTCCCTTGGCCTCCCTGACACTTAATTCAGGAGTTTACTTGATTGACAGAAAAAGCGACCTATCGCTTTCCAGTCTGTTAACCCAGAATGCAAAGCGATACAAAATCAGTCAAGTGCCGGGAAAACTCAAATTAAGTTAAAGAGACAAACAAGGCATATAACAGCGACTTCCCTCCGAGTAGCGAGTTGAGAAAGGTCATGTATTATTGCTACACAAATATTATCTCGCAGTCTTAGTAGTGCTGGGGGGAAACGATTATTTTGAAAACGATGAATCGGGCGATTATTTGATCGATTAGTCGACTAATCTAACGATTATTTTTCTGTTGTTCAATTCATAAAAAACGTAATGTAAAAAAATAAATTTTCACGATACTGTGTCTCAGGGGATCTTAATATTTAAGAACCTATTAATGTGTTATACCAGATTAACGGAAATAATCTCAGCTAATTGACGATACAAACCATGTTTACCAAAACAAAACACAAGTCTCATAAGAAGCATCTAAATGAGCCCTGAGCGAAAAATGCTAACGGACATTGGCACAGAACTCAAGATAAAAGTACCCTTATTACTTATCGTAGCTGCACATACAATATATCCGATTAAAGCTGAGACTCCACAGATTATGTAGGTATATAGTATCATCACTGAGTGATCCGGACTCGCGACAGGGGAAGCAAATACAGTCATCACAACACGTACCTTCACAGAGCTTCTAGGGAGATCGTCTTACCACCGTAGCTGTCAATCTGATCAAAAGACGTGTTCAATGGCATTAAAATGAGAAAAAACGCGGCTGAATCGGTTAATCCATAGGTTTTTAACGTCTATGTATAAAAAAATGATTGAATTTATAATCCATAATTCCATTTTATGTAAAAAATCGGAGAGCAAATGCTAGCTGCTAATGGTAGCCACCACAGCTAGCTGCTGCTTCTGCTAGGCTATGCAGCAGTCTCAGTGAGATATAAATATATAAATATCTTTGCGTTTTGGACTAACTTTAAAAATATTCCCATGCTTTTGAAGACCTAGGGCGAGATGTTTTCGTTTGGGGGCTTCGTGCGCAATCCTGTGAGGAGGAGGTGGTAGCCGTTTCAGTCTCCATTGTGTTTGAAGTGCGATTGCGAACTGCTTGTTGCTTTGGGTGACCCACGTGTGTGTCGCGACGCGTCGACGCGGAAATATGTCGTCGACGATATTTTGAAGTACTAAGTCTTAGTGTCGCCAACTCGTTTCTAACATGCAAAAAGACAAACAAATGCGTCTATGGTGGGTGTATTTTCGACCTTTCCGATCCAGACGAGATCTCTCCCCCGTCTGTGTGCGAGGGGGCGGGGCAGTTTACACACACGCAGCTGCTCCATGCAGCAACACATGGTGGGGATGGCGGAGAGAAGCGCTCCAAGGTGTGGTTAAATGTTACCCGTCTTGAGGCGGACAATGCTCCTTGCCAAGAGTGTTTAGCATGTAAGGGCGGTAACACGAGCAATTTGTCTTAAGTTCATTTAGCAAAAGTGCACCACATTCAGACGGAGGAATGCACCGGGCTCGACTGTCTTTCTAGTAGCTCTGTAGCCCCATCCACGAGTAACGTTTCCACGTCAGGTGTTATGTATGCTAGCAGCAACACACGAGTTAACACAATGATACAAACATGGGTTAATGATTAGAGGAAACTGAGTTACTCTTATTTTGTTAAAGTTTCAGCTATTCTGTTTACAGTTCTGTCATCAGATTATTTAATACGATTTGTTAAAACATTGTTGTTTCTTTTGATGTGAAATATTATTTATTTTATTTAAATAAAAAGCAATGTTAATTTTGTAAACAATTTGTTAATTTAATAATATATGTATTTTTGAATCAAGTATTACTCTTTATTGTCTTCATTGTTAGTTTCCACATGCCTAAAACAACCTCAAGCTAAATCTAAAAGTGTATGGCTAAATAAGAGCGTTTGAGAAATTGTGCAAGGCATACAGTAATAGTCTGAATAGTCGATTAGTCGTTTAATTAATCGATAGATTAATCGATTATCAAATTAGTCGTTGGTTGCAGCCCTATTATCCCATGTATAAATAAAACGTGTTATTCAGCAACCCTTGCAATTTGGGATTTTATTTTTGGTTGGTAGACCTCGGTGAGCTGGTCATTTCAAAAGTAGCTCACCAGCCAAAAAAGTGTGGGCACCCCTGGCCTACAAGATTGAAGCTGGTCAGATAACGAACAAGTAAATGAAAACAGAATGAGGCGGAGAAGTGTATGTGTGGGTGTGTGTGAGAGAGAGTGTGATTAAAATAGCCCAATTGCTTTTACAATAAATAAACATTGAATGTGTTTAATTGAATAGTAAAGGGGTTTAACGTTAGTGGCAGGTTGTGTGTGAGAGAGAATAAATAAGACAGCCCAATATTTAAAAAAAAATTTTTAGCATATTTTGCAACTTTCCGCATATTTCGCAACTTCCGGCAATTTCACCACATAAAAACCCTGCATGTTTAATCGCATAATCAAGGATTTTAGCCCGCATAATCAAGGGTTTTTGCCCGCGTTTTTCTGGACTTGGGTCGCAGGTTCCTCAATAGTGCATTACAAGATATCTATCAATATTTGTGCATACCTCCAGCAATGTTAACTATGTTGAAGCTCTTATTTTAACTGATATTATACATAATGTATTATACTCTTATAAGATGTATGTAGATATTTAATCTCCGGCCTTGTCAGGTATTGAACAATCAATAAATAAAGGACACAGAATTGTTAAATATAAAACACAGAATTTGTGTGATTATACTAAATGATTTACAAATAAACACCACTGCATATTTACAACTGTTACACATGCTGATGTAACGCAAATGTTCCAACTTGGGATCAATAAAGTATATCTTATCTTAAGCTGATCGATGGCAACTGCCATATTTGCAAAATGTGCCTCTGAACCTTGACAAGTGCATGTTTCAGGCTTATCAATTAATGTCATGTAATGTTATCAATTAATAACAGGGGTCACAAACATAAGACCAGCTGTTAAATAAAGCTCTTCTGACCTTAGCTGGCATGTGTGTATATATATTAATGCTGCCCATTATGGGCACAAGCAATGTTCACCAATTTATTAATTATATGTTTTAAATTTGAGTGTTTCCTATCCCCTAAACCTCCAGGGATGTTTAATACTGGCAACTTCTTATTATGGGAAATACGAAAACGTCTTTTAAAACTACAACTCCCAGTAGAGACGTGCCATAGATAGAGAACATGTTGCGAAACACAATAGCCAGCATGTGTAGTTCTGGGGACGGGGTGGGGGAGGGGGGGGACGCGGTGGACCCGTTCAAATCCAGTTTTGGACAGTCTGCCGTGGTTCCATCCCATTTCAAGTGCTGTTCGAGAATCGGCGTAACCCTCGGAGCACACTCTCCAATCACAGAGCTTGAGGACTATCACGGGGTTTGTCAAACAGAGCACATGGTGTAGTCCAAACGATAGCTGGGGATTCTGGGTAGTGTAGTGTCTTCTGCCATCCTTTACTCCGAAAAAATATTTGTTTCTCCGAATCGAAGGGGAAAAATACAAAAGCATTGCACACAATTTAAACCAATCAATGTTGTGTAATTAACAAGGATAATCTGGTGTTTTTTAGTCGATGAGTAGTGCAGATATCACTGTAAAATCAATCGACAGTAAGAGGAATACTTACTTCCGGGTGTACAATTCTCCGTTATCCAATGGGAATGGACGCTCACATTGCCTTTAAGGGCAGCCGACACAAACGAATGCCGTGTTCCATGAGCGTCAAATCCCGCTGCAGATGGGAATACATTGCAATCAGTTGAAAGCTATTTGCGTCCCTTTATGACGCTGAAGGAGCCTAGGAGCGTCACAACTGGACGCCACGGACACTGACCAAAACGTCGCTCCTGGACGCTTAGGGAGTGAGAGTGTGTTGTCCTCAGGCAGTGTGTTTGTACCGGGGACAGGAGACACCCCCTTGATGAGAAACTCTAATAAATGATCGGGGAATCCCTCTGGAGTGGAGTCATGACGACTGGATCTGAATTATGTTTTCGTATTTGGTTGTATTGTGTCCCAGCTGTCGATCAGCTGTGCGCAGCGTTTCCACTGCAGCCTGTGCATCTCAACCATCTCAACCCCCCCCCCTGCAGCAAATATCCACCAGTTAAAGGAAATACAACTAATGTGTTATGTGTTAGCTGTACAATTTACCACATATGGTGTTCTTAGTTTCCATACCTCCTGTGTTTTACGAGCGACTTATCAAGTCTTGGCAAACGGCATAACACGATTAAACATGGTAGTAGGCTATATAAAACCATGCTCGTATCTACAACCTATAGAAATGCAAAACGGCGTCAGTTTAGACGTAATTCTGTCCTCCTGCTTACCGCATCATTTATGAGAAAACATTTCATAACATTAACACAACATATTCGAGGTGGTTTTAAATAACATATCCGTATTTATTTATTTCTCCAAGTTATGTGTTTGTGTGTGCACTGAGGAGTCGCAAACAGGTGTTTGTTAAATCATTTTAAGATTGGCTTTAATCAATGTTTGAAAATGAATTCTTCATATATGATAAATGAGAGGTAACATTTTATTTATGGTATTATTTCCACATATTTCTCTCCATTCTTCCTTCTGCCAACGCGGTGTCGCAGTTTCTCGTCTCTCCCGTGTTTGTGCTTAGTGCGTACGCATGGGTTAGAGTTTGCGTGGAGGACCGCACATTTTCCCGTCAAGTTAGTATTTTATAAATCGCAAACATTGCGTAGAAACTGGCGTACGCTATTTTTTGAGCGTATATCCCTTTATAAATGAGGCCCCTGATCATGGTCCTGATGTATCCAGAAACCTGAACGGGAGAGAGCAGCGTGAAAGAGCAGCCTGGGAAAGACGATATCCGTATGCTTTCTCTATTCGAGACAACAAAGAGCTCTGAATACAAGGCTTTATTTTTTACAGAGACAGCAGGATCAGTCGCCTTCTGTGAGGTTGGTGGAGTTTAATTATAATGCCCATAAATGTAATGCAAATGCAGTGTTACGTTTACTTGCAATTGTTTTGCTCTGCGATTGAGAGATTGTATGTTTAAAAGTGCGAACATTGAAGATAACATTGCCGTTAACGTGCTGTGTTGTGAATTATGTAAAATGTTATGACTGAACGTAAACCATGAAAGTTACATAACTGTCAGTGTGGGTCTAAATCCCGGTCAGTAGACTACACCAGCCCTGCTCACTCTGCTGTCACTAGGCTTGTTTGAGACAAGCGAGACCTGCGCAGTTGCGATCAACGTCTTGCTAGTGCGTTGCATGATGGTTAGTCATTTTGTCCGACTTGCTCTGGAGGCCCGCCTACATGAGACGTTGAAATCTCGCGGGACAAAGACGCCCGCAGCCTTGAGAGCCAGGCGCGGCGAGGCGGCGCAGTTCCTCTCCACGGGCTGCGGAAGCGAAATGCTTGATGGGAAACGACTTTACCACGTGCTGGTGATGAAACTCTCCAATTGTCTCGGCAAAAGTTTGTTGTTGTTTTGTGTCAGTTTTACGCAGTGGCGGCGCCAGAGATTTTCTCTAGGGGGTGCTGTGGGGTAGCTTGACGTTTCATAGAGGGTGCTCAAACATTTAGGGTTTCCCATTAATGCACCAGCGGCGCTACAGTTGAATTTTCTACTGCAACACTCCCCACGCACACACACACACACAGTGCACCCGCGACTGTTACAATGAAGGCTCGATAATCAGCTCACGGCATATAGGCAGGGGTAAAGTGCTATTTTTACAAGTGGGGAGCGGACCTCACCTCCTCTAGGAGGGTCCTCACCTCCTCTAGGGGGGTCCGGGGCTAGCTCCCCCGGGAAGATTTTTTGTTAAATATTGAAGTTAAAAGCATCAATCTGGTGCACTTTGAGAGCAACATTAAGAGATCTATGGATACATCTCTCATCACCCATATGAAACAGAACTGTAAACAGATTTTCTATTTCTTTATAGACATTTTACAAATCACTCTCCTTTTAAAACAAACCGTTTGAGACCCACTGAGATAACTAGACTAAAGTTAACTATCTAAACACTGAGAGAGTCCTTTACTTCACCTGAGTTGAGGTTACCTGAGACTCTCCGTCTGACAGGAGAGAGTTCTCCCTCCACCTTGTTGTTGAAAAAGCTCCTTATATCCATTAGCTTGGCTAGCTAGCACCAGATGCTAACCACAACGATCTCCGGTAGATACCCACTGGTGCGCGAGGCGAGCTCTCTCGCTCGCTCGCGCACGCACGCACACAAAATGGCTCGTGCCACGCACACACACACACAGAGCAGGGCTTGAATGAAACACAGAGACCCAGAAGTAAGCTACTTGTACTCACGAGGCCTATTATGTGCAGAATCCCTCTCGCTTTCAGTTGGTTTTGATTGAGTGTCCACACGTGGTCGTTTAAGGACTAACAAACGATCAATCAATTTTTCACTTTGCTGTTAGCAAATCATTTGGCGCTCTAGCTAACAGGAAGTCACTCAAGTGTCACAAAGTAATTTAGCCTATGGGTAGGTCAAAAATCGAATGGGTGCTGGCCATTGGCCTAATCATATCACCTGTGTTGGCTTTATGTTTTTGGTCAAAAATGTGTTTGTTTCACATATGCATTGATGCAATCAATAATATTTCTAATTTAATTTAATAAAAAAAATAATAAAAAAAAAAAAAAACCACATATTTCTTGGGGGTGCTTAGGGGGTGCTTTGGCAATCCTGGGGGGTGCTTCAGCACCCCCTAGCTCCCCCCTGGCGCCGCCCCTGGTTTTACGTCGCCACATCCATTCCCATTTTTCATCATTGTTCCACAATGTTTATCATCATGAAATTAATATCCATATATTTTATACTATACTTGCACTGCTTACCGTTTTCATACTTTATATATCTTAGCATATTCATACACACTGTTCATACTGCTCACAGGCTGATATCTAGTGTATTCATACCCCTCACTGTTTATTCATCATTCAATTCATTCTATATTTTATTCTGTCTATTGTGTACATTACTTTTCACTTTACTGCACTCCTGGTTAGAAGCTAAACTGCATTTCGTTGTCTCAGTACCTGTAATATGTGCAATAACAATAAAGTTGAATCTAATCTTGAGCAGGAACAAATGTATTTACTTAGTACATATCTGACATTAACGATTAAACACATGTGTGCATTCTTTATAAATGCAAACCGAGTCAAGCCGACTCCGGAGGTGGCGGTATGCACCTTAAAGTTGTTTGCAATCCGCCAAATAACCGAGAGAAGAAGAAGAAGAAGAAGAAGAAGAAGAAGAAGAAGAAGAAGAAGAAGAAGAAGGCGAAGAAGGCGAAGAAGAAGATTAAGAAGAAGAAGCCGACTTTGATTGATTGATTGAAAAGTTTATTAACAGCTTGTATATTGGGTACAGTACAGTACAGCTCAAAACATACAATTGTTAAGGGGATGCAGACCAGAGAAAGACTTTCGTCTTGTTTACATCAGGGTCCCCCATTTCCAATTCATCATGTCATTTAAGACATATAAGACATATAAGACATACAGATGGCTTATTTACAATTTACATACAGGTGGTTTTTTACATACAGATTGCTTATTTACAATTTTCATTTTAGATTTCGTTCTAATACATCCTAACCGGACATTTAAGACATACCAAGTCTACAGATATACAGTTAGTAACAGAGTCTAAAATGCGAGTATATACATAGATGGGGGGGGGGGGGAAGCTGTCCATTGAACGACAGGTTGAGATTTGTACCATTACCGGGGCCAGTTTTGCAATGCTCTCCCCCGAAGGTGCTCTTTAAGAGAGGTTTTGAAGGTAAGTATAGTTTTACTTTCCTTTACAGTTGTGGGAAGAGCGTTCCACCTTGATGTGGCATAATTGCGAAACGTGTATTCCCCCTTTTTTGTGCCAAATCTGGGTTTCACATGATTTGTGGAGCTCCCTCTGGTGTTATGATCATGGTATTCCTTGACCTTTGGGAAGAATTTTGACATGTACATGGGTACCATAGAGGTGTAGTGGATCTTGTAGACCAGGCCCATTGCAAGTAGCTGTACTCTGTCGTCTACTCTAAGCCATCCTAGGTTGTCAAAGTGGGCAGAGGTGAGGTGGGTTCTAGATGAAAGGTCAAGCAGTAGTCTGACCAGTTTATTTTGCGATGTTTGAAGTTTTATTTTTAGCGCCTTGGAGGTGCTATGGTACCATGATGTGCAAGCATAGTCATAGTACCCTTGAATGAGTGCTCCTGCCAGAGTTTTCAGGGTGTTTTTGTTTACCAGAGAGGAGATCCGGTAGAGGAATCTAGTTCTTTGATTGACTTTTTTTATTACATTGGATGCCATTTTGTCACAGGAGAGGTTTGCCTCAAGAATAGATCCTAGGTATGTAATTTCCTTCTTACTTGTGACAATAATGTCGCCCACTGCAACTGAGAAGTCGTCGGATTTGCTGAGATTATGTTTCGAACCGAAGAGAATGGACTCTGTTTTACCCAGGTGTAATGATAATTTATTATCGGCGAGCCAGGTGCAGATTCTGCCGAGCTCGGAGCTGAGGGTTTTTTCAACCTGCAACCTGTTCCTGTCAGAGACCAGCAGGGCTGAGTCGTCCGCGAACAGGAACAAGTTGCAGTCACATGCTGATGACATGTCATTTACATAAATTAGGAACAGTAACGGACCTAATATGCTTCCTTGTGGAACACCACAGCTCACTGGGAGGGGGGGGGGACAGAGTACCGTTTACCTCCACCATCTGTTCTCTCCCCTCCAGGTAGGATTGCATCCAGCTCACCGATAGTTTATCAAAACCAATTGCTTTTAGCTTGTCAATCAGAATGGGGTGATTGACAGTGTCGAAAGCCTTTTGTAGGTCCAGCATCACCATGCCGCAGTACTTGCCCTCGTCCACCTCTTGTTTGATGTGGTCGCTCAAATAAAGAAGGCATGTGTCAGTGGAGTGGGATGTTCTAAAGCCAGATTGAAATTCATAGATTAGTTTATTTTCCGCGAGGTACTTTTCGACCTGTTCATATACTATTTTTTCCATGACTTTCGAGATGGAGGGTAAGTATAGAAACAGGGCGGTAGTTGCCTGGGTCCAATTTGCTGCCCTTTTTGTGCAGGGGGGTTACTCTTGCAATTTTGAAGTCTTTGGGTACTTTCCCCTGTTTTATGGAGAGGCTCGTAGACTCGTAGCTGTCCGACTTCAGGCGAGCTTTTTGAGACCTCCCCCGGCTGCGATCGGCTACTCTCGTCTACTTTCGAGGCGAGCCGCAACGCGTCTCAAACAAGCCTATTGTCACATGAAAACGCCGGTACAAACGCCTTACATAAAGCGAGTAGGCTACTGCATCTCTGCATGGCAGGGGGCTTTATCCAGCACCGATTAGAGATGTCAGATAGAGTCTGATCATGCTGAGTCAGGCGCATTGCAGTTTGGTTTGAGGTAAATAATCTTACATCAAGACATTAGCCTCTTGGAAGAATTCATTAATTATTATTTATTTTACAATTATATTAGATTTGTATGGCCAAGTTAAAAGTCAACTAATATGGTATTATTGTTTGATACTGAAACTTTTTGTGAAAGCATGCTTTTTTGTATCACTTGTTGGATTTTGGTACTCAGCTGTAGTAACAACACTGTAGGACGTTTGGGAAGATGCTTAACTGCGCAAAGTAACATCCTAATGCCAGATTATTATGCAGTAGCTCCAATACTTTTTGTAAACATCACAACATCTATTGATCTCTACAATTATTTCAATTTTGCAAATGGATGCTATAGAATTGTCTCAACCTGAAAGTATTGAAACTGGAGATATAGGTTTTGATTATGATAGACAGACTCTGTGTTCTTCTTCTGTTATATGGGCATTTTACTTTGAATTCTTGGTTCCATTTTGTTATTTAAACAGGCTCATTTTAGGAATGGTCACAGCTAGTGGAATAAAGGATTTCTTGTTATTGTTTTGGATGGCCTTTGGGACTTTCAGTCTGCAGCCTGATGGCAGCAACTGGAATAATGGCTGGAGAGGATGGGTAGGGTTTAACTTTGCAAAGTGCTGCAATTTGGGCTGAAGATAAATCATTTCCTCAATCATTTCTTCATATTATCGTACTGAGCATTCATCAAACTATATTACCCTGGTTCATCCTTCTTGTTTTTCGGGTCATTAGCCTGGGTGTCGACCCAGTTCACGCAGGATAAACTACTTGGAATCGGGTCATTGATAAGTAAACTGGGTGATTCTGAACTCAATTCACTATGCCAGCTGAAAGGGCCAACAGATTTGTTGATTATTAACAGAAAAATGTTCCTTTCCTGTCCTACTTCCAGATGATACTACTCATCCATAGATGTTCTGAAAGTTTCTAATCAAGTGAACAGGGCTTCTTAGCCCTGCTATGTGCTCTGATATCACACGAGAAAAAAATACCCCCTTTTTGAAGGAGGATTGATAAAGCATCGATTTGTCTTGCCAATATTTTTGTATCTTTTACATTCAACTTGATTGGTACATCATTCAACCATTATGTCTCTACAGTTTTCTTAATATTGAAATATGCATAACTTTATCACTAATATGTATACTCTCTTTTTCTCCACAGATCAATAATTTTTCAATCAACATCCTTGTGAAATTGGGATGATAGCGTTTTTTTATTAATAAATTACAATTATCCCGCAAAAAGCCCAGACCAGCATTCCTCCTGATGTCGGGAGATTCAGACTCCAAGAACTACTGCTTCTCTGTGCTGCAGGACCAAGATGGAACTTCCTGCAGCTCCATGGCACAGCTGCATCAGATGGGCGGCTACAGCCAAGGTGGGCCTGACTTAGGCCTCCCATCGGAGGGCAGCGACAGTAGAGGTCAGCACCCTCCTGCCTCGCAGCACAAGCATCGCAAGATCCCCCGCTCTCGATCGCTCCCCGAGGAGGACATGGAGATGAAGAGCAGTGGCTCCAGCGGTAGTGGAACTGAATCACACAGCAATGAAAGCCACGGCAACACAAGCCATGGCACTGAGAGTCTTGGCCATGCCTCAATGGGCAGCTCCAATGGCACCAGTAAGGACTCTGCAATACTGGAATCTTCTGAAAGCAACAAAAGGTCAGTGGCAATTAAGGCTTGTGCTTTTATCTGGCGTGCATATTGTGATTGAGGAAAAAAAAAGAGAGAGAGACTATAGTTGGGCGCTACTCAAAAACAATACTATTACTTCACAATGCAACCCTGTTTAGTGACATTGATACATCAATTAACTAACATAAAGATAAAATAAATTGTATGATTTGTGCATGTGTTAATGGCAAACCTTTTGGGCCATATAACCGAGCTCTACCAAACTAATGTTAATTTTCTGAGCCTGTTGAACCTACTTGTTTGAAACAGTGTGGGTTGAAGAGTTAAACATGCTCGGATAGCTCCTTTGCTCTCAGTCTCAGCATATGAGCTCTTTTACAAAGGTGGGCATTTGTTTGAGACCGATAAGCATGTTATACATAGTAACCTGAGTTGTTGTGAGTCTGTGTCAGAGTGCTCTGATTTTAGCATATTAGTGTCAAGTTAAGCTTGTAGGTTAATGCAGTGGATCACACAAACACAACTACATGAGTCTTACATCCTTCTTGCACCCTACGAGCACTTATTCCACAAGGAGGTAGGATTGACCTCCGACTGGAGGGCTTTCTTTTGTTGCCTGGCTGCTAAATGGTGTTCACATTGTTCTCCATTTGCTTCCACAAGCCCACTTTAACAAAACCCCACGTTGTGAGATAATAATACATATTTAGAAAAGGGGTCAGCTGGAGCACCTTGGTAACAGCAAATGTCTCGGCTGCATGAGAAGGAGATGCGTGTATAAAACATGCCTAATGTCAGATATATTTAAAAATGATACCACCAAACTGGAACCAATTACCAATTTATATCTTCGTTAAACTTCACTTAACTGAGAAAGGCGATTAAATCAGTTGATCTCCCTCTCTTTTTGTGTCTCTCTTTGAAGTAATTAAGGTAATTTCTGGCTCAATTTTGTTGCAAATTGTTGAATTATCCTTCTTCTCACAGCTCAAACTCTCACAGTCCGTCTCCTACGAGCAGCTCCAACGCCTTCAGTCTGCTGAGCTCAGAGCAGGACAACCCATCAACCAGCGGCTGCAGGTTAGTGCACTGACCTCTGCTACAACACTGGAAACAAATTCATCCCTTTCTAGCATTGAATATGGTTTAGATTAGAAGTGTTTAATGATAAACAAAATGTAAATCTATTTTTCAGGAATTGCTTTTCTTGTAAAAGTATCTGACTTGCCTCTTTGTGTGTGATTGTGCAACTTGCAGTAGTCAGGAGTCTGCCAAAGCTAAGACCCAGAAGGAGATGATTAAAACTCTGAAAGAGCTGAAGCTTCACATGCCCACTGAGAAGAGACACAACAGCAAGTCCTCTACACTGAACACCCTCAAGTACGCACTGAGCTGCGTCAAACAGGTGGAAGGTAAAGAGCATTTACATTACCCTTTTCCCTCTGGTGTGTGTTAACACCAAGTTATAATGTTTTTGTTTAAGTTGCTGAAGCCTTACAATACATATAGCTAGAAATATAGCTATTATTTGTACCACACACATTTCTTTGTGTGTACAGTATTAATTCTATACACATCTTAGAGTACCACAATAAATGTTTACAAATAGATCATTTTTTTGTTGCACCCCTTACACAGAATCGTCATTGCTGTTTATAACATCAATGTCCACATAATATGTATTCTGTCTTGTTTATTGTGTTGTGACCATATTTTAATCAAATTACCATCTATGGGTTACAGCCAATGAGGAGTATAGTAGCTGCTGATGACCAATGACAGTCAACCTTCAGGCCAGGATGTATCCTCTTATACGATAGAGGAGATAGACAGCATTACTTCAGAATACACCCTCAAAAACAATGTGAGTCCCTGAATTATATGTGAAAGAATAGAACTATTAAATATTGACAGTAAAAATACTTGTTTGTGAGCATTATTGTAAACCATTTGGATTTTGTCTCCTCAACAGGACATGTTTGCAGTAGCAGTGTCTCTCACCACAGGAAGAATAGTGTACATTTCTGATCAGGCTGCCTCCATCCTAAAGTGCAAAAGAGACATGTTTAAGAACAGCAAGTTTGTGGAGTTCCTGGCGCCGCAGGATGTTAGCGTGTTCTACAGCTTCACAACGCCGTACCGCCTGCCCTCCTGGAGCATGTGCACCGGAGCAGGTAAATATACATGGCTCTCTCTCTCTCCGCTTCAACACATTGGTACTGGCTTACCACACTGTGAATGGATCAGGTCTTTTTTCTACATTCAGCACACAAAAGTATTCATACGAAAATTAGATCAGTAGAAAGCAGGGCTGCTTGGTGATAGTGTAGCACTTGGTGATAGTGTAGTATGTGTAGCCATCAACGTAATCCATTAAATTCAAGTTGCCCTGACCTGTTTTATAAAATGCATGAAGCTTACCCTTTCAACCAAGGAAGACTGGATTGGGTGCTTGAGAAGACTGAGTTGTTTCACAATTAACACTTGAAAAGGTTTTATTTATTTTTCAGCCACTCAGAGAGCCCATTATGTTCTCTCTAGTCTGATAATCAGAGATAGACTTGTTGCCTCTGACTTTCATTTTCTTTTTCACATCAGACCCAGAGCTGAACTGTATCTGTTGTGATTATTGCAGCCTATTATGCACTTCATTAAGTCTTGACTCTGTTAAAATTCATAGTGTGGTGCTGCAGCCTCAGTGATGTTTATTCGGAGAGTTAATCAAAGCTTGATCTCCTGCTGGGGCTGAGACCCAGATTCAGCCGGTTCCTGATGCTTTATGAATTCTAACATTTCTTTCTCCCGTTTCAGAGTCATCACCGCCTGACTCCATGCAGAAGAAGTCCTTCTTCTGTCGTATCAGGTGGGTGTGTGCGTTGGTTCAAAACAATTATGTTGGGCCATCTGTTGCTCATACCTGCTTTTAGTTTTTAATCATTCCACTATGGATGTTAATTAATTTGTCACATAAAATGTTTCAGGCCAGTGTTATACATATAGGCAGACAGACACAAACACACACAATCATTCCACATAACAATCCTTCAATGTAATGTAATGACTGCAATACTTTGCATAACTGTTATCATAACCCCACACTAACCACTCATTAATTGTACACAGACATGGATGGAAACATAGCTAGACACTGCCCCCTAGTGTTCAATAACATAACGTCTCAAATTCACAAACCTGGACAGAGATTATTTGTGAAGGCCTGTAGTTATATGAAACAAACCCTAACCTTATAGTAATTGGTTTCTTCTATTTTTACCTCATTTCCAGTGGTGGTAAGAAAAGCGAGGGCTTTCTGCAGTACTATCCATTCCGCATGACGCCCTACCGGATGAAGGTCCCAGATACAATGCATGCTGAAGACCAGTTCTGCTGCCTCCTGCTGGCAGAGAGAGTTCACTCTGGTTATGATGGTAAGAACAATTCATGACTCTGTTACACTGTTCAAAAACTGTACAGTTCCGTAAATTGCACTAGAAACATTTATACAAATTGTCAGATAAGTGACTTAAGTTATAAGTTAGAATTTATTTTTGTTTTGTTCCTGCAATTTATAACTTGAAAAGGTTTGATATAGAAGAGACTCTAACAATTTAAATCCTTTCTTTTCCCTTAAGCACCCAGAATTCTATCTGACAAACGCGTCTTCACCACCACACACACACCGAGTTGCTTGTTTCAGGATGTTGATGAGAGGTAAGCGATTGCAGGATGTTTTTTCTTCTAAGCTTAAACCAAAACTATACCCAAACTATAAGAAGTGGTGTTGTTGCTTGCTAACTAACACAGCAATTTGTCATGTGTATGTGTGTTTCAGGGCGGTTCCTCTCCTTGGTTATCTCCCCAAGACCTCATTGGCACACAAATTCTCCTCCACCTGCATCCCAATGACCGACCGATTATGTTGGCCATTCACAAAAAGAGTGAGTCCCCAGAATGAAATAGATTTCAGAAGTTTCCATGTCTCTTTCCCAAACATGATCTAACTATATTATTTTTGGCTTTTCCTCTGCAGTTCTTCAATTTGCAGGACAACCATTCGACCACTCCTCCATCCGGTTCTGTGCGCGAAATGGAGAATACCTCATTCTGGACACCAGCTGGTCCAGTTTTGTCAACCCCTGGAGCCGCAAGGTGTCCTTTGTTATGGGAAGACACAAAGTGCGAATGTGAGTATGACAGTCTAATCGATGTACAGTCTGTCATGGTTGCTTTAAATATATGGGAGTTTCACATTTCGACTTCTGATACATCCTGATGTGCTTTTTGTTCACCAGGGGCCCTGTGAACGAAGATGTTTTCTCGGCCCCTGTCTCAACTGTCATTGAGATGAAAACCATGGACAATGACATCCAGGAGATTACTGAGCAGATCCACCGGCTCCTGCTACAGGTGTGAAAGGATAAAAGATGCAAGTGTTGATATGTAAACAGCTGAGGGATTTAAGCAACATCCAATCCAATCCTTTTTTCAACTTTGTTCCCTCTCTGTGTTCCTATCAGCCGGTCCATAACAGTGGTTACTGCAGTCTGAACAAGAAACGACCACCTTGTGGGCATGAGCTCCTCTAACGAGAGCCTTAACAACAGCAACGGGGCCAAGATCCAACAAGAGGAGGAGGAAGTGAGCGACAAAGCACGACTGGTGAGTAAAACCCAAATACTCACAGCTTAGTACAGCGTGGTCCTGCTACAGGATGATATGGGAAAAGTTTATACTCAGCCTCAGCTTTTTAGCCAATTTATTCTATTCTGTTTAATTTATCAAAAGGTCTTAATAAATTGTCGTATCAACAAATTTGGTTTCTATTTCACAGCGGACCTTTCAGGAAATATGTAAAGGAATACATCTTCAGAAAAGCCTTGAGCATCAGACAACCAAACCAGACATCAAGAAAAGCAATGGCAGTAAGTCCAGTTGACAACTCCCTGCTTATTTATCTGTAAATATTTGAGTGTGTGTCTGAACCAGAGACAGCTAAAAGTCGTTGTGAAATTGCGCCCCTAACTCCTGTCCTTTCTCCAGTAGAGTGTGAACAGAGACACTCGACGGCGGTGCGGCCCAAAGACTCGACGCCCCTCCACTGGAAAGACACTGGGGTCACGATGGAGGAGAACCGGTCCTCCTCCAACGAGGACACGGTCTTCAAAGATCAGAACGCCTACTCCTATCAGCAGATCAGCTGTCTGGACAGTGTTGTCAGGTAAGAAATAAAGACATGATGTGGATGAATGGTAGCCACGCAATTCATACCCAGCCATATAAACTTCAATTAAGATCTTATAGAATAGATCATTTTCCATACTAAAAAAAAACAATAAAATGTACATAATTTCATGGCCTGTCATTGCTCTCAGTGGTTATAACATTTAAGTTCAATTTCAATGATTATTAACCTTGTAACAATTATTCAGGATGGTTATTTAACAGCGTAAAATACTTTGTGATGTGTCTTACTGATGATTAGTTGCATATAATTGACGTTATGTTGTTGTTGTTCCTATAGGTACTTGGAGAGCTGTAATGTTCCCATCAGTATGAAAAGGAAGTTCCATTCTTCCTCTAACACCACGTCCTCTAACTCGGATGAGGACAAACAGAAAGGACCTCACAGCATGCAGGTGTCTGAAGGTATGTCTCACCACTTCAGTTTTACTACCAAAGAAAGGAAAGCAGACACCTATTGTCACCTCATCATGCAGCCTTTCACTAGAAGTCAGTATCACTTGTTCTCTGTTCTCTTTGGCAGAACCAGCCTTGTTGAAGAATCAGTCTTCTCTCTCCGTTTTGGAAGATCACGACAAAAAGTCCAGTGACGCAGCCACAGCGGTAGTGGGCACATCGCTGCCCCTTTCTGTACCAAACAAACCCGAAAGTGTGGTGTCCATAACCAGCCAGTGTAGCTACAGTAGCACCATAGTGCATGTTGGGGACAAGAAACCTCAACCGGACTCAGGTACAGTGCCGTGAAAAATATTTCCAACCTGATTTCTTCTGCTGTTGCATATTTGTCATAAAAAGATATAAGATCTTGAGACAAAAGGTTAAGACAACAAACAAATGTGTAAAGTTAGTAAGCACATGTTTCACATATCAACAATTTCAAAAAGATATTGGCCATATTTATCAGCAATAACTGCCTTACCTGTAAATCATTTTTAATATTGATTATCAGCCCACTCTTCTTCAGCTTAGACTCTGTTGTAGACTTGACAGCGTTAGCTGCTTTTTGAAGATCTTAAGCTTCTCCGAGTGATAAATATAAAGACACAGAAGAAATCAGCAACGCTGCTTTTCACAGCACTGTAAATTCAACTGTATGTGTTCGCGCTTCTTTCTCCGTGTCTTTACATGTGTGTCTGTTCAGTGGATGCTTGGCAGCTTATATGTCAAACACAGAAAGTGAACTATTTCCACTATTTCTTAATTCTTATTTGGTGCTACTCAATGTGCACAAAACGTTTGCAGGGTTATTGGGTCCCGTCCAAAATTACTGCAATGGGGGTGATAAAATACTTTTTATTTTTTGGATTTTATATAAAACTATTCATTTGCGATAAATTATAATCTAATGTGAGCTTCATTGCATTAAACCAGCAATTGTATTGGATGCTGCTCATTCAGTTGCGCATATAAAGAGTAATTCACCACCTTAGAATACATAACGTTTCATTTTTCCACAACTTTGAACGTCATCGGATTATTTAAAATCTTCAGCGATGGTGAACACAGAAAGCAAACAAATTTGTACTATTTGTTGTACATTTGATACAAATATAAAACATTTATTTCAATAAGCATTGTGGTAATCCTTGATCAAGTAAGTGAGCCAAACTCAAGGCTAATTGATCCACCCCATGATGGAAGTATGTGAATAACATCAGTAGCCCTGGAAGCGGCTTCCCATTTTTCTCCATTTGTATTTTTAAGGCATTTTTTCCATGGTGTCCGTGAATGTGTCAATTGAAGCTTCTACTACGCTCGTTCAACTCTGCTTTTGTCGTCGTCGCTATCTATGCTAAATGTTGTTTTACAGAAGTCATTTTGTATTGCCTATGAGTATACTAAATGTATTTCTATGCTGTCACCCTCTGACATACAGAGATCATAGGGGAATCCAGCCATAGCCCCGGGGTTCCTCTCTGTGTCGTTTCACCTCCCAGTCACGAGAGGGAGTCCTATAAGAAACTCGGGTTGACCAAGCAGGTTTTGGCAGCCTATACGCAGAAGGAGGAGCAGACCTTTCTGTATCACTTCAAGGAGCATCGAGGACTTACAGCGCTTAAAGAAAACTGCTCTCAGTACCTGGAGCGTCAGAGGGAACAGATCGCCAGCTATGGTACCTGACCACCATACCAACACAGCATATCAAAGGCCTTTTTAAAGGATAATAACTCTGTTAAATTTTGTTATAACAATATTTGAAGTTAAATAGACTAAGTTGGACTCTTGATTATAATCATTATGTATTCTTAGATCTCCGTAAATGTGTTCATTACAGTATTATTATACAATCTGACAATTGCGGTCAAAAGTAAGACCCAAGTTTCTGAATGTGTAATCTCCTTGCCTATTACTTGCAAGTCTTGTTTATTTTGCAAAATTCAAAAGATGACTCAACATTTTCTTATTTGTATTCTCTGTAGCTATACCCGCTGCTCAGTCCTCCAAGCAGGATGAACCGAGTGCAGAGCCCACCGCTCGGCGAGGCACACGGAACAAGAAGACCAAGTCAAAGCGGGCGAAGCAGATGGAGTCCTCCGACAGCACCGTGTCCCACCACAGACAGCAACACCTGCGGTCCCCTCTCCTGACCCACGGCCTCAACCTGACCTCCTGGTCGAGCTCTGACACCTCGCAGTCAAACTTCCCCATGGCCTACCCCTCAGTGATGCCAGGCTACCCCCTCCCGGTTTACCCCAGAGCCAATTCCATGGCCCCCCGCACAGATGCCACTCATCAAGGCTTTGTGGACAATCGGGGCACCCAGCCCCCTCCCTGCCCACAGCCCATCCACCCTGCTCCATTCAGCACCCCTATGGTCACTCCTATTGTGGCTCTAATGCTGCCCATGCCCTTCTCTCCATTGGCCCCCTCACTGCAATCTCCACAGCCAGTGTTCCACACAGCCACTGCTGGCTTCCCCACCCAAATGCAGCCTTTTAGTCCGGTTGCCTTTCCAGTCCGGGTCCACTTCGCAGCTTCACCGTCCTTCACTGTCCAGAGCCAGTTCAACTCCCGAACCACTTTGCTCTCCAATCGAACTACATCCCCTCTGCGTTCTACTTTCCTCCAGTCCTGGAAACCTCAAAGGCGCCCGTGGTTGAGAGCCAGTCTCGCTCCTCCACGCCACAGTCTGGAGGCCCGGCGTCTCCACCCCTGTTTCAGTCTCGCTGCAGCTCACCCCTCAACCTGCTGGAGCTGGAGCTGTGTGTGGACCGGCAGGACTGCACAGCACTCTCCTCTGGAGGGCAAGGGAATAATATGGCAGAATGGGAGATGGGAGCCAGTGGAAACCAGGCCAAAGAGAGGGAGATGAAGCAGGTAAACAACAAAACCAACTTATTTTCTTCTTCAAGTCTCCTGATGCCTATGATTTCTCCCCAGTACAATTCTTAAACTGTGAGGATAAAATGTCAAAGCCTCCTTAAACTTAATCGTTGTGGGTTCTTTAAACCATTGTTGTGTATGCATGTTCCCCTAAGGCAGGGGTCGGCAACCCGCGGCCCTCGAGCCGCATGCGGCCCTTTAAGCTCTCTGCTCTGGCTCCCTTGAGCTTAGACAAAAATAAGAAGGAAATAAAATAAAAGTATTTGTAGGACTATTTATATTTTCTTGCATGGTTGAAAATGTTTCGTATCTTGTATTTTGAGGTGATACTGTGACACATAAATAAAAAACAAAACGGTTTTAATTAGGTCAACTAAAATATGCGTCACATCCTGCTACGGTCCCGCGCTAGCGCCTTTTCTTGCAGGTGTATAACCTGACCCCCGGCTCGATGAGCGAACTATGGATAAATAAAATAAAATAAAAGTATCGGAGGAACACAGGATTTAATTCTGCGTGGACAGAGTTATATGCTTTCACAGCAAACGATGCTGGTTTACCGGTATGTTTGATATGTAGAGAGAAGTTGTCAAAGGTGCTGCAGCCTTTACGTATCGAGGAACAACACGGGAGAGGAAAACAGCTGACGATCTTCAGTCATAATTCAATGGGGTATGTAATTTATTTCAGAAAACACTTTTTGTTATATTCCATGGAATGCTCTTAACGTCCCGATAATAATGAATACATTAAATGCTTTGACAAATAATACATAAAAATGTTTATCTCTGGAAGCCGTAGCGCTGTAAAAAGCACGACCAATCATTTTAGCTGGCCCGGCTAAAATAACTGGATGGCCTACCTGCCTGTCAGCCTTCCATCTGTGCAACAAACTTATCTCGTGCCCTCATTGGTCATGTGCGCGTTCGTGTGTTTAGGAGGAGGGACTCTAAGAAAGTCTGAAGGAAGAGGCAGATTTGTTCCGGTTGTGTATTTTTTTGAAATTCTAGCGCACTCGAGCTGGTTTCTCCATTCTTACCTTTAACTCTTTTTATGGTGCAGCTATATATTTTATTTATTTCAAAGTGGGCCCATTTTAATTATATTTTGTTTCCTTCAAATGTGCAGAGGACTCCCCAAGTGCTGTGTTTAATTTATTTTAAAGTAGGCCTGTGTATTATTTGTAATTCTCCTTATAGGAGTTCATTGTTTCTTATTAGAGGTTAACAGTTTTATATAATGTAATAAATAGCCTAATAAATGCAAAAAAACTGTAGTTTTTGTCTGACAATAAATACAACTTTATAAGTTATCAAGCTATGAAATATGTTTTGCGGCTCCAGGTTGCAGACCCCTGCCCTAAGGCATTCATTCATATGTCACTCACTTTTCCACAATGTTATGCCATGTAGAGTACACAGTAATTCCTCCACATTTTTCACAGTATTAGAGCAGTTTCTTGTGTTTGTATTGCTATGCAAGTCAATCTCGACTCCTCAGATTAAATGTGGCCTCGGGTGATAACGAATCATCTTATTATCCCTTACACCCTTAGCCTTCTCTCAGTCTCCTTGGTCCACCTGGACCAGGGGTGCCCAACCTTTTTTGAACCGAGAGCTACTTTTAAAGTTGCCAGTCTGCCGAGATCTACCAGTCCAAATAGAGAGGCGTAGCCATTACTGACAGCCTACTACCAGGTAAATACACACTTCTACTTGTATAAAACTGACCTTTGTATGATTAATACTTCATAAAATACTGCAGATCCTTTATCTTACCTCTTTCTAATCTACACACATACAAGTATTTAACTGAAGTTACACAACAGTGTTGTTGATACAGAGTTGGAGTTTATTCACACGTCACGTACTACAGTGGGTCATGTTTTCAAGAAACATTGAACAGTGCTGCCACATATGACACAGGAAAAAAGGAAAGACTCTGAACCCTTTCTTTGCCATTATATAAAAATAGTGTTGCTACAAAAGTATAAATTAGGCTTACTAATAAGACAACTCAGATCTGAAGCTACACAAGAATCTGCTGTCAAAGTGCAATAAAAAAGACAAAATTAATAGAATCAAACCTTTTTTTTGTTGCATTTTAGTAGAGTATACAAATAAATGCCTTTTTAAAAATAGGATGCAAGCAACACTAGTTTCTTAACCTGAATTGATAATAGACTATAATCAATTTAAATTTGCATTCTTATACCATTTTGTACAATAATTATAATGAATAAGTTCAAACAAACTAAAACGTACAGCTGATTAATAACGGTATCTAACTTGAGTTTTTATTATATCAAAAACCTGTTGAAATGCTACTGTTATTTTTATTACGCATCGGCAGCCTCCAGGAATGCACAACTTCGCCGTCTTTGAAAGACTTCATGTGTTTCTCAAGAACGTGACTGACACGATAAGATGCTCTGGTAGCAGCCTTGCTCTTGTTGTTGGGCCTGGTGAAAATGGACTGCTGTGCATTTAGCTGTCCTTTCAGGCCCCTCCCCTTTTGGAGCGTAGGGCAGAATCAGGAGGGAATTCCGTCTCGTAGCGTTTGTGCACTGTTTTGAAATGCCGCTCCTAAATAACCCTTCTTCGATAAAGCCACGCTCGCATTGCAGATGAGACAGATGGACTTTGAATTGGAATAGATACAAAAATAATCATCCTCCCACTCGGAGTGAAAATCATATATGTTGCTGGGCTTTTTTGCTTCTGCCATAATTGCGGTCTTGTGTGTGTGCGGACTGTCACTCCTGTTGACACGGACAACGTCAGCGAAATAGTGCCCACTGTCCACCAGCCACGCCCCGACACATGGGGTCACGCCGGTGCGACACCGGCCAATCACAAAGCCTTGATGCGTTCAAGTGCATTATTCTGGCACAGGAAGATTATGTTATAGGACATTAACGATAAAACAGAATATTGTTGTTCTATTTTTAGACACATCTCGCGATCGACTGGGAATCTCCCCGCGATCGACCGGTCGATCGCGATCGACTGGTTGGGCACCCCTGACCTGGACCCTTGTATTGCGAGGGCTCGCACTGTGTCTGTGATCGTTTGTCTTGGGATAAAGTGTGCTCTAGAAGGTCTTGCAGCAAAGAGGTAGGCAAATCATGAAAAAAACTCCTATCCCATTCCTTCCAAAATCCATATGTAAACTATAACTGTAACTATTTTCTTCCTATTAATGGTTTAATTATTAGCATTTTTAATTTTGAAATGTTATATAATATACAAATATATAAAAATATTGCCAAGAGTGGCTTTAGTTAGAATGGCAGATTATAACCAAAGCATGTGACTAAGAAACAATCTAAGAATGGAAAAAAACAAAATGTTAGATCCTAAAAAATCCTGAAACTTACTTTGGTACCTAGTACTGTATGTATGACTGCAACTACATACACTGTCTTTGATTCTGCATGCAAGAACCAGACCAAGGTTGAAACCATACAACATAATCAAAAGCAGTTTGAACATACAAATATAAATATTTGTTTTCCTTCTTATATATTTCTAAAATCAGACCGGTGACACAAATAGTAATCTTCCACATGAATGTATTCATGTTCACTACATTCTGTTATTTAATCATTCTCCCAGCTTTAAATCAGCTGCTTAAGGATCAGAGTCTCTGTTTGGTTCTAACAAGCTCAGCCTTACTGTGTAGCACATGCTATTGTGTCCCATGTGACTGTTGAGATTGACAGTTTTCTATGCTCACGGCAAATAAATACTCCCATTTGAGATTATAAATGCAAAGTGCCTGCCTGTATAGAAACGCTGCAGGAGATGAAGGAGTCTGCAGTCTGCTGGCCAAAGCTGGGAAATCAAGCTCCTCCTCAATAATGTCCCTTCAATGTTTTTCTTTTGCAGACAAGTTCACGTGGCGATGGGAACAACAGTGACGGCAACTCTTTCTCCAGCGACATGTTGGACATTATTCTCCACGAGGACTCCGGCTCAGCCGACTCGGGCTCCATGGGCTCCGGATCGAACGGCTGTGGTACTTCAGCCAGTGGGACCTCCAATAGCAGGACGTCTAACAGTAGGACATCAAACAGCGGGACATCAAAGAGCAGGACGTCAGCCAGTGGGACGTCTGGCAGTGGAAAAGGTATGACCTTAAGCTTCACCTTACAGATATTGATAATGAAAACAACATTACACATTCGCAAAGATAAATAAGCAGGAAAAAGTAGAAAACACTACAGTGAAACAGAATCAGCAAATGTTGCAACGTTTTAATAGTTTTCTCTTTTGGTGTTTTCAGGAAGCAACAACAGTAGTAACTACTTTGGCAGCGTGGACTCGTCCCAGATCAGCCAGAAGGTCAAAGGTCACCTGAATGGCAGCGACAGCAGGCCTTTGGAGATGGACCAGAGTGAACATTTCATCACGTAAGTACTGCTGGAATTGCTGTGTTTCATCGTTTGTTAATGAAGGATAACGCTAAGCATGTATACAGACAAACTCTCCTCTTTTGCTCATTGATAGATAAGTTTCCTGTTTATGGGCAATAGAGGATGTGTTTGTGAGACAATAAAACAAAACGATCTTCATTTAGCTTCCTATCCTCACAAGTTCTGGCAAAATATTTCTGTGCTCTGGTTGTCACAGGACAAAAGAGCTTATTGGGGGTTTGTTCTTCACACTAAACATCCGTCATTTTTATTTCTCAATATGCAAATATGCACCTTTAACTCAATAGGTCACAAGACTATTGAATACTCCTGCATACTATTTGTTTCTTGACTAAAAATATCAAACTGCAGTGGTTGTTGCAGGGACAGTTACTGACCGCTAGAGGGCCCCCTTGACAGAAGGCTTTGCATCGACTAAGACTGTTAACTCCTTTGCACATGTCTATAAAAGGCTTTAGTGACAAATACTTTGATAGTTTGCAAAAAACTAGACGTTCTTGTTTTACTGTTGGGTAGATTTTTAAATGTGGCTGTTTCTGTATTCCTCTTTATCTGCAGTGACATCCAGAGAGTGCTCAGAGACGACAGAGAGAAGCTGAGGCTGCTGGAGAAGAGCCAGAGGAGCAGAAGAAGGAGCTGATGGAGGTGCACACCTGGATTAAGAGAGGAGGTCTTCCAAAGGAGATAGACATCAAGGTAGAATTCATTGTATATAGTCCGGCTCTAAATGTGGAAAATATGGGGTTTTGGCAAGATGTTGGTTAACCTACCTTTTTTATATTTATGATTCTTGACAGTGACAAAACTTGACAATAAAAAATGGCCAACTCTTTGATAACCAGTTATTTTTCATGCAAGAAATTAGTTCCTGTTTTTCTTTCTAGTCTTCTTTTAATGAATATCGTTGGGTTTTGGAATGACATCACAAGACATTTAAAGACGTCACTTGGTGAAACTGGGACACACACAGTCCCGATTATTTTTACACTTTGCAAACCAAGCAAATAAATAATGAAAAATAGAAGTAGTTTGTATATTTGTTTTGGTTGGAGATGTTTCTTGGAAAAGCATCAAAATTGTACCCCACCCCTTTCTCATTGTTTCTCAGATGTGCACTTTTTTCTACATCACCTTTCACCTTCTCCTTTTATCTGTGCTGCCCAGGCGTGCTCCTGCTGTAACGGTGCCTCGGAGGCAGCAGCGGTGGAGGAGGAACAGGCAAACCTTGACCTCGGTGAAACGGAGGCGCTGGAGGAGGGCTGCCAGCGGAGGCCCAGAGAGGAACCCTCCAACTCTCTCTCAGAGACAACCAGCTAGAAAACAAACTCATCAATATCTTCAAAGTGTCCCCTATTACCCGTCAGACTCTGTTTCTGCACAACTGTGAAAAGTGGCCTTCTTTGCGTGAAGCATCAAACAGGCCCTTTGCTCTTCTCACAACATTCCTTACTGTCTTAAGTTAAAACTTGTGTTGAATGTAAATATATACGAGTGCTGGATTCTGTGACTGCGTATGATCATTCACTCATTCCGTTTAGCGCTTAATATAGTGCAGCCTCTGCACTGATAGGTCATAGGTGAAACACAATGTGTGCTTATGCACCAGGCAGCACAGTAGAGGTCAAACACACACCGACAGACCAGAGGCTGCGTCACTCACGTGGCAAGAAGTGGCTCTTTGGTGTTCAAACTGCTGCGGTAAAAGAGTTGATTCAGCTTTTTGTGACGTGATTTTCTCAGTTACAACAACAGCACGCTGAGTCAGCATGTGGTAAAAACAGGCGGAGTTACATTTCAGGCACTCCTGTTCAGGCATGCATAGCCATCAAGCACTAAATGAACGCACAACTGCACTTTGTGAGCTACACATGGAGGAAAAGATGAGAGGTGTTGTGTTTAGTCACTAATAGCAAATTAATGTCCAAAATATAAACTTTCTCCCGAATGCAGCAGGCATGGACTCACCATCTGAAGCTTTTCACCAACTCCATCCCCTGAAAACGTACTCCCATACAAGGCAATACTAAACGTACAATATTATATATTGAACGTAAGTGATGTAATACTATAACGTATCATAAAATGGAAACGTTAATGTGTTACTGATCGCCAGTGCAATGTAGGGGGAACGGGTGAAAAACCTAGAATAAAGCTAGATTTATTCCATGTTATAATGTTTATGAGAATGTATCATTAAAAGGGAGCTTTGTGTCACTTGAAACCTTATGATGCTTTAAGCCAGTGGTCCCCAAACTAAGTCCCGCGGGCCGGGTACGGCCCGCCTCCACATTTGGCCCGGCCCCCTGAACAATACCAGAGACGCATTATGATTTTTTTTTTTTTTTACATTTTTTTAATTAAATTTTTTTTTTTTCATTCTGGCCACGCGAATCCTAGACTAGCCCCTGTCAAAATGTTGTGACCTGCTCTATCTAAATCAGTCGCATTGACCCGAAGACACCTTTTGAGTTGTATACACTGTTGGAAAGAGGATATTCCTAGCTTTCTAATGATATCAGGATTGTTTTTGTACTTCAAATATTAAGCGAAATATGTCACATTATATAATGACTGTCACCGAGTCATCATTTTGAGAAAAAGGCCTTCAAAGTTGTCTCTTCTCTGGAATCCATCGATCTGATTGATTATTAGCGGAGCAAATGATCAAAATACTACCGAGGGAAGATATTTTTGTTTGGAGGGGAAGCTCGCGAGTGTGTGTGTATACGTGTGTGTGTGAGTGTGTGTGCTTGTGTAATTTTGCGTTTGTGTGTATTGTGTTTGTTTCCCGGGGAAAACAATCACGAGAAACACCGGCTGTTGTTATGCCTGCTGTGACGTCAAGTTACTCCGTTCTCCGCTTGTAATTATGCCGAAGCTTCAAAGTTGTATTTATCATCTGAATTTGCCGAAACAAGTTTAATATTCTGAAAGCCAAGACTTTGTTTAATTGAAATCAGATGAAAACAAACTGTAACGGACCCTGCAGTGTTATCTATGATTACTATACTCTTACATTCATAATTTCAGCGGAGTGAGGGGGGGGGGGCGGCGCTGCGGAAGAGCAGATTGCGAGTGAGAAATAAATAAATTGGAAATAAAAGTTTCATATTCTGAAAGCCAGACTTTGTTTGTTTAAAATCAAACAAAACACCCGAACCCCGAAAAAATAGTTTTTTTTACGTAAATCCACGTTTATTTTTGAGAGATTCTGCTCTGACAACTAAGCTAAACTTTTACCTGTTAAGATTGTGCACGGCACAACAGAAAGTTACAGTAATTTTCAATGGACTTTTTTTCTGTAAAGAACCCAGAGAGGGTTATTTGGTTATTATTTATTTTATAAATAGTGTTATTTATTTCATTAATAGTGTTATTATTTATTTCCTGACTTTTTTTCTGTGAAGATCCCGGAAAGGGTTATTAATATTTGGTTATGTGTGGCTTTCTAGAAAACAATAAATGTTTACGTTTAGACACCCATGCGATCGTCACACTTTTTCTGTTACAAACTGACCCGGCCCCCATCAGAGAAGGGAAAAGTTATGTGGCCCTCACAGGAAAAAGTTTGGGGACCCCTGCTTTAAGCTTTCATTGTTTATACGTATTTCCATTCAGCCTTTGTGTCAGTATCAGCTGTGAAACGTGCCTCTTATTTAAAGAAACTTTAATTTAATGCATTTCAAAGCTTGTGTGAGTGTAACAGTCTTTGACTATATATATTTATATTTTTTCACAGGTCAATTGTTTATATTTGAAACAAATGTGTATTTTGCATTCATCTTAATGAAGCATGCATTAATATTAAGTATACATTTGTTTCAAATGTGAGTTGTGAAATAACCATTAG
The DNA here is from genome assembly GCF_902827175.1 of Gymnodraco acuticeps. Taxonomy (NCBI): domain Eukaryota; kingdom Metazoa; phylum Chordata; class Actinopteri; order Perciformes; family Bathydraconidae; genus Gymnodraco; species Gymnodraco acuticeps. The sequence continues at coordinate 1,055,784 of NW_022990940.1, forward strand.
GATAAAGCCAACCGTGGACTGGAAAATATTGGTATGTTGTTTATGGTGGGTGATACATATAAATTGGGGAAAAAAATAATTTCCCCCAGTTTTCAAAGTGTGTCAGATCACACTGATGTTACTCCTCATACATATGGAAAAGAGCCTCCTGAGCATCCTGTGGAAGTGTCTGAAGCTCATTACTGTTTTGTGTGGTCACCTCAGAAGTGGAAGTTTAGGGTTATTGCACGGGCATAAAGCAACTCACACAGATGTCAAGTGAATGTGGAGAGCTTTCCTTCACTTTGAAGCTCTTTATGGCAAATTGAACATGTTCCTGAATTTGTCATTTGTCTTTCTGTTATTTGAACAGACACTGACAACAATGCACCTTTTTATTTCCCCCTTTTTTAAGTGGCGAATGTTCTGTTATATTTGTTCTCTAAATAAAACCTTGCCAAATGTACTGTGACGTCTAATGTGTTAAAATATCTGCTTCTTTCTTTCCTAAAGGTTATTACAGACGTGTCATCGACGAGCAGCACATATTAGCTTAAATAAGACAAATACGAAACTCATTTAGGAATGGTTCTCTAAGCTGTTAATGGGTCAATCACCAATTAATTGACGAGTATAAACGACTTAGAAAACGATTGGCTGTTTGCAGCAGAGCAATGCTTTACAAATAAAGACTGATTTAGAAATTACTGGATGAAAATAAACCTTAATATGTTGAAAAAGGGACCATTATAGCAACTAGGGCAGTACGTTTTTACATTATAACTATGTTTAAAACAAAACGTATGCTTGTGTTGTTCTCCTTCCTGAAGTCGTGACATTCACCTTCCCAATGCAAATGTCTGTGTGAGTCGACACTCAGACAAAAGCCTGGATGTGCTCTCTGCAGACAGTCCACGGCTCAGCAGGCAGGATCAAAGGACCCCCCCCCCCTCAACTGTTCACACCTGAACTGAATTAACAAACTGCCCTCCTGCAGCGGTCATTTGCACCTCTGGAGATCCGCAAATCCGGTTTGGTCCCGACGGCACCAAGCTCGTCATCCTGTCAGTTTGTGACACATCTGCATAACTTTCAGATGTTGTTTAAGAAGTAATAATGTCCCATTATTATACGTTTAGATTATAATTTATTCATGATACAAAAGTCTTGATTACCAAAGTAACTTTTAACTAGTTTAACAAATAAATGCAGTATAACCTCTGAAATATGTTGAAGTAAAATTGCAAAGTAGGCTACTTTTTTACAAGAGTGATCTAGTTTTTGATTAAATAGTGACATTCTACCAGTGATGTGAAGTTACTAAGTAGTTTTGACTCAAGTGCAATTTTTAGATACTTGTACTTGATTATTTCCATGTTATGCTACTTTGTAGGCTACTTCTAGGCCTACCCCACTACAATTCAGAGGTAAATTATGTACTTGTACTGTACTACATTTATTTAATACCATAGTTACTTTACAGATTTGGATTAATGATGTTAAATATAATCAACACTTCAATAAGACTTTAGTTAAACCTGGAGTAAATTCACAAGCTACCCTGCAGTATACAAAGTCATTCAAACTAGCTGCACCTTTACCAGCTTTGATAACACTTTAATACATCAAAACATATCATATATATTATTGTGAAATGGACCAATCTGCAGAATGAGTTTTACTGTTGGTAAAGTATATTTTGATGCCAATACTTGTGTACTTTTACTTGAGTAACATTATGAATCAAGGACTTTTACTTGTAATGTATTCCTACACTCTGGTACTTCTACTTTTAGTAATTCTCCCACCTCTGCATTCTGCCGCTGCTCATGTATGTACACTGAACAAAAATATAAACGCAACACTTTTGTTTTTGCTCCCATTTTTTATGAGATGAACTCAAAGATCTAAAACATTTTCTATATACACAAAATAACCATTTATCTCAAATATTGTTCACAAATCTGAACAAATCTGTGATAGTGAGCACTTCTCCTTTGCCGAGATAATCCATCCCACCTCACAGGTGTGGCATATCAAGATGCTGATTAGACAGCATGATTATTGCACAGATGTGCCTTAGGCTGGCCACAATAAAAGGCCACTCTGAAACGTGCAGTTTTGCTTTATTGGGGGGGTCCGAAAACCAGTCAGTATCTCGTGTGAGGGGTAGGGTTAGGGGTAGAGTTAGGGTAATGTTGTGAATCGAGTGGCCTGTGTTCGTCATCCATTACATACGCCTGCCCATACCATAACCCCAACACCACCATGGGCCACTCGATTCCCAACATTACCCTAACCCTAACCCTACCCCTACCCCTCACACCAGATACTGCCTGGTTTTCGGACCCCCCCAGACCCCCCCCAATAAAGCAAAAATGCACGTTTCAGAGTGGCCTTTTATTGTGGCCATTCTAAGGCACACCTGTGCAATAATCATGCTGTCTAATCAGCATCTTGATATGCCACACCTGTGAGGTGGGATGGAGTATATCGACAAAGGAGAAGTGCTCACTATCACAGATTTTTTCAGATTTGTGAACAATATTTGAGAGAAATGGTTATTTTGTGTATATAAAAAATGTTTTAGATCTTTGAGTTCATCTCATGAAAAATGGGAGCAAAAACAAAAGTGTTGCATTTATATTTTTGTTCAGTGTATATGTATGTATAGCTGGTCATGGTAGAGTTTATTCAACCTAATTTATACTTTTGCAATGTAATATATTACAATTAACTCCTTTTTTTTGTTTTTTTTTTAACAATCTGCAAAGTAACTGATAACTGTGTCAGGTAAATGTACTGGCGATACAGCACTTGAGTATTCACTTTACAATACTTGATATATGTAATGCTAAGTAGGACAAATGCTCTACTTTAATCCCTCAACACTCTCTGTATTAATCTGTTTCTTGTCATTACACCAAAGATCCCTCTCAGTTTGGGTCAGGAAGTGTAAGAACTGACACTTGGACATCACAGGAACACCATCTGACTAGAAATGGATTAAGACTTCCAGCCTATTCATATTCATTTGTAGTAGCAGCTGACAGAGCGGAGGCAGAACAGTGTCTGTGACTCTCAGGAACAGAGGTCACGTCTCAGGGTGCAGACACAAGTGTGTGTGAACAGGCAAAGGGCTCTTAGTACGGGGTGGCATGCAAAGTATTAACATGTATATATCAGTTATTGTATCTTTACAAGTCATATACCGATTTATTTGGCAGTGGATCACAGTTGTATTCCTTTTTAAAGCACCATATATAGTGCATGCATATTTACTGGGAAGCTGATGACATCAGTGGCCTTTAAAGTACAGACTATTTCCATGAATGAGCAAGTTATTTGTTACCATGTTATTTTAAAACTGTATCAAAATCAATCAAAAAAGCTGAAGTCAGAGAAGTTATAAAACCCATTTGTCAACTCCTCAACTAGGCCTATATAAGGAGTGAGAGGATTACTAATTTCACACCTCACAAATGCCTACGATGTGCTGAGGGATCAGAGCACACATGGCCCACAATTGCAGAGTAATAACCAATATCTTGCAAACAGCCGTGGGTGGGTGGATTGTGGGATCCTCGAGTGTAAAACGTGGCATTTTTCTAGAAGAAGCAACACAAAAGAGGAAGTTGTCAAAAAGATATTTATTGAAAAGTTGAAACTTAGGCAATCAGATGAGGTAGCCTACTAAAAGTGATTGGACATTTATAAATACAAAGTTAAAAAGACACGCTAAATACAAAATAATTTACACACAACTATCAAAGCATTTTTAGTGGGAAAGCTATCTTCTATACAGCCGATTCATATTCAACATGTAAATATTTACATATACATTTACCCCTTCACTGAAGGCAGGCCCAACAAGGCCAATACACTTCCAAATGAAGACCCTACAAGTCTCTGACCTCTGCAAAACAGACTTAATTACATACTTTATTCATTAAATACAATTTAGTTTAATTGTAATCCCGCAATAATGAAGAAGAGCTTCTTAGATGCCTCTCAACAAGTTTCAAAGTTGTCATCTCAGCAGGGTTTTACTGAGTTCTACCACACAAAACATCCTAACAAAAAACATCTAGTGTTGCAAAACATGCTATTCCTTTTTTACTGATCTACCATGGCCTCCACATTGACTTGGAGTTACAAATGACAGGCAAGCTCAACACATCCTGGCTGTCAGCCTCCTCCTCTGAAGAAACATGACTCTGCTCCGAGTCTGTGGTCTCATCCAGGTCGGAGCAGAGGTCATCAGAGGAGGTGGTCGGGGACACCAGGGCCGAGTACATGCTCTCAGACGGGGACCAAGTGCTGCTGTTACTGCCGGGACTCTCTGACATCGTGTCCGGCAGCATCACGCGGAGGCGGTCCTCGTCGTTCAGGGGCATGCTCTCTAGGAGGTGGTTCAACAGCTCTGCGGCTACTGTTGGATCAATCCCTGGGCAGCTGGACACAAAAGTGTGCACGTCGTGCATACACTGAATGTAGCCTGCGGCGAAACGCTCACAAGCCTCCCGGTTCACGGCGTCCACTTCTACGGAAAGATGAGACACAACAACCATGAGCCAGGAAGTTAGCAAAACAAACTGTCAACAAACAAAACTCTCTGTTGTGATTGGCTGAGCAGAAGATGCCCACCTGTGGCCGCATCACAGTTAATCAAAAATATGAATGCGCTAAACGTTATGAATTAATTCGTGAATCCGATTTACAATAATTAGTTTGTTCTCCAAGGACATTACTGCAATATGCTAATTTAACGTAATACTTTTTTGTTAAGTAATATATATCACAAACTGTTGCTTAATGGCGTACTTTACTCCTAAATGGGCCTACACGTAAATTGAACAATGTTTACCTTGCGCCTGGTTTTGGAGGACGCTCTCCACCCGTTTCACTGTCATCTCCAGCACTTCGGCATTCTCCATCTTTGATTGTAACTGCAACGGGTGACACAAAACAAAACGTAAGTTACAAGCGCTGGCTACCCAAGCTAGCTAAACCAAGTCACACTTGTATGACGAAAAACACTAGCGTCACACAAATAACAGGCCTGAAAATATATGCATAGTTTCTTACGTCTGAATCCGCCATGAGGACTCTGAGTTCTTGTAAACTTTCATTGATGCGAGCCCTCCTTTTCTTCTCCACCAGAGGTTTCCTCATCTGCCAAAAACATTACAGAGTAGACAATGGAGTTAACGTACTTTGTCAGTTCCCAGCCAAGTTAAGACAGATATTGTTATCAAATCTTCACTCCGGCTCTTACCTTTCTTTCAGATTTGATTCCAGTGCAGTTATCACCTCGGTCCGTGTCGTTTGTGTTGTTACGGTTGGGGGCCATGTTGTTAAAGTTTAACCCAGGCGCTGCCAGAAACCCTCTGGAGCCGAGGTCGGTGAGTAATCCAGAGAGCCGTTACAGCTCGTTAACGGGACAGATGGCCGGGCGATCCCAGCAGCCAACAAAGCTTGCAGAGGGACTGGGCTCCCAAATGCTGCTCCGTGGGGGCTTGTGCTAGGTATATATGACGGCTCATTTACATATGAATGGGGAAACTGGCTAGGAGAGCAAGACACATCGAGAGCGCGCAATGCTCATGTCCGCCAATCACCAGTAGTCATGTTGGTTTTTGTCCCCGATATTAGTCTAAATCTACCAGTGGTGTAAAAAGTAGCTACGAACATTTACTCAAGTTATTTAGCAGTTTGTGATTAATGATATGAAATATAATAAACACTTAAATTAAGAATTGAGTTACACCTGGAGTAAATCCACAAGCTATCCTGCAGTATACAAAGTAATTAAAATGAGCTCCACGTTTACCATCTTTGATAAACATTGTAATGCATCAATAATCCTAATCAAAACATATATATTATTAGAAAATTGCCTAAGCTGCATAATGATTACTTTTGGATCATTACGTTTATTTTGATGCTAAGACTTTTCTACTTTTACTTGAGTAACATTTACAATTCAGGACTTTTACTCGTGGTATTCCTAGACTGTGGTATTCCTGCTTTTACTTAAGTACAAGTTATGAGTACTTATTCCACCTTTGAAATCTGCATACAGATTTAAAATATATTAATTCAACCAGAGAGGGAGTACACAAAGCTTTACATCTATATCCACAGCTGAAACAAATAAGAAACAACCAATTAAATTATGGAAATAATAGAGCATCTTGAATGCATGAAAACGACTGCTATCAATCAAAGAAAAAACAATATAGTCCTTCATATGTAGGTTATTTCAGAATTTCACACTCCTTTTAAGAAAACCCAACACTTCGTCATTTACCCAAAAAAAGGTTAGGGCATGTAAAATATATTTTTGTGTGTCATGATATGTCTTTGAATACAAAGAAATTATCTTTTTTGGCACCTGCATTTATTTGTAGCACTTATCTACTGGCACTTATCTAGTACTTCAAAATGTAACCTTTTAAAACCAACATTCAAAGCACTGCCTTTAAATATATATAGGCCATCTGCTAATTCTCACATTGCATCATTAGTCAGCTTAGCCTATTTAATGCTTGATTGTGAGCCATTAGTTCACCTATGGGGACTGGGCAAGTGCTCCATTCCCTCTAAAAAAACAACTAATGTGAATTGGATGATATGAGCCATTTGTCAAGTACATAGATGTGTAAAGAGCCTTGAGGCTCTGCAAATGAACAAAAGCCTAAAACAGTGCTGGCTGAAAAAACAGAATCCTTGTATTTGGATGATTTAGTGACATGTTTATGATCTGGTATAATTAGTACATAGAGCCTTCAAAGTATAGCTTATTATGTCGTATCATCTATTTAAAACTCATGTATGCAGTGAGTCATATCGACACTGTGTCATAGGTATCCACATATAGTCACAATAGACGTGTGGATGTCTCTAGTTAGAAGTACATGTCGTTTGGTCTGCCGTGATCCACTATCATAGCTTTATAGGTCCAACCATGCTGAGCCTGGCTGCTGGGTGTAGGGTTTAAGTTGCAGAAAACAATATTAACATCTGATGATATGATTAACTATGACATTGCAAAGTTGTGTTCATTACATTTAACTTAGGCTTAGAGTTTTTTAAATATATGTTTTAACTTGTATGTAAAGCACTAATACACTAATATTACACTAAAGGTAAAGGGTTATACCAATGCTCATAATGCTCATCATGTTGCTTTACATTACTTGTGTATAATAATGTACTATAAAATATACTATTTATTAAAATATAAATGAAATACTCAAGTCAAGGTTACATATTGTTCCTGCATTGTAATTTATGGTAAAATGGTATGCACTAAATGCTTTGCTGATGCTCATTTATTATTATCATACATAATTATCAGTTATAGTGACCTAGGGCGAACTAAATTGTTTATAGCTGGCTGAGAGTTTGATACATTCCTACATTTCCGGATGGAAGTGTTGAGAACAGAACAGGAGATGCAGCTTTAAATAAAATACGGAAAGCACTACCATATTGGGCACTTGCCTTCAGAATAAGAGCACGATGTAATCTTATATTAATACACGAACGATACAATTGATTATTTTAATGCTAAACAGCTTTAAGCGTTTAATTGTATTTATTTGTCTTGCTAAACAGACCTTAAACAGCGCATTTCGAGTTTAATTTGGACATTGGTACCGGACTTGGACTCTTATTGTGACAGCGGCGAGGCGGCTTTTCCTTCAGACCCACACAGTGCTTGTTCGTCAGAGAAGACGCTCTTCTGAGGTCACTGAGCCCCGGGGGCGAAACTGGTCTGCCGCTATATAATCTTCCCAGCTCGGTGGAGGAAACCAGCGCACTATCATCAGCTCACTAGATAAAGAACACACACTCTTTAACAAACAAACAAACAAACAAACATGGTGAAGATCACTTTCCAGACGGTTTCGGCGCAGAAGCCCGACAAAGAGATCGATGGAGACAAGATCATTATACCTCAGGCTCACGTGAGTTTGCACACTTTGTTTTTCTATTATTTCGTGTTGTGGTATTTTTCTTATCTTCCAGTAGGCTACTTAATTAGTACCAGTAGTATCATTAATTTAACGTTGACCTGTATGTTATTAGCTTGTCACTCTATGGGATTTTCTTTTATTCTGGTATGATCTTTTAGTGCAAACGTGCTTATATAAACAAAAGCCATTTTGTGCAGACGTGATTGCATTGCAGTGATGTTTTGTTTTTAATGCAACCGAATAGTTTAACATCACGACACGTACTGCAGTTTATTATATTGCTCTACACGGTGCATAGGAAATATTTCTGACAGAAAATAAAACATTTTACATCACTGGCACAGGGGTAACCTGTAATGGCAGGTCATCCCTGTCTGGGGATGTTGACATTACGTCATCTTGTTTGGACACTGCGAGCACACACTGCAGATGGCCGTCCTGTAATTGTGCCTTCAGCGGAAATTACACCATTACTCAAAACGTTTCATACGTGCAGGCGTAAATAATGAAAGTGAATAATAGTATGCACAATAAATGCCTTCTCATTACTCAGTAAAGGCAGCAGGACTGCACACAGCCTCAGTTCTCTCCGGTTTTTGTCGAAATAAGAAAACAACAGGGCTGTTAGATGCGGTCACTGCACCAGTCAGTGACGTCACAAGGTGTTTTACCGCGTAAATCCAGCAGGTTGCGCCTAAGAGGACATGAACCTGTGATAGAGAATGCTAACCAAAGATCATGTGTGTTGGAAATAAACATTGCTCATGATTGACTTCTCAACATTAAATGTCAGGAGTTAGAAGTCATTGTTTTCCTTTTGGCTATTCTGGTATCCTATATGTTAAGGATCTTGGTGAGTTAATCAATAGATTTCAGTCCATTTGAAGGGAGCTGAACATGCACCCTGTAAGTCCTTAGTTTCCATACATGGGGCTTGGGTAACCATTATTTGTGAACAGAATGAAACATCTTTAAAAATGATACATAGATAGATAAATAGAGTAGTTTATTGTGCACATGATGGGAAAATGGAATTATTCCTTATGTTAAACCTAAATTATATATTTATGATCTGCAAAATAAGTCCAGCTTTTCATAGACTCCTTTCTGGACTACCTCCCAGGAGTTCATCATGATAAAAATATCTTTCTCAAATTGGATTCCATCTGGCTGTCTTAGGCCCCCTCCCCCGATACACACTGTAACACTGAATTCCAATTTCCCTTCTACGAACGCATTTTTTCACCAGTTTGTTACGTCAACAGAAGAATAAGACATGATCTAAAAGGCTGTGTGGATTCTGATTGGCTGCGACAGTGTGCTAGGCGTCAGAGCCAATGTGTGTAGATCTATTAATATGTCCACCTCTGCTGAGGGACTCCTCAACGCAAGTCTTCTCGTTTTGACTCCCACTGAGGGTGCTAGGGAACTAACAAATATGGAGCGTGGAAGTAGGCCTCCAATAATAATTCCAGACGGCCACGTGCGAGCATCTTCGTCAGAGCCTTGTGCAATCTGTTCTCCCTGCTTCCGCTCCCCATAGCAACAGTTGTAGGGAGAGCAGTGGAGACTGAGAGACTGTGGGTGGGCATCTGGCATGCCTCATTCATGTCCGTCCTACGTCTATCAGATCTCCTCTGCTCACTGACGACTTAGCAACCACCTCCTGTCAGAATTTACTTGACTTTGTACAGAATAGCATGGCAGTGTGAGGGGAACATCACTTCCGCTGATACTCCATCCATAGTCCAAACATACATAGTAGCTTTAATAAAATATATGTTTTTCTTGGCTGCACCATTACTGCAATGCAAATGTGAAGCCCCACATGTCAGTTGCATCCTTTTGCACATATTTTGGTGAAACATGTTGTGTTACTTGAATACTTTGTGTCCTTTTTTTAAATATCATGCCCTCCTAATCAACCTCCTTTCTTTCCTTTTTACAGGAGAAGCTTATACTTCCCGTTGGGCCGAGGAAGACTTTTCCAACTGGCCTCTGCTGCCTCACCTTTGGCCTGGTGGTGTTCATGTCAGGACTGATGCTGGCTTCTATCTACGTGTATCGCTACTACTTTATACCTCAGGTCAGTTCATTCTACTTCCCCTTTCTTACCTCATATCCTGAACGCCGTGGCACAGAAGTTTAATGAACACAAATACAAAAACTTAAGGTAACTGTCAGATTCTAACTCAGCTCTGTTGCGCCCCATTAGCAGATCCCAGAAGACAGCCTGTTCCACTGCCGGGTTGTCTACGAAGACTCTGTGTTCGCTCCTATGAGGGGCCGCCAAGAGATCGAGGAGAATGTTGGCATCTATCTTGACGACAACTACGAGCAGATCAGTGTACCTGTGCCACACTTCGGAGGCAGTGACCCCGCCGATATCATCCACGACTTTCACAGGGTAGGTTGAAGCATCCATTAGTTTGCTCTCATTATATTTTCCTGTTCAAGTATCTCATTATTCATTCATTATCGTTCGGATTGTAACCTTTTTGTTCTATTGATTTCAGGGCCTCACAGCTTATCATGACATTGCTTTGGACAAATGCTACATCACCGAGCTGAACACAACTTTAGTGATGCCTCCACGAAACCTGTGGGAGCTGCTGGTCAACGTCAAGGTGAGCGCCCACTACATCCTCACCTCTTGTCTCTGGTGAAGCTGTTGTAAAAGCATTGCTAGAGATTAATCATTTGTTTTTCTTTGAAACAGAGAGGAACATACCTTCCTCAGACATACATCATCCAGGAGGAGATGATGGTTACAGGGAGGGTGAGGAACATGAGGCAGCTTGGCCCCTTCATCCACAGACTCTGCTACGGCAAAGAAACCTACCGCCTCCGACGCCGCAACCCACACAGACGTAAGTGCACTCATCCAATTCCATTTCCAATCTACTCAGCAGTTAACACTGAAACTAACGTTTATTCAGATTATTCACAATTGACTTATAAAATGTCAGAAAATTGTGGAAAATGTCCATCCCTGTTCTTCAAAGTCAAAGGTGATCATAGACATAGATATTCAGTTTGATATAGCATAAAATCGAGAGGCTAAAACCCATTTTTCTTCCTTGGAAAAATACCTTAAATATTCTATTCATAAATCTTTTATTAGATAACCAACATTCTCTTTTAATCCATAATTTGTTTAGTCAATTAATCATTGCAGCTCGACAGGCAATATGATATGCTAAATAGTTGTTGATGGATCACTTCCGCCAAGCATCAGTCTAATTCACACCAACGTTTGTGAGAAGTTGAGTCATGTGACGACGCATATAATAAAATGTAACCAGAGCCAAATAAGGGCTTCCTGGTGAACACGCAGATATTGGGTCTGCTTTGTAATACCCTCCTTTAATAGCCTGATAGTCAGTGTGTGTGTGTGTGTGTGTGTGTGTGGGCCCAGCCTGGGAACTTCCTGCTGTGTGAGTCACTGCTAGTGCAGTGGACACATCCACACACTACGGAGGAGGTAGTGATGCGCTTCTGAGATCTCCTGTCGTTGGCGCCTTTGATTGGTGTGATACATTCAACTTCCCCTGAGTACATATATGGATATTTATGTGGGGATTACCGCTGCTTATTCAAAATGAACAAATGGGAAACCCAGCAAGCCTCTGCTACTGAACAGATTTTCTAAATGTGTCTTCTTTTCTCTTCCAGGTATTGACAGGCGCGAGACAAAGACCTGCCATCGCATCCGTCACTTCGAGAACACTTTTGTGGTTGAGACCGTCATCTGCGACAGGTTCTAAATCTGAAGCGGAAATCACAGCCACCCAACTCTGAAGCCAATTTCAAACCATACCTCTTAAATTATTTAGGATTTTAACTGCACTTTAAGAGCAAGTGTTTGTCCAACAATTTTACTTTGAGTTATATTTTTAATTTTTTTGTCTCAAGTTGGAAATGCTCTTCCATGTTCATGTGAAATGTCTTTTTTTATTCAGCCAGTTTATTTGAATGAAGTTATGAATGTGTTTGGATATATCTGTTGTCAATGTCACTGTTAGTGTGTCAGTTAGTTACACTTGCATCCGCAAACTTTATTTAATTTAAATGTTGTTTTGTCCTTATTGTTATTTTTTCTAACCTATTAGATATGTAGGCGTCCGTCAAGATGCTTGAAAGCGCTCACACAGTGCACTCATGTTAATTTGTTATTTTTTTGTTTTGAATGTCAGAAAATGGCATATACCTCATGTAGTTAAGACTTTTCTTTGCTTGTTCGTATCATTAATGAATGGTGTGTATATAAGGGTAATTGTTCCTAAGCAATATAAACTGTAAATTTATTTTCATCTGGATTACCTATTGTTACATGCATAGATTTTTATCTAAAATCGACTTGTTTCGTGAATTATTTCTTTATGGTTTGTCTTGTCATTTCCTTTGGTATCGCACTTTCCTACTCCTTGGATATAATGGCTCTAGACTGTATTCAGTAGCAGTGCTTTAGAAGGACAGAAGGAACCAAAGTCTGCACTATGCTTGGTTATAAGGATATAAGAAATATTTAAGAAGAATGCTTTTTAGTTAGATCACTTACTGTAGAATAGATTATATCAAAGGTTTAACTCATGTTGTCTCGCTCTTCCTCTTTACTTGGATTTTGCCCGTTGTCTTTAGCTTTGCCAGTCCCCAAACACTCCTATCGTGACAACAAATCTCTACAATGTTAATTTGTCCCGATTTAAAAATATTTGGGGTGTCTATTTAATGTACAACCTGGAGCAGAAAAGTCTCCTTTGAGAGAAACCTGTGATTTGTGCTCATATCGTCCTATATTACCTTACTTTATTGTACAGTCAATATCACTTCTGATATCTTGCTGCTTTAAAATAAATGATCAAACTTATTTTGACTTTTGAGTTTTTTCATTTCGAGTTTAACACATCTTCCACATCATTAACCTGAGAAAGCTGCACACATAATGGGATGCTTGTGATTTTCCCATACAACATAGCTGCAGCGCCATTGTTATGATGAGATGAAACTCCTGTGGGTCGGTTTATTTCTCTTTAAAAGAGGAAGCTTTGGTTTCAAAAACAGTATCACTTTGATGAGAAAGCATTTATTTCTGGAACTCTTTCTAGTGGTCCATGTGTCGTATACTAGAAATCAACTTTTTCAATGTTTAGGGCTTTGTTCTGATAAGTATTACTGTAAAATGTTTACATCTTTGTTTTATTTGAGCGGACTTTAGTTTGTAGACCATTTGCACAGAAAACAGAAAAAAACTGATGAAAAATCTTAAGAGCTTTATGAAAAAACCATTTCACTTTCAAAAGAAAACTTCAAAGGAAAACTGAAATTAAAACAACTTCTTTTTACTGAGCTCAAACAAATAACATTGAAACTTAACACAGTACGCTTGTGCAAAATGAAAGTATTGAGACACAAGTAATGCAAGTAAATACAATCATGGCCGACTGGTTATAGTCAATAACATTTAAAGCTGCTTCTAAATACAGTTAAGCCCTTATTGAAACCTATGAACACCTTCCACTGTTACCACAAGAGGACTCTGTTCAACATGAGCGAAATAAGGCAGAGCGTGTACGGCAGGTAATGCATGTGCAACTTTACATTTGGGTTTAGCTTTGACAACATTTACATAAAACCAAATATCCTCTACTAAACATATTAATATCAAACAATCTTATTGAAAGTCTTAGTACACACAGGACTTTTAACAATGTCAATTATATTGCACATTTAAAGCTACATTGTAAAAAAATTCCAACAAAGAACTCAAAATAAAATTACATTTGTTATTTGTTATAGCATTTGTTGCGAGTCAAAGGAAGTTGATTACTCACCCTGTCAGTCAGTTTGATTTCCCAAAACGTTCAACCAGACCTTTCCATTTACTTCCTCATTCGGATCAGTTATTGAAAATATGTTAAGTATAATCACTGTACAGATGCATTTTAAAATCATTCAAGCAGAACACTTCATTGTCAATAAACATCAGGCATTATTTATATAATAATGTACAGGATGGATACATTTAAAATTAAAATAACCACGTAAGAATATCCACAATGTATGGGGTGAATATTGTGATGCTATATTTTATGTCTCATCAATCACTGTTAGATTTAGGTACTTGATTATAAGTATTTTTTCTTGAAATTTACAATGTTCAGGGGACCAAACTAATAAAAAAACAATTATTAAAATAGTAAACAAAAGTGTGTTTGAGTTTATAAAAATATAATAAAAAAATATATTTGAAAAATTGATAATCAATTTCATTTGTGTTTTCAGATCTCTACTGGTTGCTGTGTTGATTTATTCATTTACCAGGTAAGGGAATATTTGAAATTTCAATCAATATGTAAGTCATTTTTGGATTCACTATCTTCCTTTTTAATTATTGACCTTGTTATAAAGTTGACTTTTAGGTTGTTCCGCATTTCATATATGAGGGATAAATAAAGCCTCATGATGATTGTTATTATAATTAGTTATGTGTTTGAAGAAGTAACACAGTGCCTTTTGACTTCATAGACTGCAGAGCTGTGCAGTGAGCAGCTGGTGCCCTGTTTGACAGCTTTATATTTTCATCAGACCACACATCAGTTTCTAAGTGTGCAGGATGGATGACAAACCCGCCAATAAATCATTTGAGAAGAAAGGTGATATTTTTGCCGCCCACAGAGCTCTCTGAGGCTATACGGGCGTCTTTGTGCTTCCTGTCATTGTACCAACTCATGTATCATCCCATCGTTTCCCCCTTACTCTCAAGCACGAATTGAGATTGCATTTTGACCTGTTACTCGTGCATGACACACTTAGCTACTAAAAACAATACATGCTCTCTTTCAGTTTCACTCCCCTGTTTTTGGTTAACACTCATGAAGCCAGGTTTCCTATTCACCACCAGCCGTCCTCTGACAACTAATATTCACATTTCAATTAAATTGCTGTCAGAACTCTGAAGTGCTTACGGTGGCTCTTCTTTGGTTGATCATTGATCTCCTGAAGCTGTGTCTGGGGCTCCTCGCCTCATAAGCGATGAAGTAGTAGCACAGAGCGTCTAGGCAGCAGGTGACGTTGGACAGACACATGGCTGTCTGTAAAAACAGGCTGATCCTGGTCTGGTTGCCACAGTCTTGAATTATTCCTTGGTGTACCTGGAATCATGGGAAGTGTCACAAAAAATAAAATATTGGTTAACCATCCTGACTTCATTGAATTTGTGCTTTAATAATAATAATAATAATAAACATCAAGAAATTCCCCTCAGATTATTTGTTAAGAAATTTAAAGGTACATGCAGCAAAATATAACATATTATCAATTTAATAGAGACAAGGGGGTAAAATGTATGATAATACAAATAAATTAAATTAAATAAATAATAGTTTCAGCATAATGTTAATTTGATAACATCAAATACAGTATACATAGAAATTTGCACAAAAATGTATAGATACTTTTTTTTCTCTAATGCGTTTCCATAGAAGGGCCTTTCAAATATAAAGTATAATACATGATCGAATCTTTAAAAAACACTAAAGGTGTAACATTTTCTTATCAGTCTGTTTGAAGATGATCTCTTCATCAGACTGCCGGGTCAACGCCAGTGATTGGTTTGTCTCTACTCAAGGATATGTTATGACTTTATACAGGCTTTATTTAGTCTTTTTTGATGATGTGAAATGGCCACAGATGCCATGTTTGACACTAAAATTAAAAAAAGTTACATATGATATGTGTTAAGAATGATCAAATAATATAACCGTAGGCCCACTGGTTTGTTATATCTTTAACCAGACCAGGCAAACTTACAAAAAAGGAAATTCTCCATCTGCTGATGAAGATTACGGTTTTTATAGAGAGTTCGTGAACAGCTACTTGAGGTGAGATTGTTTTCACTTTCATCTATTATCTTCTTAAAGCTGCTTCACTTTTGAGTTCAGTTTATACAAAATTAGCTCCTAGTTTCTCTTACCAGGAACTGCAGCAGGATACCGAGGTGGCTGGGGGTGAAGGGCAGCAGGAAGGCACTTAGACTGCTGTAGATGATCTTCACACAGGCCCGGCTCTGGGGGCTGTGCTCGCCCGACTTCTGAAGCACCCAGATGGTCTTAACCGAGCAGTAAACCACCACCAGGGCAGGCAACAGGAACCCAAACACCTGCAGGCAGATGATCACCAGAGGGCTCCATCCTTTCATTGGAAATCTGTGGAAGCAGTGGAATTCAGACGTCTGCCCGCCCTCCCTGAAGCGATAGACGGTGGGGGAGAGGGCTGCCAGCACCAGCACCCAGACCCCCACGCTGGTCCCCAGAGCCAATTTGGGTGAACGCAATACTTTGGCCTTGTAAGGGTGACAGATAGCCACCCAACGGTCCAAAGCTATACACATGATGGTGTAGATGCTGCCGTAAATCCCAACAAAATACAGGCTTTCCAAAACCGAGCAGAGAGGTTGAAGGTCAGCGGGCCAGAGGTGGTTGGTGGCGTGCATTTTGAAGGGAAGGGGGAAGAGGAGGAGCAGGTCCATCAGAGCCAAGCTGGTCATGTGGATAGTTGACTCGGTCCATTTCCGCAAGAAGATGCAGAACACTAAAAGCGCTGCAACGTTGAAAAACAGACCAACGAGGAAGATGGGAATGTAGATAGTCAGCTCCAGATATGTCATCAGGTGGTCCACCCCCTCGAACGAGCAGTTGCTTGTCATGCTATTGCTGCTGCCGCTGCAGAGGAAATGGTTTGATTTGATTTCAAAGTGAATCTGTTTTTCCGTCATTGTGCCCACACATAAACTTACAGATGTGCCACTGCGCCAAGCCATGTGAAACCTCTCAGTTTCAGAAGCTGTTGTTTTTGTATCTATCTTTCTAGATAACAGCCAAAGACACAGTAGTTTCAATCACATGCACTATATTTGCAATGTAAGCTAGAATTAGAATTAGGTCAGGGATAAATTGAATTATAATGGTGAATAATATTGAATTTAAATGAGACTTTAATTTATATAGCTTGATCTTGATGGATGTTAAATCTTTTCAGTGCAGCTGTATGTAGTCAAACACTAATAAACATTATTTTAAGCATTTTAAGCTTAAGTGATTTTAGAGTTACTCTGCAGCCATCACTCCAGACAGAGGACAAAAACCCAGATTATTACTACTCTGATAAGTAAGAAATGGTTTCCCAGAGAAGAAACAAAAACATATTTCTGCGGCCATGTATCTCAAGGTAAAAAGACAAATTCCACCAAAGCTACAGTATAGTTAAAGTCACGGATGATTACAAGTGACTCACATTATATTCGATAAATTACATTCAAAACACATGAATAGTCTCAAATATTACTTTATACTTATTGTCATCAACATTTAACTCCAACACCAACCTAACACTTTCTTATTATCTTGTACAGTTCAATCTTGATGTTTTCTTACCTCACGTATGCCAGTCGGGGTGTAATGTTCAGTGCCAGTCTGACAGTCTGTTCTGTGCTAGACATACTTCTGCTTTCTCTATCTTTGTTGTTTCATCACCACTTCCTGAGGCATGCCATGCAAAATGTGTGTTTAGCATTATAGCCTGCTTAGAATCAAGACAGGGGTGAAGCTGTCCAGCAATCACACTTCTATATGCTTTTTAAAGGTACAACATGTTAGAATACTGACATTTGCTAAATAGCACTAAACCAAAGTGCAGCTGAGGCTTAAGGGAATGTCAAACGTTTTTATATGTTTATGAACAAAAGTATTGAATACATTTAAATATAGGAGCCAGTTTAACAGTCAGAGGATTCCTCCTATTGGGATCATGACTGTGAAAGGTTCAATATGAATATTAACCTGGACCAAAGTTGTAAATCTACTGGTGTGACTGGATATCAGCTGAAAGACTAAAAAGGCAAACAATGATATCAAATGTATCTAAATGTATTATTTGCAAAGGGCAACGCTGAATTTGTTATGCCCTAAAATGTATAAAAAGATTATTGAAAAGAACATCACGTGTCTATCATGTCTGTCTGCCACCTATCAGGATTGTGGTATTGTATTTCCTCTGACTGGAATTCCCATCGCTGTATAAATATGAAGTAATATTGGATGTGGTTGTTCACTGCATCTTGTGACTTTTTACTCAGCTTAGTGTTGGGATGGTGATGCACACAGTCTCTTAATGTTGAAACGCGTATGAAGAGATGGCCTGGTGCAGTAGACTTTATATTCTTGATTACTGTTACTTTTATTCATGTACCTTTTGTTATTCATGTTTTATTATCTTTGCTTTTAAATTAGTGTTTTTAAAGGCCATTTTATAATATGTTTCTTAATGCTCTTAATGTCTTTCATTTTTGTAAAGCACTTCGAATTGCCTTGTGTTGAAAGGTGCTATATAAATAAACTTGTCTTGCCTTGAATACATTGAGTTTATAGATTATAGGTCAAAAACGAGTTTGTTTTTTATACATGGTTTGCCATCTCTGCATCAAAGTATACATCTAGCAGTAGTCCCGACAGAGATGACTCGAATACTTTGATTTATATTCTGGTACTGTGATCAGTATTGGTATTCTTCTGTAGAAAAGGCTGGTTCTCACAGTCTTATACCAATACTGATAGTGTTCAATGTTTCAGGTCTCTGCAGAGGCAGATTTGTGATTATGTTTGAGGGTTTCCTGGTTTCAAGTGTGGAGGTGTGAAGGTGTGTATGCAAAGTGTCAGAAGATTGTTTTTTCCTCTTGTATTCAGAGGTAAAACATTTTAATTATGATGTTTTTGGAAGACTGTTTGAACTTTAAACACAGTTAACAGATACATGCTTTTGAAGTGGAATAGATCAGAGAGACAGTGGACACGTATGTTTGAAGTAGCTTTCGTTTTTTGGAAAGCCAAAACCCTTTTTTCTGTAAATGCAAATGAAGCTGGCAGCTATACTGCCACCTACTGTTGTGAGTGACTGAACTGAGGCCTGGGGCTTCTGTAAGTAAACCGTTTGAAACACAAATAATAATAACATTTTTAATAAACAAACGTTGCAGCATTTTTACATATTGATGATAAACATTAGAATAAAGAGATTATGAGCATGTCAAATACAAAAACAATGCTGAAAAGATTGTGTGTTTATTGTGTATCCATTTATTTTTGATCACTAGCACAGGCAGATCAAACCCTGTTTCAAAGAACTCTCAACGCGTAAAAACCTAAATATTATACAGTTCAATGTGTGGATTTAGAGGTTGTGTAAAAAACAAACAAACACAATAGTCAAGGACGTTTGGCATCTGATTTATTGGATTTATTTATTTATTAAATATCACAAAATGATTTGGCAGTGATATTACCATTGCATTATCCATTTGTATGCTGAGGACTCTTAGGCGTAAATAAAAAGGCAAAATTGTTTCTAAAATAATTTCCAAACCCCTGCAATTGAAATCATGACAAAAAAACAACCTACAAATACTCACATGAGTGCAAACACAAATTCATCTTAACATTTGGTCTGCAGGCACAAACCAACAACCAAACTACCCTGTTTACATTCACCGAAGAAGCCTTTCTTAAATGTTTTCTTATTTGGACTCTACAAATGTTTGTAAATGGTGCAATACAAACTTGTATAATAAGGGTGACACCAAGGGACATTTTAAGACATGATTTTGGCATAATTATTGTTTAAGACTAAACAAACCTCATGTGTATCTTTCTTTTTGAAGGAAAAAAGTACATCACAGACACTGACGAAAGCACACACACACCTCATGTACAAATAGACAGCCCACAACATTAAAGCCCCTTTAGAGCATGCAAGATCAAGAGGAAAAACAAAATGAATGACATGGACATGCTATGATTTCCACTGGAAGAGCCAGCCAGTTTCTAACATTATACCTGCAGTAAAAGTGGACATGTTGAGGAACATTTAAAGTGTGTTTATAGAAAAACATCTGTAAGTCAGTCACGGGACCTGCCACAATTTATAGCATCTACAGGGAAGCAAAAGACACAACTCATATCTGCAAAAAAGAGTTGAGAGACTGAGATGAGAGGGAAAAGAGAACATACAAACACACACAAACACATGCACACAAGATGGGGATATTTCACTCTAGGAGGCGGTGAACTTTCTGAGTGTGATGACGATGAGGGCGAGGAGGACAGAAGTTCCTAAGAAGACGGCTATAACAATGGCTGTGATGGCCCCTGGCCCCAGCACCCCTGCACACACAAACACATGGTTTTAATCATTTGTTTAGATATAATTGAAATAAATTTGGTGTATAAAGTGATGATTTTACATTGTTCATCGAGCAGGTCCGGAGAGTCTGTGTTGTCCTCGTAGTCGAAGGTGAAGGACTGCTCCGTCGTGTCATGGTTAGGGTCTTTGGTGGTCACGTCACTGGGTGGTTCTCCTGACGTGGTGTCCTGGGTGTCTCTGATTGATGAGTCTGCAACTGTGTCTGCAGACCAAAAGGAAAACTAAATTCCACTTGTGCTTGTTTTAAAAGGGATGTTTAGATTCTTTAAAATAGCGTTTAATGACGTCATTATCCATGGTCAGTACCAAGAGTATATGGGGGCCATCATGACCATAATTTGGAAAAACAGAGAGAAGACATGGGAGCTTGTGTACTTCTGTAGACGGGGATAGCAGCAGATTGTATTCAAGCTCCCTAAAGAAAGGCCCATGCTTTTGCTAATAGTATTTTTACATCACAAAAATGGGAATTGATTGTCTAACTAAAACTAACTAATTGAAGCAGCAGTTTACCAGCATCTCCTTTGTTATTTGAGTTAAAATTACCTTTTTTGTTGAAGGAGTCTGGTGGCTTTGACTAGATATTGCTGATCTCACCATTTGAAAAAACTGTCACGGCAATGTAAAGCAGTGAAAATATTTTAAATATAGCGTTCACGTAAACTGACAATTTTTTCAATGGGCTAAAATATATTTTGATGACGTCCCTATTCACAGCAGTGCAATGCTTTGCAACCATGCTGGCACTACTGTCTGTTTTTCCAAACTCAGGGAGTGCTAACTGCCATGTACTGTTGATAATACCCCATTCAAACAATATCTCAACCATATCTTAAGCATGGCTGATCTACAAGCAGTCACTTAATCCGTGTGCAGTATAATTTTACTGTATGTTTTCTAACGGTAGTAATTTCACTGACGACGCTATAAAACAGCTTTGCTAATGACTCTATTTGACTATTTTCTGGATGTGGAGGCCTCTGGGATGCAGGGCTGCACACATGTCTGTAATCACCCCAACAGCCTCTCTCTGTCTCACTGGGCTAACGGCTGAGGCTTATGCATAAGGATGTCTTTGTAGAGGATGAACATTTTGACCATTTAAGCTACGGTTGCCTTTTAAAATATTTCAAGGTTTCAACAAAGTTTGTCTATTGTCTAAACAAATCCTTAAACCGTAATGATCCAAACGGAGTAGTAGATATGTTTTGCTTTACCAGGGGAGGCAGTTGATTGTGCATGAGGCTCAGCTTGTGTACAACTCTGTGCCAATTATCCTCTCTTCTCTTCCCATCCCAAATTGTCCTCTGACATTCCTCCCATCTGAGCATGAAGTTACCCTGAGACTTTTCACACCTCTGCAGTAGCCAAAGAAACAAGGTTGCTTTCTGGGCCACATTTCTGTTTCCTAACACGACTTAGTGCTGACAAACCACCAAAATAACGATTGTTGTAGACATCTTTATGGTAACTGACAGCTGACATATTTAGACTCAGTTTATTTAACATAAACATATTTACTTTGTAGCCTCTGACGCCCTTGGTAAACTTTACCCTGCTTCACATCTTTCTTCCTCTTTTTCCTCTGCCATTGTCAAAGGAGAATCTTAGTATCTTATTTCACGTCCATATGATAGCATCTCTTAAGTTTAAAACATAAGCATGTTAGCTGCGGTATAATTCTGATATGCTCTTCTGATGTGAGTATTTTGATGCTGCTGTGTTGACTGAGTCGTGTGCAGCTTCCTGTCCTGTTGCTGGCCGGAGGTTTGGAGGCCCGGGCCTCTGGCCAGCTCAGCCATCAATGAGGCCTTCAGCCGAGGGCACAAAAGGCAGCTTGTGCGGCCATGGAGGGCGGCAGGCTGCAACCAGTAACAACCGGCCAGGCCCAAACCGGCACCGGCTGGGTACTGGATGTCAAACAAACTTGTTTATTAAATAGCCCCTGTGTGTAAAAGGCTGTGCCCTCTGGACAGCTTGATTTAATAGGAAGGCAAAAATAATAACATGATGTTTTCCGTTGCTGTTTGTTTCCACACGAAGGAGTTCACTCAAGCTTGCAATTTCTGTTTAAAGCATTAACATAACTGAGGCCTCAAGGAAAAAAAACATAATTCTTATCAGCTGACAACTAGCTACTCGGTCAGTGGAAACTTTTTTGGCTGATGTACCCCACAGCTGAGCTACCTTCATCATCAATTACCCCTTCATCATCATTTTCATCATCCATCAAGTTGTGTGTCACTATGGGTTTAATAGGCTACTAATAGGCTACGTTTATATTTTATTATGAATAATTGTAACTAATTCTTCTTCTTTTTTTTATTTAGGCCTACTTCTTATCCATTTACTTAAAGGGGACCTATCATGCAAAATGCACTTTTGTACGTCTTTTATACATGAATATGTGTCCCCGGTGTTCCAGGGAACTCACCAAGTGTCAGAAAACACAACCCTCTCTATTTTCCTCCATACCCAAATCTCTAAAAAAGGGGCTGCAACGGATCTGATCCAGACTGATCCAGATTTGAACACTGTCCTGACGTCAGGACGGTGGCGCTACGGCTATTGGTCAATTCTCCACCTATCAGGGGAATGAGAGGTTGGGCCACGGCCGGCCATTGCTGCTCGAAAGCGCTGGAGACGCTGTAGTACATATGCCAGGCCTGTAAGTGGCGCTGTAGTCTGCCACAAAAGCAGCGAAGAAGTCTTCCCTTGCATGGTTGCCATGGTTGCCCTTCTGTTTATTCTCCGCTGTGGCTCTTTTTCTCCCTCCCCGAGGCAAGGTTTTTGCGCCTCCTGCTTTAAAACAAATGAATAATGACTCTATATAATCATATGTAAGGGATAATGTGCAGCGACGCGGTCATTATGGAGAAAAGAACACCGACAGGCTGATCAGGAGCCCGACGCGCAGCGGAGGGATCTAGATCGGCATGAAGGTGTTCTTTTCCCCATAATGACCAAGTCGCTGCACATTATCCCGCTTATTACATGTATGGCCACATTCTCAACAAAGTAACGACATGACTCCCAATATTAATTGAAATGTTTTTATGGATTTAGAAAATGATTTTATTGATTTAAAAAATAGTTGTATGTATTGATTTAAATTGACATGCATCCGCTAAGAAAAATAGTAATTACAGATTTGAAAACATTGTTGCTTGCTTTAAAAGTAGCACAATTCATTATGTCAAACCTTGGAAAGTATCTAGATATCCCTGCCCTAATGCCAAAGTAACTGCCAACTCCCTTCTCCTGCAGGGGGGCGTGGTCAGTTGCAGCTCACAGAATCAGCCCCCCTGCAAATACAGGGCTGGAAAGAGCAAATAGAGCGAAATGAGGCATGGCTAAAATGCAGGATCTGTTTGGTATTTTGAAAAAATATATATGTGTATATACTTTATATAGGTATGGCCCTACAATATATGTTTCAAATATAGCATGATAGGTCCACTTTAAGCTACCTGTTGCTAATTGTGTATTCTTCACTTCTAGCTATCTGTTGCTAACTGTTTATTCCTCAGTTCTAGCTACCTGTAGCAAACTGTATCCCTCACTTCTAGCTAACTGTTGCTAACTGTGTATCCCTCACTTCTAGCTAACTGTTACTAACTGTGTATCCCTCACTTCTAGCTAACTGTTGCTAACTGTGTATCCCTCACTTCTAGCTAACTGTTGCTAACTGTGTATCTCTCACTTCTAGCTAACTGTTACTAACTGTGTATCCCTCACTTCTAGCTAACTGTTGCTAACTGTGTATCCCTCACTTCTAGCTAACTGTTGCCAACTGTTTATCCCTCACTTCTAGCTAACTGTTGCTAACTGTTTATCTATAGCTAACTGTTTTCTTCATTCATTACTTTTTAGCTAACTATACACCACTTTAAGCCAACAGTTGCGAACTGTTAATTCATTGTTTTTAGCGAACTGTTTTTCCCATTATTTCTAGCTTACAATTGATCAATTAGTTATTTTGGAAATGTCCTTGCTAGCTTAGCTACTATTTTGTTCTACTGCAACACATTGCTTAATTTTGTACACAGGTATGGCAGCTTAGTAATTGTATATTTATTAAAGATTAGTTTCCCACAAAGTGTGTAATCTTATTTGCATTTTAATTGTCTGTAAACATATTTTTTTATTATATCACAATTTAGCTTTTCGTTTTCGTTACTTTTTCCTGTATCACCACTACACAGGTAGCCCCCAGGATACGGTAAGGATTACCTTTGCTTAGGAATCATTGCACACTTTTTGAGTCACACCTTTTAAAGATGACTAAGTGTCAATGAAGAACCCTCTATACGCAAGTCCAGACTCATAAAAGCCTGGCAGACTGTAAGGGAGGTTGATTTCAGACACTGAAAACACAGAAGGCCATTTGTTGGTAGACCTCTTCAGTCAGGATTTCACACGAGCCGGAGAGATGACAAAACGCACAGACGTGTGTGTGAAAGACAACCTGGCCAAGCAACTTAAACCGCGGAGGACGCAACTCAAACATGACATCGATGGACTTATGTGTCCTTGCTTCACCTTTTTTTTTACTTTTAGGGGATTTTCCGTTGTAAAATATATGTGAAATAAGGAAGAATTAGGTTACAAAACTAGTGATGAACCCTTCTCTGTATTGTAGTACAATGCTCAGATGTTATTCTGGTTTAGTCACTGGATCGGTTGTGGATGTGGTCAAGATTGCTGGCTCTAGTTTAAATCATCACATACTCTACATTTCAACAACAGACAGATAAGAAGCAGCTGCAGAGTGTAGACTCCATGTGAAGCAGAACACAGTCATCCTTAAAAACATTTCACTTGGCTGTGTTTGAAGAGTGTGGTATATTAAAAACACAATTTCACATTAAATTGTACAAAGCCAACAGAGAATGCAAGATATTTTTAGAAAGGTGAAGGCAGGTCATGACACCTCAATGTTAGAAACGCTGACATTGTGTTTGGCACAAAGCCTTTCTTTTTGGCACGAGGGGACAGTAAAGGGGGACAGTAATGTTTTTTTTTCACAGGACAGGGTGGACATGCTCGACTTTGCCCTCTCAACCTTTACTGTGACCTTTGGGCCTGAGAACCCTGCTACAGTGTACGCTTTTTTTCCAAGTATATTTGAGAGATGTTGCAAAGAAGAACAGAAAAATACAGTAAGTGAAAGTGAAAGACCCAGTGACAGGGCTGATATCTCAAATCTTAAAGGGAAACACGGGTTCTGCATGGGCGGGGAGAGTAACATCTATTTTTCTGAATGTTAGCTATTCTATCTCAAAGTCAGGGAGAAGTAATATAAAACTTGTGATGTCATCAAGTATCAACATCTGGATCTGCTCCATTTTTGAATTGTTGTTTTTTTCTAATAACTTTTTTTTATTGATACTGTTCTTAGTTGTGAAATAAAATCCCCAATAACTCAGAACATTCCCCTGGGTGCTCTGTGTCATCTATAACATATTTCCTAATCCATTTGATATGGAAAATATCTAGACCCTATCCTCAAATGTGACATCACCTATTTTAGTTTTATCACTAGTGTTTGGATTTAGTAGTCATTATTTTGTTGACTCACAGGAATAATATATATTTAGAAAATTGGAAATGTTCCTTTAAATATGAACGTGTTCTTTAAATAGCACTTGTGCAGAAAACCAGTTGATGTGAATAAATGTTAAGAGATGAACACATTGAATCTGCTTCTTACTACTATCTCCAAAATATCTCTACATACATGAAATACATTCCACATATGTTGACGTTTCACTACCTCGAACGGATATTACATAGAACCACTTCAACCTCATAGCTGGAGTCAGAGGGCGGCAGGTATTTGAGTTTGTATGAACATCAGGGATCATGAAAGCAACTGAATCATCCTGTTTGTCAAAGAGCAGCTTTCACAGCTCAGAGTCTCAAAGAGTCTCAACAACTGCATCATTTACATCGGGCTGCACGCTCACACATCCAGGCCTGTGAACGTGTGTGTGCACGTTTGTTTGTGTGTGTTTGTGGAAAAGAGGGCAAAAATGACACGTACACACACATCTTTGATTTGATACCTACAGGGGCGCAGACCCAGCCCATGAGTCACCCTAAACAATGATAGAGGTTAAGAATATCGAACCTTATACTAAAATGTTTTGGATTTTTTTTGATAAAATATGATGTTGTGGTATTTGTTCATTTTTTTTCTTTCAATAAATCAGACTCAGGTCTTCTTGTTTCTTCTTTTACCATAATTAGTTGTAGCATACACAGGTAAGGCTGCAAACCTGTCAGAAAACCACAAAGATAAAATACACATATCAATCAGACTCAAAAAGTGGTTTACCTGTGTGTACAAAGGCTACCAAGAGGCCGAGGAGCACCAGGAGGAGGAATCTGCGGATACTGCTGCTGTGAATCATGGTGGCTGCGAGGGACAAGATGTGCGTCTCCAGAACTCCTCGAACTTCAAAAGAGTGGCTGACCCTGGAAGAGGAGCAAGAGAAGAGTACAGGAGAGCGCAGCAGGGGCAGAGGTAGGCTACTGAGGGGTGAGCGAAGGGGTGGGACTAGGTGTGCACAGGACTGTCTGGACAGTGTGGACTTTGTGAGCACATCATCGCAGGGCCCACCCACTTCACACTCCTCCGGCTACATAGCTGGATGTTCGGTGTAAACATTCGGCAACCGCTGACCTTGACCAGGTCACATCACAAAGGTCTCAGCAAAGAAAATATGGCAGTGACGGAAGTATTGAGATCTAAAAGTAACAAAATCCGAAAGGTTTTAGTAGCAGAAACTTGCAGTTTCAAAAGAAAACTAAATATAGAATGACTGCATTATATCATTGGATTAGCGTAACTGACGCATAGGGTTGAACCGAATGTCACTTTCTTTTTTACATTGAAAGCTTATATTTAGATGTTGAAATAAAGCTTTAAATGTCTGTCGTCATCTTTATGTCAGTGTTTCCCATACATTGATTTAATTGTGGCGGGTCGCCACAATTAAATATCGTCCGCCACAAATGAATCTCATAAAGAAAAATAATAATATTATTTATTTTTAATGGATAGTGAGGTGGGCTGATGATCGGAAGGTTGCGAGTTCAAATCCCGCCTGGAACACTAGTGTGCCCTTGAGTAAGGCACTTAGCCCTCAGTTACTCCAGGGAGAATGTCCTTGTAATTGGTCATTGTAAATCGCTTTGGAATAAGGCGTCTGCTAAATTGTAAATTATATTTTTGGGAGAATAAACCCCACAAATAGAATCAAATTCTGTGGGAAACACTGGATGTCATTGCCATTTTAAAAAGTGTGTATTTGGAATTAACTTTTAAATGAACATAACTTGTCAGTGCATGGGGCAAGGTAGAGGGTGAGCGCAGTGAAACGTGTGTTTATTTTCCTTTAAAAGGGTTAACGTCAACAAATATGGAATGAAGGACAATATATAAGAAATAACATTTTGTGAGTGTCGTTAAAGATACCGTCTATTTTTTTCTATACATTTCGAGTTTTGTACTGTACTACGCTTTAGAGTTCATTGAAATTGTTGGTTTACACAAGTGAGAAACAATCCTACTCAGCCACAACTGTTATCTAAAACTCATATTAGTATTCATAGTCTTTATCTGCACCTGTGCAAAGAACCACATTTAAGTAGACTGAATAACCAAATAAGAAAGAAGTTGCGCAGAATTTAAATGTCAAAGTTAATGAAAGTTTCCAAGGTTTAAAGTATGCGGTACAGCCCTGCTAATGCAACAATATTTTAAAGGGGTGCTCCTGCAAAATGAGTATAGGATTTCTAAAAAGCTGGGGAGCTCAGAAGAGACAGATAAACATATTAAAGTTGTAGGATTTTAAATACCTTCTGTCTTCAGTGTGGGATCGGGCTACAGAAACGGTCGGCTTGCATCCCATTAACATTACTATAGCTGTTATAAGAAAAGAAGTAAAGTATACATTACAATATTTGCCATTAAATTGAGGTACAGATTCCCAATGCTGTACATTACCAATGGTACTTTAAATAATGTACTAGCTTTAACTTATGATCTAGGAATTAAGTCAAGGGTGTCTTTCAGCTAGAGAGCAATCAGCCTAAAAAAAATAAGGGACTGGTGATTTGGCAGTTAATCTTCTGCATTGGGTCTGTTTCACACAAACATAACTGAAAGATGGAAATAACAGTCAAAAGAATATATGTAGCAATTCACTGTGACCAACGCATGTTACATAAAATTACTCATTTAAAAATTATTTATTTTAGAGGGATTTAAATGATCTTTAGTCCATTACCACTGTGAATGCTGATAGCTGGCTTCAATCTATTCTATGTACAGCTTTTAATTTCCTCTATACCTTTGGGGCTCTTTCAAACGTGTCAGTGTGAACGAGTGAGTGTGCGTGAATTGAATGAATACTGCACAAGTGTGTTGTTTCTGAATAGCTCAGACAGAGGTGTGAACAGCCCACACATAAGACTGTTTTATTGTTTCATACCACAATAAAAAAAAAGTATGACTCCAGCAGATCATTTTCATATATTATAATACAGATGCAGAATTGAAAGTTTATTCTTTAAACAGCCTAGTATTTTACAAGAAATAGATAACTACTTGGAACTTTTGATATGTCCTTAAAACAGGACATTAGTGGCCACGAATCCTTGGGCTCTACTTTTGCCGTCATTACCCATGAACACCCAGCAGAAAACAGGGAGGGGAAAGAGAAGGGGGGGATTAAAGTGAAGGGACAAAACTTTCAATAAATAAAACAAAACCAATGGATATAATCTCTAACCTTTCCCATTATACCCCAACCACCCTTCCCATATATCCACACATTTAAAAAAAAACATTAAATGGAGGCCAAATTGGAAATTTGAAGTCACTTTGAATTTTAGGACATGATCTGGGAACTACTATCTGAAGCCCAACAAACATCAAGGCTCCAGCAGACTTTTTCCAGAAACTCAAGTTGCTCTGGGCTGGTCGGATGTTTCACTGGCCACTTTGCTTTGCTCCAGTCCATTTCATCAGATTATAGGTCCGAAAGCAAAAAGGAAAAACACACCCTGCCTCAAGAGATGACTGTTGGTTCACAATCTGAAATTTAAAGAGGGATTACCAGAGTACATCTGATAAATGTGAAACTGAACATAAAAAGGTGAATGTTGTGGAAGCAGTCGGGGGGGCAGTGTCAGAGGGGGTTCGGGTAAAACGGCTGCTGTTCAAAACGGATACAGTCAGTGGGGTTTGCTTGGCTGCAGTCCCTTAAAAGTCCTCCAAAGTCTCAATCTCTCCCATATTCAGCCTCTCAGATGAGGCATTCACAGAAAAACCTGAACAAGAAAAAAGCGAGTTAGCAATGACACGTCGGCAGGTTTTTCAGACGTAGCACACTGGTGTTAGCTCTTACCTAGAAGGCTGGGGTCTGCGCGGACCATCTTCTGCTTCTTTTTCTTTTTCCCTGAGGTGACGGTCTCAAAGCGTTGCTGCTGGGCGCTCGTATGGTTGGACTGATACACCGACGATGATCCACCCCATACAGAATCCTGGACAGACAGACATGCACATTTAAAAGACTGAAGATCTGGGCGAGATGTTACCACTTGACTTAATGTGGTAGCAGCAAAGAATGATGACGATTCTGCACAAAGACCGAGCTGGGTTGATGATTATTCCAGTTATATGGAGAGTGATTTAATCGTACAATGAATACAAACACAACATTCCTGCCATTGGATGACAGGAGAAAACGGAAACATTGTGGTGCAAATTAGATTAGTGATACACACCAAAATATAACACGTTATCAAAGTATATGATACGCATCCAGATCGCTTATACAAGAGGAACACATGGACATGTTTGGTTTTCATTCCCATTAGGTAACAAGGAATAAGCGGCGCAATTACATATTTTGGGGCTGATCCAAGGGGGTGACGTGAGGGAGGGAGTCACTGGGTGAAATGTAAATAACAGTTGTGGCTGATGGAGAATGACAGCAAAACTACGTCAGAGATATGTTGCTCTGATCATGCAAGTCAGAAATAACCCATAGTACAATCTATTTTTGGGGCAGCAAGAGGAACAGACATCTATTTGTGAACACAAGACCAACACCATATGTTGACTCTTTAACTCTTGGTTCGGTTTCAGTCTGGCTCACCTGCTGCTGCTGCTGCTGCTGCTGCTGCTGCTGCTGCTGCTGCTTGAGGGCTTGCTGTTGGTTCTGCGGTGCCGGTTTCTGTTGGTTAGCGTTCTGTTTGGCACGTCGTTCGATGAACTGCTTGGCAAAGTCCTTGGCCTCGGGAGTGTCCCCCAGGTAGGCCCGGACGTAGTCGTGCACCTCATACGGAGAGTCCACTTCTTTCAGGAAGGATGCAAACGTGGGAACTGGCAGGGAGACAGACGGAGAATATTTGTGAGTTTGGCTTCAAGGAATGGTTTTTCCAATAGTTGTAGGTGGACTGCCCTTGAAAGTATATTTTTAAAGTCTCACCATCCAAATTGTTGGCCGTGTTGAGGGTGTGCAGGGTTTGCTCACACCATTGCATGAAGGTGTCCTGCTGGCTCTTATTGACCCCTTTAAACAACTTGACCAACTTCTCCTCCTCCTCCTCGGCTTTCTTATTGACCCGCCCACTCACAGAGTTACTTCACGTGTACACAAAAAGGCAGGAGGAAGACAAAAAGAAGTCATTAGGATCTGTGTATTACTCATATCCATACATGGTCAGTCATGCAGGAGGTTGTGACTAACAAAGGTTATTTTTGGCCTTCTTATTAAATACCTGAGGTTGGCGTTGCCTTTGTTGTTCTTCTGCGTGCTGGCTTTCTTGGTTGGAGGCGGTTGCTGCACGGCCTCTTTCACAGCCTCATCCCAGAAGCCCAAGTTAGAGTTGTTTGTGTCGCCCCAGATGCTGCTGGAGTCCGAGCCCCAGTTAGTGGAGGGGCTCGTGTTCATGGAGCCCCAAACTGAGCTACTCAGAGACGACGTCTGTGACGAGAGCAAGACAATGTTACTGACAACACAATACATTTCATTAGAGATTCATCTGCTTATCATTTAAATCACCTAATCATTGATTGGCTCATAGAAACGTAACAAAATGCACATCACAATTTCTTTAAACCCAAGGTGTTCAACAGCTTTCCTAAGTGTTGCATTTGTATTCAAATAAATCCTGAAATAATGATCTATTACAAAAAGATATGAGGATAATGTTATGTTATGCTGGACTCTGGCCCTTTTATTTATTTAGCAAAATACTTGGTTATTAAAAATCTAAAATCTTTTTGATGATCATTTGAATTTCTATGAGATTTGTGTAGTGAAATAGTGCCTATTCTGTCTCTTAAGCAGCTATTTCTTATAATTAATAAGCTGCTCAGAGTAACCAAGCTTTCATAACCAAACGTTAGTTACTAAATAAATATTTTGGACACGTACATTTCTTATACCCTCCTTTAGCTGATAAGACACAGTGCAAAATTGGTCTCTTACAGTTTTGTTTTGACTGCGGCTCTGCTGTGGGACGACAGGCTGTGGTTGCGGCTGCTGCTGTGGCTGCTGTTGTTGTTGTTGTTGTTGTTGTTGTGGCTGCTGCTGCTGTGGCTGCGGCTGCTCCTGCCGCTGTTTCATCTGCTGGGCTTCCTCCCTCTGAATCTCCAGCAGCGACTTGGTGGCAGCCGGCTGTGTGGCCACACTGCCCCAGCTAGACATCTTGGCCTGGGGCTGCTGAGCCAGATGCAGGGCCTGCTGCTGCTGGAGCTTCAGCATCTCCTGCTGCTGACGTCGCTGCTGTGGGGGGGAGGAGGAATAAATAGGACATGAGTTAGTGTGCATAAAAACAACATTTGGAGAGATGAAAATGAAATGGCTGCCATCTTTACCTCTTCTCGCGTCTGCCGTTCTCTCTCCTCTTCCAGTTTCTGGATCTCTGCCAGCGACAGGGCGCTCTGGTTCTGGTTCACAGCGCTGACCGACGACTGCTGGCCCCACTTTGAAGAGGACGGAAGCTGCAGAGCAGGACGATGTATTTAATGACCTTGTTTATATTTTGTACTGTCCATTTTGCATCCTCTGTGCCGTTACCTTCATCTGTGCGAGCTGCTGTTGCTGCTGCTGCTGCTGCAGCCTCCTGAGCGCCTCCTGCTGCTGCTGCCTCTGTCTCTGCTGCTCCTGCTGTCTCTGGGCCTCCTGCTCTCTCCTCTTCTGCTCCTCCAGTTGTTGTTGTGCTAAAACAGCTGCAGCTGCTGCTGCCACATCCTCTGCTCGCTTCTCCTCCTCACGCCTCCTCAGTGCTTCTAGTTCCTCCTGCTTTCTGCGCTCATCCTCCTGATAAAAGTAGAACACATTTCTATTTAGGGAGAGATTTCATAAATCCAGATAGGAGGTAGGAAGTGTGTGACATGTTTTCTTTACCTGTTTGCGAAGGAACTCTTCTCGTTTCCTTCTCTCCTCCTCTTCCCTCTGCCTCTCTTCTAATCTACGGAGAGCTTCCTCTTGTGCCATTCTCTCCTCTTCCTCTTTTTGCCTGCGTTGTGCCTCATCTTGCTCTCGCTCCCGTCTTAATGCCTCCTCCTAACGATTCACAACAGTCAGTCATCACAGAAAATTGCCTCACGATAAAGAAGTAGCTCTAAGGAATGAAGTTCTTCAGATTGACATCGTGTGTATGCTCCACCTGTTTGTGCCGTGCCAGCTCCTCTTCTGCCAAGCACTTGCGTTCTTCCTCCTGTCGCGCCCTCAGGGCCTCTTCTAGCCGTTTCCTCTCCTCTTCCTCCCTTTTCGCTCTCATTTCTGCATCACGCCTTTCCAACTCCAACTGTGGGATGATACAAGAAAATATGGTAGGGAACATTTTCGACCAATCCTATATCTTAACTCATACTTCAACTCGTCTTTCGAAACAAGAAACTACAATTTTGAGCCTTAAAAATTCCAAAACAAGATAATTGAATCATGACCAGCGTTTCCGCCAGGCGGGCGTCATGCCGTCATTTGAGGCCCTTATTCAGCTCGGAACGTCCTGAACTCGAGCCGAGGGCGTCCAAAAAAATGTAATAATTTGAGGGAAGATCGAGAGTTTTTATCGCTTGAAATTACGAAAAGGAAAAAGGACATCCCTCAGTTGGAGGGGCAAAGATTATTTTCGCTGCAAGCAAAGTGTGTTCCTGTGACGGAAAAAACACAACACCGCCGCACCTTCCAAGGACCATGCCAGGAGGGGTGTCCCTCGTAAAGACGTAAAGAGATAGTATCTATAAGGGACGGCTGAATTCAAAATCCCATCACCCACCGCTCTCGGGGTGGACGCCCTCTCAGCACTGGTCTGGCGGAAACACTCATGACGTTAGATGAGCCTTTTCAAAACCATTTTACACTGACAACAGAAAGCAGGAATACCTTAGCCGACTTTGACTTCTCCAACTGTTGCATCTGCTCGATGGTTGGCGCCTGAGCCACGGAGTCGATGGGTAAATCCCACACGCTGCTGCCATCCCACGCTGTTGAGTGCGATACAACATGATGCATTACACCTGCTGTAACACGACATACATTTTTGTATTGCTATCATGCGATTACAAAAGAAGCAAACATATTATAATCAAGGCAGAGACTCACTGTTTGGAGCAGCTTGTTGAACGTTGGGTGTACAGGAAGCCTGAGAGGACGAGTTCTGCATTTCCCACACAGAACCAGTATCGGGTACAGACGGGGAGCGGGTCACAGGAGGGAGGGGGCTCTCTGACGCTCTGCAAAAACATACATGTTGATAAATAAGGCTGCACTTAAAGGCATTATTGACTCTTCTTAAGACTCCTTATGATAACCCATTTGAAAAGAAGATTATTTTTAGATAAATATTAAATACGTCGCACAAAAAAATGATTTAGTCCCCGTTTGTCATAGCAACCCTTTTCCTGAAATGGAGAATCAGTGTCTTTCTTTAAACATGGGGAGATGAAGCCTTTGGAACATTTTAAGTGAATCCTCCTCACTCAAAAATGTATTGATACTCTTAAGGCGAGACACGGCAGGCAAAAACATCGTTTTTCAAGTACTGGAGATTTTGTGCTATTTTGATTCCATAACATGTTTTCTTTCAGGCTTTTGGAAGGAAAACATACAAAATACACATTTAAGTGTTTATTTTACTATAGTTTGTCTATTTGCGTCTGTAGATTTCTCCTAAATTCACCAAAAGTTAGCATTCTAACGTAACATAAAGTACTGCGACCGCTGTGTGCACCATGTCAACAGAGGTATCGCTGGAAAGCTCCGTCTCTCCTGCACAATCTCATCGGATCCAAATATGGTCATTTCCTTTGTATCAGCAACCAATCGTGAAATCTCATTGGCTGGTGTCAATTTCTGACAACGTGATTCGTTCAGATGCGTCACGTGGTGTGCTAAAACACTTCCTGGTTAGCTTTCAGCTAGAAATTGAAATCTCAAAATGCCAAAAAAACGGCAAAAAAAAACGTTCACAGAGAAGACGACAACAATTGTCACTTGCACGAAGCAAGGTTATATACAAAAAAATGACCCTGAACATGAAATACCTTCACGGAGTGCGTCGATGCGCAAGCTATCATCCAAAGAACAGGAGGGTTTAGCTAGCGCCTCACTGCAATCTTTAAAGGTCGTTTTCTCAAAATGAGTTTCTTCTCCTACTCTGAGTTCGAAATTTCAACTTCAGTAGCACGTACATACACCAAACCTTCCAGTTATATTCCTATCAATATTATGAAGGCTTTTACAGAAGGGTTTGTTCATATATAATTCATAGCCTGAATTATGCAACATTGTATACCTAAAAACATGGCGAAAATGGATATTTTAGGGCTGTTGACAGTATTTTCTGATTTATGGAGTGATAAAAAGAGATATCCAATATCCCTTCTGTAAAAGCCTTAGATACTAATATGACTACAAAATGAAACAAGAATTTTGAATCTGGCTATATCCAAAGTTCAGATTTCGATTCCTGAAATGTGTTAAAATATGTGCATATTTAATGAGATAATGGATAATTTGCATATTTAAACATGCTATTTCAGAAAACTTGTAATACATAAGACAATTGCCTTATTGTAAGTAATTAACTGGAGAAATTTCTAGCTGATACCTTTAAGTTAAAAAATGTACCCTATTCACCTGGGGTGTCTCGCCTTAATATATCATATTGACAATACTCTCCTAATGCTTTCCCTTTCACAAGTGTTCGTGCATTACAGTTGTACTACTGTGATAAGCCATTTCCAATTTACAGAACCACATTGTTGGGCTCCGTCTAAATGACTCCCAACGATTTGAACGAGTGCAGCAACACTTCTTACAGCCCATTATGCAAAATGATGTACATGTCCAAGCCCTAATAATACATGTAAGATTTCTAATCACTTAACCACAGTTACTGATGCATTAAGAGGTAGGGTACCAACCTGAGCTTGAGGGTCTGGTATTGCTGTAGAAGCAGGTTGATCTGCTGTTGGTGTTGCTGCTGCTGTTGAAGAGGAGCCGAGTTCAGAGTTTTCTGCTGAGCCAGCGCCTGAGCATACTGCTGCCTGGACATTGGAGGACAAATGGACGAGATCATTGAGACAAACAGGAAGAATATGTTACCGTTTACATGATTATAGACAAATAATGTACTGTATTTTCAGTTCCTATATGCATTAATGTGATTTAGTTGTAGTAATATATCATTTACAATTGTATTATGTGGTGGAGAGCCATTTTGATTCATGAAGCATAGATCAACTCTATTCCTGTATTAAGTCCAGGAAGTGAAGTAGTTTAAGGTGTGTGTATTTGTTATTGTCAGAATGAAACAAAAGCAATCATGCTGCCACTGCAAACAAAGTAGGGTTAGATGTGAGAGTGGTGTACCTGAGGAGGTATTGATATTGGAGCTGCTGTAACTGGTAGAGGTTGAGAGCAGTGAGCTCCTGCTGCCTCTTCAACCTCTCCTGATCACCTTCAGCCTGCGGGATCAATCATAGCCATTAACAGCAAAAGGTAGATAGAAACAAACAAGTTTAGAACTGCATATCCAATTGTGCTAAAAGCTAATAGTGGCCTTTTCCCATTCAACCAAGGCTACAATTGCCACTACAGTTGCATCTACTAAATATAATTTTCAAAGGGAGTGATTTCATCTTCAATAAACCAATCGGTTTGACCGTGTTGCTATAGAGAGATCATGCTAACAACTGATTACAGTGTACAGTAGTTTAAATTTGGGTGCCAATATCGTTAAAAGGATCGAGGACACGGACACTAAATTACTTTAGAAAACAGAAAGCAGTTATATCTGCAAGCTGTAAATGTTGCCATCTCAAAGACAAAATCTCAATTGCATCATAACAAACCTTTACAAAATGCATCAAGTGAAGTGAAGAGAGGAAGGGTCTTAAAAGTACATGAAATATTATCCTGACACATCTTACTGGCAAAAAGTGTGGACTATAACACCCCCTGCTGGCTAGTACTGGCAACTAGTGCTGAGAACAAAGCAAACCTTTGGACATAATGAATGAAACAGGACACATATCAAACATTTACCTGTAGAGGAGGCGGTGCTGGGCCAGGTGTGAACGGTACTCTCCCCCATATCTTTATTATGTCCCCCAGTGCTTGAAACACCTCGTCACACCCTCTTTTGACCAAGAGAGACATGGTGAAGTAACCGGCCTGAAACCACTCCGTCATCTCTGGGTTGCTGAATGGTCCTGAGAGAGAACAAAAAGGGAGCAGAAGAGATTAAGGCGTGGTATTGCAGCTGTTGTGAAAATAAATATACAGAATGTAGGTTCCATTTTGAGCACATAAAACCTCTTCAAATCTCTCACCCTGTATCTCCCCTTGGGGGTCTTTGTAGAACCATTTGAGAGCGGCCTCGTTGGTGAGCGGAAGGCCTACAGGTTTGGGCTTCTCTGAAGTCTTTACTGTAAGTCTGTCATCATCCACCACACTATCCTGAAGGTATGCTACCATCTTCTCTGCTTCCTGGTCAAACATGGGGGAAAGACAACAGTTTAGAAAATAAATTAGATACCCGTTACCAAAACAACAATAAGACCAAACATAACATGGCTGCTGGTGTTTGGAGTGTTATGGCACATTTCCACTGCAGCGGGGTAGCCCCGTTTAAACGTCCCTAAGCGTCCTGGCTCAGGCCTCGGGCTGCCTCGCTGGCCGTGGCGCATTTCCATTACAGTTTAGGACCTAGGGTAGCAACGCAGTGTCGGAGGAGCAATCGGCTTTTTTTTTCTTTCACATTTCGAGTTCAGTCGTATGGAATGCCATTTAAGGCAAAATTAAATAAATAAATAAATAATTAAATAAATACATATATATATAAATATGGCTATGAAATAAATTCTAAAATAAATAAATTAGGCAATAAATATGTATACATGTACATTTAAATACACATTTATTTATTTCATGGGACTTTTATTTCATAATGACACATTTATTTATTTCAAGAGACTTTTATTTCATAATGACACATTTATTTATTTCAAGAGACTCGTATTTCATAATGACATATTTATTTATTTCAGATGACTTGTATTTTATAATGACGCATTTATTTATTTCATGTGACTTGTATTTCATGATGAGACATTTCCATTCCTTATATGCAAATGAACGGGGCGTGGTTAGCTCACAGATCCAGACCAAAGCAACAGCACCACAACACTGACTCAATAGCTTTTGTTTCACACTCCAGTACTCTTAAGTGGTTTGCAAACTGCCAATAAACCAAACCGGTTCAAGAACCATTCTTGTGCTTTTCTGGTTCTTCTCTGGTCTTCTCTGGTCTTCTCTGGTCCGCCCAATGCTGCTCTTCTGAGAGCAACCGCTCTGACAGCTCTCTCTAGTCTCTACTGGGAAACAGCTAAAAGTCCTTCTGGAGGTAAGCAACGCTACACAATTACACCCAATTACGCCTCCATCATGGACGAGAACGACGAAGGCAATCGCTTCTGCTAGGAGGACATCGACCAGATCCTGCAGCGAAGAGCCACCATCATCACCAGGTATGTTCTTAGCAACACTAGCCACTTGCTCTTTGTGAGATACCAAGTACTTGGTTATTTGAAATGTAATATTGATGATGTACTAATTAAAACTAGGGATGGGTACAGAGCCCTAGTATTAACGGGGCCCCGGGGCTGAATTATTAAAGACCGTGGTACCGTTAAGGTCCAACGTTATCGATCTTTTTATCGGTACTGGAGACATTTAAAAAATAGATGTCATATGTATTATATCTACATAAACATTATATCGCAGTCTTACTGTCGCCAACTCCGTTTCTAATATGCAATAAGACTACAAAGTGCGTCTATGATTTATTTTCGATCTTTCCAATCCAGACGAGATCTCTCTCTCCCCGGTCGGTGCGGGGGCGACACACACACACACACACACACACACGAGAACTAAGCCCCGAGGGTAGTTATGTTACCCGTCTTGAGCATGGATGTATAATAAGAACTGGATTCAGTGTAGGAGGTGGGGTCTCATTCTTTCCTATGAGAGCTGCTCATTGGCGCATGAAGTCAAAATGGCCCAACTTTTGAGAGAACGAAACGTCACAAATTACCCGTCATGCCTGGCTGTCAGAGTAGAAGAACCCGTTTGTGCACTCACAGCGAATGCGCCCCTTAAGCCCCGTCCCCCGAGCATACACTATCGGCTCACGAATGTAGAGAGAGAATAAATCTAGATTTGGCTTTTAGTGCATTTTACAACTTTAAGGACTTCATGATTCTAGGGCTATACAATAGTTCATACTGGGTAGTTTATTTAGTTTCAAAAAAATTATCCACCGAGTTACAGACGTCTCTTTCCCAATGTTAGTCAATGGGAAAAAGTATTTCTGGGCCGGTCGACATCACAAACTGATAAGGAAATTGTAGTACCGCCGTTTGGACACAACGAATATTTTCCTCAGAGTCCGGCACACTTCCTGGGGGCTTGGTCTTGAGGTGGAAAATGCTTGTTGCCAAAAGTACAATAAGAATTTAGCATGTAAGGGCGGTAACACGAGCAATTTGTCTAAACATTTAGCAAAAGTGCTCCACATTCAGACGGAGGAATGCACCGGGTTCCACTGTCTTTCTAGTAGCTCTGTAGCCCCATCCACGAGTAACGTTTCCACGTCAGGTGTTATGTATGCTAGCAGCAACACACGGAGTTAACTCAATTATACAAACATGGGTTAATGATTAGAGGTAACTGAGTTATTTATTTTGTTAAAGTTACAGCTATTCTGTTCACAGTTCTATCAGATTATTTAATACGATTTGTTAAAACATTGTTGTTTCTTATTTTCAGTTTATTTCAAGCAGTGGCTGTACGAGAAAGACGTGGAGGACCAAGAAATGCTGGCCAGATTGGCAAAGACCGGAAGATACACAACAGAGAAGATAATGGATATTAACAAGAAAAAGAAAAAAAATGTTTATAATTTCTTTGTTGCCGTTTACATTTTGAATTATATTTGTTATTTTTAAATCAAATGCATCTATTTTAGATGATATATTTATTTAGATGTAGGTTTTTTTTGTAATATTATTGTATTAAGTATAATTTATTAAATAAAAATACTGTTATGAACACTATACAATGTCTTTATTTTGATAGTTACCAGAATACATTGTATATTTAATACTAACATAAGCTGGTGATAGATAAATGCTGGTCTGCTGGTATGCCAGCAGACAAATATTTATAAAGAAAGAAACAGAAGGGAGGAAATGATGCTAGCTAGACTCAGAATAAATCACACGGCATTGAATGGTACGCTGCATGTCATGGGGAAAAGTAACAGTGACAAGTGTAGGAACTGTGGAGTTAAAAAAAAAAGTGGAACATCTATAAAGCTGAAAGAGAAAAACTAAAGGATAACGTTTTAGAGGCAGAGAGGGAATGGAGTGTGGTTGGTATTTTGGGAACAAAAGGAGAGGGAGAAAGAGCTACCAGAAAGGCACTGTTTACCTTTAGTGAAACTGGGGTAGGTAAAATTATCTAACATTAAGTCAGGAAAGATCATAGATTTTTGTTTTATTTATTATGTTTTTTATTTATTTATTTTTGCCTGGTTTGCCAACTAGTGATGGAAATTCCGGCTCTTCTTGGTGAGCCGGATCATTTGGCTCGGCTCACCAAGAAGAGCCGGCTCTTTCGGCTCCCAAACGGCTCTTCAGTTTACCACTTATTATACCTTTTAATTAAATCAAATGTAGCCCTGTTTTGATTAATTATATGTGTACACATATATCACTTAAATTATTCAATACAACCTTTGTACTGAAGTATTCAAAAGTAAAAATTACATGTTTAATATAAATGATTTGCTGTGGCCAATTGTTTTCATTGCATTTACAGACCCGTGTAACTCTCCGATACCACCCAATGAATGCATTGACTTGCTTGTAGAACCACGCTACACAAAACAGATAGCAACACCTATAAAAACTATTTTTTTAAAAAGGGGCTACTGTATCGACCTATATAAAGTATATACATATAGGTTTTTTTTCGCTCTATTTGCTCTTTCCAGCGCTGTTTTTGCAGGGGGCTGATTCTGTGAGCTGCAGCTGACCACGCCCCCCTGCAGGAGAGGGGAGCGTGCTTTGAGATCAGCTGCTGGGCTGTCAGAAGAGGGGGAGAAAAAGAGATCTCCGTCCTCCGTGTTTTATTCTTATAGAAGTAAGAAGAGAAGTAATGGGGCAGAAACCCTCCTTTTTACGCAGCGGTCCAGACATAGACATCAAACGGCGACACATATTCAGTTGCCAGTTACTTTGGCATTAGGGCAGGGATATCTAGATACTTTCCAAGGTTTGACATAATGAATTGTGCTACTTTTAAAGCAAGCAACGATGTTTTCAAATCTGTAATCAAAAATCTCCTCAAAAACACTATTGAAGCAGTTCCTGCCGTTGCTACGTTAGTTCAAACAGTAACAACGGACTACTTTTCTTAGAGGATGCATGTCAATTTAAATCAATACATAAAACTATTTTTGAAATCAATCAAATCATTTTCTAAATCCATAAAAGCATTTCAATTAATATTGGGAGTCATGTCGTTACTTTGTTGAGAATGTGGCCATGTAATAAGCGGGATAATGTGCACATTATCGCGACCGACACATCACTATTGCCAACGGACAATTTACACCGAAGAAGAAGCGAACATTTCTGGCGGGTGAAATTTAGAGTATCAGATTACATGCGATGTCTGACTGAGAATTTAGTAGTTTGCCTTAGTCCTTCTCCTCCAGTTTCTTCCTCTTCTCGAGTAGTCAGTGTGGTGCTGTGGCTTTGGTCTGGGTCTCTGGATCTGTGAGCTAACCACGCCCCGTTCATTTGCATATAAGGAATGGAAATGTCTCATCATGAAATACAAGTCACCTGAAATAAATAAATGCGTCATTATGAAATACGAGTCTCTTGAAATAAATAAATGTGTCATTATGAAATAAAAGTCCCATGAAATAAATAAATGTGTATTTACATGTACATGTATACATATTTATTGCCTCATTTATTTATTTCAGAATTTATTTCATAGGCATATTTATATATATATGTATTTATTTAATTATTTATTTATTTAATTTTGGCTTAAATGGCATTCCATACCGTCGAGCTCCCGCTGGATTTTATCATCCCCAATGAGATGTAGGAACGTCGTCACCTCCTCGGTCGACCACGGTGTGCTTTTCTTTGACGTTGCCATTTTTGTAGCTCCTCAGTTTACAAAAATGCTGTGTATAAAAATGCTGCAAGCTTGCTTCTAGATATATGCACCGCTAGGGATGATCTCGCGCGCGATCTTGTGACGATTCTCTCTGACCAATCAGCAGTCGAGAGTGTTGACGTCACTAGTTCAGGCCTGGCCCTGGCCTGATAGAACCACGATTTTATGGGGCCGGAAAAAGTACCCGCTAGCCAGTGCTACGCTATATGGAAAGGCCACCAAAAACTGGCCTGGCCGCTTGAGGACGCTTAAACGGGGCTACCCGCTGCAGTGGAAATGCGCCATTAGTGGACACGGGTTGTCTTTATTGTTTTATGGTCTTCTATGGCAGAGGTTCTCAAATGGGGGTACGCGGACCCCTAGGGGTACTTTGGAGTAATGCAGGGGGTACGTGAGATTTATTTTATGTTAATGAAAAAGAAAAAGAAAAAAAAAATAGATAAATATACCAATTTTAGGAAAAGTAACGAAGTTTGAGCAGTGTGGGTTTTATATTAATAGACTAGAGCAGGGGTGGGGAACCTCCGGCCTGCATACGGCCCGCGAGACAATTTGGTACGGCCCTCAAGGTAATTTAGAAACACACGCAAAAAAGAAAAAAAATGTAAGAAATCTAGTCCGCAAAAAATTAAACAAGCGAGTAAGCCTGTTTTTCCTGGCCAAGGTCAGGGTCCTTGAACACAACACGAGCCTAACGTGTCATCACGTGGTATATGTCTCGACCGGTCTCGACTGACAGGGGTGTAGTTCTGACGGAGAGCAGTGAGCACCAGAACGCCACTCCGGCACTTCAGAAATTGCAGTACCGATAAGGAGCCGTACACATGCTGCAGTTTCTGCGTGTCTGTGTCTTTAGTTGTAAGCCCAGTGGCGATCTGTTCATCTGTCATACTGATCATACAGTCAATAACTTTGTTGTTATTAGCATCTGGTTAGCTAGCTATGCTAATGAATATAAGAAGCTTTTTCTCCAACCAGTGAGGTAAAGGCACATCTTTATATGATCATTATAGTTATAAAAAAATAAGAGAATAAAGTAAACAGGTATAAAATACTATATGACAGTAAAAAAAAGTTGTTATTAATAAAGAAGAACACAGTTTGAAAGGAGAGTGATTTGTCAAATATTCATAAAGAAAAATAAATCTGCTTCCAGTTCTGTTTCATATGGGTGTTGAGAGATGTTTCCATAGATCTCCTAATGTTGCTCTCAAAGTGCACCAGATTGATGCTTTTAACTTCAACATTTAAAAACAAATCTTCCCGGGGGAGCATGTCCCCCGGACCCCCCTAGAGGAGGTTAGGTCCCCCCCCCACTTAAATCATGTTCACATGGATAGGAAACTAAATATATTTGCACACATCTTGTGTCCATATCTTTCTGTTTTGGTGGTCACGCCACACCGTGGACGTGCATGCATGCGCGAGTCATGGTGAGATATCTGGATTAAGAGGTTGCTTTTTCTTTGCACAGAATGAAATGAATGGGCTGTGATTTTAGTTTTTTTAAGCAGAGGTCAATCATTTGTACGGCCCTCTGAGGATATTGTAAAAATTGAAATGGCCCTTGAGAGGAAAAAGGTTCCCCACCCCTGGACTAGAGTTACACATATTTCAAAAC
Organism: Gymnodraco acuticeps; assembly: GCF_902827175.1. Lineage (NCBI taxonomy): Eukaryota > Metazoa > Chordata > Actinopteri > Perciformes > Bathydraconidae > Gymnodraco > Gymnodraco acuticeps. The sequence goes on from NW_022990940.1 coordinate 1,099,424, forward strand.
ACGAAGTGTAATAACTGCAGTTGCCTCCCTGTCAGAATGACAAAGATCCTCAGTGAAGCACAAGTCCATGTTTCTCACTAAATTGTAAGTACAACTTATTAAAAAGATCAGTTAAATGCAACTAATGTCGTCTTAGTGTTATTGCATGATATTGAAATTGGTTGGCCATGCATTTAGTGATGGATTGTAAACATTTGAAATGTAGCATTTAAGTGTTTCTCAGTTACAAGGTTGTTGTGTTAATAAATCAGACACTGATGGCGCAAGGCGGTACTGTACCTCTTTATATAGGCTTTTTTTCCCAAACAAATTGTTTTTGCGCTGATCAGGGGGTACTTGGCTCAATTTTTTTTTTCAAAGGGGGTACATGATTGAAAAAGGTTTGAGAATCCCTGTTCTATGGAATGCATCACAGTATTCAAATAAAGATTAGCCACGCCTCTTTTATAATTCTCAAAATAACCTTTTCAATAAGTACATGATTTTAAGAGATCCTTCAATTCAGTTGGAGATATCTCACTACTGTTTGTGGAATACAGGCTAGTCTGATTTTCATGTTAGATGTGCCAACTTACCTGCTCAAAGTGTTTGAGTCTCTCGTCTTCATCTGTGTCGTGTGACACAGCCGTGGGCCTGCCAATAGGTGCCATTAAACTCGAGGAGAAGGACAAAGGATGTTTCATCGCCGCGGGGACCACCATGTGCTTTTGCGATAGCTGGACGCTGGGTGATGGAGCAGATACTTCTGCAAAAACAGTATGAGTGAAAATTAGATATTAGGTGGTTTTCTTGGTAGGTGTGGATAAATGGTTAAAAAAAAAAGTCATTTTAAAGGGGACATTTTATTTAAGACTCAAATCCCACCTGCAAGGGTTGTAGAAATGTGGTTCATGGGTTCACGCATGCTGTTGGACATGGGGATGTGCAGGGGGGCTTTGCAGTTCTCTGGGGGCAGCTCCAGCGGTGGCTGCCGTTCAATCGGCCTCTCAGACTCTTCTGTTCTGTTTGGCTGGATCAGGGACCGAGACTGAGGCTCGGAGACAGGAGGGGCTGCAGGTAACGCCTCCTCTGATGCTCTCGAATACTCTATATATTTAAAGAAAATGTATAGTAATGAGATGGAGGCCTTGTCTATGCGAGTTCTCTTGAGGGATGATGTTGCAGTACTAAACAATAAACATGAGGACATAGCTATTTGAGTCACAGAGACAAACTTTTTTTTTTAAGGTGTTTTGTAGCTTCATACCAGATCTCTGTGGTTAGCATTTGAAATGATCTTCTAAATCCTTGCTTGTACTTTCAAATATCTGGATCACATTTGATTTCACCTTCATTATGACAACAGTGTTGTAAATGTACTGCTGATGGAGTTTCTGAATTGCATGTGATATTCATATTAAAAGCCTTTCAAAAACAAAGTTACTTATATTTAGATGGCTTCAATGGAAATGAAAAGGAAAGATTGAGTTAAAGACACACCTTGAAGCAGGTAGCCTTAGTGCAATGGAAATGCAAATCCCTGCTGTTTTGGGCTGATGCGCCGAGTGAAACCATGTGTAAGGAAAAACAACATATCTGACCTTTTCGTTCTGCATCCGTTTCAATATCTTTGGTCCCTTTGAGTTGACAGTCGTCCTCTTCCAGGCCTTCTTCACACTCTTCCAAGGGTTTGAAGTCCAGCTCTCCCTCCTCCAGAATTGGCTCCTTGGAAGCTTTCTGAATACACAAAAAGAACAAAATTACAGCAACTACAAAGCTAGTATCCCAAAGAACATTCAGACTTGGCCCCAAAGAGATGATCTGCTCCGTAATAGTGTGGACGAGCCATTTGTGTGAATAAATAGCAAATCAATACTTCATTCAAAAGAAACTCAATGATTTATTCTCAGGTGTCCTCTAACCTTGAGTGAGAGAAAGGCCCCCGATGAGTCGAAGGTGCCCGCCTCCTCGTCTGCGTCCTCCAGACACCACTCTGGCAGGCTGTCGTCGTCCAGGCTGCCGCTGCCTGATCGCGGCCTCCTGTAGCCGCGCTCGTCTTCTCTGGCATCGAATGGGAAACGACGACGCTGATCTGGGAGTTCCCGCCACCCTGCCGACCGAGGCCCTTCCGCTGAAAAGACAAATAGGTAGCATTTTGAAACAATCATAATCCCCAAATCTACAGTAGCTTCATGAAGATGGCAACAATTAGGCCTGCATTGAATGATCCAATTTACATAAAACATGTGCCATTAGTTGAAGTATATTATGCTGATATCCACGCTGACAAACTTTCCATCATACACAAGAAGAAGTTGTGCTTGAAAATACCCCTTAAATTAGCAGAAGGTAAGAATATATTCTGTCGAGCGCTGAAATAATTTAACAGCCCCTACAACAGTTTACAGACTGCAACACAACTGCACCCTAATCAGTAGCTAACTAAACAACAAACACTGCAGGTCAACATAAATCTTCTTTTTTAATAAAGAGATATTGGTTAAAGGGTCAGTACTGCCCCCACCTGGGCTCGGGGGGCACCACCGCTCACTGTCCCATCGAGACCCCGCCGGGCACCAGCCCCCCTCATCATCCTCACCATTCTGAGCAGAACGCCAGTTCTCACTCTCTGAACGCGTGAAGTCTTGCTTCCTCGGTAGGCCGGTTACACCGTCTTCATAGTTGACTCGGACTGCAGAGAGTAGTGGGTGGAGGGTTAGTTCAAAGTAAAGCTATCACTGTTATTTTCAACCACAGCCGTTTACACTTAGTTAAGAACTCTGAAATCACTGGTCAATTTTAAACAAAAGCAAACTTACCGGGAATCATCGGAAAATGTCCTGGAACAACTTCAACTGAGGAGAGAGAGCAACAAGTAGATAAGTCAGTGCTTTGGCCAATGAATACATCATGTATGGATTATTAGTGATAATAACTGAATTTAACACTGACCTGGGTCTTTTCGACCTGGTTTTTCAAACCTTCTTTCTCCCCTGGTGAGATAAATAAACACATTATGTAAGCTCATTACAAACATATTGATTGACCATTTGCATACAGTTAAAACAATTTATTTTAAACATAACACCACAAATGGGCATCTTCATACCTTTCTTCCCAGCTTTGGGAGCGATGCATCTCCCTCGCTCCACGACCAAAACCTTCCACATCATCAAAACTTCTTTGGTAAAACCCTCCATCTCCTCTTCCCCGGCCTGAGGACAACCACAGGTTGACGTGAGTTAACGTGACCTTAAGAGGGTTAATTAGCTACTGACTATGTGTGACTGCTTAGCATGAACTAGTCTTTAGGTGGGATATTCAACATGTGGTCAAAGGACCAAATTCAGTTCAAACATCAGCAGGGGGTCGCACAAGACATATGTAGATTTTCCACATCAGAAAGTCTATAGCACCTTCTGCAGCCAGTAGTATTGGGTGGATTCACTTTATAATAATATGCATAAATATATAGCTGAAATATCATGATCCATGCACAAAATCTAATAATGCTGTACTTTTCCATATTTATACAAGGATGCACAATAAACAGTAAAGAGAACAAGCTTTAAAGTGGTGAAGAAAAGGAGTGGTGCAGGAATGAGTCGTAAGACCCAGAAATGAGTCAGCATTTTAGCATTGCTGGTTTGCTCGTATTCAAGTCAATGCTTTTTATTTTGTATTAGATGGCTGAAGTAAGGTCTGTGGTTTACAAAAGCCAAATACATGTTTTCATGTTTTGTTCTACAACATAACATACTTTAGTAAATACCCCACTGGTCAAATTATTCTTTTATGCGTTTTAAAAACGGCCGAGGCTAACAAGTGACTGAATTGACAGTACTTGAGAGTTGGGGTGTAGGTTGAGCATTCAGATTTAGCAGTATAAAAAGCATTAATCAGCTTAAACTGATTTGAGGAGGGATACGGTGTCTGAATGTGTGAGTTCTTGATACCATCAGACTGAACTCAAACAGGTTTCTCTATGTTTTAGACACATCAACAATTCAAGCAGCTGCAGCAGTGTGTGCTGATCAGGCACAATACCTACAGAGTGCTAATATTACACTCCTTGTCCCAGCTGGTCGGATTCTTCAAATGCTTCCTAAATATCTGTGCTTGTTGTGACTTCTGAAACTGCATAGGCAAAATAGCAAAATGGCTTTAATAAAGAGTAACTTAAAAAAGAAATCCACCATAATGCGTCTACCTGCAGCTTTGTATCCTTGAAAAGAGAAAGGAAACATGAAACATCCTGGTATGATCTTAATTAAATTCTTACCTCTACCCCTTGAGGTACTTCGGCCTCTTGGTGCCCCTACTATCGGACCGCTTCCACGCCCTGTCAGCCGGAGTACAGCTGAACTGTTTACAGACATGGAAAAATTTCTCTGCAAACACAAAAGAGGGGGGGGGGGGGACAAAAGATACACTCTTAACTTTCTGCTTTGTGACTGCTTCAAATTCAAATGACAACTCATTACAGCTATTGATGAACTGCTTAGCAGAGATCAAATCCTGGCTGAGCCAAAATGTCCTCAACCTCAATGAGAGCAAGACTGAGGTCATCTTTTTTGGACCCCAACCTCCAGCCTCCCAGGTTGATATTCTGGGCTCCCTCAAAAATAATATCCTCCCCTCTGTCACGAACCTTGGAGTGACCTTCAATAGCACTTTTAAATTCGATAAGCAGGTCAGCAGCGTAGTCAAAACCTGATTTTTTTTAAATACGACTATTGGCCAAGACAAAGTCGTTTTTATCTTTTAAAGACCTGGAAAGGGTTATTAACGCCTTTGTTACCTCGAGGTTGGACTACTGCAACGCTCTGTACGTGGGTATGGACCAGGCGTCAATTAAACGTCTGCAGCTAGTGCAGAACGCAGCTGCACGTCTTCTCACTGGCCACATCACCCTAATTCTGGCCTCATTGCACTGGCTTCCAATTAGGTTCCGAATTGATTTTAAACTCCTTTTATTTGTTTTTAAAAGCACCAAATGGGCTGGCTCCTGCCTATATAGCCGAACTCCTCCAGCGCTACGCTACACCCCAGCCAGAGCATTAAGGTCGGCTGACCAGCTGCTGCTATAGTGTCCAAGACCAGGCTCAAAACCCGAGGGCACCGAGCTTTCGCAGCAGCTGGCCCCAGGCTCTGGAACACTCTGCCCCTCCATGTGAGGTCGGCCCAGACCCTAGGGGTTTTTTAATCTACGCTTAAAAACACACTTCTTCTCCCTGGCCTTTTAGTCAGAGCGGAGCACGACTCCTGACTTTTCCCTGTGTTTTCTATATATCTGTTGTAATTGATTGTCTTTTATTATGAATGTAGTAATGTGTTTTTAAGTGATTGTAGTATTTATTACATGTACAGCACTTTGGCCCGACCAAAAATCGCTTTTAAATGTGCTTTAGAAATAAACTTTGATTTGCTCTTTATTTGGTAACCAGATTGCCAAAAGCAATCTGAGAAATTACAATAAGAAGCCAACTAGCCTAAGGGCAGTATGATATGTATCTTGGTCTGGAACTGTTTCTGATCTCTGACCTAGATAAAGACCTGGTAAAAGAACACCTACCTGTTCCTCCTCTGTAAAAGACACGAGTGCCAGGGGCGGCAAGGGCTCCTCTTGCAATATGGGCAGGAACTCTTTATCGTGAAGGTCTAAGGGGATCTGGCAGAGAAAAACAATTAGACGAAAACAAGGAGAATGAATATCTAATCCTGGCAGGAATACAACTTGTACAAGTTATTTAATTATATAATAATTAATATAACCTGGAGGCCTACCAACCTTGTCATCCTCTATATAAAGTGCTAACATTTCTTCTCTTCCGTAGCGATATTCTGCGAGTTTATACTTTGGCAATGCAGGTGAGAGGGGTGGAGAGACAACCCCACAGCCGCCTCCTCCACCACCAATACCGCTGCTCCCACCTCCAGACAAGGCACGGAGCCTGCAAAGAGAGGAGGAGAAAGGGTGGTAAAAGCAGAAGGGACATAAGAGCAGAAAACACTTAAAAAGCTGAGGTGGCACTAGACATGTATGACTTTACATAAAACCAGTTTCACAACTTCCAAATCATGAATTTATGCCAGTTCATTTACCATTCTGGTCCAAAGTTAAGTGTCTGGGTTTCGGCCATTCTTCCTCGAAGTTCTACAGATATAAAAAGAAGAAAAGGGATTAGTGCCACTTAGTATCATTATAGTATAGCAGTACTACGGTTGGAAATTAAATGTACACATTGTCACTGTAAATAATTTACCTAAGAATTGCACAGAAAATAAAAATCCTACAGATTATGTAACTTGTTTTGTTAAACAAACATTTACTAACAATTGGTTTTAGGGATGCACATGTATTACCATTCAAAAAATCATTTGCATCTTTTTTTATTAAGGAAAACAAGATTAGGTTATTGTCAATTTTAACTGCAGTACTGTCTTGCAATCAATAACTATCTACAAAAATACAATATAAACCATGTTGTTTTATGATAACAGTTTTGCTTAATCAATTATTTATCACAACTAATTTACCATAGAAAAATTCTGCTCAATATAATTTGGAAACAGATGTAAGGTTTTGTTACCAGCTTTAAAGAATTACAACTCCTCAGGATATATAGCCCATCCCACTAGCAGTGTACAATTTCAATCTGCTAAAGCTATTTTAGGAAGTCTCCCAGTCTGCAAAGAGGGCCTGGACACCTGTAACTGACAACGAATGCAGCCTTTAGGAAATAAACCACTACAAAAAATGGTTTTTGCCAATAGGATTTTAAGTTCTTTTATATATGTTTATCCATTACCAAGACTTTTCCTTCATACTTTGACTGGAAAACAATGATTTATGACTTCGCAAAGCTTGTTCAAATATCGGGCACAAACGGCGACAGTACACACACTGACCATATGGAAGCCAGGATAAGCCACGTGTAACTTGGTGGTTAAAGCAATAAATACAATAACTGCATTGAAGTTACAAGCATTTGTGACAATTCCCCTACACGACTTGCACATGCACCAGTGATAAAATACAGTATACAAACAAAAGTTTAAATAAATAAAAAAGATACGACTTGTAAGAAACTACTTTTGATCCTATCTCGCAAACTACCCAATCCGTTCAAAACAAAATACCCTTTAAAAGTTTGATTGTGACTTTTAAAAAAGGCATATGGATTGAATCAGCGAAAAAGGTGACAGATCCCTGTGTTCTTTCAAAGCTGTCCCGATTGTTAACTAACACTTTCTGTACATCGTGTAACGTTAACGCAAATCAAACACACAGCTAAATACATTGAGTCACACTGACCCACCGTGCTGTAGTACATTGTGGCTAACTCTGGTTAACACTACTGATGCATGTTAAAGTTGGAAAGATCCGAAATAGTCAATCGGGAAGGTTAAGTGTAAATCATCACTAACGTTAGTTAAAATAGCAAGCTAACCAGTAGATTGCACAGCTAACATGGGTAATGTAGCTTTACACAAGACGAACGTAACTGACATTAGCCAACACATTTCCTATCGGATAAAGGTTGACCGTGAATTAATAGTTATGTTGAATGTTGTCAGTAGAGTTGTGTTACTTTCTACTTGCATTTGCCACACCAGGGTATTCTTGTTAGCCAACGGTAGTTATGCTAGCGCATTAGCTAGCCCTCTGCATTTCGCCAGCTAGCAATAAGCTTTATATCCCAACGTAGCTAATGTCTGCGTGTCATACGTGAATATGAGACATAATGCACTGAAATACATGTGTTACCCATAAGGAAAAACGCATTGTCATATGGTCTAACGTAAATGACCAAGGCAACACTGATCTTACACAGGAGGTAATCCCTATCCTCAATGCTAGCATGCTAACAGTTGGGCTAACTAGCTACACGCGGCCTTCGCGCAGCCTGGATCCATAACAACATTTCCTCCTCTAACCATCCCGCACTTCACTCGGTCCGGACGCGGCATACTGAGTCACTGGAGCCCGGTGCTGCGAGGCCAAGCAAACATGTTGATTTAACAACAATCCCAAGCACAACTGCTCTTCACAATATGACTCTCTGACGTGGAGCTTTACCGAAATATACGATTTTCCTTCGTTAGTGTATTAAACTTTGGCTGTCTTACCTCTGCTTGTTCTGACAGCACAAGGTTTGTATGCGAGTTGTGTAGCGCTCTCTCTCTCTCTCTCTCTCTCTCTCTCTCGCTTTCCACAAGATGGCTGAGTGTAGGTCACATGACATCTGATAAAACCCGTATGTCGTGTACAGATTTGCTGACTGGTGCTCAAACAACCAGGTGAATATTATCAATGTTTTTTTATCATTCTCATAATGGACACAAATATATCACAAAACACATCCGTATTTAAATCTATAAATGCATTGATAAATACAAGATAAGAAATAATCAGTAGTGATGTAAAGTAGGCCTAGGTGTTTGTAAAATATGTAGGCCTACAGTTAAATGTCTACGATATTTGGGCTTTACAGGGTTAACAAGGTATTATACATAAATATATACATACATATATGACAGATGGAATATTAAATATTGAACAGATTATATAAATGTACAATGTAGTTTTATTCCAAGAGAAACTATGGAGCAGAGACAGTTCTCTGCCAGCCAGAGGTGATTTATTGTACTTAGTTATTCCAGTGGGCAGGAATGTTTTCCTGTATCGGTCCTTGTGACAGCGGAGCTGCAGCAGTCTGTTGGAGAAGGAGCTCCGTTGATTGTCCAGCTGCAGGTGGAGATGATGGGTGGGGTTATCCATGATGGACAACAGCCTGTTCAGTGTCTCTCCACCACAGCTTCAAAGGGGTCCAGCTTGATGCCGATGACAGACCCAGCTTTCCTGATCAGTTTATTGATTCTGCTGATGTCACCGGCTCTGATGCTGCCCCCCTAGCAGACCGAGCAAAGAAGAGTGCACTGGCCACAACAGACTGGTAGAAGATCTCCAGCATCTTGCTGCACACGTTGAAGGATCTCAGCTTCCTCAGAAAATAGAGTCTGCTCATCCCCTTCTTGTACACAGCATCAGTGTTGATCCTCCAGTTCAGTCCATTGCCTAAGTGCACTCCCAGGTAGCCTACTTGTAGTCCTCCACAACAGCCACATCTTCTATAACAGAAGCGCTCCAACCCACTGGGTCAACTGTTTTTAGGTAATTTGATTACCAGCTATTTTGCTAGGGATCTTGCAACATTAAAGCATTATCAAAGGCATGTCCTTCATTGGGTAATTATGTGACAGAATCTAAAACTTTGATAACTTTATGTTATGATTTCATTATCCATATTCTTAAACAATATTGTGTTGACAGAACAAAATTGACACACAGGAAATCTGGAGTAAGGTTGCAGGCCTATTATTCCCTTATATAATACTATACATTGTTATACAATAGGACTCTATGAGCTGGCAACTAGACTATTACCTAAAGTTGAGGAAGCTACCATGCAAAGTCTGCTGTGTTCTCTACCTAATGGGAATTTGGAGGTATTGACTGTGTACATAAAATATGCAAAGAGAGTGGTAGACAGAGGTGGGGGAAGAAACCCAGCAGCAGGCTCTGCCCTGTGGCCCTCCAACAGGTAAGGTAGGTACAGGTACAGCCATAGGCCATAACACAATCATACATTATGACGCGTGGTCTTTATAGTTAGCTGATGCTCAAATCAAATTAGTGCCTAATTAGTGTGTAATAACTACAGACGGTATATATAACGCTAGTAATTGCAAGTATAATATCTCACCAGTAGGCTTAACTTTTAAACTTGTATCCCAATAAATACAGCTACTGTAGTGCAAACCAGTCTAAACTGCAGTCACCTGTTCCAAACACACAGCAAGGTGCAAATTACGTTAGCCACTAACAGCCGCGCCTACTTGTTGTTTGTGTTAATGGCTCAAAACTAATGATGTCGATTCAGGTATGTAGTATTTCTTATAGCAAATAGCATTTTTACTTACCATTAGCCAGCAATACATAGTTTAAATATGTATAATGTAACTTTACAAGTCTTACTGTTGCTAGCTAGAAAACATGTCAGACTAATATTTAGCTACGCTATCTGCGGTTAGGTTTCCACCAGTTTGGGGAAGTGCCAATTTAACTTCGACATATTCGACAAACAAATATAAAACAGAAATAATGGCCCTTGTGGAAACAATGTATCTGCTCGTGGTTTATGTTACGGGACTTTACATTTGTTTCTGTCTGTGTTCGTGCGTACTAAAAAAATATGAGGACTTTTTCTGCAAAAATAAAATCTTTAAAATAAACGTACAAGGATCATGCCGTTGTGATCTTTCTGTATACTTATTACTTAGATTACGGACGTCGGTTCGTTGGTCTAGGGGTATGATTCTCGCTTAGGGTGCGAGAGGTCCCGGGTTCAAATCCCGGACGAGCCCTTCTTTTTATGCTGGCGGCATTTCACATACTCGACATACAGCTCTGAAAATAATTAAAAGACCACTCTCATTGGCTACATGTATGTTAGCCATTATATTCCAGTGTCTGTTGAACCCATGGATGTATAATAAGAACTGGATACAGCGTGGGAGGCGGGGCCTCATGCATTCCTATGAGAGCTGCTCATTAGCGCATGATGATAAAATGGCCCAACTTTTGAGAGAGTGAAACGTCACAGATTACCCAGCATGCCTGAGAAGTACCCGTATGTGCACTCATAGAGCATGCGCAACTTTAACCAAAATGCTCGTTCACATCAAGCACGTCAATTTGCGTACACGTAACAGCACCGCGCGTTCATGACAGCATGGTAATGGATTGTTGTTATCATGGATTTGATATGAACGAGGCGGCAGTTAGCAGCTAGCGGCTAGCTAGTAATGATGCGAATGTACACATCAATCGTTATGTACTTATATTACGCTGTAACAGGATCTAGTGATATCCAACAGAGCTTCATTTAGCATGAAATAATTATTGCACTGTATATATATATATATATATATATATATATATATATATATATATATTTATACAGTGCAATAAGCTTCTTAGTGCAATACGAAGCTACAGGGACGTTAATAATGTCGGTAATATTAACTTTATTTAATACAACATTTACGGTACAAGATTTAATCATACAGCCCATGTAGTATGATAATGAATTACAGCAAACATGTGCAATATATCCATTATTACAGCTCCGTGGGATGGCAGTAAGACGATATGGATCCGTTCTTATTGTGCATCCATGGGTAAAGATAAACGCAACTCACATTGGTTTCTCATACAGCATCTCTGTAAACTACGTGTATTCACTGAATTTCACTCTCTGCCTTTAACGGCTCGTTGTAGCTCCAATAGCTTCAGCCCCCACCCTCCCTGTGAGCACAGTGTGCTCTGATTGGTCGGGACACGTAACATGAACGTGCCGGGCGGCGCGGTCCCGTGGGCTAGATGCGCGTTCATAATGCAGAGGGAAATAACTCTCAGAATAACGTTAGCACATTATTACAACTTGAGGAACGAATGTTTTTAATAAGGGCTATACAAGTGTTCATACTGGGTAGTTTATTTAGTTTAAAAAAAATTATCCAACGAGTTACAGACCACTCTTTCCCCATGTAAGTCAATGGGAAAAAGTGTTTCCGGTCCTGGCAACCAAACGGAAGTGTAGTACCGCCGTTTGGCCAGCACGAATATTTTCATCTGAGTCTGGCGAACTTCTTGGGGGCTTGGTTGAACCAGGTTGAAACCAGGGCCCGGCCCTAGACTTTTGGGGGCCCTAAGCGAGCTTTGGCTTGGGGGCCCCCCTCAATCTAGCGCATTCTCACACACAACACGGAACCAACTTTTGTCTTATGATGTTAGCATAAGCACACATATTGTATAAATAAGAATGTAAACACAGTGGACCTCACTTCCTCTAGGGGGGTCTGGGGGCATGCTCCCCGGGAAGATTTTTTTTTAAATATTGAAGTTAAAAGCATCAATCTGGTGCACTTTGAGAGCAACATTAAGAGATCTATGGATACATCTCTCAACACCCATATGAAACACAGAACTGTAAACAGATTTAATTTTTCTTATATTTTACTAATCACTCCCCGTTTAAACTGTATTCTTGTTTTACAGTCATATAGTATTTATTACCTGTTTTTCATTTATCCTCTCTGGCTGTCCATCTCATAATGTTCACATAGAAACTAGCTCTCAATAGGAATATCATTCAGAAGAATTATAATTTCATGCAAAAATCTGTCACAACAAGAGGTTGCACATTTAAATTCAGGTGTTGTTATGGCAACGTCAGTGGTCAAACAGACACATTTACTGCTGCAAATACGTTCAAACATGCTGTCGACACGTAAAGCAGTGGCAACTATGCCACCATTTCAGCTGACTTTTTGTCAGAAATACTGTCACATAACATCCATATCTTTCAGTGCTAGGTTGATGCTTAGCTAAGCTAACTATGAAGCACTTTAACTGACAGGACTCGCTTCTAGCTTCATGTCGAATCAACATGTTGACGCGCCACAAGGTCCGATCAAAGATGTTACCACTGCATACCCTTTACATAAACGTTCATAGGTGTCATAATATGTTGTCTGTTGTTGTATTCAGAGGTTACTGTACTTGTATTGTGTATGGCCGGTTAGCTCAGTTGGTTAGAGCGTCGTGCTAATAACGCGAAGGTCGCGGGTTCGATACCCGTACTGGCCACACATTTTTGCATAAAAAAATGCATACACACGGAAGTAAATATAGGAAGAATTAAACAAATGCATAATATATATTAAAGGTGGGGTAGGTAGAAACCAGCTCGAGTGCGCCAGAATTTGAAAATACACAGCCGGAAAAAATCTGCCACTTCCTTACAGAGCCCCTCCTCCAACACACACAACGCGCACATGACCAATGAGGGCACGAGATACATTTGTCCACAGATGGAAAGCTGACAGGCAGGTAGGCCATCCAGTTACTTTAGCCGGGCCGGCTAAAATGATTGGTCGTGCTTTTTACAGCACTACGGCTTCCACAGATGACATTTTTTAATGGATTTTTTGTCAAAACACTAAAGATATTCATTGCTATCGGGATGTTAAGAGCATTCCATGGAATATAACAAAAAGTGTATCTCGAGCCGGTTTCTCAAACTTACCTACCCCACCTTTAAGATAAATAGGAAATAAATAAAATAATAGGTAGATATATGAAGACAGATTAATACATTAATGTATAGATAAATACAAGTTGAAAATAAAGCCGAATACGTTCACTTACATTTATCTATTTAAACTTACGTCAGTTTCCGTCCTCCATACTTGAGTAGGCATACAGCACAGTCATTTTCGTTTTATCAAGGTATATATTTTAGTGGGAATGCTGACACAGCATTCCAACTATCTGTTATGCTACGCACGAAATTCTTTATTATTCTGCCGGGTTATTTTGCGCCACTTCGCCTTCCACATTGAACATCGCAGAAACTCAGTTCAAATATCAAAACGTTCAGCTCGGTCGGGAATCGATGGCTATTACTTTTATCATTCATAACTTTCATAATTCCAGAGATACATCCCATAATACATCACATTTTTAACATGGAAGTCAATGGAGAAACTCTTCAGACTTGAACAATCTTCATGCAACTTCAACTGCTAACTGCTCCTTCATACTTTCACTCAGAAATCTCATTCCAACTTTAAAATGTTACACATCTTTCTGACATTATTCGTGTAACAACTTTCTGATTCCTATCCTTTTAGAGATATTAAACATTGTTCAGACCTTGGTAAAGAGGCCTTCTTCAGATTTTAGAGTGCATGATGTCACAGCTAAAGTGGAGGACAGATTTAATTTTGCCTTCATATTTTCTTTTAAACCTGCCATAATTCCCAAACCCTACATTCCTAAGACATAATTTTTCATGACAAACGTAGGAAAACATCTCGTAGCTTGAAAGATAAATAATAATTAAGCTAAATAATTAAACAAAATGCCTCTTGAGGGCATGAAGTGACAAAAACTTTCAACATGTCTTCATCATGGTCGAATGTACTTATTGTAAGTCGCTTTGGATAAAAGCGTCAGCTAAATGCAATGTAATGTAATTAAAGCCCATTGTAAGTTCAGCCACATCTTTTCACATATTTTTAATCTGCCAAAAAGGCCACATTATTAACCCGAAAGTACACAAAAAGTACACTTCAGATGCTCAAGTTCCTTGACACGCTTCACGCTTTGAAATGTCACCGATATCTGTTACGGTCCTTCAACAAAACGTTCACATGTAAGAGGTTTATCTCTCATTCAGAACAATGAAAATGCTCTCCTCTAACTGATTACTGCACATCACCATGGAAACCTTTGATCTCTGGACACGTCGTTAGCTCAAATATAAACACCTGTGTCATGGAACACGATGATGTCATAACTCCAACTGACATGCTCAGAGCACCAGACTTCAGATAATGGTTAACAGTCCTGCCCTCAACAGCTCTACGTCAATTATGGGGTGTCATCATATGCCGTTTCCATGGAACACACATGTGAAGTTTTTTTATGGCGAGGGATGCATATCCCTCGCCATAAAAGACGATGTCGCTATAACTCCTATGAACATTTTCAAAAAGTGCTCAAACTTCACATGTGTGCTAACAGTCCAGCCGTGAAGACATCTACGGGACAGTTTTGAGATTTCTTCAAATGCCGTGGCAATACAATGCTCACCATGAAACACGGTTTTCTCATAACTTCAGTAAAAATGCTCCAAACGGCCCAACACTTCACAGGTTTGGTAACAATGTAGCAATCAACGCATCTAAGCGTATTATGGGATGTCATCAAATGCCGTTGGCATGGCGACAGATCATTCGCCATCAAGTTAGTTCACAAGTTTGCAGTTCAAATATTCTGCTGCTTTTCCAAGCCTTTTTACTTTATTTTCTTCTCTTATCACACATTCAAGCCCCCAGTGTGCATGTATCATTTCAATCTAAATTATTCACTTTCATCTTACACATCACATTTCAGCATAGCAGTTTAGCGTCAGCTTTTCAGCATAAAGCATTCCCACTAGCAATTTCTTCAGGAATTGCATTCTCCAGTTACCTATGATATTTACATGTCTTTGTGTTTGCATGTTTTCTATCAATCTCACAGTAGATAGCTGTCTGCCACAGACTACACCGCCATCTGGTGGACTAAACTATAGCTGTATATAACAACAAACATCCATTATTTAAAAATCCAAAGTTGTTTTTTCCCCGCATGTTTTAGTATTGTAATATAATAATAGTAATAAGCCCCCTATATGTTTTACTAAATGGAGATCATTACACTTGTTGAGAAGCAAACTAGCTTTATTCTATTTCTTGACATTACATTGATCATTTAAATTCACTATTTAAACCAAAGTTCACACCTGATTTGCTTTTATATTATGTAGAAATTATTATTTTATTTTGCAGTCTATACTTTTGCATCATTGTATGTGAGAAAGTAGATAGGAACATGACATAAGTATAAATAAATAAATAAATGTATGAATAAATACGGAAATAAATGAATAAAATAATAAATACATGTTGAAATAAATACATGTGGAAAAAAATACAGGAATAAATATGGCAATAAATGGATATATAAATAAAAGTTGAGAATAAAACAGAACATACATTATTTTATATATTTAATGTATTTTTACATTTATGTTCACTTATTTTATTTCTGTGTCTGTTTGCTAATGAGGTGGGCGGTCCTAACTTCAGTCTGAAGCCTGATTGGTTACAGGATTGTGATTTCTGGCAGATTGTGGTTTAATAGCTATGCCTGGCTAACCTCGCTGATTCGTGTGCATGAAGCGTCTCTCGTTTTTGCAACCCAGCTCAGATTTAATAGAATAACCAATTCGGCTGCAAACGGGAAAAAATTCAGCGTTTCCCTAAAAGTGTTATCGAGCGTTGGTGGTATAGTGGTGAGCATAGCTGCCTTCCAAGCAGTTGACCCGGGTTCGATTCCCGGCCAACGCATATTTTATTGTCACTGCTCTCACAGCATTTCTCCGTTGCTGATTAGTTTTTTTGCTGCTAAGCATAACATGTGCTTATAGCTTATAACTACATATGTTTGTTATCCACAAGAAAACAGCCAAATTGTATTCAAATATAAATACATGTTATTTTAGAGATTAATTAGAATTTAGCAATCAAAAATGGTTTTCTTCATAATTTCAACACGTATGACATGTTATGTATGTAAGTTGAATTTTTTATATATTTTAATAATTTGTTTATCAGAAGTTTGTTTGTATTTGTATTTCTAAATGATATGTTTTAGAGGCAACCTGAGACCCGTAACCCTATACAGGGCACAGTGTCATTAACCTCAGAGATTAGATACATTTGTGTCATTTGCTAACATTTATTGCCTCACATGTAATGGCCCTGCACAGCCTCCCACACTAATAGCTCAAGCTTTAGTGATTTAGTGTGTTCATTATGTGAACGTTAGAGATGGTGTGCCACTTAAGCACCTGCAAGCAAGCTCTAAAAGTATTTCCGGCCAATGTTATTGCGTTTCCTTCACAATAATTCCTTGTGAGTACAAGGCAAAATATTTATTCTCAGTTGCCCAGAGAATCTTCCAGACCAAATTTGCTTTACGACGAGGATAACTTTTCCCTTCTTTAAGGTTTTGCATTTGCAAGACTTTTTGATGGACATTACCACTACCACTTTATCTTCTTCTTCTTCTTAAAAAAAAAAGAATACAAATCAATACTGGCTTTACAAATCATATCTTCATTATTCCGTCACTCATCTCATATTTGCTATTTTGTCTTGAAATACTGGATGTTTTTACCTCTCACAAATGTAAATAAATATTAATCTTGGAAAAAAAACAGGTATTGGCCTCTTTACTTATTTTTCTGACATACAAAAAATATATATCCTTCGACAGTGTGTCGCTAGGAGGGTCACACAGCCTGCCTATGTCTCTCTCTGTCTCTGTCTCTCACACACACACACACACACACACACACACACACACACACACACACACACACCGTATCAGCAGCATCGATTGATAATAATAGAAGTCGACGTAGACTTGCTGAACAGGAAATGTGTCACTGTTTCTCCTCTCTCCCCACTTAGTTCATTTGTTTTCCTATTCACCGGTGTTAATCCTGCTTACCCTCTTTTTCCCTCTGTTGCCATGGATATGCTATTCCTATGGCAACTGCAGGCCTTTCTGCGTGGCCTCGGGCCCCCACCGTAGAGGACTCTCCGAACCTTTCATTACACATTCCCTTCAAGTTTGCAGACAAATCTCACAAGTAGCACATACTCTAACTCTCTCTCTCTCCAACTGTTGCCCTTTCTTTTTCCTCCATCCCCCCTTCTCTGTTTGTGTCTTTGCCCTTGAACTCACACCACTGTGTCATACGCTTAAGTCCTGGATGCTCTGTCATGCTCAATACCACACAGCTGTTTCAGTGTATTTATATTTCCTAAATTACTCTCCAGGCATCCAGTGATACTAGATGCCGGTGCTGGTAGGAAGAGCGCTGTGATCAGATTTGTATCGCACGTATCGCTTTCATGTAAAAGTCAGAGACCCAAGCTTTCTAATTTTCAGTGGCAATGGAAACCAGAGCCCCATCTTTAAAGATGCATGAGACGTCTTGATCCACGGAGAATAGGGATGGAGGCTCTGTCAGAGAAAGTGTTCCTGTGTCAGAGAGTGAAAGTGAGGAAGAGGAGAGGTTTCCACAGATGATAGCGAAGTTGCCAGTGGCAGTGAGGGCCCTGAGGCCTCCGCCTGCCGAATGAACCCCGTCAGCGTCGGGGAGTACCACGGACTGCGGGTGGGCTCGTCCCTGCTCGGCATCGTGTCGGGCTGCATCATCATCGGGGTGTCTAGGGAATGTGACGCCGATGCTGTAGGAGGGATCTTCCTGGGAGCGGGAGGCCTCGGTGAGTGTGTGTGAAACTTTCTAACTACTGACCCAGTTTTAGAAAAGCTATTTACAGTAGTTACTTATTGTTTGTCTTCATGCTTTTTGCCTTGAGCCAGAACACCCATTGATTATTTCTATAGTGTCACAGGATATCGATGGAAGATTTTTTAATGTTAACAACTTAAAACATACGTTCTTTGATCACCTTAATACTTCATGACTTTTCCAAATGTTTACAAGACTGGCTTCTCCAAAGGATTTTGACACCGCTATAGAAAAATGTTGGATGACTTTTTCTTTGTTTTTTTGGCAGGACATTTTATGCTGCGTTACCTCTTTCAAATTAGTCAAGTTAAAACAACTTTTTTTGTATATCATTTTGCCCAAAATGTGATAACTGAGCCCTAACATCAAGTTACTATACCAGGTAGGAGTAGGACAAAGCTTCAACACTAATTAGACGAATCAATCAGTCGATGCAAATGTTATAGATAAATCAATACAAATATACAGCAGGTTAATCGATAATAAAAATGTAGTTGTAGTCCTAATAAAGGAGAACCTACACTACTTGCATTTCTTTATAAATAAAGTACCAAAAAATATTCAAGTTGTGTAAAAAGGAAATACCAGTTAGCTACTGTTTTAGATGTTGTGTTTTAATTAGGTCATAAGAAGATAAATATAATATGGAATGATCATTATTCTTTTTACATATAGTACACAGCAGTGGAATGTGGGAGAATCCAAATAATGAGGCAGTAAAACATGAATTTAATTTTTTTAGGTGGACAGTTAATATCCAACATGTAAAATGAGGAATGAATACTTTTTTTTTAAAATCCCAAATTAAAGTGAGAGCATGTGGCCTGTGACATTTTTCCTTCACCATCCTTGAAAAACACACCATGTGATCACTTGATACAACAGTGTAACTGGAAGCGACTGACAGCCTGAGGAGTTTCACTGCCAAGATGGAGAAGTGAGAAAGAGAAAGAAGCAAAGGCCAGGGCTTTTGATCCGAGGACGACAACATTAGCATGCATTGTTAATGGTAAACGTGTTCTCGCTGATGATTTGATCAGCTCTCAATAATTAATTTGTGTTACTCGTGCACAAAGAATTGGCAAATCAAAACTGTAGACAGCAGCTTGACCGAGGCATTCACTATGGCAGCTCTCGTGCAGCTAAGTAGCATCTAATGATGTGTTTTGGGGCTTATGTGCCTTGATGCCTCCTCCGACACATAGGCTGACTAATGAGTATGAACAGAGTGTTCTTGGCAGATTTTTTTCTCTCCTTCTGCAGTTTCATGACATTTTAAGCACATGCATGCATCACAGCCACCCTCAGGACCTGCCAGTGTTTAATGTCAGCTCTTGTGCTTATAAGGGAAATCAATAACTGTGTGGAATTGGAGCACAGTGCCACAGAGAGGCACACAAGCCCTGTGGTTCAGACATCAATTTATACTTTGAGTGTAACATCAAAAAACATCACACACTGTATCTGGTATAAAATAATCTGAAGGCTGTTTCATCATCGTCTTATTGTCGGTCGTGATTTAAATGAGCATGGGAGTGTGTCTATCTTTTGGTGTGGCTCACATGCAATATATGGCCATTGTGCAAATGCAATTAGCAGAATGATTGGTAGAAATCTCTTCTATAATGAGATTTCTCTTATGAGCACAGTACACAAAATGTATTCTACACTCCTAGTTAGTTTCAGGCCACTACAGTGCAAATTCAGGTCAAAGAAAAACGAAAGATTATATTCACACTACTACTATCGTTCCTACTTCTTAAACCAATAGTGATAAGGACACTATATTAGTTTTATGCTAACTGCTTTCCAGGCCTGCTCATAGCAATCTACCCCTTCATTAAAGCCTGGCTGAACATCAACAATATTCTTCCATCCTTTGGTAAGTTGTTAAATATTTGTATTCATTGTTTGAACCCTCAATATGTATATTCTTTGATCAGTATTTAAAGTAAAACGTTATTTTGTCCCTGAATATGTCTTGACTTCACAGGAAACTTCAGAGTGCACCCCACTGCTAATGTCGCTCCTGATCAACTTGTAGAGACAATAAGAAGAGAAAGTGAGTGAGCCTTCATGGTTTTCTTTCCTTAGTGTTTCAACAGAAGGATAGAGAATTTGCCTATTAATTGTTTACGTCATCATAGTGAGCCATTTAGTTCATGGTCGTTATTCGTTGATAGCAAATCCGACACCTGTCCGCTCACTGGAGAGTTAACACCAGTGAGAGGTGTTGTGTCTGCTGCAAAGCATCAGTCATCTCTCTGGGGGCTGTTAAAGTAAAAAATCAAGCATGTTTTCTTCTTTCATAACCGCTTTTGCTTGGCCTAGATGGAAGGAAATATGTGATAGAAAATAGCCCTTTTGCTAAGGGAATTGCATTAAAGTAACACCTGTTGAACATGTTCATATGAATGTCAGTTCATCAAAAATATATTACTACTGGTTTCTCCCAATGTTTTTCTGCATACAAGTTCAATTAAAAAACATTCATTATATTAAGTGGTGAAGTCGTGTAGATATTGATACAGCCTGGTGAAACCGGAAATATGATTCTGAATTTAGCGGCGTGTTGATCTGCTCTCCTTTGTTCTCGGCAGGGACTCAGAGTCAACTCAACCTGGAGCGCTCCAAGAGTCGAATGGGAACCTTTGTGGAGGGCGGACCGATGGCTGAGGCCAACCCAGATGAAGGGTAAGAGTCCAACATAATATCTCTTTGTGTAGATTCATTTTCAAATACAAATGCAGATGCTAATTAGCAAATATTTTATGAGACAATGCCTCATTTCTGTATTTCAAGAAAACTTGTAATTAAAAAATCCCTGAGTATCTCAGGAGCACCTTATTTATTTTTTTACATGTCTTCAAATATGGTGGTCAAAGTGAAGATCAGTATGAACCCTACAAATACATTATTAGCCATAAGAATTCACACTCAAATCATGATCCTTTCATACACATGTCTAATAGGGTCAAGTTGACAACATTTTGGACAAACATGCTTGTATTCTGCTACTTCACTGGTTTATTGGGTCACACAACTACAAAGCAGTTCATTTGAAAATAAAAGGTCATGAGGTCCTGAAACTAACAGATTAATTACTTAATAAAAAGCACATGGTGTTAATTAGGTCATGCTTCATGATGAACTATATGTCATCTCTATAATTGTGTATGTGCTTCAGTTAGGTATTTTATAGCAAAATGTTTGAAAAAAAGCCATCACAAACTCTTACATAAGACATGCACTTTTATGTTGCCTTAAAGACTGTTTAGAGGAGATAAGGGGATGTTCAAATTTAGCATATTGTATAATTTTGGTTAACTAGGGCCACCTTTATTGCAATGCCAATGATAGTTATCTTACTGGTAGCATCATATTCAGGTATGATCCAAAGAAGACATACCTTGTTTGGAAAATTATGAATGATAGACTGAAAGAACTGAATTCCCCGGGCGCTGTATAATAGCTGCCCACTGCTCCTAGTACTAGACTCCTGGTATTAGGATGGGTTAAATGCAGAGGCCAAATTTCACTGTGTGTGCTGTGTGCTCTGCATGTGTGACCATTAAAGAGGGGTTTCATCCCTCCCAATTCTAATGTTGTTTAAATAAAATATCATGCTTACTGAGCAATACTTGGAAAAAATGTGATTTAAGCCAATCACTGACGTTCATTTTAATACATTGTGCACATATCAATACACTCATTATGCAGTACAGTTAATTTAAGAGTAGTTTTATTTGTATTATTAGTATTTGTGTAGCTGATTCAGGGGATGACCGTAATTGAAGCAAATGCTCTGGTGTGTTTCAGGACTTCAGACCTGCCAGACATCTTATCTAGACGGAAACTTAAGCAGCCTACTGGAGATCAAGACCTGCCATGACGTCAACATATGCACAACCTTGCTAAACCTTCTTTCTTAGGTTTCTTTAAAAGAAGATGATCTCTTGTAGACCTCTTATCTCCTGAACCTGCTCGCTTGTCGAGATTGTTTTTATGGCCTAATAAACCCCTCCCAAGATTATATTGTTTTTGCTTGAAAAACTATTTCAGAACTTCCTTCCAATGAGTGAAGCAAATACACCCAGTAATTTGAATTGCTTGCAGCTCATATCATCATCTCACAATGTTCTCAATATCCATCAATTATGATTATAGTCGTTATGTGACAATCAAAATCAGCTCAATTCCCCTGCCTTTATTTGTTACAGGCCACATACAGTACAAACATAAAGCAAATTGGAATACATGTGTACAGGTAGACACAACAACTACACAGTGAGCTGCACCCCCGCAGTGAAACATAATACATTGATATTCAGGACAGCAGAGGCAGAATGGCTGCTGCATTGCAAGTGGCGTGGGGAAGAACGCTGCGCTCTGACAAAAACTGTGGCGTGCTGTGAGGCTGAACAATATCGGCAACAGCAGCCGAGGAGTCTGCAGTGCCTTGATGACAACCAGCAGTTTGATTGTCAGGCCTCAAATCACACTGTGTGAGGATTAGCAATGGAGCGACGTATAACAAACATTTAATTGCTAATGATTGTGATTGACAATTAAAACTCAACTTATAATTGGGAAATTAAAACTTCAGAACGAAAATGGAAACCAGCCTTTCCCATTTTTCTCGCATTGAAATCAGACTTGGAACCATTTAAAGGGTCAATTCACACAAATCTAGCCACACAGTGGTGGAAGCTATACATATATTTTAGTACTTTACTTGTGATACATCTACTTTGCACTTTCTACTCTCCACTAAATGTCAGTGGGAAGTATTGTAGCTTTATCTTCAGTTCAATGATTTGAAAGGTGTAGTTGCTTTACAAACTAGGATTTTTTGCACAATATATTTTTCATGATTCCAGCTCAAAGTTTTGCTGCTTTGTCATTTAATATTTGAATTTATTTGTTATAGTTTTTTAGGTTTGAACTGTTAATATATCACTTTGGGCTCTTGGTACTTAAGATAGCATGTTTCGCTATGTTTACAAATCAAATAATCTATCAGAAAATAATTATAGAACAGTATCAGCAGGTTATTGAATAATGATTAACATTATGAGTTTGTTTTAATAGAAAATACTCAAATGACTTTAACATGTATTCGAGTATTTTCTACCGTGAGTATCAGTGACTTAAGCACGTCTATTGCACAATGCACCGCAATACACTAGACTTAATGGAATTTCAAAGGTTAGGATGCAAATGAGTGACCATTTACGAATGACTTACAATCATTTAACACTGCACACTTGTGTTGGCTTATTTATTTAGTAATGACATACTTTCACATTGTGTGTTCCTTGAGAAATCAGCAACAAGTAAATAAAGGTGAGCTCGTGAGATACAGGCAAAATGCAACAGCCTTCATCACACACGCACGCACGCGCGCGCTCGCACACACACACACACACACACACACACACACACACACACACACACACACACACACACACACAGGGGTTGGACAGGATGGATGGTTAAGGAGGAGTCTGGGAGTCGCATCCAGAGGTCCATGGAGGAGAGAAGATGCTCTGCGCGGCAGTTCATCACATATATGTAAAAATGAAATATGACGACTCAACCCCGGCTACCGGAGAGATGCCTCGCATATTTTAGCGGTTTCCCTCCATTTCCGTTGCGGGGTGACCTGTCAGATGCTACGTGCGTCTCGGTGCACACCGGGGGCAGCGCACCGTGTTGCGCCTGTGTGTCTCAGTCAGAAGAAATGCCATCTCACATAATTGATCTTTCCTCTCCTCTGCTTGGATTTTATATTCCACATCAGCTCGGATCGCTTCGCTCTTGTGATTGAATGGCTGTCATGACTTGTGCCCTCAGGACTGTGACGCTACGAAATCAGGAAGAAAACCCCTCGTTTGGTTTTTATGCGTCCTTTCAACCTCTCTGTATTTTCACCTGGTAATTAGACCTGGGATCTCCGTGGCAATCTACTGATCAAACAATGGGAAGACCTTCAGTATATCGACATAAAGGGTATGTTGATTTTTCATGGGTTAATTTGTACAGGAATGCATCACATCAGTTCAGTAGGCTAAGCGTTTACACGTTTTCTTTGCAAATCATAGTTTCTTATTAAACGTATGGCTTAAATGATTTCCTTTCCCCACATCCCCTCTCCTCATGTGCAGTGAATGCTCTTGAATGGATGCATGCTGGAATGAAAGGGCTGATTTGATTGCAACTAAATACTGAAATGCCATTCACATAGTGGCCTAGCTGGCAGGAATGATGCAGCTGCAGTGCCATTACACACATTTCACTCCCGAAACAAGATAAGATAAATAGCAATTCTCATCAGGCATGATATTTTATTAAGCAACACTTGTGACTTTTTTATAAAGGATGAAAAGTCAGGGTGCATCTAATTTACACTATGTGATGATTAAGTATCAATATAGTGAAATTCTCCATTGAAAAACCCATCATTACCTCTTTTATTTCATTGTTTAATTCAATGTACTTTTCTTATCTATTGTTTAACATAGAATTTGAGCCAAAAAGCATAGTCTTAATTCAATGTACAGTTCAACAGGCTTCAGCTGTAAGAGATTATAGTTTTACTATAAGAGCCAACTTTAACTGTATCAAATAATGCTCATTGTTTTACAGATATATATCATGACATGTGTAATTGAATACCAGAGTGATGCTTGTGTGTCCAGTACAACTTGTGCACAGAACAAGAGTAGTCAAATATGTGTGTCACCACAGAGCTTATTTACTTTCAAAGGAAGTACCTAAAAAAGCCTAACAGCTGCCATTTCTTGTTATTTACAGACAAAGATGTTGTCCTGGCTGTGAATTGATTTAAACTTTGCCATGGGGAAGACACTGGACTGAGATTTGACACCACAGTGGAAGAGACAGAGGTGAAGACATGGTCATCACTGACAGAAACACTGGTACCCCTGTCCCTAAAAAAGAGCCGCAGAAGAAGACGAGGAGGAAGTCTCGCCCTCATGGCCTGCCCTCCCCGGCCCTCTGCTGCGCCTGCGGACTGTGCATCATGCTGGCTGGACTCAACATCACCCTGGTGGGAGCGTTCGCTTTCAGCACCCTGGTGCCTTCTGCCAATCCCCCAATCATCATCGGACCTATCCTACTGCTGGTGGCCTTCTCCTTTTTCGGGGCCTGTTGCGTGTGCAGCCGCCTCCCCCCTCCAAACAGCTCACGGAGGTCTAAGGTGGGCGGCAGGGGTGGAGGGCTGATGGGACATGGAGGGTTGGCTGGTGGTGCAGCGTTTGAAATAGAGACCAGTGAGCACACTCTGCAGGACACCACAGCTGTGCAGCTCAGCCCCACATCCTCCCGTGGATCATCACAGGTGTCCAGCCCAGAAAAGGTAGCTCCTGACGCGGCCCTACCAAGTCCATGCACGCTCTTCACCATGGAGACCAACGGCTCTTCTTCTGCGTTTGGCACCGCAGTGTACTCGGCCTCCACAGCAGGAGGAGGGGAGGTGAGGCTCAACCTGCCACGTGAAGAAGCCGTCGCCTAGCAGAGCAGAAACTCTTCCAAGGCCGGAGTGCTGCCAGTGTAAATATCCTTCTGGGCCGAGGGCTTGCTGAGTGTGATTGTGTCCTCTAGTTGACGTGGTGCCATATTTCTGGTTGTGAACAGTATGCTTTTGAATTTCTTGCTGTGCTGCCAACTGGTAATTAGCATGCAACGTTAATGAAACATCCAAGTGTTTGTGGATCATAGGTGTTGGAATTCAAATTCCTCCCTCTATTGTGTTTTTTTTGTAACTTCCTACAGGTCTTTGCTTTTAATGTTGGGCATTATGAACAGTTTTCATGTAGTAATCAAATGAAAAGGGTCTTAAACCATAAGTATTTATCTCTCACTGCTACTCTGGTTTGTGGAATACTCACCTGTCAGCAGTGATTTCAGAGGGCTTGAATGAATAATATGATTGTTTATTTGTTATGAAGACTTAAAGATCAGATGAGAAAGGTCAACAGTGAAATGTATAGGTTCATTTGTTTTGACATTTGGCATTTTGTGTGCTGTTCTCACTGCTGAACTTGTTTTGGGGGCATAATGTATTATAGGTCACAGGGGTCCCAAAGCAATATCCCCTCACCTGAGATTAAATCCTATGCCATTCTCTTTACAAGAACACAGTACTCTAAAGCCAATGTATTTGTGATAATAAACCACAGTGCATATATAGAGTAACAGTATACTAACATGTACTGCGTAAAATGTTGAATCATGGAAGTGTTATTCTTGCAGTTTGACAAATGGTCACCACCACAACATCAAGACTGTGAATATTGTGTTTCCTAATATATTTATTTTCAATTTCACATGTACATTTTCATTGAAGGTAGTGTAGTTTCCACTATTTTAAGGTTACACTCATCATGGTATTTTAATTAATTTATAGTATTCACCGTGAGGCAAAGACATGTGTCATAATAATGATTTTGGTCATTATGGATTTGAATGAACTGCTGCTCGAGACTCCACCGAGGAATGTATTACAAATGTGAACATGTGAATTCCACAGTATTGAATCCTTACATTTTATGTCTGACATGACATCCTCTTACTTTATATTTAACAGAAGTTAACCTCAACTGGACCTACACACAAATAGGCAAGCACAGAAGTCTGACGGAGTGTAGATAATAAGATTGCATAAAATAAAATATGTTCCCCATCACTGTGATGTCTTCTTGACAAGAGACATTCAAACCCTGATTTCCTTTGAAAGGAACGTTGCCTTAGACTGAGACATCAGGAACTAATGAGGGCTATAACAAAGTGCACAATAGCATTTCTCTCCAGAAAGCCTTTGTTGGGCTCTGGATTTCTATTCCATATTGTTAGGAAATACTCAACATTTCTCTTTTATTGTGGGAACAACAAATGCATACCAATGGCTTTAATTTTCACAGCAGAGATGTATAGGAAGTAGCAGGAGAGTGAACACCTGCATCAAGTGGCCAGAGCATTCCCGTAAATAGTGTTGACCTTCTTTTGTGACACAGCTCCTCAGAAGAACCCTTTTCTCTGTCAAATCTCTCTCTCTTGTGCTGAGCTCATTGTTTGCATGTAGAGAGGAAGAGATTCATGGAAATGCAAACATCCTTTTGTGAACTATTGGTGTTTTGTGTGTATTTTTATTTGTGTAAAACTTCTACAAAAATCTGGAAAATGTAAAAGATATAATATTTTTGTGAAGATTATAATTTGATGATGATCCAAATGTGAATCCTACAAAATATATGAATAAAAAAGGCTCTTTCCAACCTGGGGTTGCTAATTATCATTGCGTGGCATGACACTGTGTTCCTGCTACACAGCATCAGTGTCACCATGAAGGGATATAAATATAAATGAGCAACTGGATTTGTTATATGTTCCCATTTCAAACAAGTTCAGTGTGATATTGTGGGACATACAGACATTTTTGGGGGCACAATCTTTGTCACAAGAATTATTTATTCCAAGAGGCAATTTCTAAAGATTATTTAACAGCATTGTGTGGGAAAGCAACGAGACATGACGCATACATGATTCTCCAGAAGGAAGTTACAAAACAGATGAAAGCTTTATGTTTCAGTTTATCTTTGACAAACCAGCCTCCTGTTCACCAAATCAAGGCTCCTCCGATTTCACATCCAGGGCTATGACTATTTTCATTATTGATTGCCGATTATTCAAATTGAAGATCTGTCATTTTGTTTAACAGTCAAAAGAATATTCAATTTACAATGTTATACAACGACTTGAACTTAAGCACTATTGCTTGTGAAATTATTGAATTAATTAATCTTTTATCAACATTTTTCGCTGACTAATTTTCTGTCAATTTATTAATTAAGCCACAGTTTCTTCTGTGAAAATCTAAGGCTAGCTGGTTTAAAAACAATTCTAAGTGCAATAGCAATGCTCCATATTCTTCAACACATCACATTTAGATGTTCTTAGGTAAATAATTTAAAGGTCCCATGACATGCTTTTCTGGTTATTACCCATCCCCTTGTGTGTTATGTAGCTTTTTATGCATGTAAACGGTCTGCAAAGTCACAAATCCTCAAAGTACACCCTGTAGCGAGTAAATCTCTAACACAGAAAAGACGTGTCTATGCTGCCCCAGAACGCCTCGTTGGAGATTTTTCTTTTTCCATTATTTTCTTCCTGGTCTAAATGACGTAACTACGGAGCCCTGGAGGGTTCATAGAGAGAGAAAAAAATAAAACGAGGCCACATTACAAGATGTAATTCGTGGCCTCAATTTAAATAAAACGAGGCCACGCTTTATTAATTTGTGCGCACGAGATACTTTCTCGTTCGCACGAGAACACCACAGCATTTCACAAAACACTACAGCATTTTAGAAAAATGCTACAGCATTTCAGAAAACGCTACAGCATTTCACAAAACGCTACAGCATTTCACAAAACGCTACAGCATTTCAGAAAACACCACAGCATTTCAGAAAACACCACAGCATTTGAACTTATACGGAAAGGGTATTCCTTTAGGGAGAACACTTCTTGTTTGTGATTGGACAGAGCCAGCCAGAGAGCTCCTCATATCTGTTCAGAAACTCGACAAAACTTAAACATGAACAAACCACAGACTGTCTATGTCATGGTGAATACAGTCACTGCTTTGTTTATGTCTGTATGCCGTTGTTGAAGCAGCGACAGGTTGGTTTATCCTGATCGATCCGATCTCCATTCAGAAAACCCGCATTTTAAAAGGTTTTTCGTCTGCACACTTGTCACAGCATTAATTCATGGTTTTTACTAACCGGTATCAGTATGTTGTTAATTCGGCATAGTTTAAAAACGTGTATTACAATTAAATCACGGTAAAATATGTTCATTTTGTTGTAGTTATGGTATAGGGACGCGGGAAGTCAGTCAGAGTTGGGGGTGCTAGTGGAGCGGGGCCTCGCAGCGGCAAAACTGTGGCGCGCTTGCACTGTAGGCGCGCCGCGTTTGGGTGACAAAACCGTGCCGCGCCACACTAATTGCGCTGCATAAGCTCAGTTGAGGCTCCCTCCGCAAGATGAGGCCCCCTCCGCAAGATGAGGCCCCCTCCGCAAGATGAGGCCCCACGCAGTCTGCGTGATCTTCCTGTTGGGAGGGACGGCCCTGTCCGTCCAAACTCACAACAACGATATACAGACATAAGTGGCAAAGTCACACCCATCTACTTGATGTATTGAAGTCAATGGGGAGAGAAAACGTATCTTTCGATCCCGTTTGAATTGTGCCATGAATTACACATATGATGTTTGTCAATCCTAAAAAAAACAATTTCCATGTCAAAGAAGTCACAGTTTGTCGTAAAACTGTTGAAATATAAGACTATGAAAAACACGCAACTAGAAAGACTACAAATCCCAGAGTAAGTAAGTGTAAGTGATGTCACAATTGTTTTCCTCCACTAAGAGATAGCTAAGATCAGTGCTAAGATAAGATAACTTTAACAAGATGCCTGTGTGCTTAGTACCAGGTTATTATCATACCAGCAATGGGTCTTGCTCGTTCTTTCGCTTCCCGTCTGATGAAAGGACCAGGAGTGGCTGGATCAAGTTAGCTACCTAGCTAGTAGCTAGCACGTTAGTTAGCATTACAGCCTTGTCATTTTTATCTGCCTTTAAGTAACATTAAGCAACCCAAAATGTTAAACAGTAAGAATCATATTTTGTGAACCCTTTGAAGAGTACTGTCACCGGTGTGATCATTCTATAATACACAATTTAATTCCAGGGGAGAAATGCTAACGCTAGCATCGGCGATCGCCGATCTTTTCCACTTCATGCTGTCTGCACAAATGGTTGACATTAAACATTAAAAAGACCTGGCAGTTCAGAGAGAATCAAAGGAAGGCAGGCAGGCAGCTTTGCATGACATTCTTCAGGATGTGTTTCATTGTGGTGATAGTGAGGGTAGTCAATCGTTTTGTTGACAAGACAGTAGTGACGGCCATCTTGGTGACGTGTGTTGTTCTGCGAGACCAGAGATGTAGTTCATTGAGCGTTTCACACAAACAAATGTGTTACTTCACAGTTTTACGACACTTTTTTTTTACGACTTGCAAAATTATCTTTTAAATTGACAAACATCATATGTGTAATTCGTGGCACAATTCAAACGGGATCGAAAGATAATCTTTCTCTCTCCATTGACTTGAAATAAGCAGCGCCATATAGCGATCTATCTATATGGCGCTGGAAATAAGGTCCCATGTGTAACATCTTGGTGAATACAAGATCTTTGATTACAGAGATCACGTGGATGACGTAAGGTATGTGTGCATGTTACGCGCCAATGGAAATAAAGATGGACACTCGGATTGAAAGAAGTGGTCCGCTTCATCTGTTTTATGTAAACACTTACATTTTCATAGAACAGAATATTACATGGTGTCAGAGTTAGTTCATTTATCATCGACCTGACGACGGAAGATGGAGAACACAGGCGTTCCAACACCACGAATGGACTGGGACTCGTCTAATCTGCCGGACGCATGGAGAAAGTTTCGGCAGCATGTGCAGCTAATGTTTTCAGGCCCGCTACATGCTAAAGACGAGGAGGAAAAATGTAGCTATCTACTCCTATGGATTGGGGGAAAAGGCAGAGATGTTTTTTATACATGGACTCTCACAGAAGACCAAAGTAAGGTACTAAAAACGTACTATGACGGTTTTGAAGCTTATGTAACTCCGAAAGCAAATCCCATATTTGCGCTCTATACATTTCATGAAAAGATCCGAGGAGACAGTGAGAGTTTTGACCAGTTTGTAACGGAGCTAAAATTGCTAAGTAAAGACTGCAACTACCCAAACAGTGAGGAAATGATAAGAGACAGGATTGTCTTTGCTACAAACTCACAAAGAGTGCGCGAAAAACTGCTATGTCACGGTCCAGACTTGACGCTAGAGAAAGCCATTGCCATTGCACGTTCACATGAGCTATCACAGCAGCAGCTAAAGACAATGCTAACCCCCGCTGCTAGCCACGACAGTCGCTCTGCTCACGCGGTTAGCAGAAAACCTTTTAGAGCAGACCAAGCATCCCGTGGGCACAACAGTGCCGTGCTGATGTGTTTAAAGGCATCGGACTGTTTCCTGGAGAATGCAGTTTCCAACTCAAACCCTCTGTACCACCAGTGGTATGTCCACCTCGACGCATCCCATATGCTCTGCGTGACCGGCTCAAGGATGAGTTGGACGACATGGAAAAACTGGACGTTATCCAAAAAGTCACAGAGCCAACTGAATGTGTTAATGCACTAGTAGTGTTGGAAAAGCCGAAAACAAATAGGCTGAGAATATGCCTAGACCCCCGCGCCCTGAACAAAGCTATCCAAAGACCCCACTATCCACTCCCTACTCTAGATGACCTCACACCAAAACTGGCTGGAGCAAAGTATTTCAGTGTACTAGACGCCAGATCTGGATACTGGAATATAAAGCTCACACACGACTCATCTATGCTAACCACGTTCAACACGATCTACGGCAGGTACCGTTTCAAGAGACTGCCTTTTGGAATCATATCTGCACAGGATGAGTTCCAGAGGAGAGTGGATGAGGCCTATGAGGGGCTTCCAGGCGTTGCCGCCATCGTAGATGACATCATAGTCTACGGCCGCACCAAAGAGGAGCACGACGCCAGCCTGCGTGCCATGCTGGAGAGAACCAGAGAAAAAGGCATAAAGCTGAATAAGGACAAGTGCAAAATCTGTGTGCCTGAGGTAAGCTATTTTGGGCACAAGCTGACAAGAGAAGGCATCCGCCCTGACCCGAACAAGATTAAGGCCATCAAAGAAATGCCTAACCCACAAAGCAAGGCAGAGTTGGAGACCATACTGGGCATGGTCACTTACCTTTCCAGGTTCGCCCCGAGAATGTCAGAGGCAACAGCTCCACTCCGGCAACTGTTAAAGGAAAACAGTGAGTTTGTGTGGGACTCAAATCATGATGCAGCCTTCCAACGAGTAAAAGACATCCTAACACAGGAGCCTGGCCCAGTACTCACCTACTTCGATCACACAAAGGATGTGAAGTTACAAGTCGATGCTTCCAAACACGGCTTAGGAGCTGTCCTGCTCCAGGAAAAGAAACCAGTCGCATACGCATCAAAGACACTGACTGAAATTGAAGAGAACTATGCTCAGATCGAAAAGGAGCTATATGCAGTGCTCTTTGGATGTAGGCGGTTTCACCAATACCTGTACGGACGACAGGTGATCGTCGAGTCAGATCATAAGCCACTTGAGTCAATCATGCGTAAGCCCTTAGCAGCTGCACCACCACGTCTGCAACGCATGATACTGCAGCTACAGAGATATGACATCACTATCGAGCACAAACCAGGAAAACAAATCCCTGTCGCCGACACTCTATCCAGAAAGCCACTTGAATGTTACGACCGCTCCATCAGTGAGGGCATGGACTACCAAATACACACTTGTGATCAGCAACGCTCCGGTAAGTGACCGCAAAATGGCAGAGATCAGAGCCGCTACAGCCAAAGATGAGCAGCTCTCAGTGCTGAGACAGGTGATCCAAGCAGGGTGGCCCGAGAAAATCCAAAAATGTCCACCTGCAGTCTCCGAGTATTGGAATCATAAGGATGAGATATCAGAGACAGATGGCATCCTACTGAAAGGAGAGAAAATCATCGTGCCACACTCACTGAAATGCTTTCACGCATTCACACAGGACACTTAGGGATGGAAAAGTGCAAACAACGTGCAAGAGATGTGCTGTTCTGGCCAAGGATGGGTAAGCAGATAGAGACACTAGTAGGGACCTGCAGCACCTGCCTTGAGCGACGCAGCTCACTCCCAAAAGAGCCTATGATGTCACACCCAATCCCAGAACAACCTTGGCAGGTAATAGCCACTGATCTGTTCACATGGAACAGTACTGACTATGTAGTTGTAGTTGACTATTATAGTAGGTACTTTGAGGTAGAAAAAAATCACCAGCCTCACATCCTCAGTAGTCATCCAAAAGCTGAAGGCCATGTTCGCTCGATTTGGAATACCACAGACACTAGTCAGCGATAATGGACCTTGCTACAGTTCACAAGAGTTTAAAGCTTTTGCTCATGCATGTCACAAGCAGTCCTCTGTATTCACAGAGCAACGGGCTAGCAGAAAAAACAGTTCAGACTGCCAAAGCTCTCATGGACAAAGCACACGCTCAGAGAACTGACCTGTACCTTAGCTTGTTGGAGTATAGAAACACACCAGTGGATGGTTTGAATTTGAAATCGCCAGCGCAGCCACTCATGAGCAAGCGTCTGCGCTCTATCCTTCCCACCACTGAAAAGCATCTACAACCAGAGCTTGCCTGTCGCAGCACCGTTCACAGCAGGAGAGAACAGTGCCAAACACGACAAAAACAATATTATGACAGGAATGCCAGATCACTGCCTGCACTACCAGTGGGAGCCACGATCCGCTTCCAGCTTCCAACAGGTACATGGAAACCTGCAACAGGAGTCGAGCCAGCAGGTACCCAGAGATCCTACAACATCTGCACGGACGGAGGTCACATGTTTCGGCGCAACAGGCGTCACCTTCTACAAACGTGTGAGAGTGACACAGATCAGGAGACTCCATCAGACGAGCAGTTGGAGCCTGAGGACACTAAGACTTTGCAGCAGGACACTGAGAAACAAACAGGCCCCAGAGAGCAATCACACATTGTTTACAATAAGATTACAAGATCAGGCCGCATAGTGAAGCCAAGAGAGATGTGTTAAATCTGTAAAAAAAAATAAAAAAGAGAAATGCAACACTGACAATGCACTGTGATTTTTATTTGTTTAGAAATTGAATTCAACAGTTTTGTTTCAGAAGCAGTACTACATGCTCTATTAGAATTATTTCTGGGCAACTGTTCAACAAGATAAGTTAAACTGCAGAAGTGTTTACTAAATGTTGATGTACCAGCCTTATAATATTCCCTCAGTGATAGAGTAATCACAATTAGTAGATATAGTGCCTCAAGATGTACATTTATTTTAAATGCTATAAATGCATATGGTTATAATTTGTTATGGCAGCTATACTGTTCTTTTCTAAAGAAGGGGATGTAACATCTTGGTGAATACAAGATCTTTGATTACAGAGATCACGTGGATGACGTAAGGTATGTGTGCATGTTACGCGCCAGTGGAAATAAAGATGGACACTCGGATTGAAAGAAGTGGTCCCATGGATGTATAATAATAACTGGATACAGCGTGAGAGGCGGGGCCTCATTCATTCCTATGAGAGTTGCTCAATGGCGCATGATGACAAAATGGCCCAACTTTTGAGAGAGCGAAACGTCACAGATTACCCGGCATGCCTGAAAAGTACCCGTATGTGCACTCATAGAGCATGCGCAACTTTAACCATGCCGCCCAAAAGGCTCGTTCACATAAAGCACGTGAATTTGCGTACACGTAACAGCACCGCGCGTTCATGACAGTTTGGTACTGGATTTATATTAACGAGGCGGCAGTTAGCAGCTAGCGGCTAGCTAGTAAATTATGCTAAGTTACACATCAATCGTTATGTACTTTTATATTACGCTGACATCAGGATCTAGTGATATCCAAGCAACAGAGCTTCATTTAGCATGATACTTGTGTGGGTTGTACATGAAACCACTTGGTAATATATAAAAATGTATGTTGAAGCCTGTTATGATCAATTGTGAGTTAAAACGTTATCTAAAAAGTAAAGCTAATGATGGATTACTGTGGTGGAGTTAAAATAACAATAGCCTATTTCTTTTTGAAATGTGATGGAGTAAAAGGATAGTAACTGATTATTCATGTTAAGTAGCCCACAAGTAACTAAAACAATTGCAAGTGCAATAAGAAGCTACAGGAACGTTAATCTACGTCGGTAATATTAACTTTATTTAATACAATATTTACGGTACAAGATTTACATCATACAGCCCATGTAGTATAATATTTTACAAATGATGAATTACAGCAAACATGTGCAATATATCCATTATTACAGCTCCGTGGGCAGTAAGTATGGTCCGTTGTTATTGTGCATCCATGGGTAAAGAGAAACTCATGTAGTACTGAACCCGTAACATGAACGTGCCGGGCGGCGCGGTCCCGTGGGTTAGATGCGCGTTCATAATGCCGAGGGAAATAACTCAGAATAACGTTATTAGCACATTTTTACAACTTGAGGAACGAATGTTTTTAATAAGGACTATACAAACGTTCATACTGGGTAGTTTATTTAGTTTAAAGTATCCAACGAGTTACAGACCACTCTTTCCCCATGTAAGTCAATGGGAAAAAGTGTTTCCGGGCCCAGCAACCTAAAGGAAGTGTAGTACCGCCGTTTGACCAGCACGAATATTCTCATCAGACTGCGGCGTACTTCCTGGGGGCTTGAGTGGTCCGCTTCATCTGTTTATGTAAACACTTACATGTTCAAATAACAGAATAGGCTTGTTTGAGACGCGTTGCGGCTCGCCTCAAAAGTAGACGAGAATAGCCGATCGCAGCCGGGGGAGATCTCAAAAAGCTCGCCTGAAGTCGGAGAGCTCGGAGTCGGCTTCGTCTTCTTCTTCTCTCGGTTTTTTGGCGGATTGCAAAAGCTGCATACCGCCGCCTCCGGAGTCGGCTTGACTCGGTTTGCATAAAGAATGCACACATGTGTTTAATCGTTAACTCAGATATGTACTAAGTAAATACATTTGTTCCTGCTCAAGATTAGATTCAACTTTATTGTTATTGCACAGATTACAGGTACTGAGACAACGAAATGCAGTTTAGCTTCTAACCAGGTGCAACAAGCAGTAAAGTGAAAAGTAATGTACACAATAGACAGAATAAAATATAGAATGAATTGAATGATGAATAAACAGTGAGGGGTATGAATACACTAGATATCAGCCTGTGAGCAGTATGAACAGTGTGTATGAATATGCTAAAATATATAAAGTATGAAAACGGTAAGCAGTGCAAGTATAGTATAAAATATATAGATATTAATTTCATGATGATAAACATTGTGGAACAATGATGAAAAATGGGAATGGATGTGGCGACGTAAAACTGACACAAAACAACAACAAACTTTTGCCGAGCCAATTGGAGAGTTTCATCAGCAGCACGTGGTAAAAACCACCAATGAGCGCTCAGCTCGAGATACCAGCGAGTCGTTTCCCATCAAGCATTTCGCTGCCGCAGCCCGTGTAGAGGAACTGCGCCGCCTCGCCTCGCTCTCAAGGCTGCGGGCGTCTTTGTCCCGCGAGATTTCAACGTCTCATGTAGGCGAGCCTCCAGAGCAAGTCGGACAAAATGACTAACCATCATGCAACGCACTAGCAAGACGTTGATCGCAACTGCGCAGGTCTCGCTTGTCTCAAACAAGCCTAATATTACACCATGGAGGTCCACCGGAAGGGGAGGGACTTCGCCACTCTATTGCGCTGTTGTGTGCTGACCAATCACGAAGCATAATTTCTTGACTGGCAGCGAAAACAACCAATCACAGCAGTGCTTCTCTGGCTGGCTCTGTCCAATCACAAACAAGAAGTGTTCTCCCTAAAGGAATACCCTTTCCGTATAAATTGAAATGCTGTGGTGTTTTCTCAAATGCTGTGGTGTTTTGTGAACCTTTGTGTGACCTTTTAATATGAGCTCAATCTGGCTCATCTACAAGTGAGTATGTGTGCTTAAAGACTTTAACACTAGAGGGCAGCAGAGCCACTTCTAATAATTTCAGTGAAGTTATATAAAATACGGTTGCCGTTTTACATCAAGTCAATAGATGTCAGTAGATCATACCTAATGTCTGTAGAATGCTTTCAAGATAACTATTGCAGGAGTAGGTTTTATTTAAGTAATTCTGATGACATAGTGAACCGCATATAGATTATTCGTAGGTGAAAATCATTCGAAATTGTTTGCTGTTTCACAAAGCATTGTGTTGAGACGTTTGCAAGATAAAACTGTCAGTTTGTTTACATCATGTTTCGAGAAGATAACTTATATCGTTGTGAGAAAACATTAGACGGTGTGTATCTCAGCAGATAGCACTAATGATATGCCAAGGTAATGAGAGCATCATTTTGAGTATCCACAATGCTGATAAAGCTCCCCTTGTGCTCACAAAGATGATGACGGCACAAATCTAGACTGGCCTACTTTCTGAGGCAGCCCACTGATGACAAAAAGGAATTAAGATAAATTGTTCTTCTGGCAGATCAGCTCTAAAGCATCTGATTGCACTTTCACAGTTGACTTTTCGATAAAACTTTAGTTATGGTTTTCCAGTGTGAGTTTTAAATCCAGTGAATCTTGGTTGGCAGTGCAAAAGATGAAAGCCTGAGGATTGAAAGCCTGAGGATTATGACACTGACAGCTGATAGATAATCCATTTGAATTTTGAATTTGTATACATACTACAACAACGTGATTGTGCTCAACCCATTTCTTTGCTCTGCTCATAAAGATCCCTTATGCCTTTTAAACACGATAAGGTAAGTACAACTGTCAGAGAACCCTGTATGAACCAAAACCTTCAGACCAGCAATACCTCAGCAGCACATAATGGGATTTTCTGTCATTATGCTTACACCAGAACAGTCATGCATGAAAACTACTGACCCACTACTCCACTTAAACCCCCCTTTCCCACATTTCAACAGCTTCCAGACTTATGTTGCGTTACAACTGTGAAACATGCCCACTTCCTGCATCTTCTGCCTGTTGGCCTTCACAGAAAAGGCTCATAAAACATATTAAATGTTTAGCCAGCTGGAGGCTGGGAGATTTATTGCCTTCTGGAGCCTGCTGCAGCCTGAGGACAATATTCCAGTGTTTATGCTCTTGGTGAGCAAAGGTCACGGAGAGGGGTCATGCCACTGCAGTTAAGCTTATTTTTCACAAAAGAAGGGCTCACATTGAAATCACCCTTTGCACTTTGGACCTTCATGTCTCCCTTGTGTTCTCTACTTTTTTTTAAATCCATTTGTATGAACACTTTTTGGTGGGAAAAGCTTTGGATTTCACAAAAAGTACACTCGGAAAATGTCGCTTGGCCATTGTATCCCCTTTAGCATTGCCAAATAGCGATTTTACAGTTGTACACATTCTCCGCACTTCAAATTTCTGTTTTTTTTATTCTTTCTTTGTCATCGTGAATGCTCATGTCAAATTATGTGTACTGATAAATGTTTTCGGAGTACAAAATGTCTGAACCTTTGACCTGAATTTCGTTCTATCACAGCAGTTATCAAATGTCCCGTGATTGCAAAAACGTTGCTTTACAAAAACAATAGAGCATTGTGTTTGATTTCTGTCAGAACATCTTAAGAGAAAGATATAAGGGAGTGCAGACGTGCTGCAAACAAGCTGCACTAAATGTTGACACTACCACTATTTGTCTCTTTCAAACATTAGTTGCATGTTGCATCCATATTGATGAATTGCAGAAACACCTCTGGTAACAGCAGGCTTCCCTCAGCAGCACTGTGTTACAAAACAACTACAGGCTGCTGGTGCATCAAATATGATCAGTGTACAGTCTCTCTTTGTTGACATGTTTAAGCAGATTATAACATCGCTCTTGTTCACACAGATATCAAGCTGCAGCGATGACTGACACTGATGTTCACGATGCTACGATACACTGTAAAGGTCTGGAGATTAGAGGCAAACATGAACAGCTAACCTCAGATGTCTTCTTGTTTAAATGCACACTGACAAATCACTGCTGCAGCCACACACACACACCTGCAATCACAAGCATCCCATCCACTCTAAACTGGAGCATGGCGGATCTGTTGATGTGGTCCTGTTTGGATGTGATTGTGTGTGAGAACACTTTCAGTTGAGTGAGTCAGCAGAGGAGGGGGGTGGAGGGTGTAATCAAGCTGAAAAGATTAGGGGAAGACGAGCTGCTGAGGATCTATGGGAGCAGACATTGGTTATATAACCCTAGCCCAGTTCACTCCGCTACCAAAGGCGGACTTGGAGGAGGGGGATTTACTGAACTGGGGAGAATCCTTGTGTTTGAACAAAAAATTAAGGAGGTCATTGGTTATCTGCACGCAGTGTCTGTCTAATAACAAAGGGTGTCTAACTCTAATTCAAAACTCTATTTCCCCAGGTCATTATGGAGGTAACAATGAGGTGTGTCAGAATAAAAGCATTGACCTTATTCTTTCTCAGAAAAAAAAAATCCAATGATTTGTTATTATTGACTTTAGTGTCCACCTTTAGTTATTGCTTCATTGCACTGGTGAGTACAACAACATATTTCAGGTCCTTTGCCTGCAACCCAGCCAGTGTTTACTCAAGATTGGTCTCTGAGTACCTTTGGACACGTGATATGATCAGAAAACACTTCAAACTTCATTTCAAGTGTTGATGGTGGTGTTTTGGTCTTACATGTGCAATGCAGGAGAGAGGGTGTCAATGCTGTACAGATTGTAAAGCCCCCTCAGGCAAATTTAAAATGTGTTATGTTGGGCTGTGTCAGTAATCCGTTATGGGATTTGATGCATGTGCAAGCCTTGTGACTGCTGGGCTGTTTCTGCTGGTCTCTATGAAAGGAGAAGTTTTAGGGCGACTTGAGGAAGAAAGCTCCTCGCATATAACGGGGTAAAGATACAGCAGATTTGATCGAACCCACCAAGAGTCCAAATAGTAAAGCTACAGTGCTCTGCATACCAATCGCTGGTGACAATGGGTCCCAACTCCTCCATTCACCCTCAGTAAGTGGCAGTTTATTCAAGTGGCCCGGCTGTTGCATAACCTCACTTTTCACATCTATATGTTTCGGAACTCAGGGACTGGGTGTCTTTGACCTGTTCTGTGAATGTTCTCCTGTTGCAGATGACCCTATGTTTAACCAAATAAATCGATAGACAGACTGAAAATAGAACGGCGGTGTGCCAATATGTGTAAAGGTGATGACTGTACAAATATACTTTTCAGTCCATCAAGTCAAAACAATATTTTTCGGATTGAGGGTAGGAAGTTCACAAAACTGAGAAGAGTTGCACGTGATTTCTAGAAGAGCACATCCCCGAGATAATTTTCTTTTTTATACATAATGTTTAATGAGACAGCTGCATGTTATGGTGCAGGCCAATTTGAATCAATTGAATATTGTACTACTGGGATATCCTGGGGTGCAATATGTCGATAAACAACATGTGGTACTGAAGGATTCCAACAGAGGCCCCCATTTTTCATAGAAATGGCATTGAATGAATAACATTTCTCCACAGCAGACTGCTTCAGACCGGTTTGTGTGGTCCACATTTGAGGGAGGTTGTCATACTCGAAAATTCCACATTGGACTCAGCTGTCAGCTCTTTCTGGGCCTGATTGCACCAATGTGATCTGGACATCAGTTATGACTTGACAAGTGAAGCACCTCTGATTGTTATCTGTGCATCAGCTGTTGCATAAAGGGAACTCCTGTGATCTGTGTTTTTGGCAATCTTCTGTCATTACAATGCAGTGCAGATAGCTACTTATTGTGCCTTTGTCCCTGCATGCTGTTATGTCTCCTCTTGTGGTTTAGTAATACTTTGATAACAGCCTGCCATGTGTGTCGCATCACTGGAGAAAGGCTGATAGGTAGTTTTGTACTTGTGCACTGTTCAGTTTACCACTTAAATATACATTGCATGGAATAATAATGATATGACCGTAAGAGGAGACGGCTGAGGAATGACCCCTTGATTAAATTAAAGTCCTCCTCACAGGATCCCTACAAGCCATGTGTTGCGTATCAGGTATTCACTGAGACGTCTTTAAATAAATGATGACATGATCTTTGATGGACACTAAAGAAGGCCACTGTAGAAACTGAAAGTCCCTTTTTCCAAGTTCATTAATTTTGAGACAGTAGTCCTGCAAAATAACGAACATGACCAATGAGGGCACAAGATAAGTTTGTGCACAGATGGAAAGCTGACAGGCAGGTAGGCCATCCAGTTATTTTAGCCGGGCCGGCTAAAATGATTGGTCGTGCTTTTTACAGTACTACGGCTTCCACAGATGACTTTTTTTTATGGATTTTTTGTCAAAGCACTTAAGATATTCATTGCTATCGGGATGTTAAGAGCATTCCATGGAATATAACAAAACTTACCTACCCCACCTTTAAGGCCCTGTCACACTGTCCCGAAATTGACACCCGATGGACACACGATAAAGGAAATGTTCAAATTCGGCTGTGATCGTAGCAACATCGGGCCATTCGTGAGGGCATCTTAAGCCATCGTATGACCGCCGGTGGAGTTTCTCAGGCTCCGGCAGCAACTTCGTGAGCGGCAACTTCGTAAGGTACTCGTGAGGGCATCTTGTCAAATCGTGTCATCTTCGTGTTTTCATCGGTGCATTCACCCTCACTCTGATCGGGGCGAATGCCCGATGGCACCGATGATAACAAGATGCCCTCACGATGGCCTTACGAAGGGCAACATTTACACACGAATTCAACACGAAAATGAACCTTCGCAAGGTCCTTCGGCAATTTTTTGGCATGCCAAAGATTTTGCCACCGCTCACGAAGTTGCTGCCGGAGCCTGAGAAACTCCACCGGCGGTCATACGATGGCTTAAGATGCCCTCACGAATGGCCCGATGTTGCTACGATCACAGCCGAATTTGAACATTTCCTTTATCGTGTGTCCATCGGGTTGTTTTATTGCACAACAAAATCATGTAAATATATTATGTAAATAACCCAATTTGTGTTCTGTGAAACTAAAAAGGATATAATATATTATTTTGAAGGACAGTTGACAGGAAGTTGTTGTTGTTATGGAAACAACATTACAGAGAAAACGTAATATTTTCTACATATAACGACGGATAAAGTAAAGAACAAAGTCTGAAGATATCAGTACAGTATCATAGTACTGTAACATAATTGTTTTTGGTACTTTCATTGCAGTTGTATGTCTTAAATGTAATGTAAATGTTGCCTTCGTGTATGGTTCGGGGCCATCTTCGTGCGAAATTCACAATTCCATATTCGTGTGTCCATCGGGTGTCAATTTCGGGACAGTGTGACAGGGCCTTTAAGGAGGCAGCACCGAGTTGGCTAAAGTGTAGGGAGGTAAAATCACATTTTACCAAAGCAAAGCAATAACTGTATTTAAAAGTCACTTTACAACAATTTTGCTTGAGACTTTCTTATTAAACACCTCACACCCACCGATGTATGCAATGTTTTATGATGAGCGGGTTATGTGTTTTATTTCTTAATGTGTGTCCTTACTGTTAGGCTGTGATTGCTGTTCCCTTATGAGTACACTAAGGCAAATACCAACCAACCAAGATTGAGGATTGCATTTTGAACAACATATATTGTTTCCATGCCAGTTTTTGCAGCAATGTTGTCCTGAAATAATTTGAAGCTATACATTCTATACTTTCACTCCTTTCGGGCCTCCCTCTATTATAATTAACAGAACACTACATATCCCTTAGATTTTAAAACAGATATTATCATTATTATTATTATTGATCAGAATGTCACACATAAAGAGTATAAAGAGGAAAACGTACTCTTCCGGTTGGAAGAAAAAGGTCTGATTTAGCGTTTTGCTGGTAAACACTGGCCACCTGTGGAAGAGAGGAAGTCTTCTCGCTGTGCGGCCCTTAGGCAAGTTTCACAGTAGAGAATCGGTTTGCCATGGCAGCGGCGATCGGCACACACGGCACTGTGGGGGTGCTCGCTCTGTGTCAGCACTCA
The DNA here is from genome assembly GCF_902827175.1 of Gymnodraco acuticeps. Lineage (NCBI taxonomy): Eukaryota > Metazoa > Chordata > Actinopteri > Perciformes > Bathydraconidae > Gymnodraco > Gymnodraco acuticeps. The sequence continues at coordinate 1,142,184 of NW_022990940.1, forward strand.
TTACCATCTGAGCCTTGGTGGACCTCTCTTCCAGGGCTCCTTTACAGGGAAATAAAAGAGAGATGCTTTACACTTTAATGACTTTCCCACAGTGGCTCTCCAAGAAACAGCTCCCCTTAAATTGCTTTGCCCTGGTGGAGACCAGAGGAGAGTCCCCAATGCTCACCAGAGGAAGGGAAATACTGAGTCCACTGTCTGTCCACTCTGCAAGGCCAGCCAACAGGGGGGGAATAATCAGGTCTTTATGTGGCATGGGGCCTACAGGGGACAGCCTCAGTATTGTCCCCACAGCCCCCTCTCGTATCCTGGTCTGATTGTTCCTCTGGGTCCAACACATGGTCACGTTGCAAAACCCCCACAAACCAAAACTTGTGCACCGACTTCCAACAACAACAAGTCCTGACCCATCAGCCAGGGGACGTCCAGTTTAAAGTAAACACATGAAGCAATGTGTTCTCTCACATCTAATTTAATAACAGTCCCTTTCCAGGTACTCTATCTTGTTTATATCACCTGTTGGCAGGTTTATATAAGTAAATATGCAGAGCTGGGATTTAAGTGGCTCAACACAAGCAGCTGACAGTGTCTCCGTCCAAAAAAACTTTATTAAGGATTATCTGTTTTGCTGGAGTTGCCTGTTGACAGATGGGAACATGAATGAGTACCAGTTTGACACACGACTAATATACACATTTCTACTTAAGGGAAAAGGGGAATTAATGTCAACATTGCTTCAAACACACAATCCACATGTCATCACAACATTTCATTTTTTGCCCCCTCTTTTCTCATGTTAAACACATTTCCCTGCAGTTCCTGAGTGATGTATAGGCTATTTATATCTATTTATTTTCTCCTTGTTGAATGAAGGCGAGGTTATGAAACATTCTGGTGATGTAAGAGGCCTGTATGTGTGTACTTGGCATCTAGGATGTTGTATAAGACTGTACAGTATGATAAATAGGTAAAACTCAGAATAAAAATGGATACCAATCCACATTATAGTCATCGACCTGTCCTCCTAACTAACAAAGTTCAAAGTGTAATTTTTTAAGTTAACAATGCTTATTTTAGCTGTTACTTTAAGTGAATAATTCGCTCTCTCTCTAAATTGTATATTCTTGTTTCAATGTGTCAGCAAACAAGTGGATTACAGCCAGGGATGGCATGTGTTATAAAATATAATCCACGTTGTATATAAATCCTCCCTGAGCCGTGTGTGTGTGTGTGTGTGTGTGTGTGTGTGTGTGTGTGTGTGGTGTGTGTGTGTGTGTGTGTGTGTGTGTGTGTGTGTGTGTGTGTGTGTGTGTGTGTGTGATAGCCAATAAGGAGGGTATGTTAAGTATGTGCTTTGTCTAAGCTTTCCTTTAAAACACTTATGTCCTTCAATAGTAACATTTCACATCAATTATCCTATTCTTTTAGCTGTGACTGCATACTGCATTTACCAATTAATATGGTGGAGTTCTTCTCATATCTAAAAACCTTTATGATTAATGGGTGACCTTTCCAAGACGTTGCCCTGTTGACTACCTTATGCATGCTGGAAAAATTCCCCACACTTGTTATAAATATAGTACTGAGTGATAGTGTGTTGAACTATCTCTATGGTGTCCTGACTTTCCCTTTAGTCACAATAAAGGGCTGCAACTAACAATCATTTTTCTGATTAATAGTTTGGTAATAAAATATTTAAAAACCTCCATCTGACTTTCTCAAAGTTCAAGGTGAGTTCTTGACATGTCTTGAAATGATTTCAGTTAATACAAAACAGAGAGAACAGCACATTTCCCTCATTGATGAGCTGCAAACATATTTTGTTTTTGTTTTTGAATAAAATAGCGACATCAACAAACAATCGATTATAAAAAAGAGCTGCTTATTATTTTCCTGTCGATCGACAAATTGTGGAAGCTCCAGCTAACATGCTAAACTAAGAAGTAGAACATAGTTTACATTACACCTGCTTAACATCAGTATGTTTATTACATTTAGTATTAAGTGTGAACCTTAAAGCACCCCTGAGCCTCAGTGTAACTTTACACAGGTGCTATAGCGTGACTGTAAGCTATTGTCAGGAATTAAATGAGCAGTTATCTAATTTTCACAGGAGCAAATACAATAGGGGTGGCTGAGAAGTGCAATCGACAATTACAAAGTGTGAAAAACTTTAACAAAGCTTGAGACAAATTTACATTTTATAAAACAAATTTACATTTTATAAAACAAATGTACATTAGCTAAACACTTTTATAAAAACTGAGACAAATTTACAAGTGTCGAAACACTTTAACATTTGCCGAAAAACACTTTAACATTTACTGAAACACTTTAACATTTGCCGAAACACTTTAATATTTGCAAAAATACTTTAACATTTCCCGAAACACTTTAACATTTGCTGAAACACTTTAACAAACTAGAGAATCAAACCGGAAAGGGAATGCCCATCATACCAGAAGTGACGTGCAAGTGATTGACACAAACAACCTGTTAAACCCGAGTCTGTTTTTCAGGTTTCAGGCTCGAAAATGACATTCCCAGAACAAATGACCATATCTTCCCTTCTAAAAGGGTTAAATTAATAATCTTTTTTCTCAAAGTAATAATAAACCTGTGAGTTGGATGTAGAAAAGTCAGAATAAATATAGATGTTATACATGGTAAAAAACTGTAAATTATAGTGTCTGTCCAAAGAATATTTTGTACTTATAGTGAAAAACTAACCTTGAATGATGGGTTAGTAGACTAAAAGCTTTAGGAATCCAAAGTACAACATATAATAAGTACCCTGTATCAAGATTGATGCAAAACAAGTGAAATGTGACCTTTTTAGAGAGGTTTAGCAAAAATAACTCCACTTCTGGGGTGATTTGGGTGGAAATGGGCATTTTTTACGTTTCTCTGGAACTTATTGGTCGATTTTGATGATTGACATCTCTTTTTAACCGTTAGAGCCAATAGAATCGAAGGGGAATTTCCACATACATACACAGGTTACCATAAAAAAGTGGGGGCTTCGCGCATACAGTTTGCCGTAAAGCGAAACCTATCTCACGCTCTGAAATCTGAAAACGGAAAAGTAGGTTTATTGCTTATGGATTATCAGAAATCATTTCAAAGTGACACAGACACATTGGATTAATCTATGGATTAACCTTCAGCAACGTTTTTATCGTTGTAATGCCATTGAAGAAAACTTCTGATCAGACAACGACTAAGGTAAGACATATTCCCATTTTGGCTACCTAATTGGTGTGATGTCTGTTTTTGTTAATATCTTCGAGTTCTTATCATGGAGTGATGATATAGATACCTATCGATTCTGTGTCTTCTCATGATGCTAATCGATGGGTTGATGTGCAGTTATAATAAGTAATAAGGGTGTTATACCGTGTTTTCTGTGCAAAAGCCGTTAGCATTTTTTCGCTCGTGGCTAATTCAGAGGCTCAGCGCTAGCTTTGTGGGTTTTTTTTGCAACAAAAAAAAAAAGATCAGTTAGCTGAGTTTCTTCCCGTTACATGGATATAAAACATTCATAGTTTATTAAATATTAAGAAACCCTCAGACGCTGTTTCCTGCAGATGACGCGTTTTTCCCCCTGGTACCGGGGGGGTGGTCTTAAACAGGTTAACCAAGTCAAAAAGTACAGTGTAAAAATACTTGATACTTGAGCTAGTAGTCCAAGTAGTAGGCCTACTGAGTCCAACAGTATCAATTTCATGTAGAACTTATGGTAACAAATAATTGTATCCCTCAACAAATATAGCAAAATACATGAATGATTGTACTCAGGAGGGGAATTTGACAGAGTATTACTCAAAACGTACACGGTAAAAGTACTTAATTGTATTTGTGGAAGTAGTCTAACAAGTACTGAGTCCAACAGTACCAAATGTATTAAGAACTTAGCTACAAATATTTGTATCCCCCATCAAATATAGCAGAAGTGGCTTGAATTTGTTCTCAGGAGGGGAGTTTGACAGAGAATAACTGAAAAAGTACTTCATTTGATTGTTGGTAGCAGGCAAACAAGTACTGAGTCCAACAGTGTCCGTTTTATTAAGAACTTATGGTAAAACATATTTTTTATCGCAAATATAGCACAAAAACATGCATTATTTCACTCTTGTACTAGCGTCAGTGCCGCTTCTCGGTCGATTACCGTAAAGGCGCGATTAATAGTGCACTCAAAAATGAAGAGCTGCTGATTTGACCAAGCAAACACGAGAGACGGCTGAGTTGACCGCAGTGTTCCCCTGCACTCCGACAGCACTGAGCACTACATCGAGATTAAGATTAAACACATGTATTTCATTTGGGAACACACATATACCTATCGAGTTGGCCAGATGTGTGTACATTTGTTCATGGTAATTTGAAAACAAATGCCGGTGTCGGACATTCACAAACACACCGAACACACACACAGAGCGGAGCTGAGCAGAGCACAAACAAACACGTCATGCGCCTTGTGGACCGGACATCTCCTTCATAAAACAAGTAATAGGGGGAATAATCGGGCAGTTCGATGTGTGTAGAGGTGTGTGTGCTTAAAACGAAGCAGCCTGGAGTTGCTCTTTAGCTGTCTAATGAAGGTAAACACAGCGAAGGCTGTGTGTAAAAGGCACAGCTCCACTTCCTACTTGGCGAACCTGTAACTTTGCGCATGAGAACGTATCTCGTGCGCACGAGGAAGTATATCGTGATGAGCAAAACCATGTCACTTGGCCCAGGTGGTTTCCACAGAACGGACAAAACATGTTTAACGACCATAAACACACTCATACCGTCCATAGGTACCGGCGGTCTATCAGCCAAAACAAACTTAAGTTTGTGTCAATCACTTGCACGTCACTTCTGGTATGATGGGCATTCCCTTTCCGGTTTGATTCTCTAGTTTGTTAAAGTGTTTCAGCAAATGTTAAAGTGTTTCGGGAAATGTTAAAGTATTTTTGCAAATATTAAAGTGTTTCGGGAAATGTTAAAGTGTTTCGACACTTGTAATTTTGTTTTATAAAATGTAAATTTGTCTCTAGCTTTGTAAAAGTGTTTTGCATCTTGTTAATTGTTTTTTGTTAATGTTAAATCGTTTTTTCTTTGGTAAAAGTGTTTTGCTAATGTACATATGTTTTATAAAATGTACATTTGTTTTATAAAATGTAAATTTGTCTCAAGCTTTGTTAAAGTGGTTCACACTTTGCAATTGTCGATTGCCCTTCTCAGCCACCATACAATAGTGGCAAAAAACAAAAGTGACCTTGGGAGAGTTGAAAAGTTAATGTTCGAACAATAATTTTTTCTGAGTAGGCCAACCCAGTGCGCAGTTGAACAAAACTCTTCCTGATCTGATTACAAGTATTCACCTGTCGGAGTCCAAAGGGAAAAAGACTGAGAGAAAGAATACATGAAACTGGAAACCAGACATTAGGACGTGTAACTGAGATGAAAACCATGTCAAAGTCCAGACACGTAGACTATTGTTGTAACACCTGGTCATTAGGAGGTTTAAACCAAACAAGTTCTTTTTTTTTTACTGGAGATGTGATCGTTGCTGAATAAGATAAAACAAATCTATGATCACATCCTTTATGTTTAAAAGACCATTGAGCATGTACAAATATAGCTTTATAACTGCTCTAAAAGGCTGCCAGGGTTCAGAGTGGACATAAAAAGTCAGGCGACACAAGCTGTTTCCTTGGCTTTCCCTGACTCATGGCTTTGACACAGCTGACTCATGAAGAACAGAGTCACCTCCCCTGCATCATGCTCACTTACTGCTTACTAAGACGTCTGATTCTCTGAAGACACTTGAACTGGTGGTTTTTCCTTTACGTGTTTGTAGATGTCATTACTGTAGAAGAGTACGATTAAAATTGGGAAGGGAGGATTGGTGCTATACTTTGAGTGTTCACAAGCATAACGTTTTGACAAAAATTGTAGTTAGAATATCAAATGGTGGAGACTTTTAACATGGGTGCATACAGTACAATTACTTCATGAAGTATTTAAAATCATGCAAGTTTAAAACAAAGCAAACAACTGTTTTAAAAAAAACGGTCAATGAATGTGCACATTAACAATTATATGTCATGATTGTAGTCTTTCTTTTCATCACCTGAAGGAAAGGTGACAACACTACAGCTGCTCTTATTTATCACCTATAGCTTTAATAGGACTGAAATCAGGGAAAGTTAGTTTGGCACTGGCTAGTAGACTAAAGCTATGATATGTTGTCATCTTGAACAACTGGCTTGTGTGTTGTCTTCCCAGGAGTTGGGCTCTAGGTTCAGTTTAAAAAAACCTTTGTTGTTAGCTTAATGGAGTTTGCATTGTGACACACCAACCCAGTCTCACGGCATTTCGCGTTATAGTCACGACATTTAATCTATTGATTCGTGTTCAACAACACGATTTTCCCCTTTTTTTCGTGTCACACAGAACGATGTTAAAAGCAATGTATTTCTATTGGTAGTGTGTTTCGTGTCTGCAACACGTCGGAAGCTGTGTGGTTCATAAAAACATGTTCTTATTCAATATCAAGCCATGATTATTGTTTTTTTATTTAAATATTTGTTTCCTTCTAATTTGTTATTCTTTTCTAAATAACACACTGTTATTTAGAAAAGAATAAACACACAAGTATCCTTGTTTTTATTTATTTGTTTAATTCTATAATCTCGGGTTTATTTGCCGTCCATCAGGAACTGAATTTCAAAATAAAATAACCGGAAACAGATACACACCCACTGAACTGATTACCCAAGATCCTCAGCAATCGTTGAAGCTCGGTGATTGGATTGTTTAGCCACAATGCACGTTGGGATATGGTGTTAATGCGATATGAAATCCGAAAAACATAAACAAAAAAAGAAAATAATACTTTAATCCGAGTGTGCTTGCTTTTCTCTTTGAAAGTCATCACATGACGGCATTGTAATACACGGTTCGGCTGCATTAAATATTACACATCTGCCGTAGTTCTTTATTTATAGAGCCCTGATTAGAAGACTTCTGGACAAACTGGAAGAACTGCCACCGAAACTGAATACGTGACGTGGATCATAAATATATCAGCAACTAAACAACATCTTCAATTTCTCTTCACACAATACGTCTCCTTGCAGTATCAATAGTAATTCGGTTGACTTTTATATTTGATCCAATTGGTAGATAAGCTGTATTTACATCATAACGGTGCACAGCTGATATGAATGAATGAATGAATGAAAACTTTATTACAGACTCAGGGTCCAGATAAAAGACAAGACATTACATAGATAAAAGACAAGGCATTACATATAATAAATTACATACACAGCATAAAAATAATTCATAGTTTAAGAATAATTTAAATCAGTGTCCTAGATAGACAGGGACTTTTTTTTAAAAGATATTACTGATTTTCTTTGAATATAATAATGTAAATACTGAGTTGAAAGAATAGTCAGGGGTGATGGGAAACACATCTATGGAATCAGAATGTCAATAGCTTACCATTAAATGACGGATATAAAAGAAAAAAAGATTTTAAAAATGCAGATTTCAGTATTTTGAGGCTCTGATCCTCATTTATTTTCCTCACGGATGGCAAAAAAAGTCAGACATTATACGATTTAAAATAAAAACAATAATCGTGGCTTGATATTGAGTAAGAACTTGTTTTTATGAACCCCACAGCTTCCGGTCTTCCAAGACCCGACCGGACAAAAAGACGTGGTGCAGTCACGAAACATACTATAGTAATACATTGCTTTTAAAATCGTTCTGTGTGACACGAACAAAAGGGGAAAATCGTGTTGGTGAACACGAATCAATAGATTAAATGTTGTGACTATAACACGAAATGTCGTGAAACTGGGTTGGACACACTGCGTTTGCATTTGTTAGCTAGCTAGCAGCAACTGGTTAACATTCATCAAGTATCACAGTGGTTTTGTTCAAGATAATGAACATGGTAAACATTGTAATTGTTGATCATAAGCATGTTGTCATTATGGGAATTGGAATGTAAGCATGTTGATCTAGGCATACCTCAAGCTTGCTACGAGTCGCTGCCTGAGACTGCTGTAGTAGCGTTGATGAAAGATCTGACTTCTAAAGTCAATGTGCTTTTTAAAACTAGCTTAAAAGCTGCAGAGAGCTGCATAGGGGATAATTCTCTTAATTTACAATGAGCAACACACTTGAAAAATACCTTCCTTTTATTTCATGTTAATTTTAAAGTGGAATATCAAATGTTAAAACATCAATACTTGTTTTATCATTTGATGACAATACAGGTGAGGTGGAAGCTCACTTGCTGAGAATATTAAAGAGTCTTTTCTTTGCACTTATAAAACACCTCAACAGGCAAGTGCCATCTCTTTAAAGGATCATTTGCAATGTTGTGTAATGTTGTCATTCAGTTGAGAGGACTTGCCCTCTCAGCTGAGCTCAAAGGCTTTGAGAGGTGCCAGGATAGCTGTGCCCGGTGTCAGTGTCCCTCACCCTGTGATTGGCATAAGGAGAGCCATGTGATGCAGCCAGCATGATAGTGAGATCAGCTTTTAAAGAGGCCACAAAGAGACACAGCTTACACATAACCGCTCGATCAATGGCTCCTGTCATTTCATCTTCAGATCTTCAGTTTTTATGGAAACTGTTGCAACATCAGGAGGAACACAGCTTGACATCTTAATAACATTTGATTTGAATAATGCACCCACGTGATGAAAAAGAGATTCACACATTTGTTATGGTAGATTTATATCCTCCTTTTCTATGAAAAGGAAACATTTGTGTCACACTCCTAGGTTTATGTCACGCTTGTAGTTTTGTATGTTTGGGTGTTTGCTGTCATGTTTTTCTCCTGGGTTATTGTCTGGTCCTTTTCCCTGTGTTTTTCGTTAGTTTCCCTGGTGTGTCTACAGTGGCGTTTTTATATGTACAAAAGTGGTGGGGCACAAAAAACTCAGATGTCTATAAGCTTCTGCAGTGAGGTTCATGGCTGGTGAGGCACTGGCACTGACTCTTCAGGTTTACAAATATTATATTTTGACCTAAATCAAAATATAATATTATTTTCAAAAGCTTTTTTTGTCTGATGCTTCAATTCATTTTAAACAGACAGTTCAACAGAAGGATACCCAAACAATTTAATTTAATTATTCAAATATTGAATTGTTCTCTCTTAGTAAGATCCCATTTTCAATAAAATTGCAGTCTTACCTTGACTTGAAGATTAAGTCCATTTGCCTATCCTTCTGGACAAAAATCTCTATTACTTTTTTGTAAAAGTCCTCCTTATGTTCTTGTAGTTTCAAAAGTCTATTATAAATCTAATCTAATCAATAGATTTATGATTCGAAAATTATAAAAGTAAGGTAGACATGTGGATATTATCCGGCTGAACAAAACGTGCATTTATCTAACAGGTTTGTTTCCCACAGACCTTATTTGGAGCTATTTTCTAAAATCCTATGGAGAAATCTCATTGCTTTTTTTCGAGGGAAGCCATGCGCAGCTTACTTCCGGGTTTTAGGATGCGTCACTGCAGCTCTCTCGTCTCCTCTTCACACACCACACTTTTCGCGGCACACGTACTTACAGCCAATCAGCTCTGAATGATGTGAGGTGACGTATGGTGGGGATGGCAGCTCTATGCCCCTATGGTCATTATTTTTTTGCCACACACATTAAATAGGAAAATATTCTGAGCATGCGCAGTGTAGTTTTTACAGTCACCGTTCACTTCGACATAGAGAGGGAGGGGCAGGATCGGGTTTTGTCCCACATGGCTCTAAACAGCTCAATAGGCACACACTGTAGACACTAATTAGAAGAACACAGACTAAAACAGCAATGTACAGACGAATCAGATGATTAAACATGATCTTAAAATATATTTTATATATTTTTTAATTTATTTTTTGCATTTTGTTGTAATCATTATTTTTAATACTTTCTACTGACACTAGGTGGGGCTGTGCCCCACCTGCCCCTAATGACCAGTCGCCACTGTGTGTCTAGTTGTTCGATTGTGTTCACCTGTGGCCCTTGTATTTCTCCTCCCCTGCCCGGCTGTTTCTCGTCTTGTGATTACCCCTCCCTGTATTTAGTCTTGTCTACTCCTGTGTTCAGTGTTGCTGCTTCTTTTGTTTGTGACCTAGTTCACCGTAGAGTGTTTTGTTTTTTCAAGTTATATAATATAGATAAGAGCCCTTGCAATAAAGGTATTATCAAGTGTTATCTGCGTTTGGGTCCTACCTGCTTCACTCTGCGTATCAGAAAGCACCAACCAAGAAATGGGCCCAGCAGATCCGTTCGAGCTGGAATTATTGAATTTTTCCTTTTTTTTGGCTAACTGCTCGGATCGATGGAAGAGAGCACCCGGAGTTCAGCAGCGAGAGGCTGTGTTGTCGGAGGCGCGCCAGATGGCTAGAGAGAAACCAGGTTTGGTGAAGTTCTTACCTGGCTGGATTTCAAAGATCCTCCCGGTGTGTGATTCCCGGCCTGCTAGCCCCAGGCATGCTAGCTCCCTGTCTCCCAATTCCCAACCTGGTACCATACGCCTCGGTGGGTTCCGTCTGAAGTCAACCCATGCTTCTGCCCCAGTTCCTGTTCCTGTCCAGGAGTCGTATTCTGGAACTCGTCTGGCTTATGGAGGTCCACGGAGTATTCAGGCGGCTGCTAAGAGAAGGAGTCGCAAGGCCAAGCTAGCAGCCCGAGCCCCAAGAGCCATGGTTCCAGCCCCAGTCCCGGCCCCAGCAGCCATGGTTCGGGCTCCAGTACAGGCCCCAGAAGCCATGATTCCGGCAACAGAACCGGCCGACACAGCCATGGTTCCGGCCTCAGTTCCGGCCCCAGCAGCCATGGTTCCGGCCTCAGTTCCGGCCCCAGCAGCCATGGTTCCGGCTTCAGTACCGGCCCCAGAAGCCATGGGCCCGACTCCAGTTTCGGCTACAGGGCTGGCTCCCCAGCCGACGCCAGTTCCCCGAGTTCTGTCGGCGTACCGGCCGACTCCAGCACCTCGTCTCCTGCTGGCTCCCCAGCCGACGCCAGCTCCCCGAGTCTTGTCGGCGTACCGGCCGACTCCAGCACCTCGTCTCCTGCTGGCTCTCCAGCCGACGCCAGCTCCCCGTGTCCTGTCGGCGTACCGACCGACACAAGTCCCCTCTCAAGTCCCCTCTCGACTTCCTTCTCAAGTTGCTTCTCAAGTCCCCTCTCAAGTCTCCTCTCCAGTTCCCTCTCAAGTCTCCTCTCGAGCTACCTCTCGAGTCTCCTCTCGAGCTACCTCTCGAGTCACCTCTCAAGTCACCTCTCAAGTCCCCTCTCGAGTCTCCTCTCGAGTTCCCTCTCGGGTCACCTCTCGAGTTCCCTCTCGGGTCACCTCTCGAGTTCCCTCTCGGGTCACCTCTCGAGTCCCCTCTCAAGTCACCTCTCGAGTCTCCTCTCAAGTCTCCTCTCGAGTTCCCTCTCAAGTCACCTCTCAAGTCCCCTCTCTAGTCTCCTCTCGAGTTCCCTCTCAAGTTCCCTCTCAAGTCCCCTCTCAGGTCCCATCTCAAGTCTCTTCTCGAGTCCTTTCTCAAGTTCCCTCTCAAGTCCCCTCTCAAGTCTCCTCTCAAGATCCTACCCGAGTCCCCTCTCAAGTTTCCTCTCTAGTCTCCTCTCGAGTTCCCTCTCAAGTTCCCTCTCAAGTCCCCTCTCAGGTCCCATCTCGAGTCTCTTCTCGAGTCTCCTCTCAAGTTCCCTCTCAAGTCTCCTCTCGAGTTCCCTCTCAGGTCCCCTCTCGAGTCTCTTCTCGAGTCCCCTCTCAAGCAGTGGCGTTTTCTCCCGGAGGCCAAGGGAAGCCAGGCTTCCCCTGTTTTTTCGGATTGTAGTTATAATTTAAATAAATAAATAAAAACACTTTGTTTTGTTTCTGTAATTCTACTTTCCTGTGTGTTCCTGCCGGACCGTCTCTCCGTCTCTCCCCCATTCTCATTGAGTATTTTACAAAGAGTGAAACAGCGCCCCTCTAGATGTCATGGTGAAACAGTAGATTGCATTCACTGTTGCGAGAGGAGGCCAGCAGAATCTAGCTTCCCTTGGTGAAAAAAAATTGAGGGATTAACCAATCAGATGAGGCCCACGTGATGCCCCTGCCAACCTGTGATTGGTCAGGGCCAGGAAGCCAGCCGCCTCTAGCTTCCCTTCAGGGGCGGCTGGCGATTTGATTGGACACTGCCATCCAATCACATCAACATCAATTTTAATACTGTAACTGTCATCACCGCCGTTAAAAATTATCAAGCAAATGAAGCATTATGGAGGGAGGAGATTTGGCGTACTTAATTAAGCATAACTTCACTAAACTTCCGCTACAGCAGCAACTAAAAATTAAAGCAGATGGCAGGACAACGCCCACACTCGAGCTGTGTACACAGAGGAATAAGGGATCTAATCGGACGTTCAATGAGGACAATTATGTCCGCACGGAGTGGCTAACTGGAAGCGCTAAACTTCAGCGTCTATTTTGCTGGCCATGTCTTCTTTTTGACAAGGGTTCATCGACCTTGCCAACCTGTCACGGACAATTGAGAGGCACGGTAAATCTAAAAATCATATAGATTGTGCTGTGAAATTAAAGCTTTTTGGACGCGTCAGGATTGACGAGGCTCTGGATGTAGCAAGAACCATTAGCACAAAGAAGCACAACGAACAAGTAAAAAAGAACCGGGATATTCTGAGGAAACTCATCATTGCTGCCCTGTACCTTGCACATCAAGAGCAAGCATTCAGGGGACACAATGAGGCCGCTGGCAGCTCTAACAGGGGCAATTTTGTAGAGCTGGTACGTGCATTTGCAGAGTTTGACACTGCACTCGCGGAGCACTTGGGATCGTCAACAGTCTTCAGCGGTATGTCAAACACCATACAAAATGACATAATTGAGAGCATAGCTCGTTGTATCCAGGATGAGACTGATAAAGAAATACACCTTTCTCCTTTCATTGCTGTACAAGTGGATGACACATCAGACATTTGTGGAATCAGCTTCCAGTTTGTGTTCGGGCGACACCCTATCCGTTTTTAAGAGTGCGCTTAAGACCTTCCTTTTTGATAAAGCTTATAGTTAGGGCTGATTAGATTCAGCCCCTAGTTTTGCTGATATAGGCTTAGTTTGTCGGGGGACATCTTACTTCTTCCTTCTCTCTGTCTATACCTGTGTACTCTCATGTTCCGATTAACCCAGCTTCCCCAAATGTCTTTCTTTTTGGTGGCTATATACGCCGGGATCCGGAGTCATGGATGATCCTGCGCTCCTCTGTCCTGGATCTTGAGTCGTGGCTGTGGTCCTGGATCATAGATCCTGGATGGATATCCTCGTGGATTCATCTTCCTATTATACACACATGCATTTCCAAACATTTGGACTACCTATGTTGCAAATGTATTATCTTTTCAATTTACACACGGCATCTATTGCACGTCTGTCCGTCCTGGGAGAGGGATCCCTCCTCTGTTGCTCTCCCTGAGGTTTCTCCCATTTTTCCCTTTAAACTGTGGGTTTTCTTCGGAAGTTTTTCCTTGTACGATGTGAGGGTCTAAGGACAGAGGGTGTCGTATTGTCATACTGATATTTTGTACAAACTGTAAAGTCCACTGAGACAAATGTAACATTTGTGATATTGGGCTATATAAATAAACATTGATTGATTGATTGATTGATCTCCAATAAGTGCCAACTCACTATCATAATCAGATATGTGAATGAAAAAGGCAGTGTGTGTGAACGTTTCCTCGGCTTTTTTGATGTCAGCTTAGAAAGAGATGCAAAAGCTGTAACATCAGTTGTCATGAGAGCCATCGGGAACTACAGCCCAACAAACAAACTGATTTGTCAGACTTATGACGGAGCAAGCTGCATGAGTGGACAGCACGGTGGCCTTCAGGCTTTAGTGAAAGCACACTGCCCCAATGCGCTATTCATCCACTGCTATGCTCACAAATTAAATTTGGTTTTAGCACAAGGCACAAACAACATCCAAGCAGCCAAACAGTTTTTTGCCAATCTCGATGCCTTCCACAATTTTTTCTCACGTTCATGTAAGAGATCAGCACTACTGTCTGAAGTTGATCGAGCTGTGCGTGTACCAGGGGGTTCTGCTGTGAGGTGGAATTTTAAAAGCCGCGCAGTACACGCCATCCATGAAGGACGCGGGTCGCTCTGTATCGCTTTTGACAGGATAATGACAGAGCCGGGATGGGACAAAGAGACCATTGCACAGAGTGCTTTCTTGAAGCAAAAACTTGAGGATTTTGACTTCACCTTCCTGCTCGGGGTCTTTCAGTCCATTTTCGGCCTCACAGAACCACTCTTCCAGGTTCTGCAAAGCAAGACGGCGGCCATCAAAAAATGCCAGGATCGGATCATGAGCACTCTCAGCGCTCTCAAAGCCACAAGAACAGATGAGACATTCAGTTGCATTTACGATGACACGGTCAAAGCAGTCGGCGATCCTGTTCCCCGACGTAAATGACGTCGCCGCGGCTGGGACGACCTGGAGCAAGGGTTTAACCAGCACCAAGAAGGAGACGAGGAAACGGTTGTGTCTTTCCGGCGTCTTTACTTCCAGATTGTTGACGGCATAGTGTTGCACATGACCCAAAGATTTGCAGATATGGAGCACCTGCACTTTTTTCGGATACTGGAACACACATCATTCACATCGTTCTGCAACCCTGATGCATTTCCCAGCAGTGAGCTGGCTCAGCTGATCAACACGTATCCATTCTTTGATGAGCAGAAGTTAAGGAATGAGCTGCACACGCTGTACAACAACAGGTTGTTTCACAAGCCACCAGGAGAGCTGATACAGCTTCTTATTGAGGATGACCTACAGGGCACACTCTCCGAGGTCTACAAGCTGCTCCAGCTCATGCTCACGATACCAGCCACCAGCACATCAGCAGAGCGCTCCTTTTCCTGTCTAAAAAGGATCAAAACGTATCTGAGGAACACGTGTGGACAGGACAGACTTGTCAACCTAGCCACAATATCCATTGACTCTGTTGTTGTGGAGGACCTAAAGGCCGCTGGGAAGTTCTATGACATTGTTATTGACCACTTCGCTACCATGAAAGACAGGAGAATGGCCTTCCTCTTCAAATAGGGTGAGTGAAATGCACACCCCTTTCTCTCTGTGCATACCTGTTGCCTGAACTGCACTGTAAAAAAAAAATGTTTTTTCACAGAAATGTACTGTTTTTCTATATTACGTGTAAATACCATAAAAATACAGTAAATTACTTTTATTTAAAATAAATAAAGGTTTTATTCTGTAAATTGGTTTGATGAGAAATTATCGTTTTTTTACAGGATAATTCCATTGTTTAATTGTCTTGAATGTTAAATTACATTGAATTCTATGTAAAAACACATAAAATACACATAATTGTACTGCATGTAAAATGAAGGCAACTTTCTTTTTTTTTTTGCAGTAAAACCTTAAATTGAATGTAACAAAATGTAAAAAAAAATTAAATAACTGTATTCTGTACTGTTGTAGAATAAAAAGAAATCTTATTATAAAACATCTCTAAAATGTTAAATAAATGTATACATCTTCACAAAAAATGTAATATATTGCAGAAATACCCCAAAATGATTTTGTGTAAATAAAGTAGTTTTCATAGTATACTAAAATAGTTAACTGTAAAAAAAAAGTGTCAAATAAAAAAAACGTAAAATGTATGTAAAAAGCTACGGCACTTAAAATGGAATCCAGCCATACAACGGCAGACAAGACAAGCAGGATTGGAATGAGTCCACAACACTCCTGATTGGTTGATATAAACGTCATCGAAAAAACCTGCCAATGAGCACTGTCCGCGCCTTTCAATCCAATTTGAAACTTCCACGTCAGTTTGAGCGGCTCTCCTGCGGAGCTATAGAGCTGTCTGTATGTCTGCTCACGAGTTTATGGACTAATATCGGGATAGTTTTACATCTACACGTTAAATATGAGCATCGGGACGTCAACAGAGAACAGAAGACTTGAGATCTGGTGAGTCCTGCAACTGTAATGGAGTTAAACATGTATTTAGATAATCCTTAGTTTGTGAATGTTTAATTGTGTATTTAAGGTTACGTTTCTTCTTCTAGTTCAGTAAGTTTTGAGTGATGAGACATATATTTTAAGGTCCTGCAACTGTAATGGAGTTAAACATGTATTTAGATAATCCTTAGTTTGTGAATGTTTAATTGTGTATTTAAGGTTACGTTTCTTCTTCTAGTTCAGTAAGTTTTGAGTGATGAGACATATATTTTAAGGGAATCTGTGGAATCTCAGCTTTCATATGATACGTTTGTGCAGATAGCATGAAGTAAAAAAGATCGCTTTTGCCAGTTATGTGCTAAAGTAGCGTTAGCCCCGTTAGCTGTTAGACTTGTGTTTCGTTTAGTTAAAAATGGTTAATATCGTCAGTTAGCTGAGTTTCTTCCCGTTAAGTAGGTAAGCATCATTAATAGGTTGTTAGTACATTTTAAGAAGTCCTGAGATGCTGTTTCTTGCAAGATGTCCCACCGGCGGGACAATCGGGCTATACAGGTTAACAAGGTGGCTGCTAACGTTAGTTTACAGCTTATTGCAGTGCTGCCGCCATCCTCTCGTCTCCAACGCGGGACGATTACACATAAACGTGCAGCAGGGTGTCACAGTGTTGTCGCCAATCTTATTGTAAAGTTTCACAGCTTTTTTACTGCGGAATCCAGTTTGTTAATGTTCAGTAGCCAACAGCTATCATAGCATAAACTGCTAACCACTAACGTTTGGCTAACTTGCTAGTTAGCTCTGCTCTATATATTACAAGCTAACATGACTAGCTAATCTCACACTGTGTGAACTAAAATAGTTGTTGTATTACTACATCATACATGCTTGGTCCAAATCTCTGCTAAAATTATTATTTTTAACAAAATTATCATTAAAGTATCTTTATTTTTTTGCATTTGTATCACACTTGGCATAAACTATTTTAGTTAATCAATTAGAACTGGAGAATTAAAATAATGATTTGTGGTAATCAAAAACAATGTATTTAAAGAAACACTAGGAATAACATAGGAAATAATACGAATAATTTTTTACCCATGTTGTGCCTTAGAAGTGTAGTGATACAAACATGATTTTTACAAGAAAGTTAAAATGAAAATTAGAATTGGTGTTGATCAAAACAGGTTAATTGAGGAGGTAATTTATTGCAAAGATATTTACAATGACCATGACAGCTGTGATGTTCACTCTTTTGACAGAGCACCAGTGGACAGTGAAGACTATGGAACAGAACATGTGATGGCTTTGTGTGGAAAGCTGCAGAAGCCAGCCGGTGACTCCTCATCAGTCTCTCCAGGCAGCACCCAGCTATTCGTCCATCTTGCAGATGAAAAGACTTTGATATGTGAGTAATGTAGAGTTATATTTGTATTTATTCATGTTAGCAAACTATGGATAAGCTTAAAATGAGAATAATTTGGGTAAAACTGTGAGCTGCATTTGGGGCCTGTTGACATGTGTTTTTGAGGACAAAGGGAGATGGGGGAAGGTGAGAGCATGTCCTGATTTGCATTCAACTTAGAACGAGCTACAGTGGTTGTGATATTAAGAGAGGTCCCTTGGGTTTCTCTGGTGGTTATCAATAGTAGCAGTTAAGTGAATACTGTTCAAACAATACCTGTGTTTGTGTTTTATATTGATTTCTCTGTTTTATCCTTTCATAAATGTAAGGACTACAAATGGCTATAAACATTCTGGGCTGGTTGGAGTAAACAGGGTTTTATTGCTCTGTGGGGGAGGTGTAGGTATACAGGCCTTGAGACTTTTGGTTGTAAGGTGAGCCTGTTTGGTTTCCTGCTGGCCAGCGTTGCGTCTCCCAATGAGATGACCTGAAAAGATGACCAGCTGACCTAACACCAAACCCCTCCTTCTTACTCTGGTATATATCCGGTGGATCCCTGGCGTTCGGTCTCTCTTCACATGCTGCCTCGAGCGAAAGGATGTCCGCAGCACGCGAACCAGGGCAGGAGTAAGCCGGCATTACTCCTTAAGCATTACAATATAACTGTAATATATCATGTTGTATTGTAATGATTGTATTGCATTGTCATATTGCCATTAAAGTAGATTATTGTTAACGGTTACTTTGTAGATATGGATTCCTTCCTGTGTTATAACCAGCTTCATAGGAACGCGCGGAGATTTGAAAAGCGGATCAGATATCCCTTTTAATCTCCAACAAAATGGTGACCCGACGTCTAGATATAACGAAGCTGAGGAAGAATTCAGACGCTTTCAAACATCTCAGACAATCAGCAGGACTCTGCAACTTTGCAAATAAGGTAAGCAGACGATGAAAATCGCCTGTCTGTAATTGGATACGCTAAAACTTTAGGATTGTCTGTAGGCGTTTCAGTGTTTTTATAGTTTAAATGGAATATACAATGCATATTTTACTATGTTAGGAAAGTTATATACAAAACGTAAACGTTGATCGACAGGTAGACGAAAGTCCTGCGTGACGTAAAATAGAGCAGTTTGGCGTGGATCTACAGGTAGTTTATTCCTGAGTGGCGTGGAGACGGGGCAGTTTGTTTGGATGCGAGGTTTGATTCCTGCACGACAAAACCTGGAAACTCGATATATCAGATCGAGTCGCCGTTTAAAAACTGGGGTTTAAATAACAGACCAATGCTAAAAGCTTAAAGCCACAGGTCTGTTCTATATTAAATCGAGGGAGAGCGTTTCCCTTTGTCTGGAAACTTCTGCTGCTGCCATCTAGTGGCTGAAAGGGGGTATCACACCCTTGAAACTTCTGCTGCTGCCATCTAGTGGCTGAAAGGGGGTATCACACCCTTGAAACTTCTGCTGCTGCCATCTAGTGGCTGAAAGGGGGTATCACACCCTTGAAACTTCTGCGAGCTTAGAGTTTAATCATTACATTGCTGGCCGGTATTGAAGACGGGAAGCACGTTCCCAGTATATTAATTAGAACTGATTTTGGAAAACTGGTACAAAACAATAAGGGATTGAACATTTTTTACAACGACAGCACCAGGAGATGAGTAAACTCAAGAATCTGTAGAGTGTAAATACATTGTGCAAAACACATTTTACACTCGAACTGTTTGCACATCATAGACAAGGAATTTAGACAATATAAATAAATGTTCAGAAAGAAGACATAGGCCTACACTTGATTCAAATTTCATTACTGTGATCCGATTGGTGTGCTCTGCAGGTTTACTATTGTTCGAAGTAACAGTGGGATTTAAAATGAGAGAACATATGGAGATGTTCTTTCATAGTGTGTGAAATATGTGATGCTGGAAACATGTAAGTATTTCGGAGTTGTGTTGGGTAAATATGTAACAATGGATGAAACCATTTTTGGAGTGAGTTTTTGTAATATCATAAGTAGACATTAATTATGTTGTTTAGATGGCATTTAACAACTAAGACAGATAGTATGATTAGAAAGACACAGAGTGGAAAGGGTTGGATTTATTTAACATCAGTGGGCTAGACTTCTTATAGGTAATGTGTACCGGGACCTGGACTCCCCCTCTGAGTTAGAAAGGCTTTGATCCCGACCCTCCAAGCAGACAAAAGACCTAACCCAACAGGAGACTCCTCCTTCTCCATCGTACAGACAGAGAACCAGAGCTGAACCAACAACAACAACAAGACTACATCAAGACTGCAGCCAGAACTATCTCCACCTGTGGCATCCAGAACCAAACCAGCATGCTGACATACAGAGAGATACTCTCATCAGCCCCTCAAACAGGACATGAGAGCAGAATCCGCCCTCCATAAAAACAGCAGAGAGACTGTAAAGGAGGAGTGCAACAACAGTGGCATGATGGGGCTGCAGATGTAACTGGGCCAATGGCTGCCTAAAAAAGTTACAGCGGATGGATTCAACAGCTGATGGACTGAAGAGAAGACAGAATCAGAGGAGTTGGCATGGTCGATTAGAAGTGAGGAGGCCGGGGTCACGGCTTGAGAAAACCAGGGGAGGAGAAAAGGAGAACGGGAATGAGTGAGTTACACATACACACTTATTCACAAAACGCACATTTAAATAACTTGAATTAACTTCATAAATACGTAAAGACAGAAGGATTTGTTAATCAATTGGTCAATTGAAAATAGCAGTAAAGAGGAAAATATTAAGGTGAAATGAGAATCATCCTAAAACACACTGACAGAGTAGAACTTTATTCTTCAATATTTTCATCAGGTTAACAAATCATTCTTTAAGAGATTTTTATTCACGTGTGAATGAAGTAGCGATCTCATTGGTTACAATATTGATCACCATTATAAGGATAGTTTTAGGAACCACTCTATAGGACAAATCTTTGTTTGTATTAATGGCTGGTGCCAAGCCACATATTAAATTCCAATCTAAAGTGTTGATTTCACCATTGTGGCATAGTTATTACCAGACTTCGGTTTTAAATCCTTGATAAAGGAGGGAGTAATTGTTGCATGTTCGGACACCCAAGGTTCCACACACTGCTAAAAGAGTTTAACATTGTTTTTTAAGTAGACCAGAATTATAATGACCTATGAAATGCAGAGCGACACAGATCCTAGTAATGTCTTGACTCAAGATAATAGTTATGTACACAAGTTTCTGAAATAGATCATTAGACATTTTAATACTAATTAGGTGTAAATGGAGCGCAGTAGTAGTGGTACTCGAAGGAAGTGAGTTTTGTACCAAGTTTCAGGAAAAGTGGGAGGCAGAAGTCCCAATGACAAGTGAGAATCATCTTGAAAATCATAGTTGAAATCGTGACATATTTTTGTAGACAAAGGATACTGGCCTATGCTGAAATGTCAAAGTCTCTGCAGAGCACGACACATGGCCAAAAAAGACGGAGACCAACTGACCTTTGACCCTGACCGACAGTGTAACTTGACAAGGCACTGTGGATGACTGACTCTGGGGTGAACCTGACCAAACTTGACATGACAACCAGACAGTGTGAGTGAATGAATGCCGGCATGTGATCAGTGTAACTGCATGATTCTAAAACAATAACTAACCAAGCATGTTTTTGGACTAACATATTATTTTGGAGCTCCAAGGGAAACGAGAGGTTTCCTAAAAATTCCACAAAAAGGGGAAACCGCACATGTGATATTTTCCTCTCACATGAGTTGGCGGTTTGCAAATGTCAAACTAAAATCTGAAGATTCTGTTTCTTTTAGGCCTGAAGGACGGAGAGGAACACTTATTTTCACTGAAGTGTTCGCTGTGGAAATAATGATAATGATGTCAAATTGAAAATAATGTTCGTTATGTCCCTAACCAATTACCTGACAGTTTTTGTTCCCCTCCTATTACAGGGTTTTGTTACACATTATTTCATGTGTAAAAGGGGGGAGTGAGTATAATGTATAAATGTTAACATGGCTGTAAAATTCACAATTTAAATTTTTCTTTTAAGGATTGACGGAAACCTTCCGCCCCAACCCAGATGTTCAAACTGAGCATTGAATGTAATTAACCTGCTCCATATCGGGGGATAAGATACTGTTTGATGAATGTTGAGATGTTTCTAAATATTGATTTGAATTATAGCAGGTAACAAAGAAGCAGTGGCCAAGGGGCTACTGTGAAACCGAAGAAGTTGACCTGTGATAATGAAACAATTTTTTAATATTTTAACAGACATTAGAGTAACTGAGGTTTGAAATGTAGAAAGAACATATTACAGTTAAAGCTAAAACATAGTAGTGTATTGAGACAGAATTTAATTTAGACAACATCATGTAACTAGCCTGGTAAAGGAGTAAAAGCCATAGACTTTATTGTTTAGGTCATTATGGGGATATACATTTCATCTAAATTTATAATAGAAAGACATTTGATGACAGTTTGTTGGAATTCTGTATTCATTTTTTCAGCGTGATAATATCTAAGCACTGACAGGTAAGAGCAGTATCACCAGGAAGTCATTCACTTTGTTAGTATCGTGATTTTGGTTGTTTTTGAATCCATAACACTAGTGTGTTTCTTTACCAGAAACATTAGCAGTTCATATTATATTTGAATTTTAAATAGGATTTCATTTAAAAATAAACACGGATGCTTGTCAGAAATTCAGAGCTATTGAAATATGTTATTTAGTTTACCTAAATATGTTGAGGTTCTTATTTAGTTGGCACAATCCAAGTATTAAGATTCTGAAGCTGCACTGGCAGATAGGAGGTCTACAATTAATTTGGAAAACCTGTTCACAGACGGCTGTTGTTTCAAGACACCCCACCAACAGGCTCCAAGTGGGTCAAAACAGCTGAGCGTAGGCTTGAGGGAGTTGTATCAGATTTCTCCACACAGGTCGCTGGCGCCAAAAGGGGGACCCGAGAAGCACGAGGCCGACAGCAGAGTTCGTCTGGCTGAAAGTCATCAGGACAAAGTGGCTCAACCCCAGGCTCTCCGACCCCGACCGAGTGACCCAGAGGACCTCTTATGCCGTCTGCCTGGGAGAAAAGGGGGACAGCTCGTACCACGGGAGCCAGTGTGCGGCGGGGAAACCACCTACTAGGACCAGGGGACGACATCAGGACGGACGTGGCCCTGGCAGACGTGGACTACTCGGAAGCAGCGGACTGGAGGAGCAGGACCCTGGAGACATCTCTACAGCATCGACCCGGAAGCCGCCATCAGCGGGCCGGAGGACGAGGAGGAGGAAGACATCTCTCTAGCAGGCAGCCCAGAAGCTGCTGTCAGCGGATTGGGGGGACAAAGACACGGCAAGCCAGGACGGCACAGGGGACTTGTCGAGGCAGCATAGGAGTCTACTTCGCTCTGATCAGTTCTACCCGTGAAGGGAAAGCTGCATCTCCCCCTCCCTATTAGCTGTCCTTGTGGGCTATTCCTCCGAGGGGGGGGGGGGCTGATGATTCTAGCACTCAGCTACCCCCTCATGGTTCCTTCACTGCCATGGAAAGTGGTGTTCTGTCTCCATGAAGGTTTCAAGTACTCTAAATACCAGCTTCGGATGGATTTACGGACACAGTAGAAAAGAATGACCGTGGGTATATTTCAAAATGCCTTGTCTAAGTTTATCTCTGGAGAAGGAGATAAAAAGGGGGATTTGTAGAGTTATATTTGTATTTATTCATGTTAGCAAACTATGGATAAGCTTAAAATGAGAATAATTTGGGTAAAACTGTGAGCTGCATTTGGGGCCTGTTGACATGTGTTTTTGAGGACAAAGGAAGATGGGGGAAGGTGAGAGCATGTCCTGATTTGCATTCAACTTAGAACGAGCTACAGTGGTTGTGATATTAAGAGAGGTCCCTTGGGTTTCTCTGGTGGTTATCAATAGTAGCAGTTAAGTGAATACTGTTCAAACAATACCTGTGTTTGTGTTTTATATTGATTTCTCTGTTTTATCCTTTCATAAATGTAAGGACTACAAATGGCTATAAACATTCTGGGCTGGTTGGAGTAAACAGGGTTTTATTGCTCTGTGGGGGAGGTGTAGGTATACAGGCCTTGAGACTTTTGGTTGTAAGGTGAGCCTGTTTGGTTTCCTGCTGGCCAGCGTTGCGTCTCCCAATGAGATGACCTGAAAAGATGACCAGCTGACCTAACACCAAACCCCTCCTTCTTACTCTGGTATATATCCGGTGGATCCCTGGCGTTCGGTCTCTCTTCACATGCTGCCTCGAGCGAAAGGATGTCCGCAGCACGCGAACCAGGGCAGGAGTAAGCCGGCATTACTCCTTAAGCATTACAATATAACTGTAATATATCATGTTGTATTGTAATGATTGTATTGCATTGTCATATTGCCATTAAAGTAGATTATTGTTAACGGTTACTTTGTAGATATGGATTCCTTCCTGTGTTATAACCAGCTTCATAGGAACGCGCGGAGATTTGAAAAGCGGATCAGATATCCCTTTTAATCTCCAACAGTAATAACTAACTTGTCTCTAACATAATATTGAATGTCAGTGTTTCCCCTAGGTTTACTGCTGATATATTCTAGGGGTCGATTATCGGGGCCGATATTCCGCATTTGACCGATTATCGGTATCGGCCTTTTTTTAAATCAAATTGCCAATAAAACTTTGGCTCTGATGCGGCCGTTTCTCTGGCTGCAGTCACCACTCTGTGTACACGAGCAATGTCCCGCCCACAGCGCTATCTGATAGGCTATTACTGAAGATTTTCCGGGCGGGAGCCAGCCAGAGAGGCGGGACCTTCTCAGATTACAGGCAGGTGCGAAAGGACACAGACTGAAGCAAGCAGCAGCGCTGAGCGGCAGAGCCATACATGTGTTAAACCGAAGTTCAATAAACATTAGGGCTGCACGGTATTGAAAAAAACTGACATCGCGGTTTCCCCCCCCCCCCCCTGCGGTATATATCGCGTTTTTTTTAACCTGTTAAACCCCAAAGTCCCGGCGGGTACTTTACTTTTTTTTTTCACGACAGTGTCTCAGGGGATCGTAATATTTAAGAACCTATTAATGTGTTATACCAGATTAACGGAAATAATCTCAGCTAACTGACGATACAAACCATTTTATACCAAAACAAAACACAAGTCTCATAAGAAGCATCTAAATTACCCCTGAGCGAAAAATGCTAACGCACTTTGGCACAGAACTCAAGATAAAAGTACCCTTATTACTACTTATCGTAGCTGCATTTACAAGATATCCGATTAAAGCTGAGGTTCCACAGATTATTTAGGTATATAGTATCATCACTGAGTGATCTGAACTCGGACAGGAGAAGCAAACACAGACATCACAACACGTACCTTTACGTAGCTTCGAGGGGAGATGTCTCACCGTAGCTGTCAATCTGATCAAAAGACGTGTTCAATGGCATTACAACGAGAAAGAAAAAAAATGCGGCCGAATCGGTTAATCCATAGGTTTTTAACGTCTCTGTATAAAAAAATGATTTAATTTATAATCCATAATTCCATTTTTATGTAAATATCGCAGAGCAAAAGTTAGCTGCTAATGGTAGCCACTAGTAGCTGCAATGGTAGCTGCTTCTTCCGGTCTTGGCGATCCGGAAGTCTCACACACACACATTACCAAATAAGGAATGTGTGATTTCCCCTCGATTCCATTGGCTCTGACGGTCAGAAAGAGATGTCACATGTCACAATCCAGTAAGGTGGAAAATGGAAAATATGGAAAATCCACCCAAATGGCCCCAGAAGAGGTTTTTTTTGCTAAATCTGTCTAAAAAGTTCAAATATCACTTGTTTTGCATCAATCTTGATACAGAGTACTTATTATATGTTGTACTTTGGATTCCTAAAGCTTTTATCGCTCATTTTTTACAAGTGTTTTGATGGTCTGCAAACTAGCGGGGTGCCTGCTAGCCTGCTGTGATCTGATCAAGAATGATTGTGATTGGTGGTTTGCTGTGCATGCAGGGGAAGTTCTACACACACCAACACATGAACAAATAAGGAGTGAGAGTGACGCTTAGCCAAAAACCGGTGGCTACCATTAGCAGCTAACTTTTGTGCTCCGATTTTTACATAAAAATTGAATTATGGATTATAAACAATTGCTTCAAAGCCACAGATACATTATCAACCTATGGATCAACCGATTCAGCCGCGTTTTTTCTTTCTCGTTTTAATACCATTGAACACGTCTTTTGATCAGATTGACAGCTACGGTGAGACGATCTCCCGTAAAAGCTCCGTAAAAGGTACGTGTTGTGATGTCTGTTTGCTTCCCCTGTTGCGAGATCGGATCGCTTAGATACTATACTTAAATAATCTGTGGAGTCTCAGCTTTTATCGGATATATTGTATGTGCAGTTTCGATAAGTGATAAGGGTATCTTTATTTTGAATTCTGTGCTAAAGTGCGTTAGCATTTTTAAAAAAAAAGAATAAAACCGCACGTCCCTGCGGTGTGAATACCGCGCATGTGCATACCGCGGTTATCGCCATGACACGGTATACCGTTCAGCCCATCAAAAAATTATCTGTTTGGTATTTTGAAAAATAAAATGTATAAATATACCTTATAGGTATGGTCATACACTATATCATTTAAATATAGCATGATAGGTCTCCTTTAAAATGAAAGTGTTTAGTTTATTTAATAAAAGAGCTCATGTTCAATGTGAAAAGTGACCGTAGATATAAATTAGTTGCAATTTGGTGCTATATGATATATATTTAAAAAAATAATAATACAAAAATATATATGGGTTAGGGTTAACCCTATCCAGTGGTTAGTTTTAGGGTAAGCTCCACTGTTTTTTTATTTTATGTATTCACTTTAAGAGAAAGGGATTTCAGAAACAAGTCGCACAAGTTTGGCTCGAGGTAAAATTAACAAAAGGTAACTGTTGTTACCCCTTCTAAACTTATGAAATAATGAGAAAATATGAACGACTCTTCATAGAGCCACGTCCACACAGCTTTAAAGTTGTAGGAAGCTGAAGCATTACATTCGTGCCAACGGCTAGTTGTCGTTTTTAAGGTATTAGAAAGTTGGTGTACTGGAAGGTTTAGCATAGGATCAATGCCCTTGGGATGCTCTCAATAACTGTTTTACAATTTTGTGTGTGTGTGTTTTGTGTAACCCTGCTTCAAAGGTCCACCATACAAGATGTAGGGGATCTATTGGCAGCTGCTGATAATAACATCCATCATTATGGTTTACTAATAGTTATCACTTCACTTCCTCCTCCAGCACCTGGACACAGCAGGAACCTACGCCAGGATCCTGTTTGTGGTCTTCAGCTCCGCCTTCAACACCATCATCCCGGCTCTGCTGCAGGA
Source organism: Gymnodraco acuticeps (assembly GCF_902827175.1). Classification (NCBI taxonomy): domain Eukaryota; kingdom Metazoa; phylum Chordata; class Actinopteri; order Perciformes; family Bathydraconidae; genus Gymnodraco; species Gymnodraco acuticeps. The sequence continues at coordinate 1,169,006 of NW_022990940.1, forward strand.
CAAGCTCTCCCAGCTGCACATGCCCGTCTCCACCTGCAGGTGGATCACAGACTTCCTGTCTGACAGGAAGCAGCACGTGAGGCTGGGGAAACACCTCTCTGACTCCTGGACCATCAGCATCGGTTCCCCTCAAGGCTGCGTTCTTTCCCCTCTGCTCTTCTCCCTGTACACCAACAGCTGCACCTCCAGTCACCAGTCTGTCAAGCTACTGAAGTTCAGACGACACCACCCTCATCGGACTCATCTCTGGTGGGGACGAGTCTGCCTACAGATGGGAGATGGACCATCTGGTGACCTGGTGTGGGGAAAACCACCTGGAGCTCAACGCTCTCAAGGCAGTGGAGATGGTTGTGGACTTTAGGAAGAACGCAGCCCCAACCACCCCCATCACTCTGTGTGACTCCCCAGTAACTGCTGTGGAATCTTTCCGCTTCCTGGGCACCATCATCGCCCAAGACCTCAAACGGGAGCAGAACATCTGCTCCCTCACCAAAAAAGCACAGCCGAGGATACTCCATCACCATCTGGTACGCTGCAGCCACAGCCAAGGATAAGGGCAGGCTGCAGCGTGTCATCCGCTCTGCAGAGAAGGTGATCGGCTGTAATCCCTCCCACCCTGGACACAAACTGTTCACTCCCCTCCCCTCCGCGCTCCATCAGGACCAGAACCTTTCTCCATCAGGACCAACACCTCTCTCCATCAGGACCAGAACCTCTCTCCATTAGGACCAAAACCTCTCTCCATCAGGACCAAAACCTCTCTCCATCAGGACCAAAACCTCTCGCCACCAGGACCAACACCTCTCTCCATCAGGACCAACACCTCTCTCCATCAGGACCAGAACCTCTCTCCATCAGGACCAAAACCTCTCTCCACCTCAACAAGGCACGCTCCCCCCACTGACACTTTACCTCAGCCACAATGCAGACTCTATGCATTACATAATGGAGATCACAGGATGGTAAATAATGCAATGTTTAAATATTGCTTACTGCACATATTTTATATTCTATAATTTATTGTATTCTATTTCGATGTAAATTACTGCTTTATTTTATTGCTATCTTACTATATTTTTATTAGTGTTCTTAATATAGTTTGCTATCTGTGTACTTTTTTTTATTTGTATGTATGCACCACGACACCTAGTGCAATTCCTCATACGTGTGAACCTACCTGGCAATAAACCCGTTTCTGATTCTGATCTGTTTGTCCTCTAGGTTGCACTGCCACGTCTACAGTAGCGCAGAATGGACAGAGGAAACATGATTGGGCCTCATGTTTTTTGCAGCCAACATACATTCTCCTACAGACTTTGGATAGGAGGGTGAGTGAACAAGTAATCCATTGGTTGGAACCTACATCCCCAATGTTAGACGTACTAAATCCTGCACACTGCTCCTTCAAATGGACAATGTGAACATATGTCGCCATTTTGTAAATCTTGTTATTTTCAGTTGAGAATGTTTCAAAGTCATCTTAAAAAAATTCTACTTACTTTTTGTTTCTACTGTTTATAATTATGATGTTTAAATATGAAATGCTGTATTCATTAGTTGTTCTATAATTCTACAAATATTTTTATATATATATAAGTTTTCAGAGTAATTGTTTCCTACAGAACATTTTGTGATGTCATTTTGTTGAACCTGTTTGATTGGAAAATGTTAGAAAAAAGCTGTAAAATAACAGTATTCTAGCTGTAGAACTTTAGGTTCTGTATTTATGTTGGTGATCATACAAATCTGATAAAAAAAATATGTAAAAAACAGTTTTTCTCATCAGAACTTTATTTAAGGTATTTGAATGTAACATTTTAAGACAATGGATTTTGAAAAGAGAGGAAAGTGTTTTCCTGTAAAATCTTTAAGGACAATTCCTGTATATTAATTGCTTTTGCACTTTATTTCAGTTTTTTTACTTTAATGTTATGGTTTTTGTTTGGCAGCCTGCTGCTCCCAGTCATTTGATCGTTTTTTTACGGGTTTTTTGCCCGTAGAAGTTTTAGTGCTGTACTTTTATTGAAGGTTATTGACTGTAAAAAGAGCAGATACACCTGTAAAATAACAGTGTTTCACTGCTGATCTTTAAGTTCTGTCACTTTATTGAAGGTGTTTGACTGTAATAATTTAGGATAAAACTGTAAAATAACAGTATTTCACTGCTGAACTTTAAGTTCTGTCACTTTATTGAAGGTGTTTGACCGTAATAATTTAGGATAAAACTGTAAAATAACAGTATTTCACTGCTGAACTTTAAGTTCTGTCACTTTATTGAAGGTGTTTGACCGTAATAATTTAGGTTAAAGCTGTAAAATAACAGTATTTCACTGCTGAACTTTAAGTTCTGTCACTTTATTGAAGGTGTTTGACCGTAATAATTTAGGATAAAACTGTAAAATAACAGTATTTCACTGCTGAACTTTAAGTTCTGTCACTTTATTGAAGGTGTTTGACCGTAATAATTTAGGATAAAACTGTAAAATAACAGTATTTCACTGCTGAACTTTAAGTTCTGTCACTTTATTGAAGGTGTTTGACCGTAATAATTTAGGATAAAACTGTAAAATAACAGTATTTCACTGCTGAACTTTAAGTTCTGTCACTTTATTGAAGGTGTTTGACCGCTTGCACATCTTCCGGCGCAAACTGAAAACTCATCTCTTTCGACTCCACTTCGAGCGTTAGAACGATTAACGAAGCACTTTTATACTAATAAAGGACTGGATTACCTAAAGCCAGTTGAGTAGCACTTGAAATGTTTGGCTCTATGAAACCTGATATACTTATATGATTCTGTTTTCTTCAAGGTTGTGTCTTCCTGGTCGAATGTACTTATTGTAAGTCGCTTTGGACAAAAGCGTCAGCTAAATGCAATGTAATGTAATGTAATAATTTAGGATAAAACTGTCAAATAACAGTTTTTACATGCTTAACTCTAAATTATGTCCGTAATGAACAAGGGAAGATACCTGTAAAATAACAGTGTTTCTCTGTAAAGGAAATTCATTATATTTACTGTGAATTTACAGTTTTTTCCCATTATTGAAATTAGGGTATTTCACTGTAATTTGACGGTACGTTTTTGGAAGCACCAGCTGCCAGATTTTTACCGTTTTTTTTACAGTGTGCCCGTGTAGCTATGTGTGCAATTTCTGATGTGGTTCTGTTGGTTATTGTGCATTGCTTGCCTGGATTCAGCTGCAGGTGTTCAGTCTGAAGTAGTTGTTGTATTGCAGTTGTTTAATTAGCACAGGGTGCTGCTATCCGAAAATCAGCACCGCAGATAGCATGCCATATAGGGCCCGATCACCTGAATAGACGAGATTGTTTATATTTTTGTGTTACTTTTGGACTACGGACTGAACTAATTACAGAGACGAGGACTGTTGCTGCACTTGCCGTGTGTGTTAGTGTAACAGATGTAAATATGCAGTGGGGTTTATTTAATTTAATTTTGTATAATCACACACATTCTGTGTTTTATATTATTTTATTCTGTGTTCTTCATTTTATTGAATGTTAAATACCTGGCAAGGTCGGAGAGCTGTGCTCAGGAGTTTATTGTTGTGAGGACTTTCATTTCCTTTCTTTGTGATTTTACTTTTTGTATATATTGTGTCCCTCACGTTTCCTCTTCCCTTTTTGTAAACGTTCCAAGCAATGAGAGGAGTCACTGAGGGAAATGTATGTAAAACTGATCATTTTATCTGTTATCAGATTCAGACATTAAACAGAGATCGTCTCAACTTTACGCTGACTCGGCGGGTCTCGTCCATTATCAACACAACGCATACTGATACTTTGATGTAAACGTAAAACTTTAAAGGTCTCCTGATTTAGTTTGTGAATGAATGCTTCTTATTTATTAATTACCGAATCTGCACTGCGCATTGAGCGGCTGGTATTGCATTGGTGGGGGGAGGTTGGCATAAATTAATAAGAAAATGCTTAAATTAATAAGACGAGAGAGTTTCAGCCGGAGAGTGCGTGCGGACCTGTCGCTTAGATAACAGGCGTGTACAAGTCCTGCATCTGTATGATACAAATGTGTGTAAAATGTTACCGGGCGCTGTAATCACTCATCTGGTTACGTTATTGACCACCCCCCCTGACCCAAAAACATTGGCTGCCCCTATTTTTTTCCCCACCCCACGCTACTCTCAAGTCCTCTCTCAAGTCCCCTCTCGAGTCCCCTCTCGAGTCCCCTTTCAAGACACTTCTCAAGTCCCCTCTCAAGACACTTCTCAAGTCCCCTCTCAAGTCTCCTCTCGAGTTCCCTCTCGAGTCCCCTCTCGAGTCTCCTCTCGAGTTCCCTCTCAAGTCACCTCTCGGGTCACCTCTCAAGTCACCTTTCAAGTCACCTCTCCTCTAATAGTAGTAGTAGTAATAGTATAGTTTTTTTTTAGGCTAGAGTCTAGCGTAACGTGGACCTGACGCGGGCCCGGCGCCACAAGGGGGCAAAAGGGGGCATTGCCCCCTCAGTTGTATTATTTGCCCCTTCACTTTGAGCATCATTCATCCATCGAAAAGTAAAACAAATGTCACAATTATTAAATAACTTTAAATAATTATTTCCCCCAACACACGTTACTATGTTTAGATCAGATATGTGGGCAGGCAGCATGGGCGGCGCCAGGATTTTTTTGCTGCAGTAGCTTAGCAGTTGCTATATGACAGCACGGCGTTGCTAGTTAATTTTCAAAATAAATAAACAAACAATACCAGTGGGCCAAGCACGAGCCTGTTCATATTGTAGCTATTCAAAATCACAGATCACGAGCCTGTCGAAAACTTTCTCTTTATTTTCTGGTAGGCCTATTGACGGCCACAGCCACACCTTACAGAACCAATCAATAACACTCATTATGACTTTTCCCCACACTCGAACACAACTCCTACCGTCTCGTACTCCCTCCACACACACCGGAAAATGCACACACACACCTGGAAGGGGCGGTCTCTCACTAACTCCCACAAACAACATTGCCTAATAACTTTACAAATGTACTAAACTGTGCACATCTGATAACTGACATATCTATTAACTTGGACACGCTACAATAATATCATTAATATTTACATTAAAACATTCCTTTGACACTTATAACATTACTTTGCAAGGTAAGCACAACCAACATAAGTTGGTAAAAGCAAAATTTGAACACTGTTTCTGTGCTCAATATTTTTGTATAATAGGCGTGTGGTGCAGTGGGTTAGTCTTGGTGTTCGGATCAATGGGTCACAGGTTCAAACCCCACTGCAGTCAGCATGTCGTTGTGTCCCTCGGCAAAACACTTCACCCCAAATTGCTCCTGTGGGGATTTCCCACAGTATTGAGTATGTAAGTCGCTTTGGATAAAAGTGTTTAACAAGTGACATGTAATGTAATACCATTACACCCTAAGCATACAAGTACACAATAGCGATCGTTCACTGTTTCAACTGGCATGCTGTAACCACAGCGCAAACAGACAGACACACCCACACACGGATGTCCGGCTCCGTTGGAGATCGTGGTCGTTTACACTGACTTTAGTAATGTGTCGGTCGCGAACGAGCCGGCTCTTTGAGCCGGCTCTTTTAAGTGAACGACGGGAGCCGGCTCTCGCCCGCGAACGAGCCATTTTTGCGGAGGGAACTAGATCAGCATGAAGGCACATTATGCAATGTGCACATTATCCCGCTTATTACATGGCCACATTCTCAACAAAGTAACGACATGACTCCCAATATTAATGGAAATGTTTTTATGGATTTAGAAAATAATTGTATTGATTTAAAAAATAGTTTTATGTATTGATTTAAATTGACATGCATCCGCTAAGAAAAGTAGTCCGTTGATACTGTTTGAACTAACGTAGCAACGGCAGGAACTGCTTCGATAGTGTTTTTGAGGAGCTTTTTGATTACAGATTTTAAAACATCGTTGCTTGCTTTAAAAGTAGCACAATTCATTATGTCAAACCTTGGAAAGTATCTAGATATCCCTGCCCTAATGCCAAAGTAACTGGCAACTGAATATGTGTCGCCGTTTGATGTCTATGTCTGGACCGCTGCGTAAAAAGGAGGGTTTCTGCCCCATTACTTCTCTTCTTACTTCTATAAGAATAAAACACGGAGGACCGAGATCTCTTTTTCTCCCCCTCTTCTGACAGCCCAGCAGCTGATCTCAGAGCACGCTCCCCTCTCCTGCAGGGGGGCGTGGTCAGCTGCAGCTCACAGAATCAGCCCTCTGCAAAAACAGCGCTGGAAAGTAGTGATGGGAATTCCGGCTCTTCTTGGTGAGCCGGATCATTTGGCTCGGCTCACCAAGAAGACCAAGAAGAGCCGGCTCTTTCGGCTCCCAAACGGCTCTTCAGTTTACCACATATTATACCTTTTAATTAAATCAAATGTAGCCCTGTTTTGACTAATTATATGTGTACACATATATCACTTAAATTATTCAATATATAATGCAGTACTATTACGTCTGGGTCTCTGTGTTTCATTAAAGCTTGACTGTGTGTGTGTGTGAAACGAGCCATTTTGTGTGCACGAGCGAGAGAGAGCGCACCGGTACTGGAGATCGTTGTTGTTAGCTTCTGGTGCTAGCGAGCTACGCTAACAGATATAAGGAGTTTTTTCAACAACAAAGTGGAGGAGAGTCCTCTCCTGTCAGACTGAGAGACTCAGTGAGCTAAAGGACTCTGTCAGTGTTATCTCAGTGGGTCTCAAACGTTTTGGTCACCATTAATGTAAACAATTATTTCCGAGGCACACGTTTATATGATCATTATAGTTATACAAAAATAAGAGAATAAATGAAAAACAGGTATGAAATACTATATGACAGTAAAAAAAAGAATAAAGTTTATAAGGGTGATTTGTAAAATATCCATAAAGAAATAGTAAATCTGTTTACAGTTCTGTTTCATATAGGTGTTGAGAGAGGTATCCATAGATCTCTTCATGTTGCTCTCAAAGTGCACCAGATTGATGCATTTAACTTCAATATTTAAAAATAAATCTTCCCGGGGGAGCTTGCCCCCGGACCCCCCCTATGTGAGGTCCACACACCACCTGTAAAAATAGTACTTTACCCCTGCTTACACCTATATGCCGTGAGCTGATTATCGAGCCTTCATTGTAACAGTCTGTGTGTACACTGTGTGTATGCGTGGGGATTGTTGCAGTAGAAGATTCCACTTTAGCGACCGGTACATTAATGGGAAACCCTAAATGTTTTAGCACCCTCTATGAAACGTCAAGCTACCCCACAGCACCCCCAAAAGAAATCTCTGGCGCCGCCACTGAGCCTGACTATTTGTGTTGGGGGGGCCCGACTTTTTTTTCCCCCAAAGGGGGGGCCTGACAGAAAAAGTGTCCGAGTTAACCGCTCTGTCGGTGCACCTGAGCTGCTTTCTGATTCCGGGTGACCGGAGTTTTAGTCTTTCCCCCCCCCCCTCCCCCCCATGGTGGGGCCAGGGAAGCTAAACTGCACCTCCTCTGCCCGGTGCGTGCGCTAGCATGTTATGTGGAGCGCATGGCTGCCCTTAGACGCACCGAGCAGCTGTTCATGTGCGTCGGGGGCGGGGTGATCGGGAAAGCTCTGTCCAAGAAACGCCTGGCAGGCTGGCTCTGCGAGTGCATTGCACATGCCTATACGGACAGGCGGGGATAGCCTGCCCCACGGGGATTTGTGCGCACTCCACACGGGCTGTAGCTGTGTCAACAGCCTTATTCAACGGTGTGAGTGGAGGATATATGCACAGCGGCGTCTTGGTCAACGCCAGGCCCCTTCATAAAGTTTTATCTCTTGGACATGTCTGGCTCTTTCTCCTCGTCTGTGCTTGCTGGGGCAACACAGGACTGGTGAGGAGGGGGGGGGGCTGTGGGTCAGTAGGCATCTGACCCCCTCCCCGGACGTAATGCGCCTTCGCCTTTCCCGGGCCCTCTGAGGGTCTCGGGATGGGCGAGGTGCGCACTGGCCCATTACAGGGCGGAAGGGCTACCCTCCACACTTTTAGTCCACACACACTCTGCACGGGGTCAGTGTTTGAGTGTGGGGCATGGGCACATGCACTCTCCCTGTGATCCTTAGGGAGTCAGAGAGGTAGGTGCCCAGTGAGCCCATACAGGGCTGGGGATTCTCCCCATCTGCCTATGGGCGAAGGGTGGGGGGGGCCCCTCAGCACTGTTTTTTAAGTACACTTTCTGCATGGCAAGCGCAGCAGAGTGTGCTCTGTCAGACGCAGCCCAGACTTCTCCACGGTCACAACCGGGGTAAAGGAGAATGTGGGGCAGCAGCTGCTGACCAGAAAAGCCGGTCAGGGGCAGTAGGGTGGAATGGTATTGTTGGACCACAGTGCGCGTATACATCAGGGCTCCACCCACTGTACCCATAGAGTCCAGTAGAGGGCGGAGCCTGTGAGAGATATAACGCCGGGTTACGTATTGTAACCCTTGTTATATTAACACAGGCGGAGCCCTCTACTCAGGGCACTGTCTGTCCTATTCCGCTCGCTGAAGAAAGGTGTAGGATGATAGTCAGGAGGCGAGGCCTCCTTTTATACGGTGAGATGCGCGCGCATTCAGGTAGGCCCGCCCCAAGGGCGGCTACGTCTATAGAAATCTCAGTAGGTGAATGCTTGCAGGGGGTAGTACCCATAGAGTAGAGGGCTCCGCCTGTGTTAATATAACAAGGGTTACAATACGTAACCCAACGTTATCAGAATTGGTTTGGACTTTGTTTTATGATGGGTTTGGACATTTTGTGACATCATCCTGACTTTTACTGCAGTGTGATTCAGTCCGATAGTCCACGAGAAAAAGTTACTGATAAGGTTTCCTCTACACTAGCATTCTCATGCCATTTATGTTTACTCCGACCTCTCAGTGAACTCATAACCAGTCCACACAGTCAGCTAACCTAAGGACAGCTAATACAATATAGCTACTGTCAATAAAAACACATTTTATAGGAAAAACAATTATCTTCTTCAATGTGTGGATCAGAGGTCGCGTTAACCGAATATTTTCCGTCAATGACGGATTTTTTCTAACAATGACGGAAAAATTTGAAAGCAGTCTGTCATTTTGACGGATTAGAACACAACTCGGAACAGCGCCAAATGTCCACCAGCGGCCCACATTATATTACATCCTTAGTGGCCAGGTCGACTGAGGGCGATCTACTGTACTCTACTGTAGTCTGTAACTATTATTTAATCATTCACACCCCTGTCCAGTTGGTGGCGAGTGTATGTATATTAAGTAGCTATTGTCTAGTCTTGTTTTTGACCTCGTTGATTACCTCGTTGTTTAACCGGCTTTAGCAATCGCAAAATGTCACGGCAGCTGATCGTCCGAAGCTTTTTTAATAAGCACAGTAATTGTGATGGTGTGGATAAACGAGGTGAAAAGAGGGATTGATGCGGTGGAGGATGAAGGACAAGCCAGTAAGACTAAAACTGACAACGTTCAGCCAGCGGCAGAGGGGCAAGCCAGCGGCAGAGGGGCAAGCAAGTGGCAAGGAGTTCAAGCGGGAGTAGGTCATCATAGGTCCTGGATGGATATCCTCGTGGATTCATCTTCCTATTATACACACATGCATTTCCAAACATTTGGACTACCTATGTTGCAAATGTATTATCTTTTCAATTTACACACGGCATCTATTGCACGTCTGTCCGTCCTGGGAGAGGGATCCCTCCTCTGTTGCTCTCCCTGAGGTTTCTCCCATTTTTCCCTTTAAACTGTGGGTTTTCTCCGGAAGTTTTTCCTTGTACGATGTGAGGGTCTAAGGACAGAGGGTGTCGTATTGTCATACTGATATTTTGTACAAACTGTAAAGTCCACTGAGACAAATGTAACATTTGTGATATTGGGCTATATAAATAAACATTGATTGATTGATTGAGTACCGGGTTCAGTGGGAGCAAGAGATGGCAAAATGTTCTGCGACATCTGTAGAAAAGTTAAGATGAGTACCGGATTTGTCCGAGGGTGCACGACAATGCAGAAATCAACGTTCAGGCTTGGCTACAGCAGGTCAATGGAGTTGTTCTTGTAAATGTTTTGTTCATATTCTGATTGTAATCATTTAAAACGATGGCATTGTTCATATTTGCCTGTTTAGGCACAATGGTCGCGGTGTTTTTAGCGGCCTCTGCCCCCTTCTGCTGTGCTGTCAGTGCAAGAAAAAATAAATCATTCATGTTCGTGTTGACATGAAAAGTGACCACACAGTCGGTGTCTCTGTTCATCTTTTTTTTTTCTCCATGCCCTTAAAGGTTCTGTATGAATCATTAAAACATGAATGAATGAACATTTGCTGCTCAGTACCCAAACATAAATAGGTCTCATCTCATCATTAAAACATGAAAAATAAAATGACGGATAATAATGGATTATGACGGAAATATTACGATCCTTTCCGTCAAAATGATGGACAACGAAAAAGTCTAACGCAACCACTGGTGTGGATATGCTTTTGTTCTTTGCATCACTCTAGCTAGGGTTGTTGCAAAATACTAAGGATCATCACAATATTTTAAAAATGAAATATTTATATTATTTAAAGGTGGGGTAGGTAAGTTTGAGAAACCGGCTCGAGATACACTTGTTGTTATATTCCATGGAATGCTCTTAACATCCCGATAGCAATGAATATCTTAAGTGCTTTGACAAAAAAAATCCATAAAAAAATGTCCTCTGTGGAAGCCGTAGTACTGTAAAAAGCACTACCAATCATTTGAGCCGGCCCGGCTAAAATAACTGGATGGCCTACCTGCCTGTCAGCCTTCCATCTGTGCACAAATTTATCTCGTGCCCTCATCGGTCATGCGCGCATTCGTGTGTGTTGGAGGAGGGGCTCTGTAAGGAAGTGGAAGATTTTTCCCGGGTGTGTATTTTCAAATTCTAGCGCACATTTAAAGACATCTCTCCTGTTTTTCAGTACATTGTGGAACAAGAAGTTTCTTTAAAAAATGTCCCTCGTGGTGTTTTTGAAATTAATTATAATCGTTTTTTTACTGGATTTTATAGACCAAAGAACTAGAATATATTGCATTTAAAAATCAAAGTGTGTTATTATCACAGTTTGAAAAAATGCTTTGTTTAATCTATTTTTGTGTATATAAATAATATAAATAAACACATACAATATAAATAAACACATACAAATCAGACCAATTTTATTTGTATGTATATTTTGTCATATTTAGCTTTAGCTTTATGCAGGTGTAGTTGTAGAGGCTAAGCCAACGCTTTAAGCCTCTGAGGATCCGCTTGGTGGGTGTAATTGACGCACACAAGTTTGCTGCCGAATAAAGGTCAGAAACAAAGTTTCCAGTTTGAAACAGTCCATTTATTTCCATTTTACTGGTTTCCATTTTACTTACATATTCACCACACGATATTACCGTTTACACAATACCTTTGCTTTGCTTGTAATCCAGGGTTGCCAACTCTCACGCATCTGGCGTGTGACACACGCTTTCACTCTCAATCTCACGCTCTCACGCTGCCCAAACTATTCTCACGCCAAAAACAAGAATACCAAAGACTAGAAACGGTTTTGAAAACTGTTGTCACGTAGTGATCGTCTTCTCAATAGAACATCTTTGATAATGTCTTCTGGCCAATCAGAATCAAGATAATGGCATGGTGTTGTTGCAGGAAGTCCCGACGGAGAATACTTTTGCTGTAGTACATCTCTATATACATCGATACAACATTACGCGTTGATAGAAATCAACACCTAATGAAATAAGACCCCACGGTTTGATGATTGATAGGTGTGTGGGCTGTCTTTCATTTTGACACACAGAACAATGGGGGGCTATCCACCCTTATCCACAATGTAAAGTAATTCACACAGCCTCTTCCCTCTTCTCTCTGTGAGGAGCAGCAGGTTCAGCTTTCAGAACAAAGTAACACAAAACTAAAATGGCATTCATTTTTTTGTCGTGTAGTAATAGATTTATTTATTTTTCTTCTCAAGAGAGTACCAGAATGTGTATTTTATGTTGGTATTTCAAAAGAATCCCCCCAGACCCCCTGCAGGGGTTGGGTTTTCAGCATGTCAACTCTTTCACCTGTGGGGAAATTTGCAGGATTGGCTCCAGGTCGCCCTTTTATTTACTACAAGACAAATGTGCCTTTTTATTTCATACAGTTCAATTTGGATTGAGACAGGGAAATAATCTAAACCTCACGCGTGGCGTTTCACTGTCAAGGGGAGCGTGTATGTAATTACATTGCAAATACTGACTTGAGCCCCACCACTGTATGGGTTAGCCAGGCCCTACCATAGATTACCAAACACAAATACTCTCTCGCAACTGCCGACCCGTATTGCGCATGCGCAGATCTAAGATCCAGTAGAAATGATAAAAAAGTAAAAGTCTGCTGCTTATTGTTCTACTAGGCCAAAATAGAGTCAAAGAGTATATGAGAGTGAGAGTGTGTTAATTAATATGTTTGGCAGTTTGGAGTAAGTCTGTAGATTTCTTTGTGTGTGTGTGTTTCATGTATAGGCCTCTCACGATAATTAATTTTGTTGGATACATTTTCCCGGAAATTATTGCGATAACCGATAATATTGTCGGCACCGTTGTATGACCATTTTAGACCCCTGACATAATGATAATATATAATAATAATTCAAGTACATCCTTTGAAACTGCTAGTCACATCCTCATGTAAATGGCAATTTATCGAGTTCATTTTTATTTATCGTACGATAAGTCAATTAATTGCTTATCGTGACAGGCCTATGCACACAATAAAACAGTGGAAACAAACATGTGTTTGACTTTCATTAGTGAATTAAACTGTGTGTCCTTTATAGTCTGTGTCCAATTTTGTGTATTTGTATATATTGTATATATATCCTATATATATGCTATGGTCCCGCTGCTGACACGATAGCAGTCATTTCGTGTGCATATGTGTAATTAAACCCATGATATCAAAATCTCACTCCAGCCAGGTACCCAAAATTGGCAACCCTGTTGTAATTCCGTGGTTTTGTGTGTGTGTGTGTGTGTGTGTGTGTGTGTGTGCTCCGTGTGTGTGTGTTCTCTCCGTGTGTGGTCAAAAACTGTATGGGCCTTCCGGCGGAACCTCTCACCAACACACATATGTTCCTACCTTTATACCATATATATAAATGGACGTAGTGTCCGTGACGTCAGCCATAGGATTCTGCAGAGTTGCCGTGAAGCCCTTAGTAGGCAGAGTCGGCCACTAACGGCTCGACTGTGACGTCAGAGTCTAATCCCGCCTGCTCCAAATAAGGGCAAAGAGGCGAAGCCGAGGCGGGACCTGCTGCCTCCGAACTGGAAGTAAACAGAGCTAGCTCAGGCTAAGAAGCTAAGCTAACATGAAATACATTCTTTCACACACACATACGGGTATTGGGCCGTGCGCGACACCGTACTTCCGGTATCCACCGTTTTACGCGAGGTGCAAGCAGCCGTACACCGTCTAGGTATTGCTATGCTTCCTGTACTGAATATCATAGGCTATTGCCTTAATCAATATCTAGTCAACTCTAAAATACCCACATATATGCAATGGCATGATATATTATTGTGACAAGTGGGGTATTCACCTGGTGTTTCCAGAAATTAGACGTAGATGCAGCCAAAATCGACGAAGGCCACTGTCGTTTTTCCATACATCTGCAGGCAGTCTGTAAAGGCAATCCGACAACCCACACAGCTCTAGTTTACGCTGGTAACGACCTAAAGCACACCCCTCAAGTCCAGAGATGTAATCCGAAGACATGCAGCGATTTCTTCGGTCGTTAATTCAGAAAAAAAAACCTAGTGCGCTCTGCCTGGCTACGTAAGCTAGCTGTTTATATTTGCACTTCCAGGATAGTTGCACCTCCATGAAAATGGCGTATTTATATATATATATATATATGGCGCGTGTTGCATTGTGGGTAGCTCGTGACGTCACTGTGTGTGAAAGAATGCATACCAAGTTACTGCTAACAGTGTAGTTCCCCTATATAAACGTTACATTCATAATCAAATGAGACAATCTGCAAGAGAATTAGCTATATTTTGTTATTCTTAATGCTTGTCATTCACACGTTGAGAAAAGACGGACTCCACCGCCCGGACCTAACGGAGCCGCAGTGGGCTAGCTCCGGGACGCCGGCTGGAGCTAGCCCCCTGCGGCTCCGTTAGCTCCGGCGGCCACCACTGGGATAATTGGGTCCCCTATTAACATTTGCTCCCGTTTAGCATTATGGGCGTCATAGCCATAGACTATAAAAGTCTTACCCAAGGCTGAATCATAAACTAAAATGTATATGTATGCATAAAGGGTTACGTCCTTAGCTGGCTAATAAGTAACAAGTTAAGCTACCAAGCACACAAACACCTGCGAACGGGGTTAACATGTATAATATTATCATTTTAGACTTCTTGGAAGTTCTGTTAGTACATTCAAGCGCACAGCACGACATTTTAATTGTCTGGTATTTGTAACAATATTCCCTAAAAGGCACAATCACCACGAACACGGCTAAAGCTAAAGGGTCAAGTACAGTACTATGACTAACTAACGTTGTAGCCTCTATGGTTGTAGCCTAGCAGAGTTGACAAGTTACTGTTAGCTGACAGTGAGGCATGTACGTGTCCATCAACGTCACCACGCTCTAATTTATGCAAAAACTTTAAGACCTAATATAAATAAAAGGGTCGTGTTAGAAAACAATTCACAATTCACAGATTCATAATCATGAAGGTGGAATCTAACTATATCGATAATAATATTTATTGCATCCATGGGTAGAAACGTGTTTTTTTCTGCTGTAAAGTTGGGCATTTTAACATGGGGGTCTGTGGAAATTGCTCCTTTCTGCAGCCAGTCCCTAGCGGCCCATGTATGAACTGCAGTGTGTGGCACTTCCGTATTGGCTTCCCGGCTGTTCCCCAGAGTTTGCCGCTTGCTTTATACCCACAGTCAGTGGCATTTTTATATGTACAAAAGTGGTGGGGCACAAAACACTTATATGTCTATAGCTTCTGCAGTGAGGTTCATGGCTGGTGAGGCACTGGCACTGACTCTTCAGGTTTACAAATATTATATTTTGACCTAAATCAAAATATAATATTATTTTCAAAAGCTTTTTTTGTCTGATGCTTCAATTAATTTTAAACAGACAGTTCAACAAAAGGATACCCAAAAAAATGTAATTTTATCATTTAAATATTGAATTGTTCTCTCTTAGTAAGATCCCATTTTCAATAAAATTGCAGTCTTACCTTGACTTGAAGATTAAGTCCATTTGCCTATCCTTCTGGACAAAAATCTCTATTACTTTTTTGTAAAAGTCCTCCTTATCTTCTTGTAGTTTCAAAAGTCTATCATAAATCTAATCTAATCAATAGATTTATGATTCGAAAATTATAAAAGTAGGGTAGACATGTGGATATTATCCGGCTGAACAAAAGGTGCATTTATCTAACAGCTACGTTTCCCACATACCTTATTTGGAGCTATTTTCTAAAATCCTATGGAGAAATCTCATTGCTTTTTTGTCGAGGGAAGCCATGCGCAGCTTACTTCCGGGTTTTAGGACGCCTCACTGCAGCTCTCTCGTCTCCTCTTCACACACCACACTTTTCGCGGCACACGTACTTACAGCCAATCAGCTCTGAATGATGTGAGATGACGTATGGTGGGGATGACAGCACTATGCCCCTATGGTCATTATTTTTTTGCCACACACATTAAATAGGAATTCTGAGCATGCGCAGTGTAGTTTTTACAGTCACCGTTCACTTAGACAGAGAGAGGCAGGGGCAGGATCGGGTTTTGTCCCACATGGCTCTAAACAGCTCAATAGGCACACACTGTAGACACTAATTAGAAGAACACAGACTAAAACAGCAATGTACAGACGAATCAGATGATTAAACATGATCTTAAAATATATTTTAAATTTATTTTTTGCATTTTGTTGTAATCATTATTTTTAATACTTTCTGCTGACACTAGGTGGGGCTGTGCCCCACCTGCCCCTAATGACCAGTCGCCACTGCCCACAGTTAATTGGCTCCTACACACCAGCCCCTAAGTGATAGTACAGGTATCAATTGAAAACAATTAAGGAGCCAAATGTGAAAATCATTTTTCAATACATAGAAATGCACATCCTACACTTCCTGTACTAAACATAGTTTAGTAATAGGTCGCACAATAATGTTGGTCTTGGTCTGTAGCTTTACAGAGCGCACCAGTCCTCCTTTGTCAGGAAAAACCTCCAATACTTAGTAGTCCATCTTCCAGAATTGGATCCAGCTTGTAGATGGAACTGTGTCTGCTCACTGTTCCTGTTTCAGATGTTGAAGAAGTGATTTCATCCTTGAACCTATGCTGCTGACCGTAGCCAGAGATGGGGTCGTTTCTAAAAAAAAAAGTAATATATTACATATTACATATTACTTGAAAGAAAAGTAATATATTACACTACTTCATTACTCTCTACATAAAGTAACTCGTTACTTTACTCGCAGGGCCGGCCCGCCCCTCCCTGCAGGCAGATCACGCAGACTGCTAAAGTTTCAAATGTTCTCTTTAGTTCAGTTTCCATTGTCGCATAAGACTGATCCAGATAGCTCCTGAATGTTTTCCTATCTGACCATGGCTGTCCTCTGTCTCCTGCTATCTGTATATTTTGCGCAGTCTATCTCTGCTCACGCTGTTGCGTCGGCGTGTTGGCCATGTGTTGCACTGGAACCAGACTGGAGCACACCGCAAAGACTTCAGCCGAGCACGTACGAACTGCGCATGCGTGAGTGGCAATAACTCTCCTTACCAGCAGGCAGTGGTAGTGTGTATTCGTCATTCAAAACAGGCAACAACCGGAAAACAGAGAAGAAGAACAGACTACGTGATATAAACAAACAAATAGCTGTGTGTTAGCTTCACCTTAGAATGTGTTCTTTGCAGGTGTTTGTTGAGGTTTGATTATGACTGATTTTAGTAAGTAACGAAGTAACGCGTGTCGGGGCAATGTTAGTAACTGTAGTGTGATTACTGAATTATAAAAGTAGCGCATTACACTACTCCGTTACCGACAAAAGTAATATTATTACAGTACTTACTTTAACGCGTTACACCCAACTCTGACCGTAGCGTATTATAGCCAATTCAGCTTCCAAGAGATCTTTAGGTGTCAAGATGTGACTTTCCGGGTTGACTTTGGGTTTCAGTCTTTCCACTTGACCAGCTTGTGCAGAGGGATTCAAATCCTTTCTTTTACGACTGAACTCCAACAGAATTGTCTTCAGCCTGAGAAACCAGGCCACCGACACTTTGAGCCTTTTCCAGTCTGAGAAGTAAGTCATGTGACTTTGACCTGGTGAAACACATGAGCTGGTCTGGTGAAACACATGAGCTGGTCTGTTGCATCAAATGATTCATTGACTCTGATATTAACCGAGGTATATTTTCTGACTTCTGGGTCAACCAAATCCAATATGACATAACCGCCATAATATGTAGGCCATTCCTCTTCAGATTTTACAAGAAACGTGGGACCCTCAAGCCAACTGCGGCTTTTCAGAAAGTCAGGGATCTTCATTCCTCTGGATGCAGCATCAGCTGGGTTGTCTTTGGTTCCTACATGCTTCCATTGACATGGTCTTGAAACCTCTCTTATGGTTCTGATCCTATTTGCCACAAATGTGTGGAAACGCTTGTCCTCGCTGTTAATGTACTTCAGAACTGAAGTACTGTCTGTCCAAAACACAGACTCATCCAAATGAAGTTGAAGCTCTGATTTTAACATCATATCAACTCTGGCAGCCAGAACAGCAGCTGTTAGTTCCAGTCATGGAATGGTCACCATTTTTATGGGTGTAACTCTAGCCTTTCCTAATAGGAAAGCAACATGAACATCGCCTTTGCAGTTCATTAGTTACAGTCCCGTAGCCATTTTCACTGGCATCAGCAAAGTGATGTAGTTGAGAGTCTATGGGTTCACCGAAGTCCTTTGGCTTCATACACCTGTCCACTTTGAGTGATGCCAACAACTTAATGTCCTCCAACCACCGTCTCCACTGGTGTACGATATCTGGTGGAATGGCATCATCCCATCCACAGCTTCTCCTGCAAAGCTCTTGTTGCATTATCTTGGCTGGCAAAGTGACTGGTGACAAAATACCCAAAGGATCATGGATGGTGGAATGAGCTCCCCATTGACATCAGGACGGCAGATAGCTTGCACATCTTCCGGCGCAAACTGAAAACTCATCTCTTTCGACTCCACTTCGAGCGATAGAACTATTAACGAAGCACTTTTATACTAATAAAGGACTGGCTTTTCTAAAGCCAGTTGAGTAGCACTTGAAATGTTTTTGCTCTATGAAACCTGATGTACTTATATGATTCTGTTTTCTTCAAGTTGTATTTTGTTGGACGAACGCACTTATTGTAAGTCGCTTTGGATAAAAGCGTCAGCTAAATGCAATGTAATGTAATGTAATGTAATGTAATGTAATGTAATGGATCATACACCGAGCTTGTTGTGGATAGCATGCCACGTCTGGTTAGAGCCTGCTGTTTCACTTCCATCTTGAATTTAAAGGAATCTGATTCGACACACCAGAGTAGTCCCAAAGCTCTCTCAAGAGGAAGATTGTCTCTATCCAGATCCTTTAGCTCTTTAGCCTTCTGCTCTTCCGAGATTGTCTGCAAAACTGCCCGACTATTGCTGATCCATTTGTATTGCTGCCTTCCCTGAGCCAAACCCATCAAACAGTCATCCACATAGAAATTTCGCTTAACCGCTTCAACAGTCTCAGCAGAAAAGTCAGACTTGTTGTCGTCAGCAGTTTTCCTTAGCACATAGCTAGCGCAACTGGGAGAAGAGACCAAACAGATGCACCGTCATTCTGTATTCCTGGATCTCTCTGGTGAAGTCTCCCTCTGGCCACCAGAGAAAACGAAGGAAATCTCGGTCTTCTTCTGTGACTTTGACCTGGTGAAACATAGCCCGTATGTCGCCTATGAATGCCACAGGTTCCTGCTTGAAACAAGTGAGAACTCCAAGCAGTGAACTGTTGAGGTTGGGACCTTGATAAAGTACATCGTTTAATGATGTTCCTTTAAATGTGGCACCACAATCAAACACCACTCGGAGAGAACCTTTTTGTGGATGGTAAACACTGTGGTGTGGGATGTACCATAATTTTCCACTGCCACAGTGCTGCTGTGTTGGTACCTGTTCAGCATAACCCTTTTCAATCACTCCATTCAGAAAGCTGGCATATTCCTTATGCAACATTGGGTTAGTCACAAATCTTTTCCTCAATCCAAGTAGCCTTTGCTTTGCCACTGCAAAGTTGTTTGGAAGAAGGACGTCAGGTGTCTTAAGGGGCAACTTCAGGCTGTACCTGTTGTCCTGTAGTGTTGCAGATGTATTCATGATTTACATACATTTTTGGTCTTCCCTTGACATCTCTTTTTCCTCTGAGGGCTTTTCATTAAAGTCATAATTATACTGACTGCTAAGCAATATAAATCCTATTCACCACAACAGAAGAAAGCTCCATGTTAACATCGCTGCCATTGCTGCTTCCATGTAAAGGACCATTGATGGCCCATCCCAACACTGTTCTTATAGCGTATGGGCCATTTCCACAACTGTTGACAATTTCCCAAGGTTCCAATATCTTGGGAGCGTTGGTTCCAATCAACATGTCAACATTGGCATTTATGCTGGGGATATGAACTTTTGACAAATGATTCCACCTCTTCACATCTGCGGCTGTAACAATGTTTTCTTTGGTTACTGGCATTTGCTTCTGTGTGAGGACTTCTGGGAGAGGATAAAAGTTATTTTCCTCAAGACCAGATACCTCCATCCCAAATAAGGAGTAAGCTGGAACGACCTTTTTCTGTCCCATAGTCTTCAAAAGAAAATTAGTTCTCATTCATAACTCTGTTCGATGTCTCATGCGCCTCAACCAAGCGGCAAAAAGTAGGCCTAGTTATTTTTTAACCAGTTGTTCTGTATTCACCTTGCAGGTGCAACTCTGTGGCTTGTATCCTGGATTATATGTTTAAGTCATGGATGTTTAAAGCTCATATTTGTCTAATATTAGTTTTTCATTAATGAAGTATGACGCTGCGCTGTCAGTACACTTGTCCCTGTTTATGATTGGTCAAATGTAGCTAACCCGCCCCCGTGAACGCGCCCTCAGCTGGTGAGAGAAACCCGGGCTTGATTTACCGAGTTGATAACCAGCGTCGTAGGACCGCTTAGCGAGATTAGTTAGTTTGTTGTTGTTAGTTTGTTTGTTACTCAAACATATCCAGGGTATGTTGAACTGGCTTCGTAGTACAGGGCACAGGTGGCTAGCAGCGCTAATGTCAAAGACACAAACATTATAAATTATATTTGTATTTTACCAGGATGCAGTGACACAAATATTTGGGAAGGCTTAGCCTTCCCTAGCCTACAGCACCCGCCGCCCCTGACCCCGTGCGTCATGGCGCGCGGAGAGTGATGGTCACTATGAAATGCGTAATGGCACTGCGCCACTGGCTACACCCGACTTTTCTAGTACGGGGCATGCCTATGGGTGCTGTCCTATCGCGGAAGGTGGTCACCACAGACGCATGTCTGACGGGCTGGGGGGGTATATACGAAGGTCGACCTGTGAGGGGTCGGTCACACGGTCACACATACATTATCTGGAGCTTTTAGTGGTGTTCCTCACCCTGAAACGCTTTCTGCCTTTTCTCAGAGGACATCATGTCCTTGTGAGGACAGACAACACGACCACAATATCGTATATGAACCTCCAAGGGGGTTTGCGTTCTCTCCAGTTACACATGCTGGCACGCAAACTGATCTTATGGAGCTGCGGACGTCTCCTCTCTCTGAGAGCGATGCACGTACCAGGAGTGATGAACCTCGGGGCAGATCTGCTGTCCAGAGGTGCACCACTATATGCAGACTGGACTCTACATCCAATAATTGTGCGTTACGGCCGAGCCGCGGTAGATCTGTTCGCATCAAAAGAAAATGCTCAATGTCAGCTGTTCTTTTCAATGCGCGGACACGGCAGGCAAAAACATCGTTTTTCAAGTAGGCCTACTGGTCAATTTTGAGATGTTGTGCTATTTTGATTCTATAACATGTTTTCTTTCAGGCTTTTGGAAGGAAAACATACAAAATACACATTTAAGTGTTTATTTGACTATAGTTTGTCTATTTGCGTCTGTAGATTTCTCCTAAATTCACCAAAAGTTAGCATTCTAACGTAACATAAAGTACCGCGACCGCTGTGTGCACCATGTCAACAGAGATATCGCTGGAAAGCTCCGTCTCTCCTGCACAATCTCATCGGATCCAAATATGGTCATTTCCTTTGTATCAGCAACCAATCGTGAAAGCACAAAGGGGTCTTAAACCAAGAAACGAAATCTCATTGGCTGGTGTCAATTTCTGACAACGTGATTCGTTCAGATGCGTCACGTGGTGTGCTAAAACACTTCCTGGTTAGCTTTCCACTAGAAATTGAAATCTCAAAATGGCAAAAGAACGGCGAAAAAAAACGTTCACAGAGAAGACGACAACAATTGTCACTTGCACGAAGCAAGGTTATACAAAAAACAAATGACCCCGAACATGAAATACCTTCACGGAGTGCGTCGATGTGCAAGCTATCGTCCAAAGAACAGGAGGGTTTAGCTAGCGCCTCACTGCAATCTTTAAAGGTCGTTTTCTCAAAATGAGTTTTTTCTCCTACTCTGAGTTCGAAATGTCAACTTCAGTAGCACGTACATACACCAAACCTTCCAGTTATATTCCTATCAATATTATGAAGGCTTTTACAGAAGGGTTTGTTCATATATCATTCATAGCCTGAATTATACAACATTGTATACCTAAAAACATGGCGAAAATTGATATTTTAGGGCTGTTGACAGTATTTTCTGATTTATGGAGTGATCCAATATCCCTTCTGTAAAAGCCTTAGATACTAATATGACTACAAAATGAAACAAGAATTTTGAACCTGGCTTTATCCAAAGTTCAGATTTCGATTCCTGAAATGTGTTAAAATATGTGCATATTTAATGAGATATTGGCTAATTTGCATATTGAAACATGCTATTTCAGAAACTTGTAATACAAAAAACAATTGCCTTATTGTAAGTAATTAACTGGAGACATTTCTAGCTGATACCTTTAAGCTAAACAAATTACCCTATTCACCTGGGGTGTCTCGTCTTAAACGTACCGTTAGGCGTGGACGCGCTCGCGCACGTTTGGCCTCCGGTCCTTCTGTACGTGTTCCCACCTCTGGCTCTGATACCCCCAACTCTGGCCAGAGTGAGAGAACAACGCCACACACTTATCATGATAGCCAACCCAGTCTCACGGCATTTCGTGTTCACCAACACGATTTTTAATCTATTGATTCGTGTTCACCAACACGATTTGCCCCTTTTTTTCGTGTTGCACAGCACGATTTTAAAAGCAATGTATTTCTACTGCCTGCAGCACGTCTTTTTCTCCGGTCGGGTCGTGGAGGACCGGAAGCTGTGTGGTTCATAAAAACATGTTCTTACCAAGCGGCAAACTGTGGGGTAGAGCCGGGAAGCCAATACGGAAGTGCCACACACTGCAGTTTATATATTGGCCGATAGGCGATGGCTGCAGAAAGGAGCAATTTCCATAGACCCCCATGTTAAAATGCCCAACTTTACAGCAGAAAAAAACATGTTTCTACCCCTGGCTCCATACATTTTATTATCGATATAGTTGGATTCCACCTTCATGATTATGAATCTGTGAATTGTGAATTGTTTTCTAACACGACCCTTTTATTTATATTAGGTCTTAAAGTTTGTGCATAAATTAGGGCGTGGTCACATTGAGTGACGGCTCTGTCAAGTGCCTGCCGCTGTTAGCTTCTTGTCTCTCTGCTAGTTGCTCCGTGAAGCTAGCTACAGGGACTCTGCCTGCTCAGCTCATCCAGGAAACACAACTTGTAGCCGGCCGTGGTCGTTTGTTCTTCATGCTTATATATCGGACTATTGTGACTCGCTCTGCGGTTAAAACAGACGCTGCATGAATGCGGTTTTGCGGTAAGTGAAATTCTAGTGCTTTATTTATGTGTTAATGATTTTAATCAGCTACGTAATGAATGGTAAGGCTTGGGTTAGCATGTAAGCTAGTGGTAGCTACATCGGTGCTAACGATTGTAATCGTAGCCTCCAAGTTAAAATCATAGACTGTATATATAAAGGTTACAACGAAATAGACAAGTGTTAAGTGGGATAATACTGTTGAACAAACGGCTTCTGTTTGAGGTTGATAAAATAAGGTTACATCCTTGTAACTTAGAGATATTTTATTATGTAGGTAGAACTGTATGCATCTAAGGTTAATTTAAATTGGCTATGCTCAAGTATGTAGACAAGCTAATGTCGAAGTAGTGTATGTGAAATCAACCTCACAATAAGATGTGTGTATATTACAATTATTAATGTCATATTTCAAGATGATTACTTAGATATTACAATATGGTTGGTTGAGCTGGAGTTCATTATTGAGCTTACACGTTAACGTCACAGTCATCTGAAGAACGAACCCAAACCTTGTTGTTTTTATTAATTGCATTACCAAATGGGTATCAAATAAACAGTAAGCATTGGTAACACAACTCCCAAAGTTACAGTAAAATAAAAAGGCCCCTGACTCGGACAATACACAATCCAACATGTTCAACAGAAGAGAATCAGTTATATTGTTTGTACACATGGTACTTTACATATATATATATCTGTTTGTTTAAGGTGTCCAGGTGATGCAGACAGGCTGGACCAGAGAGTGAGAGACAGAACTGGACTTCTCACAGCAGTGAACTTCAGCACAGGTACAAAGACTCTTTTTTCATACTGTACAAAGAATCAAGAAAGATATTGGTTTAAATGAATGAAGTATTGACTTGAATACACTGATATACATTCCATTAAACAATACTAAATACTAGATCACCTACACATCAGTTAAGTTGAGGGTATTTTCCATGCAAAAAGTTACATTTAGATGATAACAAGCAATATGACTTTGTCAGCTTTCTAATTTAATGTATTGAAGGCAAAGATATTTAACACATTGTGAGAACTGCTACTATTTATCTCTCAATATTGTCTGTAAAAGACGTGGTAAAAGTGATTCTTTCAGTGAGACAACAGAGCAAGCTTCTACAGTTGCACTACGTTTTGATAACAGTTAAATATTATTTTGATAATAACATATATTTCAATGTTGATGAACTTCATACTGTTCATTCATAATCTGATTGTCTTTGTAGCTCATTGTTGAAATTTAAAAAAAACATTACAATTACAAAATAATTATATCTCTAGCCCCTAAACACACAAACACACCGCTTTCATAAATAACACACTTGTTCTGCAATAATATGTTTGATGTTTCCTGTCATTTTTGTTAGGAAAGGACATGCCTGAAAGACAGGACATTTTCTCCTTCTCTGAGGGTCAAGAAGAACATCTAAGAGGAACATTAAAAGCTGATGTTATGAGATTTTAAGACCAGTACAGGACATTCACTAAGAAACTACTTTTATTGTGAAAACACAGTCAGCTGATCGAATGCAGCTATTTCCACATCTACACTCCATCCGCTGATTATTTCTATTTGCCTCACTTTATGAGCTTCACAACATGTACCTTGTTTTGCAACGTCACAAATAAATGGGGCCAATCTTCAGTCAGATGTGAATGTGTAATCTAACATTTTCAGTAAGAATAATGGACAAAAGGAGTGCAAATACAAATACAATTTATTGAAATGTGAACCAAAAGTTAATCAACTGTTTTAAATAAAAAGCACATATGGACAGAAAGTGTAAACCTATTAAATGTATTAAACACATTTAGTCAAATAAAGTGACCGACTAAGCCTGTGCAGTTGGTATCAGCTTTGCCCAGCATGGGCTCCTTCATCAGCCCTGGTCCTCCTCGCAGAGGAAATACCCTCAGTCCTCTCCAAACCAACAGACAGGACGTCCATCACACAGAGGTTTCTCCCTGAAGTCTCTGCAGCTCTCTGGACACCATGCTGTCTCAATCCGTCCACACTGAATATGAGATTGGGAAAATGAAAATAATAAATGCTTTAGACAATAAGAAACATAAAGTTGACTGTTGAGTTGCTCAGTTTTTTTAGATTGTCAATACTATTACTGTATAACTAATATCTCAGGTTAAGAGGCACATTCAAATAAAGATTGGTCTTTAAATACATTTTGTCTTTTGAATTGTTTGTCTAAAGTCAAGGATCTATAACTGGTACTTAGTTTTAATGATACAGTCTGGTTATTATGCTGTTTGGAGGAGGCCTCACAGGTAAGAGCGCTAACTAGCTACCATCACATGTACCTTAGCTTGACTTAAATGTATTAAACGTATAGTTAAGTGATATCAAAATATAAATAACTAATGTCATGCAAACATATTAATATTTGCTTGATTCCAGTGTTGAATTTAGCACAATTGCATACAAACGTTAAGGGGTTTTAAGATTCTGAAGTATTATGCTAAAAGCTCAATAACTTAGATTATTATTTATAGTTTTGCTGAATAGTTTCATGTCCGCTTACCTTAGAAACGTAAAATGCGACGGCAGCGTGCAGATGGGGAGCATGTTAGCTTAGCTTGGTAGCTTCAGCTAGCTCTGGAACTTCCAGCTCGGTGGCAGCAGGTCCCGCCTCGGCTCCGCCTCTTTGCCCTTATTTGGAGCAGGCTGGAGAAGGCGGGAGTTGAACTCTGGCGTCACTGTCGAGCCGTTAGTGTCCGACTCCGCCTACTAAGGGCTTCACGGCAACTCAAGAATCCTATGGGTGACGTCACGGACCCTACGTCCATTTATATATACAGTCTATGGTTCTTACTCAATATCAAGCCACAGTTATTGCTTTTATTTTAAATCGTATAATTTCGGACTTTTGTTGCCGTCTGTGAGGAAAATAAATGGGGCTCAGAGCCTCAGGATACTGAAATCTGTATTTTTAAAATCTTTTTTTCCTTCTAATCTGTTATTCTTTTCCAAATAACACACTGTTATTTACTCACCAATAACACACAATTATCCTTGCTTTTATTTATTGGTTTAATTCCATAATCTCTGGCTTTTTTGGCGTCCGTCAGGAACTGAATTTCAAAATAAAAATAACCGGAAACAGACGTAGACATTTCGAGCGATTACCCAAGATCCTCAGCTATGGTTTTAAGCTCGCTTATTGGATGTTTTAGCCGCAATGCATGCTGGGATTTGGTGTTTATATGATATGAAATCCGGAAAACATTTTAAAAGAATAAAAGAATACTTAATTCCGAGCGCTCTTGCTTTTCTCTTTGAAAGTCATCACATAACGGCATTGTAATACACGGTTCGGCTGCATTGTATATTACAGATCTGCCGTAGTTCTTTATTTATAGAGCCCTGATGAGAAGACCTTTGGAAAAACTGAGAAAATGCCGCCGAAACTGAATACTTGACGTGGATCATAAATATATTCAACAATTAAACAACATCTTCAATTTATCTTCACACAATACGTCTCCTTGCAGTATCAACACTAATTCGGCTGACTTTTACATTTGATCTAATTCACAGATAGGTTATATTTAAACCATAACGGTGCACAGCTGATATAAAAGGACTGTAGTTTTTAAAGATATTACTGATTTTCTTTGAATGTAAGAATGCAAATACTGAGTCTGAAATAGTATAGCAATATGCTGTAAAATTATGTGAAAGCATGCATAAAACTACACATCTTTAGATGTACGAAAACATAAGTGTCCTACATTTATAATACAAAGTTATTATGGCTGTGTGTACCTTGTGTGCACCTCCTAGTGGTTAAAGCACGTTATTGAATTATTGTTATATTTGATTAAAAAAATATTAAGAGTACATACTTTCATAGGGAGAAAGTATAAATATAGAATATAAAAAATCAAGAAGATACTCCAAGTGATCTCTACAATAAAACAGTTTAGTGCAGAATGTACAAAGATATTAATAGAAGGAGGTGCAAAACAGAAAAACGAATTAACCTTTATTTAAACATTAAATAACAGATTAAGGTCTTCTTTTAAATAAGAAAAACACTTTGGGGGTATCTATCTACAGATAAATATTAAGCCTGACAAAGTACTTAACGTCTAATATATTGCTTTCCTGCAATGTTAACTATGTTGAAGCACTTATTTTTAACTGATATTATACATATGAATTATACTCTTATGTATGTAGATAGAATAAGAAATGTGCAGAATATGACAGTTTGATGGTGGAGGTACACACATATTGATAGATGTCTTGTTGAGGAACCTGTGACCCAAGTGTTTCATTCATTGCATAACTACACCGTAGTTGTGTATATGATATGTCAATAAACCTTTGAAAATCTTGAAAGGGATGTGCAAAATAGCCATAATATACAGTCTTTAATTAACTATTAGTAGAGAATAACGAGTAATGAATATACTTTATTACTCGTTTCCATTCATGTCAATTGCAGATACATGTTTAGTCTTCTCAAGCACCAACTATCAAATATCTCTCCTGATTGTTGGCACTTGACAATCACCACCTGAATTTTACTCAGGTGTAACTAAAGTCTGATTTAAGGGTTGTTTATATTTCACATAATTAATCAGAATCTGCAAAGTAACTCAAATAAATACAGTGGAGTACAAATACCAGGTTAACCTCTGAATTGTAGTGGAGTATAATTACAAAGTAACAATGAGCTGTCATGTGGGTATTAATGCTGCGCATTATGGACACAAGCGATTTTCACCCATTTATTAATTATATGTTTTACATTTGATAACACCAATGTGTTTAATACTGACAACTTCTAATTGTGGGAAAAACGAAAACGTTCAGTAGAGACGTCCCATAGAACATTTTGCGAAACACAATAGCCAGCATGTGTAGTTCTGGGGGGGCGTTCGATTCCAGTTTTGGATAGTCTGTTGTGGTTTCGTTCCATTTCACACAGCTGTTTGACGCTCTGCGTAACCTTACGGGACTGTAGTCCTAAACGATAGCTAGGGATTATGGGTAGTGTAGTGTCTTCGGCCATCCTAAACTCAGAAATGTTGACAATCGCAATGATGCTCGAAATGTCCCTACGTCTGTTTCCGGTTATTTTTATTTTGAAATTCAGTTCCTGACGGACGCCAAAAAAGCCCGAGATTATGGAATTAAACAAATAAATAAAAGCAAGGATAATTGTGTGTTATTGGTGAGTAAATAACAGTGTGTTATTTTGAAAAAAATAACGAATTAGAAGGAAAAAAATATTTAAAAATACAGATTTCCGTATTCTGAGGCTCTGAGCCCCATTTATTTTCCTCACAGACGGCAACAAAAGTCCGAAATTATACGATTTAAAATAAAAGCAATAATTGTGGCTTGATATTGAGTAAGAACATGTTTTTATGAACCACACAGCTTCCGGTCTCCCACGACCCGACCGGAGAAAAATACGTGCTGCAGGCAGTAGAAATAGCCTACATTGCTTTTAAAATCGTGCTGTGCAACACGAAAAAAAGGGGCAAATCGTGTTGGTGAACACGAATCAATAGATTAAAAATCGTGTTGGTGAACACGAAATGCCGTGAGACTGGGTTGCGATAGCTCCGCACTGGCCTGCAATGTACTGGCTGGCGGAGATATATCAGCTGCTGTGCGGGCAGCCGTGGCAGCTCCCACTACGCAGGGACATACTGTCTCAGGCGGGGGGACGATCTTTCACCCACACCCAGAGCGCTTGGCACTATGGGCCTGGCCCGTGAGTGGTGCAATCTGAATACAGTGGGGCTCCCTCAGAAGGCAAGGCAAGTTTATTTATATAGCACTTTTCAACACAAGGCAATTCAAAGTGCTTTACAAAAAATGACATTAAGAAAATGGCATCATTAAAAAGAAAAGCTAATAAAAATAAACATTAAAAGAAAAAATACATGGATAAAAGTTACAGTGCAGTCTAAGATATGAATAGTTCAATTAAAAGCAGCGACAAAAAGAAAAGTCTTCAGCCTGGATTTAAAAGTAGTAAGAGTTGCAGCGGACCTGCAGGTTTCTGGAAGTTTGTTCCAGATATTTGGAGCATAATAACTGAACGCTGCTTTACCATGTTTAGTTCTGACTCTGGGGACAGAAAGCTGACCAGTCCCTGAAGACCTGAGAGATCTGGATGATTCATAATTTAGCAGGAGGTCAGAAATGTATTTTGGGCCTAAACCATTCAGTGCTTTATAAACCAGCAGCAGTATTTTTGAAATCTATTCTTTGACACACAGGAAGCCAGTGTAAAGACTTCAGAACAGGAGTGATGTGATCCACTTTCTTAGTGTTAGTGAGGACTCGAGCAGCAGCGTTCTGAATCAGCTGCAGCTTTCTAATAGATTTTTTAGTGAGACCTGTGAAGACACCATTACAGTAGTCGAGTCTACTGAAGATAAAAGCATGGACAAGTTTTTCCAAATCCTGCTGTGACATTAGTCTTTTAATCCTAGATATATTCTTTAGGTGATAGTAGGCTGATTTAGTAACTGTTTTAATGTGACTGTTGAAACTCAGGTCAGAGTCCATGACTACACCTAGATTTCTGGCTTTATCTGTTGTTTTGAACATTGCAGATTGAAGCTCAGCGCTAACTTTTATACATTCTGCCTTTGCTCCAAAAACCATTACCTCAGTTTTATCTTTGTTTAATTGGAGAAAGTTCTGACACATCCAGTCATTGATTTGTTCAATGCACTTACTCAGTGTTTGAATTGGAGCATAGTCTCCTGGTGAAATTGTTACGTACATTTGTGTGTCATCTGCATAGCTATGGTAACTTATTTTGTTGTTCTTCATTATCTGAGCCAGTGGTAACATGTAGACGTTAAAGAGAAGAGGCCCCAAGATGGAGCCTTGAGGTACCCCACATGTCATATTTGTCAACTCAGATGTGTATTTACCTATAGAAACAAAGTTGTTTCTGTCCTTTAAGTAGGATTCAAACCAATTTAGAACTGTTTCCGAAAGTCCCACCCAGTTCTCCAGTCGGTCTAGTAATATGTTGTGGTCAACAGTGTCAAACGCAGCACTGAGATCTAATAATACTAACACTGAAGTTCTGCCACTGTCTGTGTTTAAGTGGATGTCATTAAAGACCTTTACAAGAGCAGTCTCAGTGCTGTGGTTTGGACAAAAGCCTGACTGGAACACATCAAAACAGTTATTTAAATGCAGGAAATTACTCAACTGTTGAAAAACAACTTTTTCAATGATTTTACCTAGAAATGGGAGGTTTGATATGGGCCTGTAATTGTTCATTACTGAAGCATCTAGATTATTCTTTTTTAAGAGCGGTTTAATGATTGCAGTTTTCAGGGCCTGTGGACAAATACCTGAGTGAAGAGATTTGTTTACTATATGAAGTAGATCTGAGGCCATGCAAGGCAAAACATCTTTGAAAAATACTGTTGGAATAATATCAAGGCAGCAGGAGGAGGATTTCAGAAGTTGAATAATGTCCTCTAGGTTTTTATCATTAATCTGATGGAATTGTGTCATGGTGTTTGAATTGATGTTAAGTGGACACAGAGACAACACATTTGCTGTTCCTGATGCAGAGGCACTGACTGCTTGTCTGATTTTCTGAATTTTGTCAGTGAAGAAGGAGGCAAAATCATTGCACGCCCTGGTGGATAGAAATTCAGAGGCTACTGATACTGGGGGGTTAGTTAATCTGTCGACGGTAGCAAACAAGGCACGTGCGTTGTTTTTGTTTTTGGTAATGATGTCAGAGAAGAAAGACTGTCGTGCGTTTTTCAATTCCAAATTATAAAGGCCAAATCTCTCTTTATAGATTTCAAAGTGAACCTGGAGATTTGTTTTTCGCCACCTGCGTTCAGCTTTTCGACATTCTCTTTTTTCTGCTCTCACGGTCATGGCCTTTCTCCATGGAGATATTTTCTTGCCAGACACTTCCTTTACCTTAGTTGGAGCAATGGCATCTATAACATTTTTAATTTTTGAATTAAAATGATCTACTAGCTCATTTACTGAGATGTTAGCAGGGGCAAGTGTGGAAGAAAAATTCTGAGTAAACATTTCCCTAGTATTTTCAGTTAAATATCGCTTTGTGGTTACCTCTTTTTGAACATTTTTGTGAACAGAAATAGAGCTCTCAAAGAAAACACAGGAATGGTCAGAGAGTGCAACATCAGTCACCACAACCTTAGAGATATTCAGACCCTTTGAGATAATTAAGAAGGTGATAAACACTATTCAGAGTGCAAGAGCTTCCTCCACCAGGTCTCTCTAATAATAATAATAATAATAATAATATATTAATTTTATATAGCGCTTTTCTGGACCCAAAGACGCTTTACATTTGGGAGGGGGGGGTATACAAACAAAACAAAACAAAAAAAACAAACAAAACAAAACAAAAAAACACAACAGAAAAGCAGTCAGGAGGAAGTTGATTAAGAGGGGGGGGGGGCTTTATAGATAAAGAGTTGAAAAGGTGGGTTTTGAGGTGGGACTGGAACAGGGTGAGGGACTCAGACTCACGGAGGTCTTGGGGGAGTGAGTTCCAGAGCTTCGGGGCTGCCACAGAGAAGGCTCTGTCCCCGAAGCTCCGGAGTTTGGCCTTGGGGATTGAAAGCAAACCGGCTGAGGTGGATCTGAGGGACCGGGGTGGTTGGTAGAGGGTGAGGAGGTCAGTGAGGTAGGGGGGGGCCAGATGGTGGAGGGCTTTATAAGTGAGGACCAGGAGTTTGTAATTGATGCGGTGTGTAACGGGGAGCCAGTCGAGTTCTTTGAGGACAGGGGTGATATGATGCCATGATTTGGTGTGGGTGAGGAGTCTGGCGGCTGCGTTCTGGACACGCTGGAGTCTACTGAGGGAGGTGGAGCTGATGCCGTAGAGGAGGGAGTTGCAATAGTCAAGGCGGGAGGAGATGAAGGCGTGAATGAGTCGCTCAGCTGCAGGGCGGGTGAGAGAGGGACGGAGTTTGGCAATATTGCGGAGGTGGAAAAATGAGATTTTGACAACATGACGGATGTGGGGCTCGAGGGAGAGGGTGGGGTCAAATATCACGCCAAGGTTGCGTGCCTGGGTGGAGGGGGAAACAGGGGTGCCATCAATGGTGATTGTCAGGTTGGGGGTTTTGCTGAGGGTGGATTTTGATCCGATGAGGAGGAGTTCAGTTTTATTGCTGTTGAGTTTGAGGAAGTTGTGTTGCATCCAGGATTTTAGTGCAGTCAGACAGGATTCGATGTGGGTGAGGGGGGGGTTGTTGGGGGATTTGGTGCTGAGGTAAATCTGGGTGTCGTCGGCATAGCAGTGAAAGTCCAGGTTGTATTTGCGGAGAATCTGACCAAGGGGGAGGATGTAGATGATGAAGAGGAGGGGGCCGAGTACTGAACCTTGGGGAACACCTTGGGTGACTGAAGCTGTGGAAGAGCAGTGGTTGTTGAGGGAGATGAAGTGGGATCTGTCGGAGAGGTAGGACTGGAGCCACCTGAGTGCAGTACCATCGATACCGATGTCCTGGACTCGGGTGAGCAGGATGGTGTGGCTCACGGTATCGAAGGCTGCACTCAGGTCGAGGAGGATGAGGATGTTGAGGGAACCGGTGTCAGCAGAGGTGAGGAGGTCATTGAGGACTTTGATGAGGGCCGTTTCTGTGCTGTGGTGGGGACGAAAACCAGACTGAAGGGGTTCAAAAAGCTGGTTGGTTTGGAGATGGCGGTGGAGTTGTTTGGAGATAATGCGTTCTATTGTTTTTGAGAGAAAGGGGAGGTTGGAGATGGGACGGTAGTTACTGAGGGATGAGGGATCCAGACCGGGTTTCTTGAGGATGGGAGTGACAGCAGCAGTTTTGAAGGCAGAGGGAACGGTACCTTGGGACAGGGAGGAGTTGAAAAGGTTGACAAGTGTAGAGTTATATTTGTATTTATTCATGTTAGCAAACTATGGATAAGCTTAAAATGGGAATAATTTGGGTAAAACTGTGAGCTGCATTTGGGGCCTGTTGACATGTGTTTTTGAGGACAAAGGAGGATGGGGGAAGGTGAGAGCATGTCCTGATTTGCATTCAACTTAGAACGAGCTACAGTGGTTGTGATGTTAAGAGAGGTCCCTTGGGTTTCTCTGGTGCTTATCAATAGTAGCAGTTAAGTGAATACTGTTCAAACAATACCTGTGTTTGTGTTTTATATTGATTTCTCTGTTTTATCCTTTCATAAATGTAAGGACTACAAATGGCTATAAACATTCTGGGCTGGTTGGAGTAAACAGGGTTTTATGGCTCTGTGGGGGAGGTGTAGGTATGCAGGCCTTGAGACCTTTTGTTGTAAAGTGAGCCTGTTTGGTTTCCTGCTGCGTTTCCTGCTGCGTTGCGTCTCCCAATGAGATGACCTGAAAAGATGACCAGCTGACCTAACACCAAACCCCTCCTTCTTACTCTGGTATATATCCGGTGGATCCCTGGCGTTCGGCCTCTTCTTCACATGCTGCGCTCGGGTGAAAGTAGCTCTGCAGTATGCGGACTAGAGCAGGAGTAAGCCGGCATTACTCCTTAAGCATTGCAATATAACTGTAATATATCATGTTGTATTGTAATGATTGTATTGCATTGTCATATTGCCATTAAAGTAGATTATTGTTAACGGTTACTTTGTAGATATGGATTCCTTCCTGTATTATAACCAGCTTCATAGGAACGCGCGGAGATTTGAAAAGCGGACCAGTTATCCCTCCAAATCCCCAACAAAATGGTGACCCCGACGTCTAGAGATAACGAAGCTGAGGAAGAATTCAGACGCTTTCAAACATCTCAGACAATCAGCAGGACTCTGCAACTTTGCAAATAAGGTAAGCAGACGATGAAAGTCGCCTGTCTGTAATTGGATACGCTAAAACTTTAGGATTGTCTGTAGGCGTTTCACAGTGTTTTTATAGTTTAAATGGAATATACAATGCATATTTTACTATGTTAGGAAAGTTATATACAAAACGTAAACGTGGATCGACAGGTAGACGAAAGTCCTGCGTGACGTGAAATAGAGCAGTTTGGCGCGGATCTGCAGGTGTTTATTCCTGAGTGGCGTAGAAATGGTGCAGTTTGTGTGAATGCGAGGTTTGAATCCTGCACGGCAAAACCTGAAAACTCGATATATCAGATCGAGTCGCCGTTTAAAACTGGGGTTTAAATAACAGACCAATGCTAAAAGCTTAAAGCCAGAGGTCTGTTATATATTAAACCAAGGTAGAGCGTTTCCCTTTGTCTGGAAACTTCTGCTGCTGCCATCTAGTGGCTGAAAGGGGGTATCACACCCTTGAAACTTCTGCTGCTGCCATCTAGTGGCTGAAAGGGGGTATCACACCCTTGAAACTTATGCGAGCTTAGAGTTTAATCATTACATTGCTGGCCGGTATTGAAGACGGGAAGCACGTTCCCAGTATATTAATTATAACTGATTTTGGTAAACTGGTACAAAACAATAAGGGATTGAACATTTTTTACAACGACAGCACCAGGAGATGAGTAAACTCAAGAATCTGTAGAGTGTAAATACATTGTGCAAAACACATTTTACACTCGAACTGTTTGCAAATGTAGACAATATAAATAAATGTTCAGAAAGAAGACATAGGCCTACACTTGATTCAAATTTCATTACTGTGATCCGATTGGTGTGCTCTGCAGGTTTACTATTGTTCGAAGTAACAGTGGGATTTGAAATGAGAGAAGATATGGAGATGTTCTTTCATAGTGTGTGGAATATGTGATGCTGGAAACATGTAGGTATTTCAGAGTTGTGTTGGGTAAATATGTAACAATGGATGAAACAATTTTTGGAGTTAGTTTTTGTAATATCATAAGTAGACATTAATTATGTTGTTTAGATGGCATTTAACAACTAAGACAGATAGTATGATTAGAAAGAGACAGAGTGGAAAGGGTTGGATTTATTTAACATCAGTGTGCTAGACTTCTTATAGGTCATGTGTACCGGGACCTGGACTCCCCCTCTGAGTTAGAAAGGCTTTGATCCCGACCCTCCAAGCAGACAACGAGACCTAACCCAACAGGAGACTCCTCCTTCTCCATCGTACAGACAGAGAACCAGAGCTGAACCAACAACAACAACAAGACTACATCAAGACTGCAGCCAGAACTATCTCCACCTGTGGCATCCAGAACCAAACCAGCATGCTGACATACAGAGAGATACTCTCATCGGTCCCTCAAACAGGACATGAAGTTCCAAACTGCGCTGCGAGATTTGGCACAATAGACATGAGCGCAGAATCCGCCCTCCATAAAAACAGCAGAGAGACTGTAAAGGAGGAGTGCAACAACAGTGGCATGATGGGGCTGCAGATGTGACTGGGCCAATGGCTGCCTACAAAAGTTACAGCGGATGGATTCAACAGCTGATGGACTGAAGAGAAGACAGAATCAGAGGAGTTGGCATGGTCGATTAGAAGTGAGGAGGCCGGGGTCACGGCTTGAGAAAACCAGGGGAGGAGGAAAGGAGAACGGGAATGAGTGAGTTACACATAAACACACTTATTCACGAAACGCACATTTAAATAACTTGAATTAACTTCATAAAGACAGAAAGATTTATTAATCATTTGATAAATTAAAAATAGCAGTAAAGAGGAAACTATTAAAGTAAGATGATAATCATCCTAAAACACACTGACAGAGTAGAACCATATTCTTCAATATTTTCATCATGTTAACAAATCATTCTTTAAGACATTTTTATTCACGTGTGAATAAAGTAGTGATCTCATTGGTTACAATATTGATCACCATTATAAGGATAGTTTTAGGAACCACTCTATAGGACAAATCTTTGTTTGTATTAATGGCTAGTGCCAAGCCACATATTAAATTCCAATCTAAAGTGTTGATTTCACCATTGTGGCATAGTTATTACCAGACTTCGGTTTTAAATCCTTGATAAAGGAGGGAGTAATTGTTGCATGTTCGGACACCCAAGGTTCCACACACTGCTAAAGAGTTTAACATCGTTTTTTAAGTAGACCAGAATTATAATGAGCTATGAAATGCAGAGCGACACAGATCCTAGTAATGTTTTGACTCAAGATAATAGTTATTGTACAAAAGTTTCTGAAATAGATCATTAGACATTTTAATTAGTAGTGGTACTCGAAGGAAGTGAGTTTTGTACCAAGTTTCAGGAAAAGTGGGAGGCGGAAGTCCCAATGACAAGTGAGAATCATCTTGAAAATTATAGTTGAAATCGTGACATATTTTTGTAGACAAAGGATACTGGCCTATGCTGAAATGTCAAAGTCTCTGCAGAGCACGACACATGGCCAAAAAAGACGGAGACCAACTGACCTTTGACCCTGACCGACAGTGTAACTTGACAAGGCACTGTGGATGACTGACTCTGGGGTGAACCTGACCAAACTTGACATGACAACCAGACAGTGTGAGTGTGAATGTATGCCGGCATGTGATCAGTGTAACTGCATGATTCTAAAACAATAACTAACCAAGCATGTTTTTGGACTAACATATTATTTTGGAGCTCCAAGGGAAATGAGAGGTTTCCTAAAAATTCCACAAAAAGGGGAAACCGCACATGTGATATTTTCCTCTCACATGAGTTGGCGGTTTGCAAATGTAAAACTACAATCTGAAGATTCTGTTTCTTTTAGGCCTGAAGGACGGAGAGGAACACTTCTTTTCACTGAAGTGTTCGCTGTGGAAATAATGATGATAATGTTCGTTATGTCGCTAACCAATTACCTGACAGTTTTTGTTCCCCTCCCATTACAGGCTTTTGTTACACATGATTTCATGTGTAAAAGGGGGGAGTGAGTATAATGTATAATGTCAACATGGCTGTAAAATTCACAATTTAAATTTTTCTTTTAAGGATTGACAGAAACCTTCCGCCCCAACCCAGAGGTTCAAACTGAGCATTGAATGTAATTAACCTGCTCCATATCTGGAGATAAGATACTGTTTGATGAATGTTGAGATGTTTCTAAATATTGATTTGAATTATAGCAGGTAACAAAGAAGCAGTGGCCAAGGGGCTACTGTGAAACCGAAGAAGTTGACCTGTGATAGTTAAACAATTTTGTAATATTTTAACAGACATTAGAGTAACTGAGGTTTGAAATGTAGAAAGAACATATTACAGTTAAAGCTAAAACATAGTAATGTAATGAGACATAATTTAATTTAGACAACATCATGTAACTAGCCTGGTAAAGAAGTAAAAGCCATATACTTTATTGTTTAGGTCATTATAGGGATATACATTTCATCTACATTTATAATAGAAAGACATTTGATGACAGTTTGTTGGAATTCTGTATTCATTTTTTCAGCGTGATAATATCTAAGCACTGACAGGTAGAAGCAGTATCACCAGGAAATCATTCACTTTGTTAGCATCGTGATTTTGGTTGTTTTTGAATCCATAACATTAGTGTGTTTCTTTACCAGAAACATTAGCAGTTCATATTATATTTGGATTTTAAATAGGATTTCATTTAAAAATAAACACGGATGCTTGTCAGAAATTCAGAGCTATTGAAATATGTTATTTAGTTTACCTAAAGATGTTGAGGTTCTTATTTAGTTGGCACAATCCAAGTATTAAGATTCTGAAGCTGCACTGGCAGATAGGAGGGCTACAATTAATTTGGAAAACCTGTTCACAGACGGCTGTTGTTTCAAGACACCCCACCAAGAGGCTCCAAGTGGGTCAAAACAGCTGAGCGTAGGCTTGAGGGAGTTGTATCAGATTTCTCCACACAGGTCACTGGCGCCAAAAGGGGGACCCGAGAAGCACGAGGACAAAGTGGCTCAACCCCAGGCTCTCCGACCCCGACCGAGTGACCCAGCGGACCTCTTATGCCGTCTGCCTGGGAGAAAAGGGGGACAGCTCGTACCACGGGAGCCAGTGTGCGGCGGGGAAACCACCTACTAGGACCAGGGGACGACATCAGGACGGACGTGGCCCTGGCAGACGTGGACTACTCGGAAGCAGCAGACTGGAGGAGCAGGACCCTGGAGACATCCTTACAGCAGACGACCCGGGAGGCATCATCAGCGGGCCGGAGAAGGAGGACCCTGGAGACATCTCTACAGCATCGACCCGGAAGCCGCCATCAGCGGGCCGGAGGACGAGGAGGAGGAAGACATCTCTCTAGCAGGCAGCCCAGAAGCTGCTGTCAGCGGATTGGGTGGACAAAGACACGGCAAGCCAGGACGGCGCAGCAGAGGAGTCTACTTCGCTCTGATCAGTTCTACCCGTGAAGGGAAAGCTGCATCTCTCCCTCCCTATTAGCTGTCCTTGTGGGCTATTCCTCCGAGGGGGGGGGGGGGGGGGCTGATGATTCTAGCACTCAGCTACCCCCTCATGGTTCCTTCACTGCCATGGAAAGTGGTGTTCGGTCTCCATGAAGGTTTCAAGTACTCTGAATACCAGCTTCGGATGGATTTACGGACACAGTAGAAAAGAATGACCGTGGGTATATTTCAAAATGCCTTGTCTAAGTTTATCTCTGGAGAAGGAGATAAAAAGGGGGATTTGTAGAGTTATATTTGTATTTATTCATGTTAGCAAACTATGGATAAGCTTAAAATGGGAATAATTTGGGTAAAACTGTGAGCTGCATTTGGGGCCTGTTGACATGTGTTTTTGAGGACAAAGGAGGATGGGGGAAGGTGAGAGCATGTCCTGATTTGCATTCAACTTAGAACGAGCTACAGTGGTTGTGATGTTAAGAGAGGTCCCTTGGGTTTCTCTGGTGCTTATCAATAGTAGCAGTTAAGTGAATACTGTTCAAACAATACCTGTGTTTGTGTTTTATATTGATTTCTCTGTTTTATCCTTTCATAAATGTAAGGACTACAAATGGCTATAAACATTCTGGGCTGGTTGGAGTAAACAGGGTTTTATGGCTCTGTGGGGGAGGTGTAGGTATGCAGGCCTTGAGACCTTTTGTTGTAAAGTGAGCCTGTTTGGTTTCCTGCTGCGTTTCCTGCTGCGTTGCGTCTCCCAATGAGATGACCTGAAAAGATGACCAGCTGACCTAACACCAAACCCCTCCTTCTTACTCTGGTATATATCCGGTGGATCCCTGGCGTTCGGCCTCTTCTTCACATGCTGCGCTCGGGTGAAAGTAGCTCTGCAGTATGCGGACTAGAGCAGGAGTAAGCCGGCATTACTCCTTAAGCATTGCAATATAACTGTAATATATCATGTTGTATTGTAATGATTGTATTGCATTGTCATATTGCCATTAAAGTAGATTATTGTTAACGGTTACTTTGTAGATATGGATTCCTTCCTGTATTATAACCAGCTTCATAGGAACGCGCGGAGATTTGAAAAGCGGACCAGTTATCCCTCCAAATCCCCAACACAAGGTAGGGGCAGAGGACGGGGAGACAGGACTTCAGTAGAGGGGTGGGTAGAGGGTCAAGGGAGTAGGTTGTGGGTTTGGAGGAGCTGATCAGTTTGACTATTTCAGGGTGGGTAACCAGAGTGAACTGGGAGAGGCGGCCGTGGGGAGGAAGGCTCGGGAGGTCCAGGGAGATGGGGGGAGAAATTGTGGCGCTGGATGCTGGGGGAGATGTATGTGTGTCAGATGCAGTGGAAAGGGAGAGATTAATGGCAGTGATTTTGTCAGAGAAGAACTGGAGGAATGAACTGCATAAAGTGGAAGTAGAGGAAGGGAGGGTGTCGGCACGGGGTTTGAGGAGCTTGTTGACGGTGGAGAAGAGGGTCCTGGGGTTATTGGAGGGGTCGGTAAAGATGGTGGAGAGGTAGGCAGTTTTTGCGGCAGTGAGGGCGTCTCTGTAGGTAGTGAGATGGAGTTTGTAGGATTCATGGTGAACTGTCAGGGATGATTTATTTGTTAGGCGTTCAAGCTGGCGGCCAGTTTGCTTTAGCATACGGAGTGCAGGGGTGAACCAGGGTGAGGAGGTTGTAAAAGTGACATTTTTCCTTTTGAGGGGAGCCAGGCTGTTGAGGGAGGAGAGTAGGGTGGAATTAAGGTGGTTGAGTAGTTCATCGGGTGAGCTGAGGTTCGAGTCCAGAGGGAGAGTAGAGGACAGCAGGTCGGAGAGGTGCTGGGGATCAACAGAGCATATATTACGGAAGGTGATGGTCCTGGATGGGGGGGGGTGGCGGACGGGGGAGGCGATGGTGAACTGTATGAGTTTGTGGTCAGAGAGGGGAAAGGGGCAGGGGTGGAGGTCGAGTACTGGGAGGTTGGTGGAGCAGACAAGGTCAAGGATGTGTCCTTTATCATGAGTGGGGAAGGTGACATGTTGGGTAATTGAGAAATTGTCCAGAAGGGAGGAGAACTCAGAAGCGAGTTTGCAGGTGGGGGAGTCCATGTGGATGTTGAGGTCGCCGAGCAGTAACAGACGTGAGGAGAGGGATGAAGCAATGGTGAGGAGTTTAGTGAGATCAGAGAGGAAGGAGGGGTGTGGTTTGGGGGGGGCGGTAAATGAGGATAACTGTCAGTGAGGGAGGGGCTTTGAAGGCGAGGAATTCGAAGGATGGTACTGAGGGGAGGGTGAGTTCTGTAGTCCGGATGTTGTGGTTGTAGATGACAGCGAGCCCACCACCACGGCGTGAGGGGCGGGGTTTAGTGATGTAATTAAAACCAGGGGGGGATGTTTGGTTGAGGGAGAAGAAGTCATTGGGTTGTTGCCAGGTTTCAGTGAGCAGAAAGAAGTCAATGGATTTGTCCAGAATTATTTCGTGAAGGATGTGGGCTTTATTGTTAAGTGACCGGATATTGAGGAGGGCAAAATTGGTCAAGTGGGGGGTTGGAGGGGTAGTGGCAGACTGGAGAGGTATGAGGTTGGCCAGGTTAGCAGCGCGGGGGTGGGCACGACGAGAGGGGGGGCAGTAAGTGACTGTAAGTGGAGGGTGTTTGAGGAGTGGTGCCTTCAAAAAGGACACATCTCTTTTCAATGTCCTGTCAGGGTGATTTTATAATTTCTACAGGACTTAATTGATAAACACAGAGCTTTCTCTACAATCAAAGTGTACCTGGCTGCTATTGCTGCATGCCATGTGGGCTTTGAGGGAAAGACGACTAGCCAACATCCTTTGGTTTGCCGTTTTATGAAAGGGGCTCGCAGGCTCCTCCCTGTTTCCAGGTCACTGGTGCCCTTATGGGACTTGGCAGTGGTTTTAGATGGGCTCACTCGACCTCCATTTGAACCCCTGGAAGAAGCTGACATGAAGCACTTGTCACTGAAGACAGTGCTGTTACTGGCTCTGGCATCTGCCAAGCGAATCAGTGACATTCATGCGCTCTCTGTATATCCTTCATGCACTCAGTTTGCCCTGGGGCAAACGAGAGTGTTGCTGAAGCCCAACCCTGCCTTTATACCTAAGGTGGTTGGCTCATGTACCCCCATTGACATTGTGGCATTTCCTCCGCCGCTGTGTTCCTCTGAGGAACAGCGGCCGAATTTGCTGTGTCCAGTTCGTGCTTTACGCATCTATATGGACAGGTCAAAAGAGTTCCGTTGTAATGATCAACTCTTTATATCCTGGGCTAACCCTCAGAAGGGCAAGCCCGTTACCAGGCAACGGCTCTCCCACTGGATTGTGGAAGCGATTGCTCTGGCTTATACGAGTCAGGGTTTGCAGGCACCAACGGGCCTGCATGCTCATTCTACTCGTGGACTGGCTACATCCTGGGCTTTGTTCAAGGGTGTTTCCATCCAAGACATTTGTGCAGCAGTGAGCTGGTCCTCGCCGCTCACTTTTGTCCGCTTTTACAGGCTAGATGTCTCTGCTCCAAGTGTGGCCCACGCAGTGCTGGGCCCCGTGTTGAGACAGAGTTCTACCTGTTAAGTTCTGGTTGTTTTGGTGATTTTCGAGATAAGCATGTCTAGCAATACGGGAGTTTCAATATCCCATAGTGAGACATCGAACGGAGTGTTATGAATGAGTAACATGAAGTGAGATGTCTCACCAGACGGCCCTTCTTGCTAAGGCGAAGCGAGAAGAGGTTCTTATTTTTGAATGACGCTGCGTCGTAGCGCAAGCTACTTAAGGGGTGGGTGGATTCCCTGACGTTGACGTCAAGATCACCAGCCAATCAGGATTGGCGTAATGAGATTGATGCTTCTGTTTGCATACGCGTTGAGGCGCATCCCATAGTGAGACATCTCACTTCATGTTACTCTGAGAACTGGGGTTACGTAAGTAACCTAGTTATTTTTCCTGTGATGTTTAATCTGTGCATGAGATCTTCTGAGCAGAATGTAGCTGTGCTTCCAGGATCTAAAAATGCATAGGTCTGTATAATCTCACTTCCCTTTGTGGACTTGACCTGCACTGGAATAATTGAAAGAATGCAGCCATCATTTCCGGCCACTGTACGTCCACATGTCTGAGGGGGAATTTGTGATTTAGCGGTTTGTCCCAATTCCAGATGTATTTATGTGGAGCGCAGTAAGATGTTACCTTTCACAAACCTCACAGATCAAGCGTTGTTTACAGTCCCGGCTTATGTGTCCAATACACAAGCATCCAAAGCAAATTCCTTTCTCCTTTAGAAATTGAATTTTGTGTCTGTGCTTCCTTTTGCTGAACTGCTTACATCTGTCCAAAACGTGAGTGTTGTGATCACAACACTGACACACCAAGCTCTCCTATGGTTTTGAGTTATTTGTCGTTTGAATTCTGACCTCACTCATTGGGAATACTGTAGCGGCAAAACTACTTCCTTTCATTCTGTTCTTTGATTGTGGCTGAAACATGTTGGAAGATTTTATAGCAACTGATTTATGTCCTGAATCCCCGATGTCTCCAAAGATTGGATCAGAAAGGACTCGTACATGTCTCTCAATGAATTTGACTAAGTCAATTAAATGAGCTCTGTTGTTTGAGGCTTCCATGATGTTATGAGCTTTGTTTCTCCATTGTTCCCTTAGTTTGTATGGCAACTTGAAGACAACCATTTTCATATTGGAGGGCATATCCAACTCCTGCATGTACAGAAGTTCTTCCATCACATTAGCACATCCACGCAGAAATAAAGCATAGGCTTGTAGTGCTTTAATGTCTTCTGCCTTTGTTATTGCTGACCAAGCTAGAGCCTTTCCTATGTAAGCAGCAGGGATCTTATACTCATTCCCAAAAGGTTCATGCAAAAGACCCTTTGCCACAATGTAGCCATGTGCTGGCAGCTACGTGAATAAACCTTCAGGTGGAATTCGATTGATTTGCTGATGGTGATTTTCCTGTTGACTTTCCCATGCAGTTGATTCACCAGTTAACCCATGTGATGTTCCCAGATAATGTTGATTTTGTACATAACCATCTTCCTTAAATGCAAACTGCCTTTCAACTTGCTTTGGTCCCATGTCCATCTTTGTTGGTTTGCTGGAGGATATTTTCCATGATGTGGAATCATACTCCTTTGCCAGGGGGTTAAGTATGTTTAACGATGCCGGTTTCCTTTTTTCCTTTTCCAGGTATGAGTTTGTTCAATTTGTTGGTGCAAGAGAGGAACGTCGTGAATGTGAACCCTGTAAAACTGCTAGCCTAGCAGTAGAT
This sequence comes from Gymnodraco acuticeps, assembly GCF_902827175.1. Classification (NCBI taxonomy): domain Eukaryota; kingdom Metazoa; phylum Chordata; class Actinopteri; order Perciformes; family Bathydraconidae; genus Gymnodraco; species Gymnodraco acuticeps. Next base: position 1,212,693 of record NW_022990940.1, read on the forward strand.
ACAGCTAGCTCAGTTTCCAAATCAAGCTGTTCCTTTCTCCGCTTTAATTGTAGTCCCGTTCCTCCAGTGCATGCCTCTCAGTTAAACCTGCCATGCGAGCAACAATTGCAGCCCTTTCTGCTGCTGCTATAATTTGTGCAGATTAAGTTGTACTGCTGTCACTTTTGTTTGAACATTTACCAACATTAGAAACACTGTCATCAGGATTGATTTCATCATTATTATCACCAGTACCTTCAGTTTGACCAACCCACACCTTGATTTTGACAATAAATTCATCATTGAACATCATTTTGGCTTTAAACCATGTTTCATGTCTTTCCCTTCCATCATGTGGCAATAAACCCATTAAAGTGTCATGCATAGACCTGGCTTCAACCAGCGCCGCCCCTCCCTACAGGCCAATCACGCAGGCTGCATGGGGCCCCGCCTTGCGCAGGGGGCCCCGCCCAGAGGGCCTCAGCTGCTGTGCGCAGTTCTCCGCTCAGTTCTCCGCTCAGTTCTCCGCGCACCCCCCGCGAGAGTGAGAGTGAGAGGTGAGAAGGGGAGCACGTCTGTAACCCGACACCGTTGCAATGAATCGAGATCTGACCAATCACGGCTTTGATACGGCCACTAGTGCAGGTGAAGAGATGTCGGTGAAAAGACAGTTTCAGTCCGGCACAAGCAAGAGGGGAAAAAAACAATACATGAAGAAACTAGAGCATCACCCGAAGGTGGGCTATTGTATGAGTCAAATGTACAACTTGCGAATGTTGTATAAGTCAAATTGCCAATTGCCATATTAAAACATCAGCTGCAATTCACGACATGCAGAAGGCAGTCTCTGCATAGCATATTGGCTAATGGAGATGCAGTTATTTCCAGCATTCTTTATTTAACATTCATTCAAGTAAGTTATGCCTTTTTATCTGCTAATGTACAGGAGGAAGAGTGATACACTGTCTGTCTAGTTGGCTTACATAACAGTTCAAGTTTACAGCTTAAAAAACGTGGAGCATTTTTCCCCTTTTATTCATTTTTATGTCAATTTGCACATTTCATGGTGATGCTCAGCCTCTCCCCTTAACTCCTAACAGTCATCATCATGTCAACCACAACACAGAGAAATACTGATAGAAATGTGTGTGTAGTTGTTGATACATTGCTGACAGAGGGAACTACATTTGAATACAGATTTAAGAAATATCAGTTTTTGAGCATGTCATAAGCATGTTTTGTCTGGACTATATTACAACTAAATTATAATAAAATAATATAGTATTTATATTATTGAATTGATTATGATTATGATTATTATTATTAGTAGAAGTAGTTTATTTGCATTCATTATATTTTAATCTTTTTGAGGCTAGTATTTGGCAGGAAATGCAGACGTACATGCACATTTACCATTTACCTCACTGTATACAAAAGTAACTGTGTTGATACTAATAATAAACAGGAATTATATTTGCAAAGTAGCCTACTTTGTTTCCAAAAAAATGTGTTTCACTCCTGTCGGTTGGGGGAGGGGGGGGGGGGGGGCCTCATCTCACAATGTCGCTTGGGGCCCCAAGTTGGCCTGGGGCGGCCCTGGCTTCAACACACAATTCAATATAACCATCAAGAGCATTTTTAACCTTAGCATGTTCACCATTTAACATCAAATATTGTATATTTCCTCTTAATTTGCTAGCTTTATTTAGCTTAGCCTTTCTGCCATTTTGCAACCTCTCAAGTTTTTCCGCAAGTGCTTTGGCAGAGAGTTTAACTACCCCCTTAGTGCTTTGCGCATCACTACAGCTGGCCACGCTATCCAGCTTGCCAGAAGCTGACGCGCTGTCAGCTGCTGGCAGCGCGTAATCTGACGCGCTGTCCGCTGCTGGGACCTCCGCAGCGCGCTCCTCCATATTTGAATGTCTTAAAGTCAAACGGATTGTCACAAATCAATCAGTACAATGCAAGCGCTTATTGTTCATCCCTTTCACAACCAATGCATTAGAATTACGCCCTTATGTGTGCACACAACTTAATTCCTATGGCCATTTAAACCGGTTGTAGCGCGCTACACATACCTCCTTAGATGAACGTAGTTCAGTGACAAGCGGCGAAAAGCTTCCCGGCACCATTCACCGCGTTGTTCCTGTCGCCTTCCTGTGCAGCAGATGAGCAAACCAGTTGTAGCCGTCCTCCTCTCGGCGTCAGGTGGCTGATAACAGCTGAGCAGCCGGCGTGTTGTTGTCCTCCTCTCGGCGTCTGGTAGAAGGTGAGCAGCCGCTCTCAGCGTTGATAAACGCAACCAAAACATGTCCTCTTGTGTAACTCCAAAAAAGGCTAGTTTTTGACTATTTGTAGAGGCTAAGCCAACGCTTTAAGCCTCTGAGGATCCGCTTGGTGGGTGTAATTGACGCACACAAGTTTGCTGCCGAATAAAGGTCAGAAACAAAGTTTCCAGTTTGAAACAGTCCATTTATTTCAATTTTACTGGTTTCCATTTGACTTACATATTCACCACACGATATTACCGTTTACACAATACCTTTGCTTTGCTTGTAATCCCGTGTTTGTGTGTGTGGTCAAAAACGGTATGGGCCTTCCGGCGGAACCTCTCACCAACACACATGTTCCTACCTTTACACCCACAGTTAATTGGCTCCTACAGTAGTTGTTTTCTTAACTTAACAAAAACACTTGTATGTTTTGGTTATTGCTGTTGATAAACTATTACAAATAATATGTATGACCATAACATGTATCTCTCTCCTATGAATCTTCAACTCTAACTGAGCACAGGGTTGAAAGGTTCAGGTTAATTTGCCTCAGAATGTGACAATAAGAAGGAAAGTGAAAACAAGGCTAGTTTTATACACATAAATAAAACCTTGTTCCGTGACAACATTCTTTATTATGTGGAAACAGCAGACATATTGAATTTCTGAAAACGCTGACAAACGGTTGAACTCCTGCCACAGAGAACAAGGTGTCAGAGAGTCATTGTAAACTTTAACCTGATCATGGCTCCTATTCAAGAGATTTTCTCTCACCGCTCTGGAAACATAAAGAGGCCATTTGTCTGTAGGCCTACTGGGAAATCATATTGTCTTTTGTACAAGAAAATGGGATGCAAATGGAAGTTGAAGTAGAATACTTGAGGGATGATACTGGCTCATCCTTGGTATAGGCATATAAAGGCTTTATAACTATATATCGGCATGGAAACTAATGTTTTGCATCTAACGTTTTCTCTTCTTTTTTTGCGTGAATTTGTACATTTTGAAAAGCATTGCATATGTCTGCATCTGTTAGTGGTTAGTAGCGTAATGGCATCGACAATCAGCCAAAATGAGATGGAAATTGGCATATTGAATACCGCTAAATCCAATCATGCTTCCCTAGAATCCAACTCGTCATTTTACAATTTCCTCAGTAAGCTAATGCTCCACCAGCTTTAGCTAAAATGAATGGTGACGTATCCTAACAGCCCAACAAAAACGCTAATATATTGATATGGGGTGGGAATTATGAGAATTTCCATCATATCCTTGCAGAAATTATCCTTCCTTAAACCAGGATTTGGACTAGCAATGTTCAACCGGCAGCACGCTCCACCTGGTTCAGTGCATGCCGGTGCAGAGAGTACAGTCAAAGAGGCTTATAGCCATCCGCTCTTAATGAGGCTTTGCACACTGCAGGCCCCCTTGTCAAGAACAATGACCCAGCTGTGTGTGGACCTTTTCTCTTTGGTGTGGTAGAATATATGGAAAGCTGTGTTAGGAGGTCAGTGGAAGTGTAATGCGTCCTCAGCCGTTTGTCTGACTATTTCCGTGTTCTACTCAGGTGTTTCCCAGACGGCTCATCAAAGGTATAGAGAACTTGCATAACTCTTTTGGGCACAATGCTCTTCTCATTCAACATTGCTGCATATGCACAGCCATTACATCTCAGCTTTTGCCGATCACCAGGCCAGTTTTGCATGAGTGGGCGGCTTTTTACGTTTGAAGTTTGAAAGAAGCTTTAACCACTTTCCAAATAATGGAGCCATTGAGATCCGATGGGGCTGAACTCACTATGAATAAACAAGCCCCTCTTACATAAACAGCTAGCAGGGCCAACTCTAATTATCATATAGCCACAAACAATGGGCTTCCGAGCTGAACTTCATGTTATCAGAATTGGTTTGGACTTTGTTTTATGATGGGTTTGGACATTTTGTGACATTATCCTGACTTTTACCTAAGCGTGATTCAGTCATTAAATCAAAGCTGATCATCCTTTTTCCTGCAGGTGTTGCTCAGTCCGATAGTCCAAGAGAAAAGTTACTGATAAGGTTTCCTCTACACTAGTATTCCTAACCATTTATGTTTACTCCGACCTCTCAGTGAACTCATAACCAGTCCACACAGTCAGCTAACCTAAGGACAAAGGCAGCTCCAGCTAATACAATATACTGTCAATAAAAACACATTTTATAGGAAAAACAATTATCTTCTTCAATGTGTGGATATGCTTTTATTCTTTGCATCACTCTAGCTAAGGTTGTTGCAAAATACTAATTATCATTGCAATATTTAAAAAATGTAATATTTATATTATTTAAAGACATCTCTCCTGTTTTTCAGTACATTGTGGAACAAGAAGTTCCTTTAAAAAATGTCCCTTATGGTGTTTTTCAAATGAATTATAATTGTTTTTTTACTGGATTTTATAGACCAAAGAACTAGATGTATTGCATTTAAAAATCAAAGTGTGATAGTATTATCACAGTTTGAAAAAATGCTTTGTTTAATCTAGTTTGTGTATTAAAAGAAACACATACAAATCAGACCAATTGTATTTGTACGTATATTTTGTCATATTTTGCTTTAGCTTTATGCAAGTGCAGTTGTTTTCTTAACTTAACAAAAACACTTGTATGTTTTGGTTATTGCTGTTGTTATAAACTATTACAAATAATATGTATGTTATGACCATAACATATATCTCTCTCCTATGAATCTTCAACTCTAACTGAGCACAGGGTTGAAAGGTTCAGGTTAATTTGCCTCACAATGTGACAATAAGAAGGAAAGTGAAAACAAGGCTAGTTTTATACACATACATAAAACCTTTACAACATTCTTTATTATGTGGAAACAGCAGACATATTGCATTTCTGAAAACGCTGACAAAGGGTTGAACTCCTGCCACAGAGAACAAGGTGTCAGAGAGTCATTGTAAACTTTAACCTGATCATGGCTCCTATTCAAGAGATTTTCACTCACCTGTCTGGAAACATAAAGAGGCCATTTGTTGTCTTTGTGTTGGAGTTTTAATTAAGATGGCTCAGCTAAATGTCTCTGTCAGTGTGTGCATGTGCTGCACTGTATCAGGGAAGGTTGGATAATAGTTCCTTCAGTCTGTGCTCAGTTTTGCACCCTAGAGACGAACAATCAGATGCTTCCAGCCTGACTTGGTTCGGGCCGGGCCGGGTGATGTTACACGAACAGGCTGCTGTGTGCCAGCTAAATGAATTGGGTCCATGCTGAGGGACAATTCCTGTTTTATCCCGCTGTCCCTCTTGACAGCTCCTATGCCACAATGCCTTGCTCTCGCGGATGCAGTTCCCACGGTACGTTGGGGAGTTGGGGAACCTGGGACACACTGTGTGGTTCGTGCTCTAAGAAAGCACCAGTGTGGGCTTACCTGTGTCTGAGTGTCTGTTTAGTAGCCCAGCATGAAAGGGAACTGATTAAATGACATCCAAAGAACAGGGATGAAGAAACTTTGAGATACAAAGAAAAAAAGCAGACAATAACACCATTTTAAAAATACCCATTCTGAAAGTTCAATAGTCTGGGGAGGCTTTTAGAGGTAGAAATAAATGACCTTCTTTCTCATGCTATTGGGAAAAAGATGTGAAAATGCTGCAGAGGAAGTTTCTCCAGACATGCAAGGAGAGAGGAACATGTGCATGTAGGTCAGGGTGTATGTTTTTCTAGACATTTGCTTCAAGGCTGTTTGTGTTTTAAGCTAAAGTATTTCCCTTAAGGCAGCTTTACTTTGAGAATATTTGAAAACCCTTCAAAAAAAAAGTTTTGTTTTACAATGATACATTTGCATGTAATAGTCACCTCAATATCATCCTACACAATCAACACCAATATGTGTAAAATATTGATATTTTTACATGTTTTATACTACTAAAACAGCCTGGGGTCAAAATGACCCCCAATGAACACCGATGCGTACAGGACATTTAAAAAAGATCTTCATGTTCATTTTATGTTTACCCATTAGTCCTCACTAAATTAGGAAAAGTCATGATGTGCAAAAAAAATAATGTGAACCATTTGTTTAGATACGTTAAACATTGAATGGGGTCAAATTGACCCCAAGGATAACAGGAGGGTTAAACAATTGTTCTTGCTTAAGAAATTATGGAAACAATCATGTGATTGTTATGCTCTGTTGTAGGAGATACTGTTGGGTATGTTATACTGGAGCAATGTTCAGAGACATTAAATATTTTTGCAAAATCCCCACTCATCTGGCCACTGGAGGGCAATCCCTAGCTTCAGCGTCCACACTGGTTTCACTGGTTTGGACTCTCGAGATTTCAAATTGTGGAAAACAGGACATCGTTTACTACCACGACATCGTTTTAAGCACTAGAGTTGCAGGTGTTTGTGTTAACCACATTTAACCTACATTTTTAAAACATAATCAGCCCATTAATTACAAAACATGCAAAGTGTGACAAACTGTTCTCTCAGTGCTGTTCTTCACCTACACTATGCTAAAAACCCTGGTGAGTTTGATGTGCCAACACCCAAACTCACCAGGGTTGTCTCTGCTGAGAGTGTCATACTGTCACTTGCTATTAAGGTGAATTTTACACACCCTTGTTTGGCCAGCTGGCAAGACGAAGAAACTCTTATGAAAACAAGATAGGTGCAAACGTTTAGTGTACGCACTTGAAGCTAACGCCGGGCTGCACCTCGCTGTGTTTGCGCTCTCCAACTGACGAATAAACACACTTGTGCTGTTGGGAATTGTTTTGGTCTTGGTTGTGTCGTTAACCCAATGAGTTAACTTGCTGTATTTACAATTCAGTTTCAGCAATGGATAAGCATTGGAAAGACACTCTTGCCTTTTGTGGTCTTCATCGGGACTCGATTTTCCATGGACTTGGTCTTGGACTCAATTAAGTTTGATGGACTTCAGCTGTGCCCTAAACAGTCATTTGTTCTTATCTTAAACACCACCCCCGCCAACATAAAACAATTCCCTTGACTATTACATCCAAAAATGCATAATTTCAACCACCTTAATATATATATATATATATTTGATTTTTTATGTTGCAAAGCACATTACTTATTATTTTAAACAAGTGGTCTGTCTATGTTATGGAAAGTCTTTGAGACGTCCTGGCGACAGACCAACAAACTAACAGGTGCAACAACACCATCGCCTGTGGGGGAGAAAATAAAAGAGTCAACAAGCCCTCGCTCTTCCTGTTATCTGAGGTGAACATCTGAACAGTTCTCAGAGTGACGCAGGTTTTGGTGACATGAAATTAACACTGACACATTTGCAACTACAGCTTCACTGGACTGCTGTGTGAATTAGTAAAGTAAAACTACAAATGGTATCCGACATGAAAACAAACTAATGATTGCAGTACAATAACAACAAAAAAACTATAAGATTTATTTATCTAAAGGGTAGAGTTGCATGTCCCCGTCTCCTTGTTTGAGCTGTTAAAATCAAACATCGGTGGAAGAGATTATAACCGGTCTATCCACCCTGTAATCTCAGTCATTTCACCTTGCTAATGACGTAGATTGGGTTACAGTGACAGCTGCTCTGCCTGGCTGTTCACATAAGTGATTATCATAAGATATGTGCTTTATTTACTTTGTTAAGTACACCCCTGAATCTGTACTGCATGTTCAAAGGAGCCTTCAAGGTTAGTGCTAGACCCCTCACCTACCGTTAGAATGACACAAAACCAATGTTTTTTCAATACCTCCATGCTCTATATTCACTGTGTATTATGTGGCACCAATTTTTGATTATGTGTCATAATTAAAAATAATTAATTTGATGTTTTTTTCAATTTTCTTAATGATATATTACCAAGTGACTTTAACTACATGCCAGATACTATTATTGGACTCAACAAGTCCTACAATATTTGAGGTATTTTTCAATTTTATATGAATATTGAAAAAGATCTGTAGTTTTTTAAATTAAAATCTCTTGAATAAATTGTAATAGCTTCCATGTAATTTGACCCAATGACTCGAAATAAATTCACCAGTAAGACAAACATTAAATTTCTCTGAACAGGTCGCAGACGGACACCAAGAACACAGCCTTATGGTACAATGCGTCATTCCTGTCCAATGTGCATCACTCTTTTTTTGATTACTGGCTGTGGATTAGAGGAAAACCTATTCACCATGATGTCAATCCTTTGAGCAAAGACAAAGCAGTTCTTTGGTCATACTTTAGTCATGTACCCTACTTGGTGTTGTGCTGCAGTTAAGACTGGCATTATTGTTTGTGTGTGTGTGTGTGTGCGTGTGTGTGTGTACGTTGGATGTTCTGAAGAAAAGAAAGGATTTGCTGGGATTAGGCCCTTGCAACAGACTAATGGCTGTTGGAAACTTGCTGTGACTCCATCAGATACATGATCAGGCCTTAATCTTACAGCAGCTCAAGAGGGTGTTGGGGGTTGGAAAGGGCACTGCTTTCGTGTAATCATTTTTAAATCTGGGTTAGAGGGAGGTCTCCATTATTCAGCAAGCAATTTGTCCGCTTTTGTAGGCAGATTGCAAGAAGCAGACAAAAGCTGTAGAAAGTTGCACAACTGCTTTGGCATGCAATTGTTTGTTTGTTTGCTTTTGTGTGCGTGTCTGGTGTGTGTGTGTGAACTCATCTTTTCTCTGTCTGAGAAGGCTCGTAACCCTGACTAGCTATTGGCAATTATGCAACAACAGACCTCATCTCTGTCTTTGATGTGATTCAATTGATCGGAACAAAGATTAAGCCTGAGCCTGGTTAACTGCTTATTTCACAGTGACACCAATTATATCATTATATAAAGGGAAATAATGAGTAAGAAAAATACATGTTAAAACTTTTCAGAAAGATTATCTTTAAATATTCACCTTTTTCAGATCAAACCCATAGAAAACTGGCAGTAAATGAGAAACTAATATCTGGAATGTTGTCCTTTCACAAAATAATCATTATGTAATCATCAATTAAAACCATCAATTGGGCTTTTCATGTAGTCTCTCACGAGTAATTACAGAACAGTTTTGGCATTATGTAAACGCTGAATGGCAGACTACAATAATGTGAATGAGTACAAAATCCTGCAGCTTTACACAGAGGGTCAGTGTGTTTTATGTGCCTATAATCGTGTGGGTAAAATCTGCTCATGTGTTAAATAACAGAGGCCATACTTTCAATAGGTTACATAATCTTGGTGTAGCTCAGCATTTCTAAAGGAAGGAGGCCAGGAGTAAACGCAGGTGCCGAGCAGAATATGACTCAAAATATCTCAGTTTATGTCTGTATTCATTAGTGATCGACCATTGCAAATTTCATTTTATCGTCCATTACACCACAGGGTTATCTAAAGATTGAGACACTCTGTTAACACTGTGTCAAGGAGAGACTGAGGCATGAACTCAATTGCACGACTCAGTGTTCTCAAAAAATAAAGACTTTACTGGAATTTAGCACAGTAATCAAAACAAGGAAAACAAATATACTCTTTCGAGGAAAACTAGCAAGTGATCAATGAGGTAGATCCGTGGGAAATCCGTGAGGTAATCAGGAACGTGGGTCATAGTAAGACAACGAACTGACGATGAACAGGAGGAAGCTACCACAATATATACACAGGTAAAGGGGACACAGGTGGAAACAATCAGGGCGGGGGAAAACAATCAAGGACGCAGGAGACAGAAGGGGGCGGGGAGCGTGGAGGCCTGAAATGAGAGGGATGATTAATTAAGGGAATAAACATAAAGCACAGGGCAAAGGGACATGACAAAACTAACATAAAGAATAAACTTTCACTATTAGTTTCCTAGACATGACAGTACCCCCCCTTCTAGGGACGGCTCCTGACGGCCCAGGCTCCTCTGAGTTGAGGCGGTCAAAATCCTCAATGAGGCTTTTGTCTATGACGAAGCGGGAAGGAATCCATATCCGCTCCTCAGGACCATAACCCTTCCAGTCAACCAGTAGCTGTCGCCCTCTACCCCTTTTCCGACTAGCCAATATCTTCTTGACGGTGTAAACCGGACCTCCATCAATCATCCGGGGGGGCGGGGGGGGGGTTTGGCGGTGGGAACCATAGCGCTCTCCTTCAAGGGTTTTAGTTTCCCTACATGGAAGGTGGGATGTACCTTCATGGACCTGGGAAGCCGTAGTCTCACTGAAACCGGGTTGATGACCTTGGTGACGGGAAAAGGACCCACAAACCGGGGAGCCAATTTACGGGAGAGTACGTGGAGGGGAAGGTCTCGTGTAGAAAGCCAGACTTTTTGGCCTGGCTGGTATACAGGAGCTGGTCGGCGTTTTCGGTCTGCTGCTCTTTTCACCAGTTGTGAATTCCTGCAGAGGATCTTCCTAGCCGCAGCCCACACGCGCCGACAACGCCTGACCAGCGCGTGGGCAGACGGGACCGTGACCTCCCTCTCCGTGGCTGGGAACAGTGGCGGCTGGTAGCCATAAACACAGTGAAATGGGGACAGGCCCGTGGCAGAAGTAGGGAGGATGTTGTGCGCATACTCAACCCAGGTGAGGTGCTCGCTCCAGGAGGATGGATTCTGGGACACCAAGCAGCGCAAACAGGTCTCCAGTTCTTGATTTAGGCGCTCTGTCTGGCCGTTAGACTCCGGATGGTATCCTGACGAGAGACTGACCGTGGCACCGATGAGGCGGCAGAACTCCTTCCAGAAGCGTGACACAAACTGGGGGCCCCTGTCGGAGACAATATCCTTTGGGAAACCATGAAGCCGAAACACATTATGCATCATGACCTCAGCCGTTTCCTTCGCTGAGGGCATCTTGGGCAAAGCAATGAAATGTGTCATTTTAGAAAAACGGTCCACTACCGTAAGAACTGTGGTTTTACCTCTAGAGAGGGGCAGGCCAGTGACGAAGTCCATGGAGATCTCTGACCAGGGTCTGTTGGGAATAGGGAGTGGTTGTAATAGTCCTATTCGCGCCCTGGAAGAGGTCTTGTTTCGAGCGCAGACAGGGCACGCCTCCACATACTCCTTCACCTCCTTCTCCATGGATGTCCACCAGAAACGTTGTTTTATGATGAACATAGTTCTCTTGACTCCAGGGTGACAGGTGAGCAGCGAAGTGTGAGCCCAGTGGATCACCTGTGGTCGCTCGGCCTCCTGAACGAAAAGCCGGTTAGGCGGGCAACCCCTTGGTGCAGGAGCTCCAGCATTGGCTCGTATTACCTCCTTCTCTACTGACCAAGTCAGCGCTCCTACCACCCGGTTTAATGGGATGATGGGTTCCGGCTCCTTGACTGCAGGCACAGGGTCAAACAGACGGGACAGAGCGTCAGGCTTGACATTCTGAGACCCCGGCCTGAAGGAAAGAACAAAGTCAAAACGGTTGAAAAACAAGGTCCACCTAGCCTGGCGGGAGTTCAGTCTTTTGGCCTTTCTTATATATTCCAAGTTTTTGTGATCGGTCCAAACCACGAAAGGATGCTCGGCTCCCTCCAACCAATGCCTCCACTCTTCCAGTGCCAGCTTCACGGCCAGCAACTCACGGTTTCCCACGTCGTAATTTCTCTCTGCTGGGGAGAGCTTCCTGGACAGGAAAGCGCAGGGGTGAAGTTTGTTGTCCTTCTGTAGTCGCTGGGAGAGGACCGCTCCCACCCCTTCGTTGGAGGCATCCACTTCTACCACAAACTGACGAGTGGTGTCCGGCAAGGTGAGTATGGGAGCAGAGGTGAACATTCCTTTAAAGCCGAGAAAAAGCCTCCTCAGCCTGAGGAGACCACAAAAAAGGCACTTGAGGGGACGTGAGGACATGAAGAGGGGCTGCAATAGCACTGAACCTCCGCACAAAACGTCTGTAAAAATTTGCAAAGCCTAAAAACTGCTGCACTTTCTTACGAGAGTCAGGGGTAGGCCAACAAGCTACTGCGCTAACCTTCTCTGGGTCCATCCTAACCTGACCTGGCGAAATGATGAAGCCCAAGAAAGTGACTGTCTCTGCATGGAATTCGCATTTTTCTGCTTTGACAAACAACCTATTCTTGAGCAGCTCTTGTAGAACCTGGCAGACATGTTGTTTATGGGTGTCAAGGTCAGGGGAGTAGATCAGAATGTCGTCCAGATATACAAAAACGAAACGGTTCAGAAACTCCCTCAACACGTCGTTGATCATAGCCTGGAACACAGCAGGAGCGTTTGATAATCCAAATGGCATTACACGGTATTCATAGTGGCCTGAAGGGGTGTTGAAACCCGTCTTCCATTCATCACCCTCCCTGATCCTGACTAAATGATAAGCGTTACGCAGGTCTAACTTGGTGAAAACCTTGGCTCCCTGAAGCTGCTCGAAGGCTGACGAGATGAGAGGAAGGGGGTACCGGTTTTTAACCGTAATGTCATTGAGATGCGAGTAGTCAATACAGGGCCTAAGAGACCCATCCTTTTTCCCAACAAAAAAAAACCCCGCTCCTGCTGGTGATGAGGAAAGGCGAATAAGGCCTGTTTTGAGGGAGGCATCAATATAGTCCTTCATGGCCTCTTTCTCAGGTCCTGAAATAGCATATAGTCGACCCTTAGGAATTGTAGACCCCGCAATCAGGTCGATAGCACAGTCATAGGGGCGGTGAGGCGGAAGAGTCAGAGCCTTGGATTTACTGAATACTTCACTTAAATCGTGGTAGCAGGAAGGGACTGAAAGAACATCAGGAAAATATATTTCTGGGATAGTTCCCTGCCTAACCCTCCCAGTGTTACCTCTTCTGTCAATCTCCGCTACCTGCTTAACACAGTGATCTCTGCAATTCTTTCCCCACCCCTCCACCCTCCCAGACTGCCAATCAATGTGAGGGTTATGAAGTTTCAACCAGGGAAACCCCAAAATGAGTGGATGTTGGACTGAATTAAACAAGTGAAATGACATTGTCTCGTGATGGTTATCACCACATCTTATTTCTAAAGGCTCTGTTTGGTGAGTCACTTTAAACAACAGCCGCCCATCGAGAGCACTCGCTTCAAGAGGCTGGGGTAGAGGTTTAGTTTTTATGTCCAATTTTTTAACTTAAACCCAATCCATCAGACTTTCGTCTGCCCCTGAGTCAATGAGTGCACCATGAGTAACCACATTGTCTCTGATTTTTACCTGGATGCGGGTCAGGGTGCGAGGAGGAAAGTCAGAGGAAGAGATCCGGCTCACCAACGTACTCCTCTTTATTGGTGAGCCTCCTCTTTTACCGGACAAGCCGCTTGTGGATGTCCGCGCTGCCCGCAGTAGAAGCACAGACCCTCCTTTAATCGACGCTGACGTTCTGCCATCGAAAGCTTGGCGCGGCCCAACTGCATTGGCTCCTCCACGGAGCCAGGGGGCGCTGTTGTCCGGAACGCAGGTGAGGGGTGACGGGGCCTCCAAGAAGAAGTAGTATCCAGCGGCGAGCGTCTCCTCTGGGGAGGCGGATCAACCGCATCCTTGGATTTATTCCTTCTCCTCTCCGTCAAACGATTGTCTATCCGTATTGCCATGGATATGACAGAGTCCAAGTCAGCGGGCAGATCGAGGGGCGCCAGCTGGTCTTGTAGGGAATCCGAGAGACCGCTGACGAAAGCGTCAAACAATGCAGCGGAGTTCCAGCCGCTATCGGCTGCCATAGTCCGGAACTCGATGGCGTAGTCAGCCACACTCAGCTGATGTTGTTTCAGCTTAATCAGAGCCCGAGCTGCTTCCCTGCCCGGCGTGGTTTGATTGAAGATCTTTCTCATAGTGTCTATGACATTTTCCAGAGACCCGCAGATGGGGGAGCCTCGGGACCACTCTGCCGTAGCCCACGCTGCTGCTCGGCCGGAGAGATGGGAGATCATGAAAGCCACTTTGGAATTGTCCGTGGGAAAAGCAGCCGGTTGGTGGTGATAGTGTAACTCACACTGCACAATGAACGTCCGGCAGCCCTCCGAGTCTCTGGAGTATTTTTCGGGTGGAGCCAAACGCATGGAAGTACTGTGCGGCTCAGTAGACCGGTTGGGATCGGAACCGGTCGCCGCCGGAACCGGGGGAGTCGTGGGAGGAGAAGCAGCCTGCAGGTGAGTGAGCACACGCTGGACCTCAGCTGCCAGCAGATTCACCGGGGTTGTCACCGATGATTGTAGTTCCCCGTGGCTGTTGGATAGGTGCTGCACTCTGTGCTGTATGGCGGCCATCTGCTCTTCTTGTTGCCCAAGACGTTGGCCCTGAGAGCGGATGGCGTTCTTTAGCTGGTCTGAGTCGGCTGAGTTCATTTTAATGGTCAGTTCGTACTGTCAAGGAGAGACTCTGAGGCATGAACTCAATTGCACGACTCAGATAGTGTTCTCAAAAAATAAAGACTTTACTGGAATTTAGCACAGTAATCAAAACAAGGAAAACAAATATACTCTTTCGAGGAAAACTAGCAAGTGATCAATGAGGTAGATCCGTGGGAAATCCGTGAGGTAATCAGGAACGTGGGTCATAGTAAGACAACGAACTGACAATGAACAGGAGGAAGCTACCACAATATATACACAGGTAAAGGGGACACAGGTGGAAACAATCAGGGCGGGGGAAAACAATCAAGGACGCAGGAGACAGAAGGGGGCGGGGAGCGTGGAGGCCTGAAATGAGAGGGATGATTAATTAAGGGAATAAACATAAAGCACAGGGCAAAGGGACATGACAAAACTAACATAAAGAATAAACTTTCACTATTAGTTTCCTAGACATGACACACTGTGTGCTGTTTTTAGATCCAATGTTTGTAAGCCTGGTTGAGCTGGTCGACACGACTTACTGGACTCATACCTTTTCCATTGCTCCAGCATGACTAACTGGGGAGGATCCCTGTTAGCTTTGACTTAGCTAGTAATTCTCTACTGCTCCAGTCTGTGATTATCAAGACAGAGTGATACAAACAGTTTGTCTACATTAGGAGGTATTTTAAATTAAAAAAGCCTCCCTTATGCGAAAGCAGTGGTGTGTTTCTGGGTATCTAGTGGTGGAAAACAAGTCAAATCTGTACTTCACTACAGTTTTGAAAACGTATTTGTTGAGCATTTACTGCTTCTATCTCTGCTTCTTCTGCTCCTTTGTTTCGACAGTAAAGACTGAGTAAATCTGACTCAAGTTTTATCAACATTATTGTCAAGCTGTTTTAATTTTGTACTGTTAATATTTCTATTTAAACCCAATTAAAAAATGTAACTGCAAAAATAGGTATTATATAATTTCCACAACATACAAATCAATAACATATCAAATCAATGCTAAGTAAAGCATGATTAACTTGGTAAAGTGAAGAAAAAAGAGAGGAAAACAAACTGCATTTCACTAAAAGCTAGCCAAACCCAAGTGTTTTTAGACTCTTCTTAAAGCCCTTTGTGTATCAATATGCTTAAAAAGGCATACATTGGCTCATTTTTGCCAGTCGTCATCTGTTGTTACATTTAATACTTTTAACATCACAAAGCCACGTCATCTACCTCTGTATCACACCCAATCTCTCTGTCATCTTATGTAACATCAACCTGCCATATCTGCGTCTACAACAAAAACAAACAGTCTCAAGATTAATTCATTTACAAATAATCTCTCTTTGTTTTCCATTCAACTATAATGTTTCCATGTGACTCTTACTTAGACTCAGATCAGGCATACTGTGCATTGGTATTCAATGATGAAGAAACACTTTGACATTGTGGTTTGTCCTGCAGTTTTGAGTAATGAGCTTACTTTATCAACACACCCCTTCATGTTGCCAGAGACATGCGTGTGCAGTGTAGCATACGTGTGGGCATACGTGTGTTTGCTTAAAGGCCGGTGAAAATCAGTTCAACATGAATCCTGGAAGAATAAGCATTCCCTTTGTCGGGCCTAGAAACAAAAGTCAGGTGTTCAATGGGGAAATGACAAACAGGCTTCTCCTGTCTTAGCTGGTCGGGACTAGAAGCACATGGATGGACGAACAAAGGACGACAAAGCAGTTGTGTTTTTACTCTGTTCCTATTATCTGGGCCTTAGGAAGTGTATGTTCACCAACACTGGACTTCACCCATGATGTTTGCCTTATGTAGAGTGAAGCCCTGTCTTAATATCCTCAGGTCAACATGCAGTATTTCGTTTGTGTGTTGAGTAAATTGTACGAAACAATTTGTTAATTTGCCTTCAAGAAAGCAATTGGAAGTTTGACTTGCTTTGCATTATCTAAGATACTACCAGAAGTGAAAACAAATAAAATAACATTAGAAGTGCAATGGTGCGCCCACATTGTGCCTTTTTAAAAAACACTATCAGCTCCAAGATCACTGTGTTTGTCTGTGCCATCGTTTCCTTGTTGCTAAACCAAGTAAACTGACTTCAGACTGTTATTAGGACACAGCTTATGGGGGTTCGAAGCACATCAAAATGCAAACACAAAGAAGAAAAGAAAGGGAAAAGGAAGAATTTAAAATAAATAATTTAACAATGAAAAAGTAAACAATAAATAAAGTCCACAAAAGACAATCCTTAATGATTCAACATTTACAACCATGGTAGAATGCCCGTACCTCCACAATCTTTGGAGCTCAGTTCCGTGTTGGTTAAGACTGGAATGACACCATTGACCGACTCTGTTTTTTATAGATTTTATTTCATTAAAAGTGGTGACGCTTCAGTAAAAACCAGTAGAAAGTACAGAAGTGGATACACCCTAATGAGCTATTGAGATAGGAGGAAGTACATTGAAGCGTGTTCATTTTCTAATGTCATACATATTTTTCTCACATCGAACACCATTTCCGCTACAAACCATTGTGTGATTTGGAGGAAGCTTTGACCATATTCTCGAGGTGATAAATGTCAAACAGTAAATATTTAAACTATTGATACATTTTAGACGTGAGCAGTGCTTGAATTGGAATGAAAAAGGTGCCAGTACTCTAAAATCAGCAACTTTTTCAAGTCAATTTTATATATACAGCCCACAAACAAGAATTTGGCTACTATAATGCTGGTGGGTTTGTCTCTTTACTACTGTATATTTTAGAAAGGTTCACTGTACTTAACATTTTTTATGATAGGCAGCGGATATGGCTAAAGCTCAGTAAGGTCAATATTAACTGAAAATATAGCAATCAAAGTCTAGATCTTCTGCTGAAGACACATGAAGCAGAGACCTTTCAGGTGAGAGCCCCTCTGGTGGTGTTCAACATTAATGACAAGGAAACAAAGCTCTGGTCAGAAGCATTTTTTATAAAAAGCTTTAACAAAATTAAGTATTTCTGTACATTTTGAATGCAATCTAACTTTCCAACTCAGAAAACGAAAAACGAAAAAGTGCCAAAAGTCTTCTCACATGGCTGAGCTGCTTTGCAATATACTTCACCACTGAAGAATACAAATATGTATAAAGTAAACTATGATGCAATCTAACTTTCCAACTCAGAAAAATGATAAAGAGCATGAACAAAGAACATGTAAAAACAAATGCAAAATTTGCACAATCTAAAATGAGAAACTGTAACTGCAAGTAACAAAGTCTGAGCCATGGTAAAGAGTTACATTGAACACCAAGCTGATCAGATAACTCCCTGGTTGGTCTGAAGTCCTTCTATCTCCAGGATCTGTACAAATCGGCACATTATGCCAAAAGTCTTCTCACTGGGTGAGCTGCTTTGCAATATACTTCACATTGTTAGAAAAGGCTCCAGAAGGCCTTGGGGACATCAGTATCAGGGGCTGGAGCTGGACAGGCTCTTTCATCAGCACTTCTCCTTCCCTTTGCCAGCCAGGACCTCACATACTGTTCCGGATTGAACTGTCCTAGTGATGGTCCATTACATTTAATGAAAACCAGGCTGGACAGTCGGCTGACAGAGAGAGCATTCCTTTTTGCAGTAAGGATATCGTTCATGGAGCTGAATGCCCGCTCACACTCACTAGTGGAGACAGCGATGGTTCGGACTGCTTTCAGTAGAGGCTCCATGGCAGCAGGTGTACGGGATGCCCTGGTTTCCTTGTTTTCGCGAAAGCCCTGAACAGTCTCTCTTCTGTCCACTTTCAGCACTTCGCACAAACGTAGCACCTCTACGTCCCCATACTGTACGTCTAACTCCTCTTCAGGCCAACTTCCAGGATGGATAACTTTCATGTCCTGGATTAGCTGATTGTCCCGGGCCTCCCGGCCATGTAATGGGATTTCTCTTGTGCTGACATGAGAGGAGGTTGTGGAAGTCATTCTGTGTCTCAGATTCTCTACCATACTGCGGAAAAACTGACCTGCATGAATCTGTACAAGCCTGCCATTCTCACGCAGGGCAACACCCTTGAAGGACTTCTCAGCTAGAGCTGTATGAACTGTAGTCATGTGTGGGCCAGGCATGGTGACCATGGATTCAAAAACCCGTATTTCTCGAGTTAAGAGCCTATCTGCTGTAGGCAGTGTCATCTCTCTTTTTTGGAGTTGCCGAGAGAGGTCGCTGAGCTCTGTGAGCGCATCGTACATCAGTCCCAGATTGCTGACAAACGTTGCAGATGTGAGCACATCATCCAGGCCCTTGTACTTTGCTCTGTCTCTGGAATCCCTGCTCGTGTCGTTTGCAGCATTTGTGAAGTGATCATGAAGCACTCGGTAGTTTTCCCAGACTGCTCTGACGCTCCTTTCACTTGAAGCCACCCAGCGGATGGACAAAACACGCCCTATCACCAGGAGACGCTGTCCGACTGCTTGCGCACACTGCGCTAACTGCCTCTGATTTTTGGGGGAGGCATGGAACAAGGAATAGAGTTTGTCAAAAAAGATCTGGAAATGATTGAGCCCTGAGACCTCCTTGACCACATCCCCAACTGCCAGCTCTAGACGATGATTGGAGCAGTGCCACACAAACAGGCTTGGGAATTTACTACACAACTGGGTAGCAACGCCTGTTCTCTTCCCTAGCATGACTGAAGCCCCATCACATGCAAAAGAAACGAAACACTGACCTAAAAAGTCCTCGTTAAAATCTCTTCCAAGACACTCCATTAACGCCTTTGTGATGTCATCAGCCGTTGTTCCATCCAACTCGATCAGCTCCCAAAAAAACGTTTCGGGCTCAGCATCAGCTAATGCTGAGCGTAGACACACAACAAGCACCGTTTTACCACTAATAGTGGTAGATTCATCGACCAAAACACAGAGTTTTCTTTGGTTTTCTGTAATGTCTTTTGCCATTTTTTTCTTCAGCTCATGAGCTATGTGGTCGATGATTTCGCCACAGGTTTTATTGGAGTGCAAAACCCTGCCCACGTTCAGCCCATTCAGTTTCTGTACATTCAAATAAATTGGCATGTCTGTGAATGGCCGGCTATGTTTGCCAATTTTATATGCCGTTCGAAAAACTCTGATAGTGGTGTCTAATTCAGATTTATGCATAGACTGCACTTGATGTTGAATAGTTTCACGTGAAGCAGATGTAAGGATGTCAGCAGCTTTTACATGGGCTTGTGATTCTTTATGTTCTTTGATTTTTTTTTCTCAGGCTAGCTTGTTGTTTGCCCTTGTCAACACCGAAATGAGACACTGCACACTCACCCCATTCAGTTGACAGTTTCAGTCCTTGTCCAGTGTGTATTCCCAAAGATTTGACATCTCTGCATATCCGACATCCTAGCTTCTTATCTTTAAGAAGGAGCCATGCATTGGTCTTGCAAAAATATTGCACCTGGTCCGTTGTCCAGCAGTCAGGTGCATCGCTTTGCCCGGTGTTGGTGGTGGCAGTTGCGCCAGCAGCAGCTAACATTAGAGGCTCTGGAGGAGGCGGCGGAGCTAGTGCTAATGCTAATGCACTAGAACTTGGAGCAGGAGGATCAACCAAAGAAAGCTCCCCATCAGACACAATTTCCAACACAGGCACAGCATTCTCTGTATTTGAAGTTTCTTCCGGCGACAACCGCTGTCTTTTTGCACTTTTATTAATCCATGCTAACATTTTAGAAATGCTCATTTGTGACGTGACTTGCTTTCCTTCTCTCGGGGGCGTGCCTGCTCTGTTCTATCACTCTACATAGCCACCCACTGGGTGGGAGTTGCACTGCATAAACACAACACACGTGCATCTAGGTATGTAAATTGTAAAGCATTAAAACATGGTTTTACTAACAGTTTTCAGTATGTTGTTACTTCGGCATTATTATTATTATTATTTTGAAACGTGTATTACTATTAAATCACGGTCAAATAGGTTAATTTTGACATAGTCGTTTCCACCACAGTATTTACATGGAGAAGATAAGCCCCGCCCCCTCTCCAGCACGTTCTGTTTGAATGACAGGAGTAAACAGCTGACAGCCGCTGTGAAACTCCAGCGGTTAGAGCGATGAGAATGTCCGTTCGGCACCTCATGACGCATCTACTGAGTACCGGGCGGCTGTATATATATATATGGATGTATAATAAGAACGGCGGGAGAGTGTTGAGTACTGGCACGGTGCATGAGTACCGGAGTACCGCCAGCATGCCGGTACTGAGCAAGAAGTGCTGGTACTCCATGGGTCAGAACCAGAAGTGCCGGTACTGCGTACCGGTGAGTACCGGCCCAATTCCAGCACTGGACGTGAGACATCCACAAAATACTTGTTTGTTTAACAGCCGATGATTATTGTGGCGATTAACGCGCCACAAAGTAACGCGTTACTGTAATAATATTACTTTTGTTGGTAACGGAGTAGTGTACCGCGCTACTTTTATAATTCAGTAATCACACTACAGTTACTAACATTGCCCCGACACGCGTTACTTCAGTCATAATCAAACCTCAACAAACACCGGCAAAGAACACATGCTAAGGTGAAGCTAACGCACAGCTATTTGTTGTTTGTTTATATCACGTAGTCTGTTCTTCTTCTCTGTTTTCCAGTTGTTGCCTGTTTTGAATGACAAATACACACTACCACTGCCTGCTGGTAAGGAGAGTTATTGCCACTCACGCATGCGCAGTTCGTATGTGCTCGGCTGAAGTCTTTGCGGTGTCTGGTTCCAGTGCAACACATGGCCAACAGGCAGGAGAACACGCCGACGAAACAGCGTGAGCAGAGATAGACTGGGCAAAATATACAGATATCAGGAGACAGAGGACAGCCACGGTCAGATAGGAAAACATTCAGGATCTGGATCAGTCTTATGCGACAATGGAAACTGAACTAAAGAGAACATTTGAAACTTTGGCAGTCTGCGTGATCTGCCTGCAGGGAGGGGCGGGCCGGCCCTGCGAGTAAAGTAACGAGTAAAGTAACGAGTAAAGTAACGAGTTACTTTATGTAGAGAGTAACGAAGTAGTGTACTATATTACTTTTTTTTAATGTAATATGTAATATATTTTTTAGTAACGACCCCATCTCTGGTGGTCAATCCATGTCATTGTGTAAAATGATCTACTCTATTGTATTATTGAGCTTAAAGGTAGGGTAGGTATCACATAATTAACTCTATTGTAGTGATTGTGTGTGTGTGTGTGTTGGGTTTTTTGTTATTTTAAATCTTCACAGTTCTTGACTGCTGCACTGGCAAAGATTCTACTGGGACGGTTTTGATGAATAATAAAAACCTGTGTGGAACAAATCAACCCAAAAAAGAAGCAAAGCAGAAACATGTATGGAAGTAAATAATATGACTATGGTGGCCTCGTACATCATGTTGGAGTACACCCATCCATTCTGGCACCCTGTTGTTTCATGTAGTCCGTAATCCCTGAGGTAGTATACACATTTTCTTTTCTTTTTTGCCATCACATCAAATTTAAAACCAACACTTTAAGCATTTCTAGTTTGGTAGAAACGTAGTCACACTAGATCATTGCTTTCGGATGAAGGCTGCAGGCTGTCTCTGTTGGTCAACCACCTATAGCCAGATAAATATGATACATGATGACATAATGACTACGCTTTTAACATTAGAAATGTTAGGTTATTCCCTTCTGATGTTGTCAGTTGTCATAGATTTGTATCTTCATACCAACCAGTTTGCTCATACATTTCCTGACATGGCTTGAAATACAAACTGCTATTTTTGACCTGCACCATATTTTCCACTTTGTTACACAATACCAATCAATTGCATCTAAAACATCTTAAAGATCTCCCTAAGCAATTTCCCATGTGCTTGCCAGGGTGTGTCATATTCCAGTGTAATCCAACAAGCCAACCACTCCCTTATGAGGCATACTGTGTGCATACTTGCCAACCTTGAGACCTCAGAAATCGGGAGCATTTAAAAACCACCGCGGGGGGGGGTGCTAGTGGATCATCGCCGGAGCTGTATTAGATTAACATGAACATGCTTATTGTAGTGGTAAATGCACTGCCTTGCGGCCTGTAGCACCATCCTTGATGGAGCATATGTGTGGGCTGGACCTGTATTTTACAGGACAGGAGTGAGCAGAGGGTCGTGTCGATTCTTGATCAGTTTTCTGTGACAATCTTCCTCACCCTCTCCGACTTTGAGTTGCGCGCGCTGCTAAAGAGACTCGCAACCATGGAAACCAAACAATGGTGTAGCTTTATTAAAGTCCGAGTGGAAACAGTCCTGAGTAAATCTGATTTTGTCAGAAATCGGGAGAAATATGACCCCGGGAGGAAACCGGGAGAGGGCAATGAAATCGGGAGTCTCCCGCAAAAATCGGGAGGGTTGGCAAGTATGACTGTGTGTCGTCATGATCTTTTTGATAATACTCACTTTTTGACACGCTAACAGACATGATCAGCCAGCAAAGAACATTCAAGGAAATAAAAGCCAAAGTCACATTAGAAGCCATTACCATTACCATTCTGGTTGTAGAGAGGGGGGTTCGTGTTTTAAAACAAGACATGTCTCCTATGTCCACAGAGGGCAATCACACAGAAACAAGCTCAGTTTGTGTCTGGAAAGATAGGGGCTGTATAAAAAAAGGTTCCTCAGAAAATTCTTAGAAGAACAAGGTAAGACTAGATTGTATTAAAGATAATTGGTATTGTCAAAGCAACGAAGCCCTCAGTGTATCACTTTAAAGAGTAGGGTAGAGGACTTTTAACAGAGGGGGAAAAAAGCAAAAGACAACAAGTTAAGGAATGCTACAGATAGCATTGTGAAACGATAATGTTCATGGTCGATGTCAAATACATATTAGTATAGGAATAGGCTACTGTGTTAGTAGACAGTTTTTTCCCCAAAAATGTAGGCTACTTTTAAATTGTGGTTTATTATTCAACAGAGATGGTCATTGCAAAACAGCTTTATGCACCATGTCTAAATACAGACCAACTTTGTTAGGCCTACATTTTCATTGCTCATTCTATGCCCATTACAATTAAGTGTACATTTTTATTCATTCCTCAATCACACATTCAAGGGCAGCCCCAAGCAATGGGGTTAACCGCATCTCCTAAGGTAAAGAGCTGTCCCTTCCATGCTTAGAGTTGCTTCAAGGATTTTTATGTGGTCCTCAAAGTATACAAATCTGTCTTATGACAAATATAAAAGTTTATATTTTAAATGATGTCTTTATGGTTCACTTTTGTTACCATAGCAGTTTAAATGTACACAACTATGCAGATTATTTTATTATTTTTGCATGTGACTTTGAGGCTCACTGTCTGCAGGTCTCACAATATGATGATAAATTGTACATTTCCCTGCTGTGGGACAAATAAAGGAATTCTGATGGATGTGCATTTCTCCATCAATAGATTTTCACACCTCTATAGTGGTGGAAACAAACAAAGTGCATCAACTCAAGAACTGTACTCTTTCAGGCTGTGAGTGTTGGGGCTCCCTGACCCTTTTCAGTTGTTTTATGATACTATTTATGAGTTGTAGCACTTAAACCAAAGATATTTTCTTCTTTCTTCCTACCTCGTAAATCTTACAACCCCTCTTGTGACCACTTGGAGAGGCCCGGTCCCTGAGTTGGGAAACACTATATTAATCTTACTTAATGTATGTGAAGTGCAACTTTACATCACATAGTTTAAGGAATTAAAACAAGCTTCAACCCAACCAGGGTCAGCACAGCAGTACTCTACTTATGCACTAATGTATAAGTATTTACTAGCATCATGAACATATTAGTCACAGGGGCCATTTTCATACTTTCTATGTACATTTAGCTGATAATACTTCTGTTCTTTGAAATGTATGACTTTTACTTGTCTGTGTATTCTTACATTAATGTATTGGAATGTATTGATAAAGGATCCGAATACTTTTTCTCCTCTGCCCTTCCCTGCTATTGAAACAGTGGAGTCAGAGATCAGATTAGTCTGTTTGCTGTGAAAAGCATTTTTAGACAAATTGTCACGTTTCTGGCTAAAGGTTGGTGACCTGATGCGTCATATTTTACATGATGCACAAAGTGCAGAGTGCGTATTGAACTGTTAGTGTTGAGTCATTGTTGCTGCACATATTAATTTAGAAAAGGTGTGTACAGCTGTGATGCTGAGAGTGGGTGTGAGAGAGAGTGCTTCTGGAGAGAAAGAATTTGTGGCTGACTCATGTGAGTGTGGTGTTGTTCATTAGGCATCTGTCTGGCAGAAGTGTCCATTCAGTGCTGAAGTTGACCCAGAACGTTGACCTGTTTGAGGGTCAATCTTTTAAGCAAACAGCCTGAGTATAAAGGCAGCCATGTGAGAGGCAGCTGTTGGCTTCATGCAGCAAAATGTGACTTCTTTCTTTTTTCTCCTGCGGAAAACCTCAACATGCTCATGGAAGAATGCTGTAGCATTATATTGCTTTTAATCTGCTTTACATTTTTGCATGAAATTTATCAAATTATATCACCAGATTTGTTGGTTGAACTTGCTTTCAATACAAATACATTTTCATGTGATCCAGTTTCAGTTTTTTTATTTTGCATGTGGTCGCCCTTGAAAAAGAGATCGTTTGATCTCAATGGAATTTCACCTGGTTAAATAAAGGCTACAAACAAACAAACTACATTCAGCACATCAACAAATCGTTATTTATTCAACCCTCCTATTGTCTCCGTTTCCCCCCCCTTACTTTGGTGTTCACAGTCAAATTTGACCGGTCCTGTTTGAACTGCTATTACATTAACACAAAAAACATTAATCATCACCAAATGTCATTTAACACCCTTTCAAACTTTAAATATTGTATCAGACTACTGGTATACATGAACAACTGCAGTAAATATACAAATAATAGACACTGAACATGTATTGCGTGTGCCATGTGTGATCCATGTGGGGGGATGGGCACATAAGAGTGGGAAATGTGTCAAATTGTTCTGTGTGTGTGTGTGTGTGTGTGTGTGTGTGTGTTTGTGAGTGCCAAGTGTGATTCACATGGGGGGATTGGGCACATAAGGGGGGGACATCTAGAGTATGTGTGTGTGTGTGTGTGTGTGTGTGTGTGTGTGTGTGTGTGTGTGTGTGTGTGTATGTGCATGTGTGTGTGACTGTGTGGCCTAGCATTACTATACTTGTGGGGACCTAAATCTGTTTACACAGTCACATGTGGGGACTCGCCTCCCTTATGGGGACAAAATGGAGGTCCCCATGAGGGGAATCATTAATTTTAGGGTGAAGACTTGGTTAGGTTTAGGGTTAGGGGAAGGTTAAGGGTTAGGGTTAGGCATGTGTTGGTTATGGTTAAGGTTAGGATAAGTCTCCAGGAAATGCATGTAAGTCAATGTAATGTCCCCTGAAGTGATGTATACATGGTATGCGTGTGGGTGTGTGTGTGTGTGTGTGTGTGTGTGTGTGTGTGTGTGTGTGTGTGTGTGTTTGTGTGTGTGTTTTATCTGATCCGGATGGTTACTAATTCCTTTTCTTTATGGCGGTCATTTTTGACTGGGAACACCATGGGTGTTACAAAGTTGACTAAATCATCCAAAATTCAATGAAAGTGGTGATCAGCAATTTGATATGTTCAAATGTCTACTGTGAAGGATATCATAAAGCCTTAATGCAATCAAATGTAAAACAAAAAAGTTATGATTGATGAAAGTAGTAAATCGGTCAGATTTGACCCGAAGACAACAGGAGGGTTAATCAAATATGGGATATTATTGTAATTTCCAATATTCAGAACGATTTTTGTGAATTTAAATTGTTTGCGTGTCTTCTGTTCTTTTATATTTGAACTATCTGCTGCTGCTGTAATCCAGTGTCCCTATATAAAACAATAAAGCATCATATTACTGTATATAACGTTTTAGATTTGCCACACTAAAAGGACAAAAAGTACAAGGAGATGTTTTGTCTTCTGTTGGGATATGGTCCGGATGGGTTTGGCATGCTTAATTAGGAAATGGAACATTTCTCAGAAAGTGGACTTGTGGGGGTGTGCGGGTCACCCTTTGTTTTGTGTGTTAGAGAACAGACGACCCCTGCAGATAGATCAGCAGGCGTCTTTTGGGGGGAGGGGAGCCCTTCTTGAGTGTTTGGTGTCACATGAGTGCTGGCATCTGGCCATTCATCCTGCCAACAAGTCATAGTGTGGCTTTTGGTGAAACTGAGCAACTTGCTGTTGTTGTGACCGGAACAGTTTGTGAACTAAAATGCCAGAGCTTGATTATATATTCACCACTCGCTTTTTCTCTGCACATGGGAGAATTTATCCTTCAGTGCGAACTGCCAGAAATGGTGTATTTTAACCCAAACCATGAACCTTTCCTAATCCTCATAAAGTTTCATTTACCTCAGGAGACTTCTGGGAGAAAGCCCTGACGTGCAGTGTACGATAGTGAATAAACCATCCTTTAAGCAAAGAAACATTTTCGTATTGCTGGATGCAAAGCGAATGTTTACTCAAGTGCAAAGAATTTCAATCTAAGTAGGCCAAGTATGGCACCACATTTTTATGCCAGGGGTTATAAGTCTTAATGCTTAAAACATTATTCCGGGTTATATACTGTATATCTGAGCAGATGCTTAACCCCAGACAATTCTTCCTGTTACACCGCCAATAACACGTTAATCAGTTCTGACTATCTGTGCTGTGTGAAAAAAAAAACAATGGCAGATAACTGTCTGCACTGCAGCAGCACTCAAAAGTGTGTCACTGTGTCATCTGTAATAGCGTGACCAATCACGGCGCAGGTAAGCCTCAGTGGCTGTTGGAGGATCTAGCATCAGCCCAATCACACCAGAGTGCTCAGCCAATCAGGACACCTCAAGTCAGGGCACAACATCAGTGCAAAACCCCAAACTGAGAATGTGTAAATGCAGCGTGGATGTAAACATGCAGCTGCTTCTTATCCTCTGCCCCTGTAGACAGTGCTGTGGTAGCACATGTGTTACGGGGGCTAACGTGAGCATGTGTGAGCAGCTTCCCTTTGTGTGTAAATGCACGTGAGAGTGAATATTTTGTACATGTGTGGGAGAGGAATGTGCAAGAAAAGATTGTTCTATAAAAAAAAGATGTGGTTATGATGAAATGGAAAAAAAACAGCTCATGTTTGTCCCTATTGCTAATTCAAAACTCAAAAACTTCAGATATACGCAAACTCATCCTGTTGTCTTTTGATCTTTATGCATGCTTCTTGCCGATAAATAAGTCATAAAACAACTTGTCCTCCACTGACATATACTCTCTATCTCTATCTCTTATTTTTCCTATGCAGTATTTTTCACAAAAAAACATAATTTGAAGCTGTTTTGCACATTACATTATTCCCTCATCTTTACCAACACATGGCCTTAAAGCAGATATCCCTTCCCTGTTGCACATTGCAGCAAGAAGAGCCAGTACTGCTTTGAACTAGTATGATTTGTTACACAACGCAGCACGAGTGAAGAGACTCATACAACTGTACATGTACTGACAGAAAAGCCGCAACCTTTAAAAGCGTTAGATATTCCTTGCTGCTTTTCTTGCAGCTTGGTGTGCTATTTTTACGTCAGATTACCAAAACATCAGTCATTATTTTTAATTACATGTATACGATTGCACAAAGTTAGAGGGCATTTTTGCACAGTGCCATAGTGTGAGTGCATGCAGACTGACTAGCATCTTAACGTTGTGTTTGGCCAGGGGGTTTATTGTGCAGCTCTATTTATTAGACCCCATTTCATTTTTTCCCGCTCCTTACATAACATGAGGTTTTTTTTCTCCCACAAGAACCAGCCTGCACATTCCGGTGGTCGTCATAGCAACAGGGCAGCATCCCTCTCCATCCTTTGTCCAGTGTCTCCCCATCGTTTGAGCTTCCCAGGCGGAAGGTGCATGCAAATTGAAGCCCCCCTGATTGAGCTTCGAAGCGAGGAAGTGGAGGAGAGTTGAAACGATGAGTGAATGTCATTATAAACTCAACACATCCTGCTATGGCATTTAACACTTGTGTGTAAGAGCACAACACAAAAGATCCATACAGTTTTCTGTCAGATATCTAGATGGGAAAATCTGTTAGAGGGAGAACGGGATGCCTTTGGTTATGTTTTGACTAGCCACATGGTCATTGAGACACAAACAAGTATATGCACAGATGGGATGAGTGGATAGTTTGAGGAAAATAACATGATGTCCCTTTTAGCCACTGGGAATACTGGGATGTAAAGCAGTGTGTTTTTGGTGTATAGCGGGAGTTAGTGAGATTGCAGATTTGCCCTTGGTAGTCATTGATTGATTTGGAAGTGTATTCGATTTAAAGTATAAAAGCATTGCTATGATGGTGCTTGATTCAAACTCAAACAAACGTGATGAACCTGGAGGACACATAACAAAGTTTAAGGGGTGGTGAGGTTTCAGATTTTTGGCTTATGAAGCAAAACACCCAGACAAAAACAAAGTTAGAGTACATGTGTTGGCTTCAGGCCAGCCAACGTAATCTGAAACAAGATTAAACCTGCCCTTAACTTTATGATTGGTCAACAGGTTCCCGGCAAAGCCAATCAGGAGCTGAATAACGTGCGGTTGTGAGGCAGACGGGATGTAGGGGAAAGGTCTCAGAGCAAACTTTTGGTTGCCCTTCCCCCCGAGTGTGGGTAGAACACCAGAAGCAAATGTTTATGTCCCGTGAAATGAGGATGCGTTCTTGTGAAGTGCGGTGGAATAGCCTCACCTTTCTGTCAGTAGGGTAACAAAGAATCCCTTTACTATGGTTTTATTTTTGACATTCTGACTCCATTTCCTTGACCTAAATAAAGCTGATCTGGCACAAATGTCTGCTAATCTTGGTCACAGAGCTTACAGTATGTTTAGGATCAGCTAAGATGCTCTTTGTCTAGGAAATGTTTGAATAATGTTATAGTTAAATGTTCCCTGTATTTGCATGAGTCAGAAATGTGATTTTACATATATTCTGTCTTGACACCCTATTTTTGTGTGGACATTGACCCCTAAATTAAGGTCCCATTCAGCTGTAACTAAACTTAAAAGAAATGTGTTTTTGCCATATCAACTTGCTTATGTGGTTTGTTTGGTTAATAACAGGATCCAGACAGGTAAAGGTTTGTTCTCCACAATGGTCAGAGGTGCTGTGTAGTTTATGACACATCACTTCTGGGAATATTGGAGTCGGGCTGTTTTTCCAGTGAATGTCTCATGAGTACACCAGTTTACAGCTCCGGCCCACAGGCTCCCAAACACCAGCAAGAACAAAGCTGCTGTTGAGCTCCTGCCAAGATATGAGCCTGACTCACACTTCAGAACATTTGGCAAGAGAAAAGGCTTTACTTAAGTTACCTTTAGGTGTTTTACCGAGTTATTGTTTACTGCCGGCAGGAAATGTATATCACCAGATGGTTAAACAGCTTTTTCAAGTCTGGGCATTAGACTAGAAACCAGCTACAACTGTTCCATGCGGCCAAGTACACATTTGCCGTTACATTAAATTAGGGTTAGAACTACCCAGAGTTTTATAGGATGTCTGCTCAATTATTAAATCTTGTCTTTAAAAAGCTTGGAGCTTCCTAAGCTTTGATCTCCAGTTTAGCATTAAACTGGGAAACAGCTAGCCTGGCTCTCGCTGGAGGAATGTGTTGATTCCCTGTTTCTAGTATTTTTTTCCAAGCCAACCAGCTGCTAGCTGTAGCATTAGATTTATCAGTGGTATTGCTCTTCTCCATTGCTTGTAAAGTGAAGTATTTGGCAAACATTACCTTTTAGTCAAGAGTCACAGAGCCATGTTGTGATAAAATAAAAGTTTTAAATGTTTCAATAAAAACACCAGGTCCAGTAAACATGATGTTTTACCAAATCAGGTGCATTACAATATCTCAGTTAACAAAAGGATAAAACTCCTTGAGGAAATCTACAAATGGCATTATGGACAGATCCACCACATTTGAACAACAAACATCTGGGTACAGAGTCTACAGACATCTACAAAGTGTACCTTACAAGTTGACCCAGTGTGTCAAAACATTGCCATTTAAAAATAGACACTTCATAAATCAAAGAATTAGTAACATGTAAGACTGGATACTTGAAAAGGCAGGTCAACATATATTAACAGTACATGAGCTCAGATTCTTTTAGTTACACATGCTGTCCAGCTTAGCAGCGCTACTCTTCAGTGTCCATGTGCTTTTTAGTTCATTTTAGTCACCAAGAAACAGAAAGGGAAAGATATGACATGGGCTAGAAAACAGTGTTACAAAAGCCAATCCCTTTTAAAGACAGGGGAAAGGCATACCTTGCCATTACCAGCGCATAACTACCAAGGACATCATTACCTTGTCATATTTTAAGTTGACCAGCCAACTTTTAGCCATTACATGAAAGTTAAATTTTCAGCGGGAGAAAAAAATACAGTACTAGTTTAAAAGATAATGTCAGGGAGGGCAGTGGAAGTGAGTCACTGAGTTGTGGGTTTAGTATTCCGCAGGTTCGTCTCCCTCCTCGCTCAACAAACAGGTGCGGATCAGAGCCTCGGTCACTCCGTACGGGTCGCAGTTGGCAGATGGACGGCGGTCCTCGAAGTAGCCCTTCTTCTCCTGGCCGACCATGCGAGGAATGCGGATGCTGGCGCCACGGTTGGCAACGCCTGCGGAGAACTCGTGGATGTTGGAGGTTTCATGGTGGCCGGTGAGACGGCGGGCGTTGTCGAGACCCCCTTTGGGATCATAGGCACGGATGTGATAGCTGTGCCTCTTCCCAAGCTTCTCAATGGATTCTTCAATAGCTCTGAAAGCAGAAATGACAAAATTCCCATCAGAAATTCATTCATGTGAAAAAATGTTTAGATAAGCAGAGCGGTTAAAGTCAACTTTCATGACTCTTTTGACACTCACTTTAATCCACCTTCTTCCCTCATCTCTTTTGTGCTAAAGTTTGTATGGCAGCCAGCACCGTTCCAGTTACCCGGGATGGGCTTGGGGTCAAATGAGGCAACAACGCCAAAGTCTTCACAGACACGGTGCAGGATGAAGCGCGCCACCCAGAGATGATCCCCCATGTTGATGCCTTCACAAGGTCCAACCTGGAACTCCCACTGAACACAAACACAAATTGATTATTATAAATGATGCATTATTAAGTGAATGTTATTCATAAACACATGAGCAAAGGCAAAACGTGGATTAAGCTTTTATCATTTTTACCTGAGCAGGCATCACTTCTGCATTTGTGCCACAGATGTCGACTCCAGCATACAGACAAGCTCTGTAATGGGCTTCCACTACATCTCTGCCATAGGCTTTGTCAGCTCCAACACCACAGTAGTAAGGACCTGTAAATGCATTCATTATTAACAAAACATCCAGACAAATTCATGTTTCTATGCACAAACTCTCCAAACTGGCTGCTTACCTTGTGGTCCAGGGAAACCATTAGATGGCCAGCCAAAAGGATGTCCGTCTGTGCCCAGAATAGTGTACTCCTGCTCCATGCCAAACCAGGGAATTTGATCCTCCACCATCTCCATTATCTTTTTGCATGTGATACGAAGGTTGGTTTCTGCAAGAAATAAATAAACTCGGATTAGGAGACTGACAGTGGTACAGTAAAATAAAGTTTCCCGGATCAAGACCAGTTTTTCCGTTTAAATAGCAAGGCAAGTTATACAAGTAGTCCTTTGGAAGGTAGAAAACAATTACTGATTTGCTTCAGTATTTATTAAATATGATCTTGGCTGAAAAAACAATGACATCTCCAGAATATTAATGCCTAAAAAGGTTAATAAAAGTATCCACAAAAATACTGCAAAACTTTATGTAAATTACTTTTTTAAGATTGCTGATTTAATTGTGGATTTTTACTACACTAGCATCTGTTCGTCATTCTGACAAAGAAGCTGTGTATCATGTTAATGTACATAACCATGAATAAAGCTTTTGCTTAGAAAATAAAAACATTAAAATACATTTATAGTTAGTCCTCTCTCTCTATTTAGGGATTCTTTTAAGTATCCGTCCATTACTTTAAAAAAAAAATGCCTACAGCAGTTTGTATGCACATAATAAATGAGGCATGCATATGCAAATTTGTGTCAAAGCATGCAACTGTGTGCTCCCCCCTCCTAAGGAATGCAATAAAGTCAGCCTAAATCTCTTAGTATTTGAATAGTTTGAGGGCAGACCTATTCAGTTCAGATTACATGCTGGTTTAAGCCAATATATTAAAAATAAAGATATATAAGTCATCTCGATCCAAGTGTACTTTTTGTCTATCCTTATAAAGTAATGTCCCGCACACTTTGTAGTCAGACCAATCAATTAGCTTCTGCTAAAGTTACAGCATCTTTTACTATCAATTTAATTTAATTTGTAGAGGGAACCATCATTTTAAAAGAGTTTATATTTTCTTTACTCTGTTGCAAAATATCCCATTCATTCAAACTTTAGAGACCCTGAGTTTCACTCTTGTTACCTGCAGGTTTGCGGTTGTACTTGAGCACGTCACAGAGCACCAGCTTGTTGGGGTCTTTACGGAATGGATCCCGGAACATGGCAGCAGGCATCAGATACATGTCGCTGTTGGAGCCCTCAGACTGGGAGGTGCTGGAGCCATCGAAGTTCCACTCGGGTAAATCTACAAGAAAAGGCACAGATGAGTTATATTATGAAGGACTTAATCATATGTATTTGTTGACAGTTTATGGAAGATTGAGGGTGTTGCTTACCTTCGATGCTTTTTGGCTCAAAATCCAGAGTCCTGGTTTTGCAGCGGAGCCCCTCTCCTGTTCCATCAATCCATATGTACATGGCCTGGACTTTATCCCCCTGAGGGAGCTCCATGTACTGCTGCTTCACAGTTTTACTCAACGTGGCGCTTGAGGACGTAGCCATCTTATCTCCTTCTATAACACACCTGAGGATAAGAAGAGGAGAGCCGGTGTGAGACCTAGGTGAGCTCTGGATCACATGTTGCGTAACTGGGCGCAGAAAAACAAAAACACCACCATTGTCTCCTCTTCCAGAAAGGAGGAGGGACGAAAAACACACCGAGGATGTAAAAAGAAGCCACATTTCCAGTATTTTCCCCCCTCTCTAGTTTGGAAACAAAGAGAACTTGCCTCCGCATGTCCATGACCATTACGATTGGATTTAATGAGGAAAGCTCACAAAGGATGCCTCGTGGAAAATGTAATTACAAGGCAACAAACACAAATGTACATTCGGCCACAAATGTACATTTACTGTACATCCTGTTGCCAATAGTTATAGTAGTCATGGTTACTATAGTTGGCTGCCACGGTGAGACAACATTACATCATAGGCTCCCTCGTTGGTATCCAGCATCACTTACACTAAAAAACACTAATATAAACATAAGACTTTAACATATACCATCCTAAACTAAATCAAAAGCTGAATCCACTGGAGATAATTAGATACACATGGTTGGTAAGATCAATGTCTTAAAACTGTAACAATGAAAAGTCTGGTAGGCTACACTGAGTAGGCCTACACGCTGAGTTTGAGCACCACAGAGAAAGTAGAACACACAGAGGAAATAAGTTATATTACCTGGAACAACGATGAAATCGAAATAAAAACTAGAGGACTTAGAGGTCCAATGTCTTGTCGTGTGATATCTCGCTAGTGTCTCTCTCATTCTCCGGTATCAAGTGTCGGTGATCCCTGCACATTTATAAGAGCAGGAACTGGTACGTCGTCTATTTCATTGGTTGAGGAGGCGGCAGCGTGTTTACTCCAAGGCTGAGTGAAGGCACATGCAGCCCAGTCATTGGATAGGCTGCACACCGAAACGCTACGCCCTCTAGCAGGAGATCAGCCGCATGCTGCTACTGCAAGTGCATGCTCCTCCACTCACTATTATGTGTGTGCATCCTTATATTTTCATGTAAGAACGATGTAAGGAATTATATTTAAAGTATGAACTATGCTGCGATGGAAAACGTGCTTCACTATTGGAGACAGAATCAACCGCGTGGAACAACATGTAAGAACAACCTCAGAATAAAACATTCAGATAGTTCACGGTGCAAGACGCCACCCTGTGGGGGGAGACAGGTACTGCATGGGAGAACTGGTTTAAATGGGAAAGGTTATGTAATCCCACAAAAGAATATCGTCCGGTACACTCCGGTTTTGTCCTGAATGCACACTTGACCAAATCATGCGTAAACGGGAATAATCCTTAAAATAATCTGTAACAATGCAAAATGGGTTGATTTCTCCTCTGGTTGAAATGAGTGTGATACTTAATTTGGGTCTTTCATGTTCCCAAGCATGCTCTCATGTTCCCATGTTCTCATGCAGTTTGGTTGCAAAATAATGAATGAAAGATTAAGAAGGCTTTTCAATAGTTTTGAAAGGCCTTCTTAATGTATCACACTGAGAGGAAATTGATGAGGAAAACAAATACGCTCCACTGTAAATTAATGTCATTGTTTGTAGCTCAAATGACTATGTTCCTGAATATAAACATCACACTCAGCAGATTTATTAAGCGTTTTAAGGTATTGAGCAATGTTTCCAATGTGTAGACGTCCAGCCTGTGCATTACCTTTAGGATGTAGACAAACTCCAAAAGCCTTGAGGCAGACGGCGGGAACAACTATCTAACGTCACTGCTAATGCTAGGCTAGTAGCATACATTTTTAGCAAGGATTATTTATACATAAAATTGTGTTATATTTTGTCATGGTTGGTTTTAGCCACTGCTTCAATAAGGTACATTTCAACCAAATTCCGTGGTGTAAAGTAACAAAGTAGATTTACTCGAGATTTTGAAGGACTTGTACTTTACTTGAGTATTTACATTTTTGCAACTTGGTTCATCTACCCCACTACAATTCAGAGGTAAATAGTGTACTTTTACTTAACTTCATTTGTTCAATAGCCTACCCTTAGTTATATCGCAGATTTGGATTAATGATGTTACACTTGGAAGCTGTAGTAAATTCACAAGCTACCCTGCAGCATAGTATTCAGACATATATATACAGTCTATGATTCAGACATGCTGCACCTTTACCAGCTTTGATAACACTCTAATGCGTCAATGAATCATATTCATCAAAACATATTATATTGGTCTTTGAGAATATGAGATAGTCATTTCCCACAATTTTTCTGACATTTCAAAGGCTAATATTTAATCAATAATTAAATAATAGTTGGTTTTCCTATATGCATGCTTAGTTACATCATATCAGCTGGCATGGACATTGATGTAGTTGACAAAACTCGGCCCTTTTGGATACCTTCTGGGGCTGCAAAGCAATGTGAAATATTCCCAGGGCCAAAGAGCATGGAGACGTCGCCTCAGGCCTTAATCCTCAAGATGCCAACTGACCTTGTGGCATGAAGCTTGCTTTGAACTGTAAGTAAAGGTGGTGCTGAATTGAGACAAGGATGAACAAGTCTTTAGTTGTAGTTACCCTGGACAATTTGGTGGGAGACAGTGTAGAAAAACTCCTAATGATTGTCGGCTAATGGCCTGACTGCAGGCTAAAATAGCTTCCCCACCTTCTGAGACTGTGGCAGAAGCTGGACATGTATTTGATCCCACTTCTAAAGAAAGAGGATGTCTCCACCAAAGCTTATTACTTATTACTTTTTAGTTTTGTTTTGTTACTTCCCATTGTAAAGCGTCCTTGGGTTTCGTGAAAGGCGCTATATAAATTGAAATTATTATTATTATTATTAAAGCTCTGCAGCAGGCTCTGGAAAACAGGGTTTTTGCAGTGTATGTATGTTGCTTTGAATCATTGTAGGAAGAAATGAACCACAAACATATAGCTTATCAGCCTGCAGCCCTCTGGCAATGTTGTGCCCTGGATTCAAACTAGTGGACAAAGTGTGCCAAGTGAATTCAGCAACAAAATGTTAGTATTCATATTTACAGACTCTCCCATCTATGACACATAATTACATTTTATTGCTTTAGTATCCAGGTCGACTGTGTCCCTTTTAACGTTTCTTGTAATAATGTGCAATACTTCAACTGTGCAATACTTAATTTAGTCTTGCATTTATTCTGTGTTTATACTGACCATTTTAAGTTATATTTTTTTATACGATTCATGCATTTTACATTTTATCATTGATTACGATTTGGATCTGGATTTTCATCTTGTTTCATTTATATTCTGCCTTATTGATTTTTAGTGTTACATATTGTTGTTGTTGTTGTTGTTGTACATTATACATCATAAAAATGATCATGAACAACCTTCTGATATTGTTTTGTCTTGCAGTTCAGTGGATGGACAGCACCACCTGATGGACTCAGACCTCCAGAGCAGCAGATGAAGAGGAGGAAGAGGAGGAGGAGGAGGAGGAGGAGGAGGAGGAGGAGGAGGAGGAGGAGGAGGAGGAGGAGGAGGCACTGTATCATGATTGCTGTGGCAATAACAACAACACCAACAGACTTCTATCTACTCTGGAGGACCTAAGGAGTCAAGACCAAAGTAAGACCAAAACGATAAAGAACTGAGGCTTCAGCTTTCATTTGAAAACATATTTTGGGGGAAAATACTGATGTTTATTTTTCATTAAGTTTTTCCAAAGCAGTATATCTGGAGTCAGTCATGGTATTGATAAGTATAATTTTCAAATATGTATAAATACCACATAGTACACATATGAAACAAAGATTTTTTTAATGAAAATGTTCCTCAAACTGCGTAGGGCTTTTTACCACATCTCAGAGTTGTGAGAGTTTGCTCAGTTATCATGGAGATGGATAGATGCTGAAACCAAAACGTGTTCAGATATCAAGAAATTGCCATAGTAGCTGCAACTTGCATTAAAAAAAGAGTAATCTAAGAATTACATTTAATACAAGATTAATAAAATGAAATATGTATATAAACAAAAGTAAGAATATGCAATACATATATACTTATATATCGCTATCCATGGCAGACAAAGAGCAATAGAAACTAAAGAATGGTAGTAAAATATGAGGATAGGAACTTCCGAAAAAGAGGGGTTGGGTTCTGTTTTTTTATTTTGATAAATCCTGGGTTATTTTTCAAAGAATGGTATAGTCTTTACATTTATTACCAGAGATTTATCTGGTAATTTTTTTCACCCGTCCACTGTAACATTTTATTTTAAGGTAAAATCTAATTATACATTGACATTTGTGCTCCACAGTCCAAAATAGTGAAACACAGTCCCTGACATCAATCTTGTATCTGGGCTATTTTTCGCAAGATAATCAACTAATACTAATAAGGACACATACTCACAGATTATTTGATGCCAATGTTTTGTCTGACTGACATATCGTTGGCGATCTCTAACAAATGACATTATTTTTTACAAGGCTAAGACCTTCACTTTGTCTGCATCAGGAAGCAGAACTACTGTCAATACAACTAGCTCAAACTAAATAATATAACAAAAAGACTAAAGGGTATCCTACGATTCATACGAGGAGGAGGCGTGTGGTGTAGTGGGTTGTGCATTGGTGTTCGGATCAGGGGGTCACACAGGTTCAAACCCCACTGCAGTCAGCATGCCGTTGTGTCCCTGGGCAAGACACTTCACCCCAAATTGCTCCTGTGGGGATTGCCCACAGTATTGAGTATGTAAGTCGCTTAGGATAAAAGCGTCTAACAAGTGACATGTAATGTAATAATACAAACTTAATAAAATACATAGTTATTGGTTTCCCCAACATTTAGTAATTGCAATTATTTAGAGAACTTATTGTTTGAATAGTGGTAGCTTACATAAATATGACATTTACAGGATGATTTGTTTTTTACTGTATGTAACCAGGCCATCATTATTATAAATCTGAGACACTTATCATTATATTTTTGAATTCTGAAATACATCTGAAAGTCAGGGTTATTTTGTGTACAGTGCTGTAGACATTTAGACCAGGATAAATCAGTGCATAGTGTCGACTTGCTGATACTGTGGGAATCTGATGTGACTGTCGGTTAATGTCTTATCACTTTAATATGATGACACTTGTCATGTCATAATACAACTAACAAGTGTAATACAAGTGACTAGAAGAAGTTTTACTGTGTGTACATCTCATGAATGTGTCCCACATCTCTCTTTATCATACTTATTATCCCAAAGCAGATAAACAAATGAGCGACTTCATAAGAGAGAGACTTTCTACCAGGTCAGGGAGCACAAACATCTCTTTTGACGCATAGAATGACGCAGAAGGCTACTTTTTAGCGGCGCCTAATACACACTATAACAGACACTTTTTTCACCAGTTTTGTGCATTTGAAGACAAAGCTCACAATATACAGAGTTAAAGATGAATTGAACTGATAGCATTGTTTAGATATTCCATGGCAATTGCCTAAATATCATAAGCATACCTTTTTTGGCAACAATAATTTTTTATTGAAAATCTGATATTTTTAAAGGATCTCATCTTACTTTTAATCAATGTCCCAAAAACACACTAATTATTTTAGTGCTTTTTACCTATGGATGCAGTGCTGCAATCCACCTGTTTAGTATCAGACTTGATGACGCAGAACAGGTATTGACTGTGATGCAACCCATCCACATTATTTACAGTTTCTTTATTAAATGAGTTTACAATTTGGAACAAGATAAAAAACTGACATCACATTGTTTCATTATTATTATATTTTATTATACTGCTAGACCTCCTAAAGTGAGATATTAAAATCTGTATTTAGAGTTTGAATGCTCATTTAGAAAAAACAATCAATTGAAAGCTTTATTAAATGACAAAGAAATGCAGTGCAATATACAAAATTGGTAGTTAATTGACTGATAGATAAAATGAAACACTAGTTTATTTTGTGTGAGAAGTACCTGTTGTTTTAATAGTTTTAGCAGATCCACTTGTTGGGTGCTGTGATGGTCATCATCTAAGTGTTCAACAAAAATACTGCATTCTTAATATGTTGTGAAATCAGACACTCGCTAATAGTAAAGATCATTTTTACTTCAGAGCTATTAATAGAGGATACACATGACAAAGATTAAAACATGCCTGTCAACAAAGCTCTCATTGTTTTGGAGAATCACTTGATGTTCCAGCAGAGGGCAGCAGCTACCAATTTAGGACTTATGGTTTATTTTAATCAACCATTGAGGTACTGAAGTGGTATTTTCCCCTTTAACCTGTAAATGTTTCTTTAACGGATTTAGGGTAATTCATTGATTATAAAGGTGATATTAAACTTCACTTTGATAAGTACTATTACATGTCTTATCTTGTGTGATTAAATGCTAACTGGTTTGTCAGGCTCTAATCGAGGGTCTCCATAGATGAAACTAAAGAGAGGGCAGGGTGCAGGGGGGCTATTTTTAGCAGTGATATCAATATAATGTGTTGGAAAGATTGTTGCAGTCTGAGGTACAAACAAAGGATGATGTTCACCTTGACTTTTCCAATGGAGCTGTGTTCTTTGATTGCAAATTCTCAGCAAATGGATTTTAAGTAAAACTCATGTTCTCTACAGACTTTGAAACTGATTTGCAGCTCGTCACTCAGCACAGGTTGATGAATAACCGCGCCAAGCCTCATATGCCTTCACCCCGCTCAACCTTATAACAGTTAGGCTCTAACCCCTACGATCCCTTGCTGTCATTAATCATCATGTTCTCTAATAAACCACAAGACAACACTCTACCTTAAAAATTAATAAGGCCGACAACATACTTGTCGCTATTTCAATGCCCAGCATGTCCTCTGTGACTCATCGGTTCAGCTCTAAATCAGGCCAGGAGGAGCCTCGAGGGATTGTGTTCCTCTATAGCTCCTTCAAAACACTTTATATGGAGCATCAATAACCAAACACTTTGCAATAACACTTATTGGCACGGCAGCATGAAATACTATTGATTGTTCAAATGAAAATCAGCAGGAGTCTGGGCTGCAGCTGGGATTTTTGCCTTTTGCCTGTTTTTTGTATGAATTCTATCTCCGGTGTCTGCGAGGATGAAGGCAGAGCGGCGTGAGGCATCATGGGTTATATTTAATCCAGCCTTGCTCTTCTTTGGGATAATAACTTTTTTGCTCCATTCCAGGACTTGTCTGTCATCTTGACATGGCAATATCTCCCAACTCCACTGTTTCATAGTCAGTTTCATTTACTTCCAAATACCATTTCACACCCTGCTGGCTTTAACTAGGTATTATACAGCATGTGGGGAGAGTGCTGAAGATTGAATCGTGACAGAGACAACAACATTTCTGGTGAAAAATAAGTGAATATTGTAAGTGGCAGACTATATAAAACGATTTTTGGGTCCATTTTCTTGGCAGGAATTTGTGTGTTTGTCATCCTCGTCTCTCATATTCCTGATAAAATGTGCTGCCTTTTTATTTAGTTTTTCTTCTTTAAATTAAAACACAGAACTCATGATACTGTGAAACAACCTTATAAAAAGCAATGGTAGTATACAGTAATGCTATATTATAGTAGCTGATATCCCAAGAAAATGTACATTAATAATATTGGCAAGATTTATTATTGCTTTTAACTTATTTATTTAACAACTGCTTGATTTTTTATGGTTTTTGTGTGTTTTTGCTGGCTTGTCAGTCACCACAGACATTAGTTATTGTGATTGCTAGTATCCTGGTGGTTCTTTTGATGAACTAAAGTAGCAGCACTCTTTTGTTTTACTGCTCAGAATATTGTGGGTTTTATAAACATTGTGAGCATACAACAGCCTCTCTGTGAAAATCTACAGTCCCCCTTTTTAATGTGTGCTTAAGCTGACCCTGTTCTCTCATATTTAAGAAGTACAAGATCCAAAAATTCCACTTGTTTTTTCGTCAAACTGAACGACAACACTAGATTTGCACTCAGAGCGCAGACCTTTCCCAAGGCCAATGGTGCATTAACGTTCTCCTAGGATAGCCCGTTATCCTGAGTTGGAAAGATTTTGCTGTACATGTGGTTCAAGACTTGATGTGGAAACAAGGTGAACACCATAAAGTAGATATGTTGTGGTCAATGGCTCAAAGCAACACGTTAATATCCGTTTCCATGTCGTTGTTCCGACCGTAGATAATGTACACATGAATTATCTTTCGGTGAGGAACTCATTTTTGGGGTTTTTCCCAAACGACACGAATGCACCAAAATATAGCAACGTTAATGAAAGTGAAACATAATTTATTCAACCTCCCTGTTATTTTTAACCGCTCCAAAATGTAATGGTCTCTTCCTTTGACCAAAAAACAACCTACCATCCAGTTTCATGAAAATTGAGTTTGTAGTTTTCCTGTAATCCTGCTGACAGACATGCAAACTGAGTTCAAAACCTAACCTCCTTGACTGAGGTAAAAATGGCACTTGCTTTGTGTCTCACAGATAAACTCACGCCCCAACAAAATCACGATGAATGTGAATTATTTCCACAGATGTTATTGCATAATTTACCTTGCACAACAATGATTTTAAGAGACAGGAATAGTTAAGCATTTATTCTTCTCCAGTAATCGTCCTGCTAACGCCCACGGGGGCTCCATGTGGAGAGATTGCCCGCGGATGTGTGTGCTGTGGTGCCAGTAGGTGGTCCTGCCCATGGCTTGGTGGGTGAACATGGTGTAGTCCCTGCTGCCACTGCCGCTGACATATCAGAGCTGTTTATTAAGAGGATGACAACTCTATCAAGCCCCATAAGCGGGCCCTCGTGCACAGGAGTTCTTTTGTTACTTTCGGGGAGGGTGTCATCAATCTTGCTGCCATGCTACTCTCTTGAGCTGTTGATGGCAAACACGATTCCTCCCTTTCTGCCTGGCCTCTCCCGCCTCACAGTCTGGAATCAGGCGTGGTGAAGGGGATCGGGGAGATAGGAGGACTTTCCCCGAGAGTGCCTTTTCTTGACAGGCGACAGAGCGGACCGTTTGGACAC
Organism: Gymnodraco acuticeps; assembly: GCF_902827175.1. Classification (NCBI taxonomy): domain Eukaryota; kingdom Metazoa; phylum Chordata; class Actinopteri; order Perciformes; family Bathydraconidae; genus Gymnodraco; species Gymnodraco acuticeps. Next base: position 1,255,125 of record NW_022990940.1, read on the forward strand.
CAGGGGTGGATATATGGGACCATGTAATGAAAAGACGTTGACAGGACCTGCTTGCTCTGTAATGAAGGTTCTCTGGAGCTGTGAATGGATACACACATCTTTCACGCTTTTGTCTCCCTGCCTTTCCCACAGAATCCATCTCATCCATTTTAACCAAAAAAAAAAGATGGTGTAAGAGAAGCATCCCAGACAACAGCTCACAGTGTTAAACATTAACATGCAACAACGTGGTGTGAATTTTTAATGAAACAACAACTTAGTTGATTTACACCTACAGTTTGGAGCCTAATCTATTCCGCATCAGCCCATGGAGGTGCAGTTGAATGCTCAGCCTCTCTTCTCTCTCTCTGTCAGTGCTACTCAAGACTCAGTGCAGCTCACAGAGATGGACTATGATGTATGTACTCCACTTTAGCGTTGGCTGAGGTCACAGACTCCATAAATGTCTTAGACAAGTCTGATATTTTAATCTCTTTTTAGTGAGGGGATGTTGGGCCTTTGCCCAATCAATACACAGGGCAATAGCCTTGCCAAGATATCTCATGGTTGTTTTTCATTGTTCTGTCTGGAAGCTGAAATGTCAAGCAGAGTAGCACTGCTCAGACTGAACCTGAAATACGGCTGTCTGGTGTCAAAAACATTATTCTTTATAGTCTAGAAGTTTCTGACAATTATGAATGCTGCAATCACAGTTTGAAGATGACTCCTATCTGAGGAAGAGGAGCAGACTGACATCTGAAATTTCCTTTTTGTTCTCAAATCAAGTCAAATCTGTTTAATTTATCAGTCAACAATAGCCCGAAAAGCTACAGTGTATAGAGCGGGGGAGCAGTGCTGCTGCCTTTGTAAGCACACACAGCCAAAAATATCAAGACTCTCTCACATTAACATTGCTAATTTGTTTGCCAATGGTCTCCAAGGCGCTGAATAATTGGCTGTGAGATATTGTTTGTTCAGGTGTTCCGCATAATTGAATTCTGTATTGAAAGTACCGTGGACGAATGTTGGAAGAATACTGAAAAGAAACATGTACTTTGTGATACATTTTCTTTGAAATGGAGCTATTGTGTAGATTAATTCTCATCCCAATAGTGACTAGTGATGATTGCAGCACATTAATTATCTGGCTAATGTAAAAAGCACACACGTTTTGAATGTTAAAACAAGTCGTGTTCACCCGTTTCCAATTAATGTCCTGTTGTTGAATTTCTCTTTGTGGACCATTTTAGAGATTATATGGTTTCTTTGCACATTATGACCTTTTGAAACTCACTGATTGATTTCATGCATCCATTATTCCGCTGTAACGCTGCTTTTTTCAGGGCTCTGCTTTGAGCTGCGTGCTGATAAGGCCTCTAATGTGTGTTGCTGTGTAGCCCAGCTCATAGGAACATGTGGAAGTCATATAGCGTCCAGCTGGACACATGTGTTGACAGAGCCGGATGATGTATTTGATCATAGTTAGTTGTGTGGAGGGTCTTGCTTGGGTTTGATTCAGCTTCCCGACGCTGACCTAATGCCTCAGCTCAATCAGTCACATTGTCCTCCCCTTGACTCCTCACCCCGTGATCCTTTCCTCCCACCCTGGAGGACTCAAGAAAAACAACCCAAGTGCTTAAGACCCTCCCTTTACTCAAACCCCTGTCTACAAGGAAATAAATTAGATATGAAATCAATGCTAGGTCCTCAGGTTGTTTTCACAAAGCACTCTGGTCTCCTGGCAGCAACGTAACACACCTTTTTCTCTTAATAATACATCTTGTCAGTCTTGATGAATAACCTAATCAACAAGTTAAAATGTGCATATTATGTGATTTGGGTTATTAACCAGTGAAGGTTTTTCAACAGATTTCAGAAAGCCAACAGGGCATCTTTCTTTCAGCATATTTCAGCCATTTTCTTTTCTTCTTTCATTATAGATGAACTAGACTTTACTTGAATCACATCTTATTTGCAGAATAAAAGTAAATTAGTTTCAACAAGTGCTAGCACCACCTGTTGCACCATAGAAGTAGTATAACAAAAGCTTAACAAAAGTGCATAGCGCATCAGACACATATTCAACTGTTTCACTCTAATGCTTCCAAGTTGTATTGTAAGTCAACCAAATCGTTCTCTGTGTTTTCTCAGAGCTTAGAAACTACCAGCAAGACTTTACCATCCCTGCCAACTGGAGGTTTACTTGAACAATTTGGCAAACTCTAACTCCAAAAAGTTACTTTTCATTAAGAAATGACCAAGATATATTTTTATATGTATTATATTATAATTTATTCCTAATACGGCTCAACCACAAGGGGTCTCTCTCTTACTGCAACCGCTAAACTTTTGTAAATCTCGATGGCACGAATATGCAAATGAGCGTTTGATTTCATCTGGCGCCTTTTAGAGCTAGTGCTAGCTACTTTGATTGGAAAATAAATGGAAATGCTTCACTGAACACACATAGAACGGACTTTGTTTTTTATTGTTATTTAGGTTGTTTTACCAACCGCCCAAATCTCCAATGACTCTGTGGGTAATATAGGCATCATGTTTTGACAAGATAGAATAAAGCCTGCAGAAAAGATGATATCTCTGTTTTTGCTACAATTTTTTTTATCCTTTTTAAAAAATAAGTAAAACTGTCCATCATGAGTCTGACAGTGATCTAACACGACACCTAAAGTTTGGAAAAGTACAAAGGACTTTGTGGTTGCCTTGTTTTAAAAAAAAAAAATTCAGTGCCGAGTATTTTTCAGGGCTCTTCATTGTGTATATTTAGTTTCCACATCTGTGTCATCTGGTTACTTCAGTGTTATTAGAGCTCTTCTCATGCTTCTGTTTAACAGCCCAATATTGTGTGTGTGTGTGTGTGTGTGTGTGTGTGTGTGTGTGTGTGTTCGACTCTCCGGTCTGATAATCAGTGACAGAGATGTTATAGGAGTGTGACAGAGTTCTATTTGCCATAACTGACATCTTCATCCGATCACTTTCCTTGTTTTTTTTTGCAACTTACCAAGTGCTGGCATCTGTGGTGTTTCCAGGTGGATACACTGCAGTGGAGTGGGAATTCAGAGGATTCAGACAAGGCCACAGCAGCTCAGGCAGGTGGAGAGGAGGAAGAGCTATGCACAACAGCAGCACAGGAAGAGAGGAGAGGGAAGGAAAGCGAAAGAGAAACTGACTTACTTCTCGTAGTACACTTGAAGTGTTTAGCAGACATGCTGTCAGATTCAGAGGGCAGAGGGGATGATTGTATCGACTGGTTTTATTCGCTAGTCGTAAGTGAAAAAATAGACAGAAAGCAGGCTCGAACAGAAAACTCTTGTGATGCAGAAAAGCACTATTTATCACCACATGCAGTTTGTGCTGAATGAAAACTAAATCAAAACAGGAAACTCCAATTTCCACAATGCCCTCTCTATAAATTCCAGCGTTTTGCTACCTCAGCTTACTTGTCCAATTTATTCTGGCCCACTCCGCTTTTGAATTTCATTTACACTTGGAATCATCATCTAAAGGCAAAACCTCAGTTCCTTTTATTTGTAAATACTTTATGAGTTATGGATATCATGATTGGCATTTCTAGACTAAGGCATCGAGTACTCGACTGTAGCACACAAATTATAATATTTTCTTCCAGCATGGAATCTGCAGACAGGGCAAAAAACCCAACATACAACTGTTCAGGTGCAAATGTGTCAGCATCAAGAACATTACACTAATATAAATGACACCCATTTAAATAGACAATTAACATGGTTTACTTTGGTTTGTGAGAATAGTAGGTTTTGTAATTCAGTGATTTGAATTTATATTTAAATTGACAGCCAAGTGACCAAAACAGGTAAACTGTTCTTTGTGTTTATGTATGCACACTCATTTTCTTTACTAAAGCTTTGATCATTTCTCTCATCTCACTCACTTCACACTCAGTTGTACTTTCACAATTTACATGCAAAATTTGAAACGTAGTCTATGTCACACATTGAACTTTATTGTAGTTCTAACAAACTGAGAGCAGACATGAGACATACATCATTAATAAACAAACACAGCTTCTGTTAACAGATTGATAGTGCAGCCCTTTCTCACTGTCCAATGAAAGCCAGGATTTTCCAAAGTGTCAACTTAAGAAAACAGGCTTGTTTTAAACATTTTGACAGAGTACTTCTTTAGCTATTTTATGGGATTCAAGGTTTAGCCTGAGAACATTTAGAATTTAAAACGTCTACACTTCACTACGCCTCCATTGCAAACACTTAATTTACTTCATGTGAAGTAGTCGTACCCTTTTTTCTTGTTTTAAGTTTATCTCTTGAGTGCGTTTCTAATCCTTACATTTATCAAGAATGAAATAACAAAAATAAGATATTTGTCCCACATTTGGATTGTATTCTACATATATTGAATGATAAACTGAGGGTTATTACTTCATCAACATATATTGAAACATATGTAGTGTTTTCAACCATTGTGTCTATGTCTTAAAAAGGAGCTGCTACCAAGCATGGCATGTTTAAACTCACTAAAGGAATTTGCAATGTTTATTATCTAATAGGAGTAAATACTGATACAGAGCATTTAGTATAAGAGTAGACAAATTTAAACTGCACATATGCTTCAGTCCTTTGTTGGGAAACTCTATTCGCATTAGCATAAACTTTGCGTTGCAGAGATCCTGTATGCAGATTACTTGTCGGTAAATCTTCACGTGTTACTGAATGGATGCTTAAGGTATACAGTGTTTGTGACACAAAGTAAGAAAGGGTGTTGTGTGTTTCGCAGAGGCTTTTCAGTTGCCAGTGGCCCACGATGCCTGACCCCTCCCTTTCTTTGTCACCGCTGGCGCTGTACTCTGTTTTCCCCCATCTCCGTGGCAACCAGCGCCGCATGCTATTGTGTTGATGTTTGTCTACAGCTAAGGTGTCGCCTATGTGTTTAATGGACCTCCCAGTCCGCTTCAGTGTCCGCTTTAGAGTCCCCCAGCAAAGCTGAGCGGCCGGGCCCTGCCACTGTTTGTCCCTGGGTGTCAGTGAGTCGAGGCAGGGTGGGGATGAGATAGGGCTGATAATGGCTGCTTTGTTCCTTTGCTCCATGTGTTGAAGCTGTGCTCCTGTGGACCAGGAGACGCCTGGTCAAACAGAGACACACAAAGGCTCTGGAAACGGCTGGCCGTGGCTCATTCTCCACAGCCTGCCGTGCTGCCAACACACACCACCTTCTCCGGCCGCGCTGAATTACTACCCTCACAACCTTTCACACATATAAAAGCAATCTTTCACTCAGTGGGAACACTGACATTTGCCTTTTGTTGGATACAAAGGATTTTTTAATACTAAGTTTTTTTGGGTGATCACTGCGAGGCCATATACACCATTAGAATCAGTACGGGGGCGCCCTTTTGAAGGGCATTCGATTTATTCACTCGTAAAAGCCACACAGGCATTACTTGATTCAGTCAAGCTTAAGTCAAGATTGATGCTTTCTTCACTGCCTTTGATGTGTAAGTAGTGCATTTTGCTTTTATGATATTATTCCCCCTTGATTGATTGACAAAGTAGGCACAGAACATCCCTGATATCCTCACTAGTGTTAGACATTAAGGAGAAATTACTCCCCATTATTGAGCTTTTAACATTTGCAGAAAGGACACATGGCTGCACAGAGAATAGTCATGTTTTGTGGTTCTGAGGAGATAATAGGGAATTTAACAATCAATAAGAGTGAAAACCTTTGGAATGCCAAGAATTAATCTCCAGAGCTAATGCGCCACATATTCTCATCTACCGGCTGGTGTTTTAACCTCTTTAGCATAGCCCCTCGAGGAAATGGGGGATATGATTAGGAATTCGTTAGAGGGCTTCTATTTTTATGCTGATGACACACTTTCTTCTCCCGGGCTCTGAATGTTGCTGGCTCTTGACTTTCTCACTGTCTTTTCTAAACTAGATCAGCTGTTTACCACCGTGTAGGAACATGACATGAAGTTCAGTGACTAAAGCAGCTGCAAGCAGGAGAGGTCTGATATCAGTCAGAGAAAAAATAACTCCTCTGTCATCTAAAGCCATTCACAGCCTTCTTTAGGTCCCCGAAGGCATGTTTGTTTTTTTCATAGCTGCTCCATTTGCGTTGGACGTGCCGCCGTGCCACCTGCCTCAACTATTGACTGCGAGATACAAAAAGGATGTTACAAAACCAATAAAGGGTGCCATACAATTTTGTTGAAATCCAGCTTTTTTGTTCTTCCCATCATGTTTGGAGCAGATTACAGTGTGTCCACACATCCCCGCTCCCCAGGGTGCCCTCTCTGCGGTTCAGGTATTGTGACCAGGCAGGCGGGCTGGTGGCCCTGGGCCCTGGGCGCATTGGAGAAGAGAGGACAGTGGCTGCATTTGTTTCCCACTGAAAGGGATTACAGGTCCTGACGGCCATGATTAATCACCCAGTGGCAGACATCTGAATACGGCCAGGGAAAGGTTCAACTTTTTAATTCATCCCACACACAATCTATTCAAACCAGCTGTTGGCGCTGCTTCCCCTCATCTCCCTTCTCTTTCTTCTCAGTGACCATTGCCTTCTACTGTCTTTCTCTCCCCATTTATGGCTCACATAATTATCTGGGGGACGCAGAGTTGTTATAATTGTGGGGGTGCTTGGACGACACTCGGCGCTCTATTTTTATGGGAGATGGGTTCCTTTCCTCTTTGTGGGAGAATTGTTAATTGACTTTGTTAATGCTCGTGGGGATCAGTGATTCCTCAACAACAAATGACCTTTATGGAGCTCAGTGTCACATATTGTTTATTTTGTGTGTGTGTGTGTGTGTGTGTGTGTGTGTGTGTGTGTGTGTGTGTGTGTGTGTGTGTGAGAATGTGTGTCTAAGCAACTGTGGAAGCATCAGTGCATGTGTGTGTGTGTGTGTGTGTGTGTGTGTGTGTGTGTGTGTGTGTGCTGATCCATTGTGACCTTTTCTTATGTCAGGTGTGTTTGTGCAGAGGCAGAGAAATATTTCCCTCAAAGCTTCTTTTTCCAAAACACTTCAAATTCATAAACATTTCCATGCCGCTACGACGCTGACAGACAGCTGAATTCCTGTGTTTTGAATAAATTTCACATCTCACCATGTTCATATCCACTCATATGAGCAGGCCTTCTCATTAAGACTCAGCAGGTTATATGATGGTATTGCTGGAATCCCTGGAGCAAAATGAACAGGGACAGCTACACTGCTTAATGCAAGGTAGCCTAGCAACAGATAGTGGGATGGCGGTGGAAACATACCCTCATATTTATGTTTACATGAGAGAATGATTTGTCTGTCAGGCTGATGGATCCTAATGTTCTCCTCTCCCCGGGGCTTTTCTTGTGCCGCACGCAGGCCTGACACTTACCCTGAAGGACAGGCACCACCTTCCCCAACACGCATGAATACTTAATACTGTTAGACTGCATTTATGCAAAGAATGGAAATGGCACTAGACGAGAAGAGGGGGGCTGAAATGCATCAAAAGCACGACACAGTGTGCATCACGAACATGGGGAGGAAGGCATAGGGAATGACGGTAGACATAAGGACAGTCACGGCTGCTTGTTGTTACTTTTCTGCAGTTTAATCCTCATAATGACATGCAAGTAATCAGATTGTACTTTCCGTAGTTTTATGTGCGTCACGACCGTTGACAACTGTGACAAAATAAACGCAAGTCACTTCCAGTAAGTACAGTATGTGAGCTATATGACTTAATAGAGTCCGTCTTGACTGTATGTCCAGCTCCTCCGGGGACAAACTACATCAACTCAATTAGCCTGGCTCAGCCTGAGTATCAGCACCATAGATTAGATTTCACTCTGCCTTGTTTACCAGAGAGCGGCCCGCAGAATAATATCTATACAATTTGTGCTTTCAGAAAAATGATGATGGTATCATAGCGAGGAGCAGCAGATATACGCTTCTCCTGTGTTGTGGTATAGGGTATAACTGGCTGGGAGTGATATAAAAGAGCCTTTCGTCAGGAGATAGGCATATCTCCGTTTATCTTGGGAACTTGTTTCCATAGTTACATCAATGTTGTTGAAGTGAGAAGATCAGGTATTCCAGCGAGTGATCCTTTACATGAGCTTTGCCTCTCTCATATTGATTTTCATCCCACGTTAAAAAAACAACAACAAAACCTAGCCCAATGCAAACCATCTGTGTGCCGGAGAATAAACCAAAATAAAAGCGTTGAGATATTTTGAGATCTTGCCCAGCTCCTGTGGGGGTCAGGTATTTCTGTCAGAACCACACACACCAAAGCATGCCAACGTCTCAGACTAAAAACTAATGGCTGTCTCTAACAGCCGATGATCGCCGTGTTGTTAGCCACATGCTTATGTGTTCATGTGAGATCTCCTCAACAGCGTGCTGCTTGCTGTAATGCTAATGGCTCTGAGAAGAGAGTTAATCACTGCTGCGCGGTTAGCCACATGCTTGCCTCTTGCAGCATGCTTGGTGTGTTCCAGGGGTTAGCAAAACACTGGCGTAACACATCATCGCTCTTTATGAGGCTGGGGCCGGCAGGAGAGAGAGGGGGCCCACAGACGATGCTAAAAAGACGGTAATGACAGCCATTCACCGCAATCCAATTATGCAAAAGGGAGTCTAAACAATTCCATCATCCCCTAAATTAGATTGTCCTAACGAGATAAAGGCACCAATTAATCCTGAATTAATTTCTACAGCTCATTTTCCCCAGAAAACACTCTAATATGCAAATGCCAAAGAGAGACAGAGAGGCATCCTTCTGCAGAGGTTTACACCACCTTATGCTCGTTGGCTTCACTGTTTGAGTGATCTGATGAACTTAGACATATACTGTGAGGGTAAAATTAGGGAATATAACATGTAATGGCTCAGGTGACGAGAAATAGTTTAATAGAGGCACATTTCACCAGATTTTTTTCTTAGAGTTGGATTGTGTTATTGACATCACTTTTATCCCGTTCAATTTACTCCTTAAAGAGCTACTACAAGTGTAATGAAAAGCAACTATAAGCCAAAACAAGGTCAATTAATCTAATTACGAAAATGTGTTTAGTTTATCTGTAAGTGAATCAAAAGATTCAAATGATTCTGGTATGACTGGATAATTAGCTTTTGTTCAAACTGCTTAGTTCACATTGTCGCTATCCTGTAAAAACTGTGAATTTCCATAATTTTGAAAACCTGCCCTGTTCTCGGCTTTATGACAATCATGTTATGGGAATTAGATTGTGCACCAAGTTTGTGATTATTAACAATTACTATTCAGATATACATCTTTTTGCAGTGGTTTTGCTTAGCTTTGGAGTTATTTTGAGTGTCATTGTGGCTGTTTAGTGTCTCTTTTAGATAATTGTGTGTTTCTTTGTGGTTTTTGACGTATCTCTGTGGCTGTTTTTTGTTTCACTTTCTGTCAATTCAGGTTTCTTTGTGGTTCCTTTCTGTCTCTTTGTGGTTGTATGCATTGTCTTTGTGTTCGTTTGATTGACTTTCCAACTAGAACTGTTAACAGCCCTTTCAAACTGAGGCTCTTGACCCCTTTGGCCCCTGTGCCTGGTGGGCCCTATTAAATAATTCAACGATGGTGACAGTACCATCACCAGACATTTCTCAATATTTCAAAATAATCTTTTTCATTTGATCAGAATTTCCCCAAATCTCTATATTTGTTGACACAGTTTTTCAGCGATGATTTGACTTTTTTTAATTGAATCCAGTTGAGGGTTACCCAACTAACCAAGAAATGAACGTTAGCCATGAACAGACTAGGGGTTGCACACGAGACTGTAAATATCGCCTCGGTTTGAAAACAAAGCAATTAATTTTTTTGTTCATCATAATCATCATTATCATTTTCACACTCCTAATTGTCTCGCTGCCAGCTGTCTCGAGTTGTTATAATTGAGTGATTTGACACATTTTCATAGTGCCTGAGATGCAATTTCCACCTCTGGAGCAAATGTATGTTTACACAAGTAGCTGTTCAAAGTTTATGTAAAACCTCAACTTTCATTGTTATTATTTATGATTCATGATTGAATGACTTTGGTTTTTTGAGCATAAATCTACACCCTCCTTCATACTGGAATTAATGAAAATTTAGAAATGACTCTTTACTCCATATATTATCATGGATGATGTCTTTATGAACCTGGTTTGGACCTTGAAGCACAGTATATTATCGATTGGCAGTGAGCTACTACCACCTGTGCACCCCCCAGTGATGAGAGAAACAACCAGGCTGTCAGTTGCCAGGCAATATTCACAACCACTGGCCCACATCAGCTAATTACCAGCAGAAATCACGTATTGACAGATGGGCCCATGCATATTGATCGGCCTGCGCTGCCACGTTCTAAATAACCAAACGCTAATTAATCATTTCCCATTTGGGAGGGAGAAGGGGGGAAAAAACCACATTACTCTTCTGCTTGACATCATACCTGTACTGCACATAGCACATGAGGGGAGCACACACAAATCACAGCAAAGTCTCCCAAGACTTCATCTGCTCGTATATGCACCACCTCTCTCTCTTCCTCTCCGTCTGTCTTATCTGTCTCTCCCGCCATCTTTCTCACCCCGTCCATCCCTCTCTCTGTTCAGTGTGGCAGTTATTTTTCATCGCGGCGAGCTGGCCTAGGCAGTAAATACCCGGCTCCTCAGACTGCGGACCCAGAGTGACCCTGCAACCTCCTGTGTCTCTGATGCCTCTCCCAAGGTCTCTCATTCCAAGGCCCCTATGATGCAGCGCTCTGGCTGCAGCGCAGACCCTGTAATTCACCAGCCTGCTAGATCGCCTGCCAGGAGCTATTGATTTTTGTTTCCCCAATCTCCAGGAGAGAGGGAAAGAAAAGATTAAAAACACTTTGTCAGTTTGGTAGGGAATAAGAATTCCGCGCAGGGGGATACCTAGGAGGGCATGGGGTCAGGGCTGAGGTACTGTACGTCTTTATGGCTTTAACTATTTCCACACCAAGGATATCTCTTTCTTGCCCTCTCTTTTTCTTTCTGTACGAGCAGGGACAATTCTAGAGAGGAAGAAAAAGCAGGTGTAGTTGCTCAGGGATGACCTCTCCGATCCTCTCGGTGTACACGCTGCAGTAAGACATGCGGGGCAGTGACTGTGCACACACACAAAAGATTGAAGGCAGGAAATCAAAGCGGTTGCATGTGTCGCATTAGCCTGATTACTCTCAAGCCCCGGTTTAATTGCAGCATGGTGATTGATCAGATTTCCTCCTGCACTCTCAAAAACATTACTTCATCAACGTTTTACTTTTGCTGCAGATGCAAAAATGTAATATACAGATGAACCCATCCAACTCTCAGGAAGGCTAAAATAAACCTTCAAACGTTTTGGTTTGAACAAAACTGAAAGAAGACTTTAAATTGCTTTAATCCTATTTAATATGCAGGTTGTAGGCATGCTAAGATTGAGACTGTAAGCACATTACACATATTTGAAGGCACCCATGTGAACAAGTCAGAAGATATGACAGTCACATTACCTATTCAGGAAGAAATAGTTTGCCTTACATTACACATCCACATTTACCGAGCTTCAGGAAGAAATATAGGAAAACAGGATCCTTTTTAAGGTAGTGGAGTTATGTATAAAGTATCTAAAAAATGTACTGAAACGCTGTATTTAAGTCATTATAGTTTCCACCACTGCCTGCCCTTGTGTCCCTGAAACCGGACCTTTCACTTGCTTACACATTTAATTCAGCGAGAAGGTATCTCCAGCAGGACTCTTGTTGTGTGAACTGGGATATTCTTAGCCTGAAAATAGAAAATAACTACCTGTCTTTGCTAAAATTAGATCACTCCCTAAAAGATCAGATTGTTCTCTGCACGTTGATGCACTGACTGTGTCAGCGCTGAGTTTTTAAACATTTCAGACTTTTGTTCCTTCTCACCAGATGAGCGAGATGATAAATTGAAAACCCTTGTGCTCCAAGTTCCCCTAGTTTCCTATTGCAGTCATTTAGGACACACAGTCAGGCTATGCTAATGTGATGCCAATGCATAACCCCATCAGATTGTGTTACGCATGGACGGCTCTTATCATTTCACCCTAACTTCCAACTAAATGTGGAGAATGCTTTCCCCCTGACATTAGGGTTTGGTAATGGTGCCTTTCAGGGCCACTCTCTTTTCTGAAATGAAATATTCATTCATTGGAGAAGACAGTCTTAGAGCAAGTCTGAAATATGAATTCCTGGTTCCAGAAGACATTTCTTCAATATTTGATGGGTCATCAGGGCTCTGTCTAATACTGCGCAGTTCTTACAAATATTAATTCTCTCCTGATTTACTTTCCTGTCTTCAGTTCGTCTTCATGTATTATTTCATTGTATTTAGCCTTTATTTGAGCAGGTTTGTCCCATTGACATTACATATATATTTAACAAGGGACGCCTGGCAAAGAATATGAGGAACACAGTTGGAACAATTAACATAAAAGCACATATATCAGATTCACATTGGAAAATCTGATAAAACATTTGCAAACAGACATCCTGGACTCAATAGATTCCACTACGTTTTGAAGCTAAAGATCACTTTGTACCTTGTTGTATGCAGCAGGTGCAGTACATCTAAAAGTGTTGGGATTATAAAAATGTAAAGTCCAAGAAGGTTCATTATACAGTTGAAACCTTATTTCCACCAAATCAGGCCTGAAAATATGCGCAAAAACACCTCAGGATCATTTTTTTCAAATGTTAAACCTTTTTTTTTTTTATGTTCCTTTTGCTTTGAAGACAGTGTTTTTTTTCTCGACAGGTTAAAATGTCTTAAGTCCAATCTGTAGTATGAAACCATCAGCCAGTGCACACTAAATCAGCTTGATTGCACGCCAACAAGAAGAAAAAAGGCTCGGAGGTGGGCACAGTAATCCAAAGAGAACGGGTGGTCTGCTTGAAGGCATATCGTTTTATTCTCTCATGCATATTCACTTCTAAGCCTCTGAGTATGCAGATTAGTCTTGTCTGAACAGCGGACTCTCCAATCACATCCTCCTCTTTCTTTCTTCTTTCCCTCTAACTGCACCCTGCTGTGCGTGAGTGCCAGCACAAAGAGTGTAACGTGCATGTATTTGTGTGTGTGGGGGAGATTTTTTTGTGCTTGTTTGCAAGTTTGGGGGCAGGCGGGTTTGTGTGTGCACGCATGAATACATGTTTGGATGTGTGTGTGTTTGGGTATGTGTGTAGGTATGTGTTTGCCAGACACATGGCTTTGTCTTGTCCTGGCACTGTGCTCGGCTCACCAGATGTTCTCCTTTTTTATCATCCTCCACTTGCACCGTGTTCTTTGAGGTTTAGGGAATCTGAGTCGCTCACATTCAACTTGCTCTGTTGTTTCCTACTGTTGTTGGGAAAACGAAAAGCTTTTCAAAGCCGTGTGTAGTGAAATTGAATGTTTCGGGTCCTTGAGTAGCAGCAGTTCATTGTTTGTTTGTTTTTAGAAGAAAAATAAAGACAATGGGCCCCAGATTTCCTTGTGAAGTCCCTGCCCTTCATCTACAAGAGGTCAGAGTGTAAACAGAACAACATGCAGCATTGTGCTCGAGGACATCAGGTGCATGAGTAGAAAGGAGAATTTGGAAGTTAATTATATTTATTTGCATGTTTACGTTCACCTGCTGTTCCATGTGTACACCAAAGCTTGATTAAAAAGCTAGAATAAAAAGTCAGATTTGAAATCCACTGCGCCGCACTGCAGTCACTCCCATATGGAATTAAATCAAGCTGTCACCTGGTCAGTGCCACTGCCCACCACACACACACACACCAACCAACAGACACACTCCCATCAACAAACACAGAGAGCTGTCAAATAAAGCAACACTTGTAATTATGGGAGGGGGAGAAATTCAGATTTATTTATTCCAAAATGAAGCCTACCGATTGACGGAGGGACAGCTCTCCTCCATCTGTCATTGTTGAAGCCACACTTGTTTGACACGGGGATTCATTCATCTTGTCGTCTTTGACAGTCGGATTTTCCCGGCGCACTCCCACCAGGAGTCACACAGGATTTTGGAGGCAGACTAAAAAAGAAAACATTCTGTGACAAGGAGCCGGCTCTTTATGAATGCAAATGAGTCTGGGAAAATTCACAGAGCAGCGAGCGGGCTCCGAGGCTCCGGCATCCGTCACATCTCCCCCACCAGGCACAGCCCACGCTTTGCCAAGAGGTCTAAGGGCTTACAGGGGCCCTACAGCAAGAACAGACACACTCACGGAAAAGGGCATGGAAATATTGTGGCTGAAGCACACTGAGTGCCACTGGTGACTATTATTTCACGGAAATGATAAGCTTACTGTATTTACATGCTATCCACAGAATGGCTGGTGGGTTTTTTAGGTTTTATTATAAAACATTCATCTCCTCAACCTTCTATCCATGTGTGTGTGTGTGTGTGTGTGTGTGTGTGTGTGTGTGTGTGTGTGTGTGTGTGTGTGTGTGTGTGTGTGTGTGTGTGTGCGCGCGCACGTGTGTGAATGAGTGAATGAGTGAGGATGCATCACTTGTATCACTTGACATTTGGCTCCCCTTTTATCCTGTTCCAAGGATGGTAAGTCAAATGCTATGTGACAGGTCAACCCCTTCATATCAGTCATCCTTCACCCTGACCCAGCCGCAGCATCCACACTAAAAATGATCATAATAGCAACACGATACAGGAAAGTCCTGCCGGGCTGAAGCAGGAACTTGTTTATTCTAAAAAACAAGGAAGCGCAGCATACAATCTCAATTTTTAACTGACTAGTCCTTAACTGCAGGACCAAAGAAAGCGGTAACATCACATTACTTGTTCTCCTGAAGAAAAAACATCTTTGAAAAAGCTTTATCTTCAAGTGGTTACTAAAAAATGCATTATGGTCATTGCCACAACTGAATTTAAGGTGTATGTCAGTTTTACACATCCTCAGATTCATCATGAGTATTACTCATCCAGTAAAAACAGTTAATGTTTTCTGTTGCTGTTAAGGGAGTTAAATAATGGTGTCATCAGGAAGCTACACATTTTTCATGATGCTTGCAAAATGAAATTGGGGCTCTAGCCCTGAAAGGAAACATATAATGAAAGACGCTTTTCCGTTGCATTATGGAAATAGGTAGTTTTTTTTTGCAGTTGACATTTTCAGTTGGCACAGCATAGGTAAAGCACAGATGAAACTACAATAAAAATGGCTCGGTTTTGTTCAAGTGTCCCATTCATGCCATTACAGTGACAATGAGCCAGAGTCAAGTAACGTCTGTAGGCTGTAAGACAATTGTGTTATAGTGGCCACGATTGTTATTTTAAGCCTTTACAATCACTACAATAGGAAAAGCTGTAATATTACGATGGGTTTAAACATCTTGAAATGCCTCTCTATTATCTGTTGACATGTTTCTAGTATAGTAAAAGTATAAAACATATATGCCTAAATGGATGTCTTGACCTCTGCTGCATGACGTTTGACAATTAATATGTCTCTAGCAAGTCGCTTAACTTTATGGAGGAGTGATACTAAATCTCCGAGGCAACCCTTTAATGAGATGATTTATAACTTCACATTAACACCGGGGCAGCTGTGCAGGTTTTCCTCAGGTTTGTTTCAAGTACCCCCTTTGCTTAAAAACTCATCCAAGGTGCAAAGAAACTGGAACTTGTGAGTATTTAATTTTATTTCAAAGGAGGGTGGTCAACAGAGGCAGAGCAAGGGCTTGGAATTGCTGACTCGGCTCCTGTCGCTTAATCTATTTGAGGTGTGATTAAAGTTTAATTTGTGCCCATCTCCTAATGCTGGCCGATGTGTGTGTTCTTCAGCAGTGAGTAGTTTCAAGCTGAGCCCAGGTCTTTTCTCTCTGTCTGGGCCTCACTTTATTCATGCCTGAGGGACGCCAAGAGCTGCAAACAACTGCATTTTTCATCAAGGTTACTTCCTGGAGAGATGTGCCTTGCAGTTGCTGCTCTCTCCCTCAGTTTGTTCCTGGCTCATACATAACTTACCCTGCTCTGACCTGCAGCTCTCTGGGAGCAGCAGTCTGACCCGGGTCCTGCTAGAAGAACCACTGCTGTGGAGTCTGTGTGGGTTTACCTTATGATGTTTGTTATGAAGCTTTGAGGATTTTTTTGGTCATAAGACCTCTGCTAACACTTATTTTAGAAACCCATTTTGAGCATCTACAGTATAAGCAGTTTAGTTTATAACTACTAACTAATACATGCTCTATAACACACCGTCTTGTAGAGTAGAGCAGATATAAGGCTTTTTCAACTCCTCTATACGAAGCACCCATAAACAGTTATTGAATGCTTGAAAACATTTCATAGTTTTAGTTATATGAAATTATGTTTTATTGAGTTTACCTATGAATACTTTATACATGTGTGGATAAATGCTTTATACAGCCGTGTTTTAGCTTTTATAAAGTGTTTCTATACTGCTTGTTGATGTTATATTGAATAAACCAATCAAACACATTACATGCGTTGTTACATTATGTTAGTGCAGATAACAATTTAACACTAGTAGCAGCCATTTTCTAATCACAAGTGCATTATAATCCATGGTACATTCTGCCTTATTCCATATTAATGAGGGCAGCCTCACTGGATGATGGTAAACACAACTCAACAAACTCAACTAGTTCACATTTCTATTGGGAATACTGACATGCTTGGCATTAACATTTGTATTCCCTGAAAAACAACTCTGCAACTTCTGGAGAAAAACATCTACTATTTATGAGAATATTTTTACATCAAAATGAATTTGCAATTATAATCAAATCCCTCTTTTTGTTATTTATTTGCAGGATTATTAATGTTGCAACAACACATTTAGTTTTAATTGAGGGAAAATATGCAATGTCAGATGATTTTCTTTCGTTTTCATTAAGACTGCACTTTTTTTTTTAAATACAGCAATCAGTGCCACAAACAAGGTCTTATTTATTCTATTCAGAGATTACTTTACCAAAAGCATCCACAAGCAGTAAGGCAATTTCAGCCTATTGAATTTGTGGAATAAATTAGAATTTAAAGCAAAAAAGAACGAGCTATTTACATCATAATTCACACTAATCTATGAAGCCCCCATTTTAAAATCGAACCTAAGAAGACTGATGTGTGCGAGGTATTGATCTGGATTTGAAGAACTAACCTCAAATTGTGGTTTATTATTGTCTGTTTTGGAGATGATTGGGTTAAAACATATAAGAATAATGTTTTTTGTCATGTTTGATGAATATCTTTTTCAAGCGTTAGAGTATGCATGTTTCCACTGAACCAGCATCTCCTGTAAGGTCTACAACACAAAGATAATCTCCGGTCATTATGGTCCTTTTAAATAGGGTATAAAATAAAGCAGAATGGCTGTTGGACTGCAGACTTCCATTTCAGGGCTGTACTGTGCAGTCTTGCAGCTCCTTAGTGTCAGACATTATCACCACCACTACCCTCAACCTCACCCTGCCCCTTGTGACAATTACTGCCCTACCTCCCTATTCAGTACGTAATGAGAAAACTGACTGATCGATTTCTGTCCAGCCAGTAAAAGAAGGCAAGGAAGCATTTGGATACAGCAGAGACCAGACTCTGAGGCACAGAACTGCAGCATATCCATATGATGATTGAGATTTTGTTGTTAATGGGAGATAGTTTAGATGCAATACAAATATTACATGTTGGATGCATGTTATAGTTTAAATACTGGTTTGCTTTGGGAATGCAACAAACAGTCATTTGTATTAATGAAATTGCTTGTTTTGGCAGATGTTAAACCAAAAAACAGTATTCTTAATCTTGCCATTTAAGATTTTAAAACAACATTCAAAATCAATGAGTTGGAACAAGTACGATTTTGGTATTTCTTTAACGATTAAAAGAGTACTCAGTAAGCATTGCGCTAACACTGTCAGATTCACAATGAATATTTGATCGAAAAAGGGTCAAAATTGATGCGTAGAACAATATATAATGATTTTATTTATCTCTCCAAAGATTCTGCTTCCTTTTCCAAACCTGGTATCTACCAACAATGCAACTCCAACACCGTATAAAGAGAAATAGATAAAGCATTGGGGGCGGAGTCCCGTTCATGCGTGTGAAAGTTGCTCAGTGGCGCATGATTGCACAAAGACGATTTCCTGATATAAAATGACTTGCGTTGTGCGTGATCTTCAGCAACAATTTGGCCCAAATATCTAGCACACCAAAGTATTATTAAAAGCCGCCTCCTAGTCGCTTATTCCCGAGCTCATTCACAAGAACCAAGTTGTATTTCCACGGTTTGGCCACTAAAAAAAACCGTTCAAGCCTGCTATCACTTCTTGTGCTAGCATCAAGAAGGGAGGAGTAGCTATAAAGGTTTGATGAATTTCTTCTTACTTCACACGTCGAGATGTGTTTTTATTTTCAAACATATTCATATTCAGACCCAATAGACTAAATTGACATCACTTGAGGCCATTTGTAAAATGTTGCACAGCTCCCTAGAGCCATAAAAGGCTTCAAACAACGTTTTCCCCTCACAAATGGAGTAGCATTTTCAGTAATATCTAAAAAGTATTTCATGTGTAAACTTGATGGACATAGCCTACCCTTTAATTATTTTGTCCATATAACCGCATCAGGATGTTTAAATAGAAGGCTGGGGCACGGTGCATTTGCTATAACAACTGTTATGGTCCCGCGTTACAACAAAAGGCTTGTAAAAGTGCTTCCCACAAACTAATAAATTCATCTTGATTTATTATTGCGTTGACTGATTACAAGGATGTAAATATTCAGCTGGAAAATATATAGTCAGGGTGACAGAGTGTCTTCCACAAGCACCACCATGCTGTCCTGTTGGGTCAGAGCTTCACTGCCACTCACAATTATTTATTAGGCTACATATTCACTGTCTATCCATCACTGTATAGCCACCCGGTCCGGTCACATCTCTTTATGTTTATTACAGTGTCCCACCTTCCCGAGGAGGATGATTGACGTTTTCGGAGAAGACCGAGGTGGGACTTGCAAGCTCCTTCTTCTCCAATCGTGGCTCGAGGGGCGGAGGCTTACCATCCATACTCTGATTATGAGTCAGTTACCAGACATACGCGAAACAATAACAATTGGTGGTTAGTTTGTGTCCCAAACCTTCCAAGGCAAGTTGAGTCTTTTGCGTGTTTTAGCGCATCAACTCTCGTTTCATATCCGAGGTTTTATAAGAGGAGGTCAACGCGCTCCACTTTTAATCACATTAGGAGCCTTTAATGTTCAATCCTGTTTTTTTCTTCCCTACAGTAGCGGTGCAGGAGTGGCCAAAGCCAAAAGCAGCGATTCAGATCAGATTTCACCTAAACCAGCTGGGAGAGACACGAAGAGAGAGAAAGAGAGAAAGAGAGAGGGGGGGGGGGAAGAGAAGAGAGAGAGAGAGAGAGAGAGAGAGAGAGAGAGAGAGAGAGAGAGAGAGAGAGAGAGAGAGAGGA